>NW_027072034.1:93303920-93928920 GCF_038088225.1 Cyrtonyx montezumae | reverse complement strand
GAAGATTCCAACCTGCCTCCAGATGCTCTAGAGGAAACCTGCTTTAGCCTGGGCCCAGGCATACAACTTTGCAGTCCATCAGCATTAATATGGTGCCTTTGAAGCACAGGGTATTATTTTGTATGCAGTTTTTGACTGAGCTTGTCATCGACAGTGTGGCCAGAGGACACACAAGCCCTCAGCTGCTGTGTTGCAAAGCTCCATGATCAGTAAGGGATCCTGAGCAGACCACTTGTGGTCAGACGGTACCTAGGAGGGCAGCCCAAGGGCTTTGCAGACTGCATGCACGACTTGCTGGATTTCTGTCTGCTAAAACATCTGCTGGATCAGGGACACTGGGGATTTTCCTGTTCCGTCACATCAGAAACTGAGTGGGTTACACAGCTGACTACAGATAGCTCTAGGTAACAACACTGAATATATTTTTGCATCAGATATAACCATGGGAAAAGATGAGCTCTTGCATATGATTTTGGGATTTTATTTTATTATTGTTAATATATATGTATATATATATTTTTTGCAGAGAACTTGAGATACCAAACTACATTAATTCTTATTCAAAGATAGATAGTTTGAGGTAGAAAGTCTACAATTAAGGCTATTTTCAAATATGCAGGTAGTATGTGAGAATAAGGGTTATTTAGCATAAAAGATTAAGATGAAATAAGTAGCATTAACCATAACATGAAAAGCTACTTTCCTGCAGTGTCCTGTGACTCATGACCAGTTAATGTGAAAAGAAACCTGGTGTATTTTAAGCAAGGACTTCAAACCCTCCTAATGAGCCTGTAGAATTCATTACCACAAGAGAGTACAATAGCAGCAGCTTGCTCTACCCTTACCCAGTATAAATCCAGCGTAGTCAGAACTTTCTACCATTCAAAGACAGTGACTTCAGATTACAGTATCCTTCGGGACTTTTTCCATGCAGGTTCTCTGGATCCCATGAAATTATTCCAGTGTGACCTTAGAATTACCATCAACAAAGAAGGTGTTTTTTTTAACGAACGTTAATCAAAACTGAAGATTATTTTCACACATGCATTAAGTAAGCAGTTTCTATGCTGCAAGAGAAAGGTTGGGAGTTTTTAGTTTCGCATTAAGCTTTTTTTTTGTCAGAATAATGGCCAAGGCAAGTCCTAGAGAGCCAAGCTTTGACAGAGAAGATAGCTCCACTTAGCAACCCTGATTTTCTTCTGTAAAAATGAATTACTGTAATGTACTTTCATCATCTGCTTCCATAGTAAATCACCAGGGACCAATGCCTCAGCTACCAATCACCAGAATATCCGGTTACAAGAATGTCTAATTAATGGGGAGAGCCAGTAAAACAAAGAGGAAGCTTTATGAAACAGGCTGGAAAAGAAATTAACTATAGACCCCATATCTGCTACCAAGAAAAAAAATATATTCAAGAGCCCTGATTTTGCATCTTGCAGCTGCACAGCACTCCCACATACTACCCATGTCAAGCTGGCTCCAATATTGGAGACAGTGTGTGGAAAAGGAAATAATCAACACCATTTCAGCTGAGAAATAAATTGCCAAGTGGGCATTAAAATTTTAGTAATAAAACTAAATGCATATGCTAATCCATTCTGTATTATTTAGAAAAGACTATTTTGGATCAAGAAAGGAATAATCTGCACAAAATTACAATGAATGGAGGTGTTTATCATCAAGAGGTCTTTGAGAAAGAAACAAGCAGCAGATTCCTATTAAGGTTTCAATTCATAAAAAGTTGATCACCCAATTAAAGGTGAACTGTGAAAAGACTTTGTTTCAAAAAAAGAGTCTCGTTTGACAAGCTGTGGAGAACAAAACTGAGTGCTGCCAGGCCTGTGACCTCTGGGGGGCTGTTTGGGGCAGAGAACCCCAACTACCCAATGGTGGAACAGGACCTTTGTGTTCCTCAGCCTCTATCGAGAGAATTTTCCTCTCACTTGTTTTAACATGAAGAATTAAAAGCTGAATGGCAGCAGCACTGGCTCTTTTGAAAACTATTGCTATTTTATAACCTGATTTAATTCTGTTTGTGTTCTGAACAGGGTCTCTTTCACCTGTTTGCTCTATTACAGTGAAATAAATAAATAAATATCACCATCAAACAAATACTCAGATTCAAAGCACACCATCTTTCTGTAAGCACCCCGTTCTCTCTCATTACCTGCAGAATCAGTATCTGACCTAAAAACATTTTTCACCCATATGCAGTTTGAAGCACAGGGTCCTCTCCATTAGCTTTGTCAGAACTTCTGATGTGCTTAATGCTACGTACAAGCTTATGGGCTTGGCTAGGTGAGACCAAATTGGTACTCAGGAGATAATCATACAAACCTATTTAAAAAACTGCTGAACTAATCATGATCAGGACAATGGTTGAATTCTTGTAGTATCCTCTACAGGTCACATGCTGTTACATAGCCATTATTTTTATCCATTTTATGAAAGGCCTTCTTGAAATCTTGGAAGTAATCCCTAAATTTATCCCAGAAAGAGAACAGATGTTTATTTTAGCTCATTTGTTGAATCAGATGAAAAGGATACAAACAAATATACCAAATAGGGGTAAAGGGGTAGAAAAAGATTTTGATCTTATTTTTGTGTGGCAAGTTCATATCGTTTGTTCAAAGAGTGCCAAACCGTTCACAGATAAACCTCATCCCTCCCTCACACCCATTTATTTTGAATGTGGAACTGTGTGGCTAAAACCTCCCCCTGCAAACAAGTGCTGCTTGAATGATTAACTGGCTCCTCTCCTCATCCAGAACTGCAGATAGAGAACACACTCTCCTCTTTTAGACCCTGTCCTGATCACTTACAAAACGTTTGGTATAGCTGATCAAATTATGAGAACTGGGCAGCATACGTTCAGCAGTTTGAGCCCCTGGAACTTCAAAATAATAGGAAGAACTATTTTAACAAAGAGTCAGACCTGATCCATACCTGCAGAAGCACAGGACCTGATTCATGGCCAAGGGAAGAGGGGAAGAAGTGCTTCTGTGGACTCACAGAGACTTCAGATCCTCACCTTAACAATTCTCTGACATATTTACACATGACTGAATTCAGGCCTGAAAATCCAGACTCTTCTCACTTTATTTCGTCTCTTATATTTCACTGACATTAGGGACCTTTTGATCAAAGTTTGGAAACCCGAGTAATATCCCTGTCTGTCTTTTGATTCAACAGAAGCCTCTCCACATTTGGGCTCAGGAGGATAAGGCAGGCACAGATATCTTTCCTTTCTGCATATTTTCAGTTGATGAAGTCACTGAAGATTAATGAAAGATCAAAATAATTGCAAACTATAGCTTGATGTAGATTACCAAGTATACATAAATTAGCTACATATATTCAGCACTTACAAGCAGATACCCTTATGGCAAAAATGACAAGTTTTTATCTGGGTTAATAACTACAGCTGCACTCCATTTGCTTTGGGATTGCTCCTTCTGACAGCCCCAGGGTACAGAGCATGAAGTCTGGGTTCTTGAGAGATTGGGATTTACAGTATAAAAGGTATATGACAGTGATAACAAAGTACAGCTGTGTAGCACACACTATCAAGTACAACTGCCTGTCTCTCAGTGAGCTGGTCTGTGGATCTAGCAGCTCAGATCAGCTCATTCTGCTCCTTGATAAGCTACCATCAGTCATCAAGCACTCAATCCCTTACATATTTGTATGAACAAGGCTAACCTGGAACATGCTAAATATCGTCAACTTTTTAGAAGCGCCCAGCAAGTCTTTCCAGAGCTGTCATGGATCTCCTCAGAAGCATCTGGTCTCAGCTCCAGTTGCTAATGCTGACTTTCTTCACACAGCATTGCAGGATCCTTGATTTTTCATTTGTTTTCAAGAAGTTGTAAGTTTAGTAAAGTCTGTACAATAACATTTTCCTTGCCAATTATTTCTCCTATGAATCCATCTTCTGGAGTTTACACTTGATATGAACAAAGAATGATTTCCTCAGGGTCCAGGAAGCACCACTGTGAATGCAAACAGCACACAATTAAAAAAACCCACTGAAGTATAGTATGGCTTCTGTAGGTTGTTAGCAATTTATTGTGTGTTTCAGACCCATTGCACCCTCCAAAGTTATATGGACTAAATTGGGAATACTGGGACTCCCTGTTTAATGAAGTTTCAGCTGTCAATAAACCATTTTAAAAATATTCCTCTCAAGTTTTGTGAAAGTATGTATCACTTCTCAGCTTCACAAATTACTTGAACTGTTTTTTAACATTTTTATCTCAGCTCATAATTCAAGACATTTGAATTGGATGTAACATGTCAGATTCCTTCATTCCATACAAATATTTTCAGGATCAGGACATTGAACAGTGCCCCACTGCTAGACACAATTTCTGGGAATCCATACCCAAAACAAATTCAGTGTTAGTATATGAAGTAACACGCTCTGATGTTAAATTCAATCCAAATGTAATTTCAGGTTAATGCCCAAGTCAATTACTTACAACAGCTGCAGATGTACTAACATATGATGTTTTCTTTCACGTTTTTAAAAGGTCTCATGAGCCTTTTGTACTCTGTGAGGCATATCAGGTCATAACATATTGACATCACTCTGCTGTTTACCTCTAAACTGTAATACCACTGAACACAGAAAACTGATCTGAGTTGGCTACGTGGGCTTGATGTGTAATGGGCTTGCTCCCCAGCAGACGGTAACTTCATGATGTTCTGCATTGTGTCACCTTCTCCACAGCTTCTCTAAATCCGGCCGACCTTCTGAAATAGGGCAATCATTGTTTTTAAAACGTATTTCCAGGTGTTAGGTCATTTTCAGTGCTGTTTTCAAGAATAGATGCAATTAATGCTCTAAAAGTATTCTACTGATTACTAATTGTCTTCCCATCCTAAACTTTATTGTAAAATGGAATGGTTTCATCTAAGGAAAAACACTAAAAAGTCACACAATTTTGATACTCCAGAGCTTTTTTTTTTCTTTTTTTTTTTTTCCCCCCATATATGTTTTGTTGTTGCTTGTTTGTTTTTGCCATGGCTAAATAGGGATTTGTGTCAGCACTGACCATAGCAGGTCAATAAAGAAAGATGCGACATTTCTTAAAAATCCCACAACAGATCCAGAGGTCTGCTCTCTTAGTCAGTACCTATAATTGTGGTGTTCAGTACTCTAGAAACACAGGGCACATGTTTCCACTGATTATTTTTTTTTCAGTAATACTGCCCATAAACCATTTTTTAAAGATTTTGTCTACCTTGTAGTGCCAATATATTTTACAGTTCAGATACTTCTTAATGATAGGTTTGAAGAGTGTCTTCAAAATCCTCTCCTCATTTTCTTTCAGGATACATAGTGTGTCCTACTCCACTTCTGGTATTTTCCTACTGTTCCTTATGAGTGTTGTGCCTTGATTAAATAGATGGTCTTTCTTTTTAACATCTTACCTTTCTCACATCTTTTCTGTATCTTTGATTCAAGCCACTATCTCATTCCTTAACTACTTGACTTATTCATTATTTGAAGATCTAAAAACAATTCTTCTGCATTCTCATATGAAACAAGTGTCTTTCAAAAGTTCCATTTCCTTGAGAATGCATTATTGAGCATATTTTTTTGTGGCTGCATGCATTGCCCTTTTACCCTGGCTAGCCATTAAAAACATCGATAGATCCTGCTCCTGTAATATTCCCGAAGATAGTTCTGAGCTTTCCTATGATGAATTCAACTACTTTGTTGAGTTTTCAAAGCATGATGTGAATCTTTTCATGGAAACTAATATTGCTGGTGTTTTTTAGGGTCTCTAAAAGCCCCTAAGGAGTTATCACCTTTTTCCTCACTAAAAAATATCTTTTTTTTTTCCAGTTAATTGCTTCCTCTTTTTAATATGAAAAATATTAATATTAAATATATTATATGTTATATATATATAATAAATAATATGCTGCTTCCGTTACCATGCAAGACAATGCAAAACTTGTATTGCAAGTAACATAGAAGGATCTTATGGAAGAAGCACATTAGAACGGTGCCATTGCATTTGAGTTGGTTTTATTGTTTTGAATCTCCAAGTACCTAATTACTGTCTAACTAGCATAGACTTCTTCAACCTCAGGTACGAGACCCTATAGATCCACTATCCCCAGTTAGATTGATGCGTTTCAAGTTTCATTACATTCAGAAGCCTATAGATTTTCTAACAGAGACAGAACTCTAAATAATCTACTGGTAGGATTTGCTTCATTTGAGTATGTTTTGAACTGTAGGAGTCCAGAGCTTTTGTCCACCTCACTGTGCATATCACAGGGCACTGAAACTTCTCCAAAGCACTGAGGGCAAGGTTTACAGATTCTGCAAAAAGCCAGAAGAAAGGGCATGGACAAAATGCAGCCACTGTGCAAAGAGAAGAGAGACAACTTAAGCAAGATCACGAAGAATCAGTGGGTGCTGTTCCCATTGGTACTTAAGTGGGTCCTTTAAAAATAAATTCATTGACACCTCAAGTAACTGTCTCCTCTCAGTCAGAACTGGGCAAGAATTAGTGAAATAAATCTGTTTTCCAACTTTTTTAGAATGAAGTGGGGGCTGAGGCCCACTTGAATCACCAGGGTTAGGATTTGCAGCTACTGGATCCATTTTTCTGACCAAGAACAGATCTCCTTGTGCTGATTCATATAGTAGGAGGGCACAGATATCTCAGCTGTCCTATTTGGTCCTGGAGTGGAAGGCAGACACTTGCTGGATTCCTGCCTTCACAGCCACTACGCAGCTGGATTTCATTCACCAGGCAATGACTCCAGCTTAAGTCATTTATGGCTTTCTCAGGTCTAATGTGAAATATGAGGCCTGCATTCAACTTCTCTTGCCCTTCCAGTTTTCCAAGAGAGAAAATCAGACAGAAACCACTATGATGTGACTGCTCCCACAGGACATGAAGTGGATAGGAAAGTGCAGCAGACAAGGAGAATATTCAAGAGAAATGAAAGGTGACAAGAATAAGTAATGAGACTTACTTTTGCAGACTGCAAGTGGTTAAGATGTGAATCCATTCCCAGAGGAAGGCACAGATGCCAGAAATTTGAAAAGACTAAGAACAGAATTGAGCGTTTTATACATATAAATAAAGGAAAACCAGAATCTACTGAGTAATTATAATGTAATTTTTGAAAAGGATATGAAAGTTCTACCTGGCATGCTTAAGCCAAACTTTGTCATAGCCCAGGGTGAGATAGCCAGAACACAAAGGCAAAATATTCCACACCTACCTACTAGCAGACTGCTTCACCTCAGCCAGAAACATCTGGGTCTGGTTACTGCTAGTTACTAAATCCAGTTATCCTTGGCTCAGTCTGCCAATTTCTGTTTTGTTTAAAATAAAGCAACCACTATGCACTTTTAGATATGTACGTGTGTGTATTGTTGTCACATACATAGTTACATACAGAATTGTTGTTATGGTAGGTTCTCAAAACTGCATAATTCTAAATGATGTGGACCTGCCAGGATTTCACATCACTATTATTTTATATTAACCCTGCATGTCTTCCCCATTGAATTAATTAATCTCCAGCTGCTTCACGGCTAGTATTTGCATCTTTGTGACACACTGCAAAGTACAATGTCTTCTTTATTTGCTTTTCATTTATAGCAGTAATGGTAGTACTACTTTGAAGTTGGCATTGCATTACCAGGTCAAAGTTGAAGCTTCTTGACCAAAATTGCTCTTCATCCAAGTACAAGACTGGAGACAATCAGCTGCTATGACAAATGGAGCAGAAGAGACCAATATGAGACAGTTCAGGAAGAAGTTTCACATCAGACAGTTATATCTACAATAATAAGCAAAGCTGTAACAAGTAGCTGCATAACCATCTCTGTTGTGTACAATGCAATTTTTTACAGGTGAAATCTGTGGGTGTCATGAGTACAGTTCATGACAATGGGGGCTGCAGTGCAGGTAGGAGAGCTGTGATGCTGAAAAGGAAGGAGAGCTTTGCCCTTGGTTCCATCTATTTGGTACACTGAAAAACAGCATTAAAAAAAAGCAGGGTAAAACGTCAAAAGCCTTGGCTTATGGACTTGTCTGTGGTGTCTTTTTTTTTTTTTTTTGTCTTTATAATTTCCCAAGCTGCCACTTTATCATTCACACAATGCTCTTCTTTTTTTATGAGTGTATCACCCTACCAACAATGTCATAGGGAATTATCATTATTATCTTCAATAATCTATTAGTTCCTACAACACCAAGGCAATTCCCAAGCACAAAAGAAAACAAATCTGGGTTCTTGGAGGTGTATTTTTAAATGTGTTTTGCTTCCGAAGGTTTATAGTCCTAAATAAAATTTTAAAAAACAGTTCAGGAGAACAGTGAAAGCATGAGCAGATAGCATTATCAGCATTCAGGCATTGTCTGTCTACAACCTGTAAATACAAATTTTTAACAGTGTTGTAGTGGGGCAGAGGACTCTCCTGCTGCCCTGTTCTGCTGGCAGGAGTGGGAAGCCCATAGCAGCAGTAGGCTAATCACTGCCGACTCACAAGGGCAAGCATGCATCATTAGACCCCACTCAGAGTAGGATATCATTTTGTCATTTGTTTTGTGAGATGCTTTTCTCAAGAGCAATCATCTGTTAATTCTGAATGTTGATTTTCTTTGAGGCAGAGACTCCTCTCGCTTATTTCTCTCATATGGAGACAGGGTCTACCCTTGTCATGGCTGTCTTTTGCTGCTTCTATGGAGCCATTTACTGAAAACATCAGTATCTGCTAGAGGGCTGTGAAACCAACTGTGATTGTACTTGGCCCTCATCCAAGGGACAGGGTAGGACATGGGACCAGAGCATGCTTATACGCTCAACCCTTCCAGCTCCAAGAAAAACAACCAATGGTCATGATCATGGTATAAATCTACATTGCCTGGAGCTGTCTGAGAAGAAGAGATCTGCAGGGTGACAAAACTGTTATTTGTTCTTATCCCTCAACTCTAGCTGATAGAAGTGTTTGGACTGGAACCACAAGGTAAGGCTGTATCAACAAACTAGCCCAGGAGTGCTTTGGACACAGAGGCCAGCTGGCACTTCTCTGCTTAGTGAACCTTCTCAGCCACTGAATGAGAGCTGCTGCCTGCAAGCAGCCTTTTAGGAACAGTCCTTGGGGCACTCTTGCTCCCAAACTGTGCCGGGAGAGATCAGGGAAAGAGTGAACTGATGCAGGCCAAAGCATGGTAAGGATTATTTCAGCAGGTTAGCAGCAGGACAGTGGTGTCTGAGACTCATTCTGAAGACTGATCTCTCAGTAGACATGCTGCCATGAAGTCTGTAAAATAAGTAATGTACATTCATGGAGAATGACTTAAAAATGTCTCATAAGACACACTGATCTAGGCTTATCTCTAGTGAGTCAGGGGAGTACCATTGTGCATAAGATTGATCTGCTTTCTAATTTTTGTTAAACGCAGAGTTTTAGTTTGCTGTTGCTTCTGCTCTTCCAGCTTTGAATGCTTCCTCTGTTGATTATTATAGTTTTTACATGTGCATAGATGCCGACTGTGATGAGTCTGCTAAGCCTTGTGTCAGTGGGTGCAAACTCCATCCCCAGCTTCTGTAACAATTCTTGGTAAAATATTCTTTTGCATATTTATCATACCATGAAGAAGAAATGCTTTTTTTTTTTTTTTTTTTTTAATATTCATGTGTTCCTTCCTCAAAGAAAGGCATTACAGATGTCCTTAAGTGATGTAGCAGCTTAAATCTCATTGACTTCCCTCTCTTAAATAGGTGCCATACCACACTGAGAATAAGTGACTTTCTATGAGACTTGAAAGATAGGGTTTAACTTTGTAATTGCAGAGTCAATTCTGAAAGTGCTACCCCAAGGACCAAATAGTCAGGAGTGTTCTCCAGCTCTCAGAACTGCTGCCTTTCAGCTTCTGACTTGAAACACAGAGAACTGGACTCCTAAAAATTCAGCCCCAGATGTCTCAAATGGGTCACACAAGTCTGAGATTCTTGGAATCATAATCATCCTTCAGAAATATGAGTTTAGATTCATAAACACTCTTCAGACTTTCGTAGGCATAAACCTTTCCATACATTTTTTTCCCTGCACTTCCCCCCCATCCCCCCCCCCCCCCCTTAAGTGCTCCAATGCATGGTAATGCCTAATTTAGCTTCAGCTTCACTCTAATTCCTTTATTCAAGTTACAGACATAAACGGCACGGAGGAGATTTGAGCTATTCTATAAAAAGAGTGGCTGATGGGAGTGAAGTTGTGCAGCAGATAACTGCATGAAAGGGATACTATTCACTGCACCATGGCATCCATAAGGAATAAGAATGGGAAGTAAAATCTAATGGAGTTGAAAAAAATTCAGAAACAAATAAGCTTTAAGAAAAAAACATGCTGCAATTTGAAACCAAGAAGGAAATACTCAGGTTCTACACGATAGTGAAAATGATTATTTTTTTTAAATAGACCTGTAACGAAGGCAAGTTATAATATAATGTCACATACAGCTGACATCTATACCATTTCAAACAGTCTATAGCACAGCTACAAGTATTTCTAGCCAATTCACAACAAATTACTTGTCTATAAAAACATTTCAGGATATTATTTGCCATCTTTATACAGCATGAAATTACTTTACTCTCTTTTGTTATGCACCTGGTATGTAGCATTTTTCTTTTGACTGAATCATTTTTGTTTAGGTTGAAAATACTGTAAGCAAATTTAGTGCTTTGAAAATGAAGGGCTGGTAGCACAAACACCATTTTTTATAGGTATGTAATAGAGTCTCTAGGACCTCCTTGATAGAAGCTTTGTGTACCTGGAACTGACTTTCACTCAACACAAACTAAGGTAGGCATTTTGTGTGTATAAAACAAAACTGAAAAACAAGTTGGTGACCTAATGTGCCATTCGAGGAGAAGATGTATGTTACATTAAAGGGATCAGTAAAACTGAAGTCAAGATTAAGTCTTGTCCTTGAATTCATGGTGAACTAATGGATCTAATTGCATTCTTGAGCTCAGTGTGATAAGACGTAGCCTCCCGTTACACACTGTCATGATCTAAGATCCCAGTCATAACAAAATAAAAGATTTCTTGTGCAGTGTAATCTATTGTCATTCACTGCACTACCAAAGGCTCTGTAATCCTATAAAAGATGCATTATTGCAAGAGCTAATCATTTAGAGTTGTCATACCTTGCCCAAAGCTTCTTAAATTCCTCTGGGGTGATTGGAATGCCAATCTGAACAAGACGTTTTTCATGTTCCTTGGCTGTATAATGCCATTTTCTTCACTGTCAAATTCCTGAACATTCTGGAACGTTAAAGAAATCATCTCTAACAAGAACCAGCAACTTTGACAAAATCTCCCTGTAAGCTTAATGAATAATGGGAATTGAAAGAAAAATGGAAAATCATGCATGTCTGATTTTCATTTAATTTTTTTTCATCAGCTTTTTTACTGCTTTCCACATGATAGATGTGCAACTCCCAAAAGTTTTAACCAGAATTAACATCATAGGTACTTAGACGATATACCCTGTGTTGAAGGATTCTTTCTGTTGGCAGAGAGAGGGATATGAAGGTAAGAATCACACTTGCAGCTGTGGGTATAGCCTGTGCTGAAGTGTGCCAGAAGAAGATGAAGAAACTGGAAAAAGGCAGACCTGCAGGTTTTCTCACCCATGTGTTCTATACCTAGTACAAATGAAATTTTGCTTTTTCTTTTTAAACCATTCCTATTACAAACTGAGTTTATTGTCCAATTTACACAAACGTTGCTTGAAAAAATTACATTTGTTTTACCTTGCGCTACTTTATTGTTCAAGTATTGCAACTATTCATCAAGCTTTAAAAATGTTGAAAATGCTTTTGTGGGACAGTTCTCTGAGGGTCTCTGGGTAGTGTTAACATCACTGCTTCACTATGCAGGTCAACATGCATCAGCATGGCAGTAGGTCTGTGTTCATGGACAGGCATAGTCAAATGGGCCTCAGATGAAGCTCCTACCTATGCTTATAACAGAAATATTACATAAAACCAGTACAAGTAAAATACGAGGAAAGTTTCAGAGATAATAGCATCTACTATATAATTAACAGTACAGAAATTGAGCATTATTGAAATTGTTCTTTTTCTTACTCCCATAGTAAGTTTTTATCATTAATGAGCTGTTTTGCAAAGGTCTTTTTGAATATTTATAGAATCTGAAGATCAACATTGCATAATGTACTGAAATCTATTAGTGCTGCTTATTTATTTAAAGAAAACATTCTTCTTACCCTTGCTAGGTCATGCCATCTGGTTCTTGCTTTGATAACAAGGTAGTAATGAGCCTGATCACAAGCTAGCTCTGCATCCATTATCATCTGTGTGGTTGCTTTTTTTTTCCCCCTCAGAAAATAAATAAATAAATAAATAATAACAACTGCATTCTGCATTAGTGGGATCTTTAATCTCCACAAGTTTACTTTTCTTTTGTTGTTCTTCACGGTAGTGGTGGTTTTGTTTCATAGTTTCTAAGATACCCATTAAAGCCTGTTACTTCATGTCTGTGCAAGCTTAATTCTTTAAATACTGCCTTATTTCCCTAGCTACAAGTTAGCAAAGATGTTTTAAATTTTGTAATTCCCTATTTATTTTCAAATCAATATTGTTCAATTCTCCCTCAAACTCAAGAGCCAGCATGGATCATCTGTACGCATGCAAAGAAATGTTAATTATCTTAGAAACAGTTATATCCTGGAGTGACTCCAGGAAGATTATCCTTGATTTACATCAATAGCATGGATCAAAAATGTCTTTGTGAGTCACCAAGGCATGGCTAGTGAGTTTAGGGAGTAAGACCCACACTTGCAGACAAATTCAGTCATCATTACAAGAGCCTGTCTTCTGGGCCCCAGTGCTTCTGGTGGAGTCCATGCATTCAAGGACAAGTGGATGCCTCGATTAGCGTCTGGCATAGTTGCTGCACTATGAAGAGGTGAATGAGGTTACCAGATTCACATGTTATGCAAGGACACGTTTAGAATTGAGGGGATCTTAAAATTTCACCATTCCTTGAAATGGTGCACCTTCCTCCATGTGAGAAGAGCCTTTCTTTTGGCAATCTACTCCTCTTAGACTTTCTAAGCACTTCCAATTAGAAAACTGAGAAAAGTCTGTTCATTTCTCTTAACACACAGCTGTCCATCTCATGCTATTTCCTAGCATCAGTTTCTTTCTTGTCTGTTTCTTTATAAACGTGAACGTCAAGCATGAGTCTTCAGAACCTGGTTTACCTGTAATTTTAAATATGCTCTCATATATGACATAGAGGAATACTTGATCGTCAGATCTAGCATGATGAGATGGACTCCCTGCTGAGTTCTAGTACCCCCTAGGGCACACGCGGAAACAGAAACGTGACCTTGTGGTCCACCATCCTGCAAACTCAGTCCCTTTTGAGCTCTCAGAGCTCTGGACGTCAGCCTTGGCTGAAGTCTCGGTCTGGATTTAGAAAAATGAATGCCACAATAAGCTACTTTAGGTCTGTGGGAACCTGTTAACTTTTCCATACTCTCACTGTTTAAGAGAAGATTCCATAAACCTTAAATATTGACTGGCAGAAATGGTCTAAAACTGAGCTGTGAAAATTCAAAGTGTTCTGAATGCATTCAGTCACTATGTTTTAATTACTGGAGTCCTAAATTAGTAACAGTATTTGAAAAGAGAAAATTCTGGAGATAAATCCCAACTGTTTCAATTTCTAGCTAAGTCCAAACTGAAATAGAAAGGAGAGAAAGACATTAATTGGTCTAATGCTCCAACTGTTAGCAAGGCCCAATCACCATCAGTTTCCTTTCTTGCTTTATACTGATGTCCTTGATTCACTCAGTTGTCCAATTCAGGAAATAAGAAAAACAAACCAAGCAGATAAATATTACTAACAACAGAGACAACAGTAATGCTGTCTGAGAGAAATAGAAACCGGGAAATAAGCCTGTGTGTGTACATATCACATCTTCAGTGCCACAGCAGAAGTGAATTGCTGATCAGGAGTTTTTTCAGACCTGCTGTACTACTGTATCTTGTCATTATTTTTATGAATTTCTCTCTGCATAGTTAAACAGAATTTCACACTGAGTTTTCAGAATTAATTTTTAGTGCCTAAATGCTATTCATTATTAAAGTTGAGCTTAAACTTTAAAATTCTGAACATTTTAGGCAGCATCATTTCCCAAAGTAAAAGGGGCTGTTGCAATATTTTCCCTGTCCTCCACACACTCTACAGCATCTCAGCATTTCTGTCTTCTGCACTTGATCTTGTCTACAGTTAGTGCTCTGATGGCATAAAGGTCTGGAGTGTAGGGCCTTGGTCAAAGGCAAGAGACACTAACAATGACATTAGTATGTATTTAACATGTTGACTACATATTTAAAAAAAAAAACAAACAAATCTTTGCTTTACACTTGTTTTGACAACAGGCAAATATTTAAGTGCAGTTTGAGAATACAAAGAAGTGACAGCATTGCCTTACTAAATAATTGGAACTGTCTGAAATAAAGTGCAGTCCTGTTACTTTCATCTCAAGTGCATACAGGACTGAGTAAAATCAGTGCGCACATAAAGCCACACACTAAAAATTTACAAACTACTCTCCACTTGCCATCAATACCATATTGAGAGGTGACTCATATCTACCCTTTCTCCTGTGCACCCTTAGAAAACCTGTCACGAAGAGAGACTTTACAGCAATTAATCTACCAGCTTAACATTCTCCCATTAACACAGGTGTAAAATGCTCCAACACCTTCCAAATGGTGGAGAGCTACAGAAACCTGAAGTAGTGTTGGTCAGTACAATCAGCTTTGCTAGGGGTGTCCAAGCTGCTCAGAACAGAGGGCTCCTTTCCTAATTGCTGATCTTTCCACTTCTCTCATTTAAAGGAGAGAAAAGGAATGAACTGAGCAAAAGGCCATAACAACTATGGGTTCTCTCCGTTTGTAAAATGTGTTTTCTCTTATTCTGTGCATATCCATGGTGGGATTTCAAGGAGTACATTCTAATGCTAATTACAGAAAATAATAAGCAAACATAGAAAACATGGAAAACTACTCTTAACTAAAATTCCTACGTTGCAAACTCCAGAGACTAAGAACCTCTTCTTTAAAGCTCACTATTGTGAATAGATGGACTGATCCATGAATGAGCAGTACAGAGCAATTTTCTTCTAATTGCAGAATCTTTAATGGCTTCACTCATAAGAAGAAAGCAAAAAAAACCCTCAGATTTTATTTTCCTAGTAGAGACTGCAGAGAAGACAATTAGGGATTAAAGTGTTTGCCTTGAAAATGGATTGTATTTGAACTGGAAGTTTCTGAAGACACAGAACGTGATAAATCAAATATATTTTTCAGAGTCATTTTTCTCACAGCTTCTCCAAACTAACTTTTAAAACAAATGTTTGTATCACAAATAACAATCATCTTCACTGCCAAAAGCAAGCCATGGCTAAGTGTATTTACACCATAGACTTACATCCGCTTATCATTAAAATGACAGAAACATTCTTCAGCAGTAAAGCACTGATATTCAGCATTATTTACTCTGTTTTTGGGCTGTTACCTAATGTAGCTCCTGGCCTATTCTGTTCGGCATCTGGAATAGCAAAATCATAATATAGCAAGCTTTGAAAAGAACATATTAAACATATCTGATAAATAGTACCTTAATGCAATTAAAATAAAACAAGAAACTCTTCAATTGTGTTCTTTAAAGATCAACTGTGAAAAACTGCATTAACTGTATTAGTGGTGTCCAGCCAATTTACAGCCACTGCCACAACTGCTACAGTTTTCCTAGTACAAAGTAAAGAAAGTTCCCTGTGGATAATCTCAATTGACAAAAGCACAGGCAAGACAAGGCTTTTTTCTTTTGCTTTTGCCTTCTCTGGAGCCTACATATTTTGAGGAAGTATCAGACTGGAGAAAGGGGAAAAGAATACTGTGAAAGCCATTATTTGTAGTCATATTGCCTCTCTGTGTGAGGGAACACACGGAGAAAGGTGATATGTATGGTATAGGTATGAAACTGATGCAGACAGTGCCACAGAAATTAGTTTGTCACATCTGAACTGTGCATCACAACACTGCATGCTAGAGCACCCCCCCGGGAGTAATTCTATCATGACTAAATTTTCCTCTGTTCTGAAATCAACATGAGCTAGTTCAGGAAATCTGCCATCAAAACTCCCCTAATTTACAGCTCAGACACTTAGTGTTACCTCAGACTATTCCGCTTGATGATTCTTTGCAGAATGATTCAGTCCTGGACAAATGTCAGCTTCATAATTTCTCTAACTTTTGTTATAGCACAGCCCAGAAGGATCAGGAAGAGGAGACAGCCAGCTTCACAGCAGGGCACAAGTGTACTTTTAGTCCTGAACGGCTACAATATTTTTAGGTAATAGAAAAGCTATTTTGGTCACTGTTCCAGATTCTGTCTGCACGTTGCACAGTGATACTCCAGGAATCTATTTCATCATAGTTTTGAAGAAGAGATTAAATAATGTCTTTTAAATTCTTTTGAGCATTTTAGAATTTTTATGCAATGCAGAATATACAGAATATATATATGCATGTCATAGAGGAGATACATAGCAAAAACTGAAGTGTCGCAGGACAAAAGGTGAGGAGAATTTGCTGTAAATGAGCTCTTAGCTATGAAATCTCCACAATACATTCCAGTGTCCTATCTCACATGGATGTACACACTGTTCCTCAGTATGTTTGAATTGCCAAAAGGGCATTTTTATGCTAAATCTTTTCATAGGTTGATAGAGACAGTAGTTCATTAAGACAGTAAACCCTAAAACTTAACAAGACAAGCCATCCCCTTGCAGCCAAGTGGTTTATGTAGCTGAAATTAAAGCAAGATCACATTCTACGGCTTGTGGCCTCTCAAAACCTTAGGATGAGAAAAATATATCATCACCAGCACATTTTCCCATTGAATAAGTACTGTTACCAGCTTGTAGGTACAGCTTCCTTCACATTTAGCTGATTTCTATTATGTTTTATAACAACTTCAATGTAATTCATATCAGTTTTTAAAATGGGAAAATTTGCCAAAATAATGTACACATTGACTTTTCAATACACCATGATCCTGACTGATGTGAAAAATACTAAGCTAACAGTCTGACCTAAAGGAGTGTTTCCTTTCTTGTTTGTGGGTTCTTTTTCTTTGTTTTCTAAATCTTGAGACCTAATTTACATCAAATATGTGTTACTTTTACTGTGATCAGAGATAGTACCATCCTGAAAGAAAAACTTTGAGTTTCATAATTGATTAAAGCAAAAACTTAAATACAGGCAAAATACTGTTTATTCTTGAGTTAAACCAAAGAGCTGGCATATTTTTTCAAGCTTACCTGTTTCAAACATCATTTATTAGGCTACTGCATGAATGTGCACATATTTTGATGAACAGATGATCAGCCAGCTAGTCACGAACTTCTGAACTTACAGGTCTAAATGAAGAAAAACCTTAATATTGTGTCAGCCAGCCAAAAGTTAGCTCTCCCCTTTGTCCTATTTATAAAAAGGAAATAATGACAGTAGAAAATAATAGTTACAGTATGGAAAAAGTAAAAGCACACTTATGAGAAAAAATAATAGATTAATAATACAGAAGTTAAAATGGGCCTTGAAGCTAGTGGTAAAATTCCCATTGAATTTAGCGGAATCAAAATTTTATGCAGAAAATCTAGGTTTGAAGCACTAAAGAGAGATATTCAAAAGAAATGAGAAATGAATAATTAATGACTAGCCTTACCCAGATTTCCATCCTAAGAAAATGAATTCAGATTCCATCAGATTCATTCTTAAGAGCTGAAAATTGAAACTCTTACTAGCATTTCCTTGGAATCAGAAAAATTACTGATGGAGCAAGTCAAGTAGTGTAGTTGAAAAAATAATGACTATATACTTCTGGTCTGCATTCCTCGGCAACAGTAAATCAATGGAGACCACATCCATTATGAGTGGACTATATATTGACATCTATAAAAACAGTAAACCTAGAGTCTCACTGGAATTCTTGATAATCCAATAAGTCTATCAATTACTGTAGTAGAAGAGTCCCTTAACAGCTTTAACAGTCAAAAGCAACACTTTAAATTAGAACCATAAACCAATAAGCAACCAGATCACACCATGGAGCTTCAGTTGTATATAACACCACTAAAATTCATTACTAATGGCTTACTAAAAGATTTTTAAATTCCTGAAAAGATTAGTTACTGTATTCTGTCTTTTTTATACAGACTAGGATCTACTTGAGGCAGAGAGATCAGCAAGTCACATTTTGAAATCTATAGGTGACAACTACATCGCATATCGCTGTAGAAATTTACCTTAAATCCCATATCTTACAGTTTCCCTACAAAACTGTATTTGATAGTCAGCAGTTAAAAGGATTAGAAATAAAAAATCTAAAGGCATAAAAGTCATAAAGGTGCTAAAAATCATGTGAATTGTCTCTAAGTACATCAATAGCATTTCCTAGAAAGAGAAAAATTCTGTCTTAAAAAAAAATCTTGTTTCGTGCTGTATTGGTGCTAAAATTCCTTTAACTTCCTGTATTGCCAGAAAATCGAGATAAGTCATCCCTCCATTGAATACCATTAGATATTCTGTAAATACATTCAGCTGACAGTCATCCACTGGCATGCAATACCACGCTACCTCAGCCCACCCTCTGCAGCACTGAGTCCCTGGCCTGGGCCCTCACCCCATATGTCAGTAGGGTGTCCAGAACACGGCTTGTCTTTCCCAACTTTCCCATTGCCAACACTGAAACGCACCACCCACTGCCTCACTGTGCTCACATCCACTGTTTGGTTTTCATAAATGTTCAGTAATTGTTGATGGACATCAACAGGTCCGATTTAGTCTTATTAATGTGATTGGACATAGCCCATTGATGTAGCCTACCCATACCCCTCTGCAAAGTCTTCCTACCCTCAATCAGATCAGATCAGATCAGCAGTCCTACCCAAAATGGTGGTTTCTGGAAGGAACCATTTCCTAATATCCAGTGCAGCCCTTCTAAAATAGAGTTAGATCATTTTTATAAACAACATAGCTTTTTTAAATTTCTAATATTTTTACTACATCTTAAAATAATAAGTCTAACGCAAATCTAGTTGTATATTTTACTGTGTTTTGTGAAACTAATATATAACTCCAATTCATTGGTGGTAATTGCAGTGCTCAATTGTGCTCATCATATATTTTTGATAAAATCTTATTCTTCTTGTGCTTTACATTTGACAATAGCTGCTTTCCAATATAAGTTTTGCCAAAAAGCTCTTTCACATGTAATGTGTGATTGTGAACTGAGGGATATTTTTCTCTTGTAAAGCGTTCTTTGGCTGGTAAGGAGACATGATCAGATTTTTCAATTGAATATATGACTGCAACTCCGTACATTTGAAGATTTGTAGGTAAAGTGTTAATGTTGACTGAAAACAGATTCACAAATATTCCAAAAAGCTATGATTTTTTTTGTTTTGAAATCTTGAAACATATTTTCAAATTTATTTATCAAAATGGAAAGCACGGCTGCATACTTTTCCCTTTTCACAGGAGTATCTTTAGCCAGTGTATGAAAATGTGTACAATTATTTGCCATTACTTGAGTTAGCACTGCACTGCGCCCTCCCCATGCCCTGTTTTCAGCCCAGATAATGCCAATAGCACACCAGTGTTTGGCTCTTGTTGAGCAACGGGTATTTGTCCAGGGTCAGGCTGGACCTCTCCATGGTGAACAGCCACTGCCACGATGTTGCAGGTTTGGGGTTGACCACGGAATGGGCTGGGCCAGGCCAAATGCTGCTGGTGGGCCATGGGTTTGGCATGTCTGGTTTAACAGCTAAAGTGGCCCAAAGTGACTGCACTCTCACTGTGCTCTTCCTAATCATAGAATCATAGAATCACCAAGGTTGGAAAAGACCTACAAGATCATCCTGTCCAACTGTCCACCTAGCACCAACAGTTCTCTCTAAATAACATCCTGCAACACAACGTCTAAACATTCCTTGAATACCTCCAGAGTTGGTGACTCCACCATCTCCCTGGGTAGCCCACTCCAGTGCCTGACCACTCCTGAAGAAGTAGTATTTCCTAATTTCCAGTCTGAATGTCCCCTGGTGCAACTTGAGGACATTCCCTCTAGTCCTATTACTAATTACACGAGAGAATAGGCTGACCTCAGCTCACTACAACCTCCTTTCAGGTAGCTATAGAGAGCAACAAGGTCTCCCCTGAGCCTCTGCTTCTCCAGACGTAACAATCCCAGCTCCCTCAGCTGTTCCTTGTAAGGCCTGTGCTCCAGACCCCTCACCATTTTCACTGCCCTTCTTCGGACATATTCCAGGGCCTCAATGTCTTTCTTGCAGTGAGGCACCCAAAACTGAACACAGTATTCAATGTGCAGCCTCACCGGTGCTGCATACAGAGGAATAATTACTTCCCTGTTCCTGCTGGCAACACTATTTCTGATACAAGCCAGGATGCTATTGGCCTTCTTGGCCACCTAAGCACACTGCTGGCTCATGTTCAGATTGGCATTGACCAATAAACCCAGGCCCACTTCCTCTACACAGTCTTCCAGACACTCTGCCCCAGACCTGTACCATTGACTGGGGCTGCTGTGGTCAAAGTGCAGGACCCAACACTTGGTCTTGTTGAACTGCATCCCATTGGCTTCAGCCCAGAGATTCAGCCTGTCTAGATTCTCCTGCCCTCCTACCCCTAGACAGATCAGTACTTCTGGCCAACTTGGTGTTATATGCAAAATTGCTAAGGATGTACTCAGTGTTCTCATCCAGGCCATCATTAAAGATATTGAAATGGACTGATCCCTGGAGAACACCACTTGTGACTGTTTTCCAGCTGGATTCATCATCATTCTCTGGGTCTGTCCCTCTAGCCAGCTCCTAACCCAGCCAAGAGTGTACCTGTCCAAGATACTGCCAGCTTCTGCAGGAAAATACTGTGAGAGACAGTGTCAAAGGCTTTGCTGAAGTCTAGGTAGACCACGTCAAAAGCCTTTCCCTCATCCACCAGATAGGTCACTAGATCACAGAATGAGATCAGGTTGCTCAAGCAGGACCTGCCCTTCATGAACCCATGCTGGCTAGGCCTGATCCCCTGGTTGCCCAACACATGTCATGCAATCTCCCTCAAGACAATCTGGACCATAATCTTCCCTGGCACTGAGGTAAGGCTGACAGGTCTGCAGTTCCCCAGATCCTCCTTGCAACCCTTCTTGTAGAAGGGAATCATGTTGGCAAACCTCCAATCCTCCAGAACCTCTCGAGTTGACCAGGAATGCTGATAGATGACAGAAAGCGGCTTGGCTATCACCTCCCACAGCTCCCTCAGCACTCGCGCATGGATCCCATCCAGCCCCATGGACTTGCAGCATTCCAGGTGGAGTAGCAGGTTCTAACTGTTTCCTCCTGAATCGTGGGTTCACTCTGCTCCCCATCCAAGACTTCCAGATCGGGGGGTAAAGTATCCTGAGGATAACAGGTCTGACTTTTAAAGACAGATGTAAAGAAGGCATTGAGAACCTGTCTTTTCCTAATCTTCAGGGGTCACATTCCTGGATGCATCCAGAAAAGAATGGACATTCTCCTTGGTCCTCCTCTTACTGTTAATATATTTGTAAAAGAGTTCCTTGTTCTTTTACCCCAACAGCCAAGTTGAATTCAAGCTGGGCTTTTGCTTTTCAAATTTCCTCCCTGCACATCCTAATAACTATTTTGTACTCTCCTGTGTCATCCATCCTTTCTTCCACAGAAAGTAAATTCTCTTTTTCTCCTGGAGCTTCACAAATAGTTCCCTGTTCATGCACACTGGTCCTCTTCCCCAGTGGCTCATCTTGTGGCTCAGGGGAGAGCCTGCTCCTGCACCTTTAAGACTTCCTTCTTGAGAGTGCCTTGCCTTCCTGGGCCCCTTTACCCTCCAAGACTGAATCCCAAGGAACCCTCCCTACTAGTCTCCTAATGTTACCTGGTAGCTAACTGTGGAGAGGGGTCTCTGGTTTTCTCCTCCTTTTCTCAGCTCCTGCTTTCCTGAAAAGTTGTAGTTGCAGTCCATGTTGCTGATGAGGGCTTTCTGCAAAACCTTTCAGCTGCTTTTTAACTCTTGATTTAGGTGTTTTCCTTTATAACTATATAGAATAGCTCTGCCCTGATGCTCCAAGTGTTCCTACCTTGATTTCTCTTATTATATTTTAGTTAATTGTACAGATCAAAGGAAAAAAAATCATTAAATGGCTGAACATTAAAATAGTAAGAATGTTTAACAAATTGTTGTTCTTTTCTATGAATGTAAAGCTTCTGGATAAACAAGTATATTTCATGTTCAGTTGAACAAGTATTTAGTATTAGATCAAATGTTTAATAGTAGTAATAAGGAAATCTGGCCATACAAATCCAATCAAAGCTGGAGAGAATCAGTCACAACAGTAACGCTGGGGATGACAGCCTCAACTATTAGCACTTACATCTAGAGAAGAGAAAAGTGATACAATTCTCCCCAAACTGCATGCAAGATTATGTTATATTAAATTCCAAGATTAGGTCATAGTTCTGTGCTGAATGGATCACAAAATGCATGGTTTCTAAGTTTTGTTTAAAGGAAGATGATTGATGACAACCTCACAGTGAGGAAATACTGTAATCCTTCATAAAAGTGAACACGCACACATAAATTGTGGATATTATCCCAGGATACCTGACAAAACTTCAGTTGCCATCTTCCTCATTTTGAACTCTATGAATAATCATCCAAGTCCCAGGGCATAGAGGCAAGGTCTGTGCCTGTTGCCTCATTCCCAGGACATCCAGGCCAGTGAAGCCAGTGGTACTACGTTGCCCTTTG
This sequence comes from Cyrtonyx montezumae, assembly GCF_038088225.1. NCBI lineage: Eukaryota > Metazoa > Chordata > Aves > Galliformes > Odontophoridae > Cyrtonyx > Cyrtonyx montezumae. The sequence continues at coordinate 93,905,979 of NW_027072034.1, read as the reverse complement.
GAAAGAGAGGTGGGAGTTCTGAGTGGAGACCCTTCACTAATCTCACTCATTCAGTGGTGCACAGACATTCGGCCAAAAAGTGTCCTTATGCTGTAAGCTGTAAAGGAAAACATGAAATACTGGCAGCATTGATATTACTCTACAAAGGTTAACTCAGAGGTGATTTTACATCTGCAGTTTTTAGGTATTAAGGCATACAGTGAACAATTATCTTTCAGAAGAATAGAAGAGTGCATTCTTCCCTCTCTTAAGTGCTATTCTAACATCACATTATCTACATAAACAGAGCTTATCCACTTCCAAATTGAGAAGACAGCTTTCGCCCGCTTCTATGGTTTGGCCTGGAATAGCAAATCTAAAACTAAGGATCCTTGTGGTTTACTCTTACCATACTGTATTACTATATAGTGTGGCCAGCAGGAGCAGGGAGGTAATCATCCCCCTGTACTCAGCTCTGGTATGGCCGCACCTCAAGTACTGTGTTCAGTTTTGGACCCCTCACTACAAGAAGGACATTGAGGCCCTGGAGCGTGTTCAGAGAAGGGCAACGAAAATGGTGAGTGGTCTGGAGCACAAGTCTTATGAGGAGCGGCTGAAGGAGCTGGGATTGTCTGGAGAAGAGGAGAATCAAAGGAGGCCTCATTACACTCTACAACTTCCTGAATGGAACTTCCTGAATGGAAGTTGTGATGTGGAGGGATTTGGCCTCCTCCCAGGCAGCAAATAAGACCCAAGGAACACAAATTGTACCACAGCAGGTTTAGGTTAGATATAAGGAAAAACTTCTTCTCTCAGCAAGTGGTCAGGCACTGGAGTGGCCTGCTCAGGGAGATGGTGGAGTCACCATCCCTAGCAGCATTCAAGAGGCACCTGGATGAGGAGCTGACAAGATATGGTTTAGTGCATGTGGCAGCAATGGTGATGGGAGAACAGATGGACTGGATGATCTTGTAGGTCGTTTCCAACCTTCTGATTCTATGATTGTTTACTGTCTGAGCAACCTGTTCTACCTCTGAGGAGAAGCCATTCTGTCCTGTTGTACTTAACCACTCGGAATGAGTCTGTAGATCAGAGCAACACTTTTAAAACTTGATATTAATGTAGGAAATGGTGTTGGGACAGCTGCCCAGCTACAGAGTCAGGATTTGGTTGAAGAACAGTGTACAGTGTAGGTCAATTAACTTCAGTGGCATGTTCAAACGCTTTACAGCCTACCCACCTAGACACAGCTGGGACAGGTTCATGAAAACTGATTCCAAGTGCCACTGAGATTATGTGATGTATCCAATACATTTATATGTAGATGGCAGACGCAGATAACAGGAGTCCCATATTCTCAGACAACAATTGGAGGCCAGTGTAAATTTCCCACAATGGTGCTATTTGTAGATGCTCTTTATCTACTGCTGAAATTCCACTAGCTCTGGAATGAAAGCAGCTGTGCTCCTGGACAAGTCAGAGTAGAAATGTCAGGGAAGTTAAGACAGAAGCAGTGCAAAAACTGCCAGTTAGAATTCTATGTAGACAATGAAGTTAAAACCACTTTATTTTGCAACAGGTGTAGAGATCTTTAAAGACAAGTGATTGTGAATCTGTTTAATTTTGCATTTCACCTGAAAACATGTATGTCTAGGCAGTTCCCAGAAAAATAAGGTATTTAGTTGCTTCAGTTCTAACAACAAATCCTTTTCAATTACCTTTATTTTTTAAAGAATCCTCATCCGTATTTATTCCAGAGTAGGTTTATTTCACTCAGCATAAGAAGGGCAGAACAAGACTTGTAGGGAAACTTGTTCTTTTTGAATGATTAAAAGCAGAAGCAGATCAGTTCCTGGGCAGTATTCCATCCAGCTGGATGTAGGATCCAAGAACACCACAGAGCAGTGATGCGTATTCCTGGCTGCAGGTATAGGATGATTTTTTATCCTTTGTGTATAGCCAAAACTTCAAAAATGTATCATCTCTAGTGTAATGAAAGAACAATGAAATCACAAAGATTGACTGTTCAATGGCTTCTGGTGTTATACAAATATCTTAAATGAGAGTTGTACACAGTCAATGGAGAAGAAAAGCAGCATGTAGAACAAGACTGTTCTGCCTAATAGCGACAAAATACATGTTACTGCATTAGCTGCAGGCAACATACAAGTCTCTTAGGTATCACACTGTAGTATAAAATGCAGCACCCACACCCAATGTCCCAAAGGTATGTGCCACAGATATCAGATTTAATTGGTAGGGATGGGTTGAAGTTTAACACATTCTTAATAAGTATACTATTAACAAGGAAATTTTAAGATAAATTAAAATGTTGTATGTGTTTGGTCCTCTCTCTTTCCCTCCCTACTCATTTCAAAGCAATTTGTTTCCTACACAGAAAGATATCCACCTGAGGATAAGAAGATGTGCAGCTGGATGTAGGTAGTGTTCACATGGGAAGGCTCAGTAGTAACAAAGCATTCATCTTATCATATGATGGGGACCATATGCCTCATGTATCTATGCTGAGAAGTGGGGAAAAGAAGGCAACAACTCTGCCATATCCTTACAGCTTGTGCATTCTGTCCTGCAATGGTAGCTGATGAAAACAAGTGCTGTCCATAGTACATGGATGGGAAGACTGCTGAAACATAGTAAAAACAGATTGAGACAACCTTTCCTATGGAACTATGCAGGCTGCTTTCAAAAGTGTGGTTCATTTTTTATCCTTGAGTTTTTATTTACCTCAACATGTGGAAAAAGGGCAGGGTATTAATTATTGTTGTAACACTGTTTAGTGGGAGCTCTTGCCTAAATGTATGTAAACTGGGGAAATATTACTGCCCTCATGTTTCTTTTCCTGTCCATTGTCAACTTTCAGCAAAGTATTTTGCTTTGAAAAGTAGAAATAAAGAAATGTACAGCTGGGTGCCATCAGCATCACAGCTACAATCTCAAATCCATGACCTCACACATCTGTCTGAAGGACAACACGCAGAGATAGATAAGCAGTCAAGGCTGTGATGGACCCTGAAAGCATCACGTAAAAACATACCTCAGAAAGACACATACAAAATCCAGTTGGAAATCTTGGCAAGTAGAAACTAAACAATTTTAATGTATTCATACTGTGGAATTTTATTTTATTTTTTTATAACACTGAGATGCTGTGTCCAAATCAGGTAACCCAGTTTTAAAAGCTACCCAACATCAAATAATTAAAGTGGAAAATTACAGCATGTTCAAATCAATTGAATTAAAGAGTTACAGAAAGGTTTTTCTCTCTTGCTGGGTACCAGTTAACACCCTGAAATGCTACTAGATGTCTGGAGGAGATTCCTCTGACACAGCCACTGCAGGCTCCTTTGAAAGAAAAGTGAGAGTGAGCAAGGAAGAGAGCCAGAGACCCCAGGGAGTGCCTCCCATTCCCAGCATGATTACAAGCCACACTGCAATCCACCAGTAGTTCAGAGGAGGCTGAAGTTTAGAAATCTGAAAGATGACACAAAAGCAGTTTAGGTCATTCTTCCTAAAGTTTCTATTAAGAGACTTATTTTTCACCTTACCAAATACTGTTCCTATCAACTAGCACTGTAGATTTACAAAGAGGGATTAAAGACTCTGAGTTAAGGCTAAGTAATCCTTCAGGAACCATCCACCATTTTGCATAAGAGGTATACTACAATTTGACATTAGACCTCCACGTTCCAACAGTGTCTCACCATTACCACTTCATACAAGTTCCTTTTTGACACATGGGAGCAGTTGAAGCTTTTAAGGTAAGATGCTACTACAGGATGACAATTTTATGTCTTTAAACACAAGCTGAGGTTCCTTTTTATACAGTAACCTGTGTGAGGCCTGTTTAGCTCATGAGTGACTGAAACAATCCTAGAGGATTTAACTCTAGCTGTGTGAGCAGGCAAAATAAGACAATAACCATCCTTCTGGGAAAAGAACAGAATAGAGAAAAATAGCTAACATTTTTCCTACTTTCTGCAAGCCAGCTTACTGAGTTTCCCATGTGATTACTTGTAGAAAAAAAAAAGAAAACTGTCTTTAAAAGTTGCTGCCAGTTGTATCACTCTGTCCCTCAGCCTTTTAATTATTTCGTCAACAGTTCTATTCTTGGAACATTTGTTAGTCTGATCTTCAAGCTGCTTCTTTCTAAAATTGAAAGATTGTGCAGACAAGTATTTTCACATATTTTTTGTAGTTTCAAACATTTGATTCAGCAATAATGAACAAGACTTTAACCACAATGAAGACATGGACATGGAAGAAGCTTTTTTGATGCAAAAGTAAATGATAGGTTTATCAAGTAACAGCACACATCAATTCCAAGGCCTATATTGTGCAATCATCTTAAAATGTATAGCTGGTTCTTAATAATAGCTTGCTTTGTGATACTGCTATGCAAAATTTATTTTGCAAATGGAGATCCTAGACCTCCAGATCACGGGCTTAGATTATAATGAGTCTTGGATTCTACATCAGCTACATCTTTATCTTTTAATATATACTCAGTTAACGTGAGAGGGCTAAGGCAACATAAAAGAAGCTAATAATTGTCTTTCCACTGATTCTGAAAGAAGAAAATGTCCCTTAGAACATATTCTTTCTTGCTAGGAAGGTGAAATTTCCTCTTTCTGGATCCCAGGTAAGTCACTTCCACGTTTTTTCCTTTGTGAGGAGTAGTCAGAATACCTTTTTTTTTCTATAAGAAAGTCTACATGGTACATGGACAGTATACTCTTTCTGCTGAAATACCACAACCTTAATAAATAAGTCACTAACGTAAATAATGGTAAAATATTTAATAACTTTAAAAGACAGAAAAGAAATTAAATTAAATGGTATGTAACTTGTCCCATTTGCACCTATTTTACATCTGCTATGGATTTACTATAGCTCATGAAATGGAAAGTTAGAACAATTACTTCTGTTAAATCTGTGCACATGTATTTCCATATAAGCAAAATGCAGAATTATTCAGCAGTCTTATTTTTATAGATTTATTAAATGTGTTTTATAGTATTCTCTCAATTTGAAGATAATCTTAAAATTTTGACCTTCTTTCTAAAAATACACTAATGAAAAGAGTTTTTCTTTTGTCTGAACAGCATAGATAGAATTAACCCTAAGCATTCCAACAGGGATCAAAAGATGACAGTGATTGGTGGCTCCCATCTTAGGATGTCAGGTGGAGTCATCTACTGAAGTGACTTGGTCTTCTAGGATGTCTGCTATTTTGCCTGAGTACAAGAGACGGACAAAACATTACCAACTTTATCTGCCACATCCCACTGACTATTATATTCTCCTGTTAGTCCTGTGTTTTTTAGTAAACACAGGGCAGGTGATGAAGTTAAACTAATTTTCTTTACACTGTTCCTTGTTTGTGTAGTTTAAGACTGATGCAGAGGCAGTATATATCCTGAAAATAAATGAATAATTACTTGCAGGATGTCATCTGGAAGACCATCTTCCTTGACAGTGTTGCTTTTTTTTCTTGAAAAGCTTCATAACCCAGTGGAGAAACCTTGGATTAGAACTGAAGAAGGGAGCTGTCATAAGCTCATGGGAAAGTATTAAACACAGCCATCTAGCAGAAAGCCTAAAACTACTTGGAATAGGGTTATACATAACAGGATCATACAAGAGACAAAAACAGATAGAATGGATTAAGTACGCTTTTTGTCTGTGCATGTGTCAGCAAATTAAACCTTATTTAGAGTTCTACAGATAAAAGCCAAAGAAAATATGGGTATTAAATTATAGGATGACTACTACATATCACCAACAGGGAGAACAAGATTTACATTTAAATCCTCTGGAGATCTGGAGATTGTTTTTTTCTGAGCAGAAAAAGAAGGGGTAAAATCACAGGGTAAAAAGTAGGTTGTAATTGGTTGGTTAATGATTACTAGCAGAAAATAGGTTGTCCAACAGATTAGCAGAATGTGCCAGTGATATCCTGTTGATGCTGCAAAATCTAGTGAAGGGAATTTTTTTCTAAATTTTATCCTAATTAACCCAGAGAAAGTGTTTGGAAAGGCAAAATGCAACTTAGGCAGGACTGTTGATAGAACAACAGAGTTTACAGTTCTTTTGAAATGAAGGCAGAAGAACAGTGGGGGGTGGGGGGGAGAAAAGTAGATTTCTACATACTCAAGGAATTAAGTCCCCATGGGAAATGTGTCTATAGGGAAAATGTCTTAAAGTAGAGCTGGTAGTACATCATTGAAACTCATCATTGTAATATACAAGAGGAGCACGAATATACATAAAACTAAATTTTGAGAGGCTATAGCACAATGTGAGATTCAGTATCAAAAATATCAAGATTAATTAGAATTCATTGCATAAAATCTTCAGTAATATAAGTGTGATCAAGAAATGTTTGGAGTTTCTATTTAACGCGGAAGAGAATGACAAAGATATTACATTAAGTGAAGTGAAGCACTTATAACCTGTTTCTGTATCAGCTGTTGACAAAAAGTCAAATATAAGCAGGTGGCTTGAACAATGAACACTAGTGAAAAGTAAGGCAAGCACAAACTATAAAGTATTACTAGATATTCAAATTGGTACTTGACTGATTAAGATGGTGTCCCAAATTTATGCAGAAAAGCAAACACACCACCTAGCTTTAAAAGAGGGAAAGAGATCAGTAGAGATACAAAAAAATTATTCCTGCTTTTAGGCAGTAATTACACAGTCACAGAGAGTTCAAAGCCTGTTAGGAGACACAAGAGTCACTAGGGATCTTTGCAATCTACCCAAATTTCAGGGAAGTTTATATTTAAAATTACACTACTCTCCAACCAGTGCCACTTTCAATTTGGTTTCCTGAAGTAATAAGAATAATGCAATCAACTTTTAAATCCAAATCTCTGTCAGCTCTTCTCTCAGATTTGGAGTCCATCTACAAATAACATTTAAACTTGATATTGGTAGAGGTCTTAAGAAACAGTAGTTACACATTTTGACAAACTGACAGTCATGAAAGGAGAGAAATTCTGTTCATTCTCCTGTCTGGAAAGACAGGGGCATTATCTCTTCCATTTGTTAGTAACTAGACAAGCGATCAGCACACGTTTCTCTGGGCTATGCCCATGTTGTTTCATGTCCAGTTTCCAGCTTGAAGTACTCAATAAAAACTATGTTATTTGTCTGCTCTCAATTAATAATCCACAAGTACACTAACCACCTATGTGAGAGCCTAAACTTTACTGCCTGCATATTCTGTCTCACTGGAGCTGGGTCTTGAAGTTCCTCATTCAGATCAAACAGATCTAACTGAACAGTCTGCTGTGACAATCAGTCTTCAATTCATAATGCTTTTTGTAGGTGTGGATGTATCTCCAGATTTATCAGCAGAAGTGGAAGACAGAAAGACTTATTAGTGTGGTCATTGATTTGAGTTTAGTGTGCTGTGTCCTACTGACAGTCTGTATTCCATGTTGGTGAGTCATATGAATATTTTACCTTGCTGACCCTCTGCTTTGATAGTATCTATGTAGAAATGGCATCAGACATCTCAGTAAAAATAAATTCAGGGAACATCTGAAAGATCTGTTCTTACCAACACAAAAAGAAGGCTCTGTTGACCTCAAGAACAGGATAGACTAACTCAGTTTGCAGAAGACAAACAGGCTGATTTCTTGACTATATATAACTCATATTCTGCTTTGGGGAGAACTTGGAATGCATCTGCAGGAACATTCTTTCCCTAGAAAACATTATACGGAAGGAACCAGTGAAATGGTCTCAGATAACACTTAGTGTCTACAAAAGCAAATTAAGAAAGACTTCCAGACCTTGAGACAGTTTGCTAAAAGTCCAGAGGACTAAGCCAAAGGCTATTCTGTTCTATTGTGGAACAAGTTCTCTTTCACAGGTATGGTCACCTTAACCATCCTAATCTACTAAAGAATTTACAGGTAGAGAGTTGTGAAAATATAAAAGATTTCATCATTGGCAAATTGTTGGAACAAAATCAGCACTTCAAAAAGCAAGAGACTAGGCTTAATTCTCTGGAAACTTCAGGCAATATTTCATTTCCATTACTGGTAATGAATTCTTGCTCAGGAGACAAGCAGGCATAATGTGGTACATGACAGTCAAACTGTACCCATTATATGACAAGCAGAGGGATAATAGTTAATAAGTATCCTGAAGTTTCATTTTAGCAGCTGCTAAAAGCCTTAGAACAAAGCTAAGAGCCACAGGAAGCATTGAAAACAGAATTGACTTGTCCAGATGGAGTAAACAGTTATCAATGGTGCAACAGATCATCAGTACAAAATGAACTGAAGGAAAGATGTAAACCACTGTGTGTACTTATAGGAGCAACAAATCTGCCATGGATCCAACAGTGACTAATTCCAGAACTCAGCATCCAAAAATGCTGTTTTAACTTCATCAGAACACCTAAACTAGCAGTTGTTAATGTAATTGTAAAAAGCCAGAATTGGTGCATTCCCAGTATAGTCCCAGCTTTCTGCACATGTAATTGTCTCACCTCTGTGCTGTCCTGTAAAATGATTCAAGACATATGCTTGAGAACTTGCCACATATGATCTGTTGGCAGGTAGTAAGATGACACTTCAAACAGTTGACCTCTTCCCAATAGCTAGTGACTGTGCTATACAAAGAGGTTCAAAGGCTTCAGAGCCAACAGACATGTTGTTAAAAAGGTAAAGGAGATAGTGATTGTTTTAAAGACGTAGCAAAGGGCTTGCAAAGACCCCATGACATCATTAGTAGAGGGAGGGAGAAGGATGCCGCAGTGCCCAAGAGGTCTGCAGCATACAAATAGCATGCTCCTCCTCTGCTTTGGCCTTTTACAGCAAAGCTTGCCAAAGGGTGATAATCAAATTCTAGTGACTGGGAGCTGTCCTTCTGCAGTTTCTTCAGGAGTCCTGCTGCAATATGAATCCTCATATTGCTGATTCAAATACAAAATATTCATCTCCAATTTTTATTTTTTTTTAATTAATGGCAGAAACTTGAAATTTCTGGGCCTAAAATCCGTTATGTGAGAGCATTGTTGAAGGATGCATTAAGCATGGCACTGAAATTAGTATTCAGGGTCGGAGTTCAGAGCTGTAGTTAAACGTGTGTCTGATACCCCTACAACATTTGGCCTCTTTTGAAAAGTGTGCAGAGGTCCTATGGCAAGGCTCTGAGACAAAGGAACAGACTACAGAAATGAGCTTTTGGAGCTGTAGGAATAAGCTGCCAGTTCTGAGGATGTGTGACAGCAAAGACAAGGCAATCCCAAGTGCTTCTTTAAAAGATAAGTAGGTAGGGACTTAAGAACAGGAAAGCCAACTAGTTGGAGAGGAAACAAAAGTTTCAGGATTATCTGGGACAATATGCATCACTAATGCAACTGCTGACTTCAGATATTCCTGTCTTGAGACCTGCGGACATAAATGTGAGCTTTGTACAGAGTATCCTCTGTTTTATGAAACAGTGCCCTTAAATATGAAGGAAGATAGTGGATGCAGCTCCAAGGATGTATTAGGATACTGTGTTATTGGGGTTCAAGTGAGAGGAAATATTCCAGTCAGAGTATACATCTTGCAAATATAGAAAAAAAATATTTTAAGGTAAACAAAGCTCAGTGATTTTTTGTTTGTTTCTGTGTTTTCCTTTGGATCATGTACATATTTCTGTGTATTCAAAAGTAAGAAATGAGAAGAATCAGTGGTACATATACCTTTGAAACCAGGGTGCCAATGTCGATGACACTGTCTGGTTCAGACATAAAGGCCATAGATCGAGGCCTGCAGTAGTCACAGTCATCAGAAGTACCACTGTTCCTGATCCTCTAAGAATGCCCAAATCAGTTCCTGAGTAATGAGTAACACTACAGAGGATCACAAGCTTACTTACAAGATGTTACCTAGAGGACAAAACCCCATTTGTTGAACAATGCGGTGAGATGTAATCCTTATGAATTCTGTAAAGTGAGCTCAATCACTTTTACCTGAATCTTAGAGTCTTTGATGAATGATCCATATGTGTTTGCTCTCCTGATGCAATGCTTTGAGTGTTGTACAATTCTGAATATAATTCTGTGAAATGAGAGATGAGCCTAGGACAGTACTTAACATTACAAAACCAGCATGTACCCTCAAGTCTTTCTGAAGGCCTCCTTTCTATTAATCTTTTTCTTTACATTAAATAGAACATTGTCTGTATTAAAAACAGCAACTTTTTGAAAGCTTTTTGCCTTTTTTTCTTCTCTTTTTTTTCTTTTTGGTCTTCTCTTTGATATATAGGAGCTTATGCCATTTAAGTCACTAGGAAGAACAGCAACTTTTAAGTTATCCCGTCTTCTAAAAAATCCCGTCAGACAAATTATCCTGATATTTATAGCATAACTTGGATAAAATGAGAATTTAAAAATAATTTGTGAGGTTAAGAGCAATGCATAATACAATGTCTTAAGGCAAAGACGATCAAAGTAGCATGTGTCCTTTCCATATACAGTTAACGTCATTATTGAAAGGCTACCTTTAAGTGTTGGAATCTAGCCTTCCCAGGCTTCTTCTGAAGCCTATGGAGAAAGGAGGAACCTAATTCAAATGGAACCTGAAGGAGCAGCTTTGACTCTAATAAGCCTAAGGAGAAAAGCCGCTATCTGTAGTACACCTTTGTGAATACCTTGTATAGTTAACACTTGACTTATACAATGGACCCTTGGAAGAAACTTGGCTTACTCAACATCAGCCTGTCAAACTTAGATGCTTTGGTGGAAAAGGTAGCTAAGATCATAGCACCACTAAACCTGACTGGAATCATGAATGAAAGCCCTTGTTTATCGTAACCTGACATCTGGCATAGGAATGTAAAACAAAATCTTCATTGGCTTAAATTAATACTACTAGGTGTGAATGCTGTCAGCCTGGGAGCAGACACTCTGTTCAATCTCTTCCATTACACTGCAAGTATAACAGGAGGTCAGGTGTGTAGCTCCTTGGACCTACTGAATCACCCTCTCAAATCATTCCTTTATAAATAAGCAGAGGGCATGAATTAAATCCCATGTCATCAAGCCCTCATTGCTGCTTTGCTGAGCTGTTTAGACTTCCAGGATTTCATTCATCTTCACAGAGCTTTTGGACATTTCTGGATGAATGCAGAAGGCTTGTGTCCTTGTACTGAGGAAGCACGGCATTCACTGCACTCCACTTAGCATAAGAGCTAGACTGACACTAGAAAAACAGCTGTGGTAAATGACACTGGTAACTGGGCAGTGAGAGGGAGGGAAAAGAGTCTCCATTTTCTAGTATTTGTTAAGCCCTGCTCAGTTAAAAGAACACTTCTTTTCTAAGCTTTCACTTAGAAAATGGCAGTGAACACTACAGAGCAACATCTGCTTTGTGAGTGTAATCCATAAAAGGCTTCCAAATGCCCTTAAAATTGTTCCCTCTCTTCTCCAGTCTGAATGTCATCTCACAGAAAGCCATCTGGGACAAGCATGCCAGCTATTCTGCTGCAGTGATAGCAGTATTGTCCTCAAGTGCCTCAGGATGAGTCACATCAATGCAAAAGTCCAATTATAGTAGAAACCCCCGAAAGAAGTAGTATCATTTCAAATAAATAAGACTGATGTAGCTGAACCATTGGATTCAGAATGTAATTCAGCTGCTTCATCACCTTTTGCTCAAACACCCTGCATCACTTAAAGCACCTGTGCTAAATCCCTAATCTGATTGTGGCCTTCCCAGCACAGATGCAATAGCCTTAAGCCCAGTACATATGCATTTGGAGGAGTCAATAACAAGGGGTTTTGATTATTATTTTAAAATACAGCATTTTTAAACTTAGCGTTTCTTATCACTTTAGAGCAGCGAATGAACAGTGCCATCCACTGTTCCTCTGCATACTCCACAATACTTTCCTAGGTACTAAATAAATTTTAACATTAAAAAAATGCCACATTCAAAACAAAGAAATATACAGTGGTAAAAAGATGCAAGTCAAAAATATTTTAAGGATAAATCATAGAACTGCAACTCTAGAAGCAGATTACAATAAAGTAGATTTTCAAAATGTGGATGAGCCATTTTAATTTAATTAGTTAGCCTTTACTCATTTATCCTAAATCTAAACATTTCTCCAATCAATTAGGCTGTCTACTGCAGTGTTGAGTATAAATTCTCTCTTCATCTTACTGTAAGAACTACATTTCTTTTTCAGTGTGATCATCAGCTCTCTGAAACGTGACCCTGATGAATGATACTGCTAAAAACGGGTACTTTTAGAGAGACTTACTAGAGAAGAATAATACAGTGTTAATGAAACTCTGTATTCGTGGATTAATATGATCAGTACAAGACTATATGTTCCTGAATGTCTTTGACAACAGAATTCAAACTTTGCCTTTTAGGTGTATATTTTAGAAGCCTGTCCTATTAAAAGATTTCAAATTCATCCAATCTGCGGTGATGCACATCTTGCTTGCTGAAAACAGATAGCCACACTGTGTAACACTGCTGCAGTTCAATGATGCAAATATGCTCTATGTTTACCAAACCAGCAATTCTAAAAGTATTACACCCATTTTACTTGTGTGCTAGAAGACAACTTAAGTATTTAGCATTTTGCTAGACAGATTTCACCACACTTATCTTGCATCCTTTAAAAACAAAGGTATAATTTTCATTGACCAAAATGATGAATAAATTAAACCCTACCAGTTTGCCTTTCTCTACTTTACTTCACATTATTTTCTTGCAGGAAATATCTAGACTATTAAGTAAAGACCAATTCACAATCCAAAGTGACTATAATGCCTGATTTTTCTTGCATTACAGACCTATCACTGACACAAATAATGGTAGAAATACTATTTAGAAAATTGTATAAATACCGAGTCCCAGGTAATTCAAAGGACAATTATTTGTTCATGATCAATGACCACTGAATATATGTTACATAGTGCATAAGCTATAAAACTGACAGATTATAAAAGCATATACTTATAACACGCTGTGCTGGCAACATGACTTTTATGAACCCAGTGCATAGCGCCCAAAGTTTTTTCCAAGACATTTATAGAAAGGAGAAAATGTACAGTAAATTTGGCTTTACTGATCATGCTCATGCTCATTCATATTTCAGGATCAAAGATTATTTTCCAAAAGCCATTTCCTATTGATGCTGTTGTGTTTGCTGTTCACTCGCAACAATCAGCAGGATGCTAGGTTGTATGGGTCAGACTGAAGCTGATTTCTTTGATTTTCCTATTATGTTTTCAAAGGTAAGAGAGAATTTCACATCTTTCTGAAAGTCACTGGCTGTACACAGAGAAAGCTAGATCTCCTGTGAGAGTAGATTAGACCCGATTATAACTTGACTGAAATGTTATTGCAATAAAATATCTGATACAATTCCCTCTTCTTTGAACATAGATATTTTGACCCATTCTCCCTGTACTTGTAGCTGTTTAGACTCTCCCAACTTGGGGAGCCTGCTCATACTGAAAATGAGATTTAATGTTAACAATATTATATTTCAATTTCCTGTTCTTTACCACAATAGTCTACTGAGGAAAAGCATAACACAAATTGAATTATTTTTATTACATTGTGTTTGGAATTACTAAACAACGTTTGATAACGTCTCGTAACTCCAGCACATTAATTGCTTCTTCACAGAAAAGGCTTCTCTCATTGAAATGGCAAAATTATAACAAACTCTCAAGTTTCCAACATGTAACTGTCATGGAAATAAAATAAATAAATAAATAAACAAGTTGCTCATATGAAGAATGGGGTATCCCTTCCACCAACTTTTTCATATGCTCAAGACAAACCAAAATCCTTATTGCCTCCAGATACAGAGGTCATATTAAAAGACAGGAAGGAATTACACTGTCTATGGTATGAAATTACATTGCAATTCACACATCACCAATTTATTCTGTAAATTGTTGATCTGTCAAATAAGGACAAAACAGGTGCAGGACTTTTCTGAGATAATTTCTGTTAATAGTGCCAGTACACTTAGGGTCATAGGATTGCAAAGCCTTATGAAACTCTTTCCAATTTTCTGTGATTTTATCTAAAAGGATCCCTCCAACGTACAACTGAACAAATTAGAAATGCATGAAAGAACAAAAGTGCCCCTGATGTTAGACATTGAGAGTGTTACTACATCCAAAAAATGTACTACAATGACGAACCTAGTGTTGGAAGACCAACACTTGCTAAAAATGAATCATGTTACTATTTAGAACAAGAGGAACAGATTTCTTAAATTCTTTTTCCACTATATCATTTATGAACCAAAGTTATTTTCAACTAAAACAATGTTAGTGTATTGATTCCAAAGCATGATGTGGCATCAGGCCCCAAGTTTACTTTTGGAAATGTTTGTTCTGCTAAATGACTAAAAAGTGACTATGCAGGAAACTGAATATCTCACTTCATTGATCTGCTCCTTTAAGTGACTGAACAGTCATATCTGCTGACTGACAATGATGAGTTCTTGCTATTTCCCTGCAATCCTATAAAACACAATTTACTGGGACTAAATGACTCATCTTACTCAAGGCATTATTTGAAGACAATGGGCTTCCACGTGAGAAAAGTCTAGCTGTAGATGTCCCTGTTCAGTGCAGGGGAGTTGGACCAGATGATCATTAAAGGTCTCTTCCAACTCAAACAATCCTAGGATTTGATGAAAATAACGACAAAAACTGTCTTATTGATCTTCCTTTAGGATTTGCTGTAGCACTAGCAGTTAGAATTATTTTTTGACTTGTAAATTGAGTACATTAAAAACAGAAAGTTCTGAGAAGAAATAAAAACAGAATCACAATTTTGACAGTAAATCTGTCAAAATTTGACAGTAAATCTGAGATCTGACAGTAAAATTGCAGATCTGACCAAGCACTGTACCATACACTTTCAGGTGAAAGGAAGGATATGCAGAAGCTTTTAGGACTGTCCTGTTTTCTGAGGGTGTTGATTAGTTCCAGGTTCTGCCCATTACTTCCCTTAAGATTCCTCTGACTGAATATCTTCCTAAAGGAGTGATGAAAGTAGTTTCTTGAAAGAGCTGTCCTCTTGTACAACCTTTAATCTCCCATTTATATAAGAAGAATGAAGCCGGAGTTACCATTCATGACACAAAAAGTAAGGACTCACAGATACTCAGGTTTACTTGCAGTTGTTTTCATCAAAACCTGGGAACAAACCAGCCATGTAACCTAGGACAGATCTGCTCTTCACCAGGATTGAAATCAGAGCTGACGTGGTAATACGTGGCTACTGTGTTATCTCAGGTGGTATTTCATTCCAAGGTGACAATGATCCATGATATTTAACATTTCCTTTACCTGCCTTCTCTCATGCTAACATTTGGGTTGCTTATTGTAAATGATAAAAATGTTTGCTTATCTCTGTACCCCTCTAATTTCAGCCAGACTGTTATTCTACTTAAAACCATCTGGAATGGGCCTGAGCTGATGCATCAAATGTTGCTGATGCATCAAATGTTCATACTGTTGGAGCCACCAGGGTGGAATTCAGCTGCCCTAACATCAAAGACTTTCAAAGCAATGCACAACATTCAGAGTTGTTTAACGGGACCTTCCTTTTCTGCATCTAATAACTCTTGACACTACTATGCTCCTTTGATATCTCTCCAAAATACTGTCCAGACTACCCAACACAAAGCTAAACATGGAGTTACTCAGCTGATATACTAATGCAAACCTAAAAGATGTGATACTGAAAATTATGAACAGCTTCTTAATATGAGGAAGTAGACAAACCAAACCACAAAGCTTAGGTTATGTCTTAGAATAATTTGCTATTGAAAAATGTATTGACTTACCTCCGTCAAAGGAACTTGGTATAGTGAACTGAAGTTTTGAGTGCAGGATTCAGTAAGAAGTCTTGTGCATAGTGAACGGTTCTAAAGGAAAACATAATAAGGAGGCAAATTCAGAAGGTGTCAGTGCTGTTCTCAGGAAAATTTATTAGCTCTGCATAGCATGTAGCACACATTTTGAACATATATATGTTATTATAAAGAATAACAGATAAAAGAAGAAACAGCAAAATCTCAGTGAAACGCATTTGACACCTGAAAGCTAAGAAGAAATATTCCTGTTCCTCATCTGCAACATACATATACATAAGTTAGTGATTCTGCATGTGATTTCAAAATCTTTCAGTAAGCAAGAGACAGCTTCCCAATTGATGACTCTGAAGAAAGAATCTGGAAGTACTGTTTATGAAGAAGATTTACACTGCTGGCAAGTATGTGAACATACCAACATAGACAAAAACTTTATGCAGACTGTGAATTTTAATAAGACACAATATGGCTTCAGTCATTCTAAAAAAGATTATTAAAGAAATGACCCTTACCACAGATTCTCTTCCTTCAAATAAATTGAAAAATTCATGATACTCAAGGTGTCCAGGCTGATCTGGATCAGTGATTGTTTTATCTTCTAGAAAAGAAAAAAGAAAAAAAAAGAAAAAAAAGAAAAAAAAAGAAAAGAAGAAAAGAAAGAAAACATGCATTAGCATACATTACAGAAGTCAATCTTTACCATTTATCAAATCAGTGCTGATACTAACACATTATTCTACATGTCTAGGTCACATCTGCATGTCTACAACAGGTCTGTAGTTTTTTTTTTTCAATAGCCGTTGTATATTGACTCTAGTACTTTTATTCTAGCTCCTGGTGAACACACAACTGAAATAACTAATGGATGGAAGTCCAGAACTATGGAATGAAATTATAATGACCTTTCCATTACCTTTAAATAGATTATTTAGTTTGCTGATAAAATGTGTCACCAGTGAATGAATATATAAGCTTGATTTGCACAGACCAGCTCAAATTCAGATCACATGATAAGTTGACCTGAATCATATATATCATTTCTTATCTAATCTGGAATCAGTAAGTACTTGGTGAACCTTGAGAAATTCTGAATCTTAACAGTAGTGTGTTAATTCAAAACATCTGAGACCTACTCCATGGACTTTGCTTTCTTTTCTCAGATTTTTTTTGGCATCTTAGAATGCAATTTCAAAATCAACTGTGCCACTAGGTTGAACCTGTTAGCATTCTTGACCTGGCTACCAAGGGTGCATCAGCATTCAGAGAGAATCTTTGTCTACAGCTTGATGCTCTGTCACATTTTCAGGCCAATTGATATGCATGTAGACTGTAAGGTAATAGGCAATGGATATATGCATGCAAGAGAATCAAGATACGTTTATTTTGTTACACTTAAAACACACATTTTCTCTCAGTTCCCGTGTCAAGTAATATCCATAATTGATGTAGGAGACTTTTAAATAAAGGTTTGTACCAACACTTATCTATGATTGTCTACTGTCCTTGCACTTTCACTTTTTTTATTATTAAACTGTTTGTTTATTTTCTCTGAAGAAACCAAAGGAAGGATAATGGAGAGAAAGGAAAAAAAAAGTGGAATAAAGTCTTTGGAACAATAACTGAAACATTAGGAGTAAATAGTTCCTTCAGTGATTCAGCTCCTGGCTAAGCACTAGACAAATATCTTTCTGTTCATAAAATTCACCCTAAGAAAATTCTGTTTCCCTTTAGTCCCCCACAGAGATCCTGGGTGGCAGTAATAATATAGAGGATGAGCAATTATTTACTTCATCAGTTGGTCTGGGAAATACTTTAAAGTTTTCCAATCAAAAGATAATGGTCTTCTGAAACTACTTTCTGCTATTTGAATTTTCTTCAGAGACTTTTGTCACTGCATTAAATCATATGGAAACAAAACTTGATAATATACCTTCCTCCCCCGGTAAATAAGTTAGGGAATCTGGTACTAATGCTTGAAAGATAGCTTGTGCTTCATAAGAAACAATTATACAGAATGACTATATCTTATACATGAAGATAAAATATTTGTTACAATACAAATATTTATGGAGTTGTTCACATTTTTTTTTTTGTCCAACTTGCGGTTTATTTTTGTTTATTTAAAATAGTTTAATTTTATTTCTCAGATCATTATCTATTCAGTTTCAGCATCAGCAGTGTGAGTGGGAATGCATTAGTTTATTCCAACAACAAAAAATCATTATGTTATATATAAATACAAGCAATTCTTACAGGTTTTTTTTTCAACGTGGAAGCCTCCAGATGCTGGTGATTAAGTGGTTGTTTCAACAGCCTGTCTTTCCTTTCTATAGTCTCAAACACGTTTCTTTTTGTTAACAGTTTCATTCAGTAGGCCCCAGTTCAGTAAATGGCTTAATATCCCATAGTAAGGAGCCTTACTGAATGATGGCCTGAATGCTGCAATTGTGATTATTATCAACTGTAGTCTATGAAACTGATTTTTTTCTTATAAATTGCTAGGTGAATTCTTTCTTTCTGTGGTCACATATATATATATGTACAGATGATATACTGCAGAGCTAAGGAGAATAGTTTTTATGTAATTATATTAGAAAGGAATTGTGATACATCATCTATATAAAGCTATCTAATAAAAAGTGCCAACAGTCCTTCTGAAGATATGCCCAGTGCTCATTTTGCTTGTGTCAACCAGACAGAAAGCTTTAATTTTTTTCAGTCTATTATTTGCTCATTGGATTCGGAAATAGAGTCTTCAATTTAAGAAGTCCAATATGTAGCAAATCAAAGTAACAAAAAAAATCCAGCTGTGCACTTCAGGGACGATCACACCATCCACTGCATGAGGCATACATATCATGACATTCCATCAAAGCTGACAGAAAGACATTTTAGCATAGTTCTGTACATTGTGAAGGCCTCAGAACTGGTGAAAATAGACAGTTCCTTATCAAAAGTTCATGTTCTAAAAATAGACATAAAAAGGCAATTCAGACTCTACAGAAAGTCAGATTAAGTTATTTTTGAAAATGGAGTGAACTATGCAGCAGTAGGCTCAGTACCATGTCAGTGTCAGACATACATTACAATCTGTCAGATGGTAAACTGCAAACACAAATATTTTACAAGCATATTATATAAATATGAGCTTATAATAATTACTGCACAGTTATAATTTTAATTAACTACACATATCATACTGATTTTAACCTTTCATGAAAACGGATTCCCTTTGTCTGTCATTTCTCCTATATGCATAAGAGCCATGGGGATATATATTCATTGCTACACAGTGTGTTTGGATGTACACACTTGTGGCATCGTCCTTCTTTTCCAAAATGCTGCATCTCAAATTGAAGTGTAGTTTTATCCTGCATATATTTAGGCCTATTTTTAATTTAAATGACAATTGCAACCAATTGCTGTCCTTCAGCAGGTAAAGTCAGATAGGTATTCATGTTCTACAACATTAAGATACTAAAACTACGATGTATCAGTAAACCATTTACAATTCTAGGAGCTCTAAAGTTTACCTGGCAACAGGCTTCTGCACAAGACAGAAAACAATTTAGTTTCTGTTACGAATCTCATGCATCTAAGAACTCTGAGTTAGGAGACTTTCCAATAACAGCAGAATTCCTTGCCCTGAGATAAACGATCTCTTTAAATAAAAAATACGTATTTTTAAAAGATTTTAAAAGAAAGAAATTTTGCAGATAAAAGGTGACAACCCAGTACTGCAATTCTAAGCTTCTTCACGCAGCAAAGATGCAACAAGATGACTCTGAAAGAACTACAGTGTCACATTTTCAAATGATAAAAATGTGGATGCCTTAGGTGGCTGGAACACTACATGCAATCAAAAACAAGAGCTATCAAACAACGCACTCTTTATGATGGGATGTATAAAAATAAGAACAAGAATAAATAATAAGAACAGTAAGAATATAGTAATAATGAAAAAAATAGAAAAAAGCACAAAAAATAAGCTCAAAGCTCAACTAATGAATGATGAATATAGCTCACTCAAATTATTTAATATCTTTTTCTTTCTGTGTTTCAGAATACAAGTATAAACATTTTCAAAACATTCCAGAAGCTAGACAGTTTGCTTTACTATTAATTCCTTGGTGTTGAAATGCTTGCATAACTGCTTTTTGGAGGGCTTTTTTTTTTTTTTTTTTTAATGAGAATCTCAGTTTTAAAGTAGATCACAAAATATTGCAAAGCTTGATGAAGAACATCAAAGAGAACTTCACTCCTCTTTTATAAAACAGCCATTTGATTCAACATTTTAAAGTCAAATTTGTAGCTATAGTTACAGGAAATACTGCAATTCTAGACTGCACATTAGAAAGTGCCATTAGTAGGTTAGGATTTAGTTTCAGAATATGGATTAACAGCAAGGGACTAGTGGCATTTTTTTTTCAACAAGACAAGCTCAGGAAAAAAAAACAAAACAACAAAAACAAAACAAAACAAGACAAAAATGGTTGGAAGAAAACTGCTGCATGAAGTTGCCCATGAGCTGGGCAGCAGTGATTTGAAGAATCCAAAATGTTCTGAAAAAAAAAATAAAATTAAAACCTTTTAGATAAGAATTCAAATTTATTTTAAGTCCAGGAACAGAAGAAACTCAAGTTTAAATCTATCTTCTGAAATAAAAAGGGAAAGAAACATAGTTCTGTTAACTCTAAGACATGATAAAATTTCTTTACTTGGTTTATATGGTTTTTTTTTAATAAAAGCTGAAAACCTGCTCACACAATTGCATAAATATGTAAGAAAACTACAGATTAACACACATTTAGACATTAAATGATAAATTCACAGGTGAGATCAGTGCTCTGTTAGACTACTGCAAACAGCATATGAGCAGTATTTGCTCAATGTTACTATGTGGACCTCTGCATGAAAGAGAAATACAGCATCCAAAAAGATTTTCCTTCTGTTGATCACATGAAATTCAACATATTTCATACAAGTTTTTTATGCAGTGAATGTCTAAGCAGAAGCTACCACATTTGTTTTTACCAATATGGAAATCTTCTAACATTCAGCATTTCTGGGAACTATCACACTTGATGAGAGACTGTGATAGAAAAAAAAAGCAGTGATCCACTTGGGCCCAGGGACAGCCCTGAGCAGAGAGAAGACTGGGAAGAGAGGGAACACAGAGACAACCTTGGTGATGAACACTGAATAAGCAGGACATAACACAGGAAAAGCTAATTGTACCAGTCAACAGAGTGGTAGCAACAGCTGCAAACTGACACATCTGGATCACTCCCTTGTTGGTAGTAACCAACAAGTATGTCTGGTCCCATCAGAGCTGCTCCCCTGGGGCAGCCTGCTGCCTTGGGAACTGTATACCATACCTTGCTTATGTCTTGTTGCATGCATTTGGATTAGGAAATGAGATCAGTATAGAATCACGTAGCAGATACTAAACAAACGTGATAGATAAGCCAGATAACAGAAAATTCCACACAGACTTGTAGATAATAATCTATTCTCAAGCAGTTCTATTTCCATTGAGATCTTACATTTGCTTGTACTTTTATCTGGGGTGACTGCGTAGAAACAGAGAAAACACAGCATTCACACCTTCTTGCTCTCACCCCATACATACTTGTACAAATAACCCGAAAAAATAAAACTTTTAAACACGAGAGGACCATAATTAACTGAAAAAATGAGTCATAAAATGACAAAGGCAACAAACCAGTGATACATCACAACTAGAAAAAAAAAAGTGCAAAGAACAAGATTTCCAATAAAGCTCTACATTGAGAAATGGAGAAAATATGCCAGAATCGAAGAGGAATCTTAATTATAAGCAGCAGTAACTCTGAAAGATTTGCAGGTCATAACATACAATCAAAGCATAAATAAATTGCCTGCATGATGTTAAGCCTCATGGACTCAGGCAATCTTTGAGTGAAGAAACAAGGGAACACTTAGCAGTATCTGAAAAGTTATTTTATTTACTTTTCTGGTACTAGTAAAACTTCTATGAAAGCACCAATTCTCATTTCTATCATTACATTTCATGAAATATACAGGAAAACTAGCAAGGGTTCAAAGAGAGCTACATGATGATTAAAAAACAGCCAACATGACTTTCAGTGAAATTCTAGGAGGTCAATAATTCCTGTTTATCAGTTAGGTTGTTACAGATTATTTAGTCCCAAGTTGCACATAGCTATGTTAAAGAAACTTGAACATCAGACTCTGCAAGCTACTGTAAAACAAAAAAAAAGACTGGCAACCTTTAAAAGCTTTAAAGCTGATACAGACACAAATGTTTAGCTGTAACAGTGGTTAAAGAAGACAACACCTAAAAATGACTCTTACTTCATCAGGCATAAGGAATGCCCGCTTTAAAGAGAGATAAGAGAATTCCTCATTTTCGATAACCGTGTATGCCACACATTACTCAGAACACATATAAAAAAGGAACATCCTACTTTGTTTGTTTGTTTGTTTGTTTGTTTCTCTCATAGGAATTGCCTGCCTGTTTTCAGCGATGCTCTCAGGATCTCTGAGTTTTTCTAAAAATTATTGCCAAGCAATTTTACCTGTGGCTTTCAGTCAAAACCCAAGAAAAAAAAACAGTTTTAAAAGATTTTCTTATAAAAGCACTACACTCCAGGAAGAATTTTGAAGTAGAAACATTACAATGTCATTACAGTATCAGCATGTGCAACGCTCATGTTTAGAATAAACTTCCATAGCTTTTCTTTGTTACTAAAAATGTAAACTGAGCCAACTTATTTTCTCAGT
This sequence comes from Cyrtonyx montezumae, assembly GCF_038088225.1. Taxonomy (NCBI): domain Eukaryota; kingdom Metazoa; phylum Chordata; class Aves; order Galliformes; family Odontophoridae; genus Cyrtonyx; species Cyrtonyx montezumae. The sequence continues at coordinate 93,883,323 of NW_027072034.1, read as the reverse complement.
TCCAAATATCTAGCTGTGGAAGAAATAGACCCCAAGCGAGAATTCATCAAACCATATGTACAAGCCTGCACCTGAGCAAGTCACACTATCCCTTTATAGTCATCAGGAAGAACAGGCACTTCCAGGATAGAATTCATCTCATTCTAAAATAGATAACTAAAACCAGTTAGATGAATCCTGCCCGTTGTTTCTCTCCAGTGACTATAAAATTGAGTCTAGGAGGAGCAGTTCAGATGTAGATGTTCACATTACAGATGTCTAGAATGCATCCGTTCTCATTATTTACACATAACAATGGAGGAACTAAGGGGAATATATGTTTGTTTATTTTCTTAAATCTTATGGTGCTGATTGCATTCATACTTGAAAACTCCAAAAGTATTGGAAGTTTTAACCTGTGTTAAAAGATGTAGGAGTTTAACTAGTATCATATTTAATGAATAATTGCTTGAAAATTAATAAGGAACTGATCCCATGACCATCCCAATTACTGGCATATTTCCTATTCAGTTCCAATGGTACTGTAGAAAAGCCCAAGTGAGCATGGTTAAAAGCACTCCTACTTCACGAAGTTCTTCATAGGCAATTACATCCCTCATATATTACCAGAAATGTGCTGACTCGCTTCTCTAATAATCTCAGAAAAGCTTTTAAAACTTCTATTACTCCTTAGAATGGTGGCAGATGGTGTTTAGAGCATTTGCTAATCCAAAGTTCCATGGACAAGTCTGAAAAATATCCAGATATAAATCAGAGGTATGTAAGACTTTCTGAGTCTTTTACAAAACAGACAAGCAAACAAACAAAAACTACAAAATAACCTCCGGACTATGTGGCAGTTTCTCAAGCTCGATTAACAAGACAAAACACACAAGTTACTGGAATCACAGAATTAACTCCGGCTGTCTGAAACTGGACAGCATGGAGTATTTAAGGGGAGGGAAGGGAACTGGTCTCTGTAAAATGTTCCTGCACAAGAACAGAGTGCATGCACAACATTCAGAGGCTCAAGGAACAAACACTTCGCAGTGCACAAGGAGCATGATGGCACCAGAGCCCAGTACAGGGGCTGGGAAGGGCTATGCACCAAAGTACTGAGGTAAACGGAGGTAGGGGCAGTGTTGGCATTTGAATTTCACCAGGGGAGTCATCGCATTCCTTCTTTGCCAACAGTATTACTGAGGGATGGGTTATTTGAAAAAAGCTGTAGAAAGAAGAAATATTTCATACCTGATTATTGTTGAGGATAAATTAATATGAAACAAACAGTATGAAGTAACAGATGATCTTTAAAATTAAGGCCAAGATAACAACTGTTACTTTAAACTCCCAGCTGAGATCTCATCTCACTCAAATGTCTATGGTCTACTAAATCACCCAGAATACACTGTAGAGAGTAATTCTGCATGAAAATGAGCAACCAGACAATGCTGCATCTATCAGATCATCAGATCTCTCCACCTTTACCTCCTATCTCAGAAACCTTACACTCATTTGTTGGACTTCGTTACAGTTGCCAAAATCTTGGGCGCTGACATAAACTTAGGAAGAAATGATGATGTGGCTATGTGAAGGTCTAGTATGATTCACTGTAATTTGTGGTGACAGGGATTATTCTGAACATTCATGATGTTTTCTCCATTCTGCAGATGGTGAGTGGATCATGGATCTCTCTTAGTTTCAACTGTCTTCCCATGGCAGTCCAACACAGCCTTTTGTCTCACAAGTTGAAAAGGGATGAGTTAGGCCCATACAGCAGGTGAAGAGGAACTTCCCAGCAGTAAGCTTTGTGAATCATATTAAGGAAAGCCTTATTTAGACAAAGCTAATTAAAGTCAGCAGGACTAAAAAACTGAGGAAGGACATTGGTGTATTTTATTGATTTCAAAGCAATTCCTCTTTGTAGATGCAACACTGACCCTCAGATTTCAAACTGTTAAAAAGGCAGTAATATGTACAGTATTTAGATCAGGAGCATTCAGCGTACATCCCTTGGGCCACATGTGTCCTGGTACAGCTCACAATGTTGACCACCCCGTGCCTCATATTATAAAGGTGAAGGCTCTTCTTCACCAAGGGCCCAGTCCAGCCCCAGGCACACACACCCATCACTCATCAACAGCCAAACACTGGCACCTTATTTACACTGTCTGAGCTGAAAACAGGGCACAGAGGGGACACATTGCACTCAAGTTAAGAGAAATAATTGCATGCACTTCAATACAGTAGTGAAACAGAGTCCTGTGAACAGAGAAAAATACGCAGCACAGCTTTCTGTTATGATATAGAAAATTGAGAACAGCTTTCAAAATTGCAAAAAAAAAAAAAATCAGTTTATGTTTGCAAATCCATAGTCAGTTGAATAATAAAATTACCTTCCAATTTTCAACTGGAATGTATAGAGCTGCAATCTGCTACTCCACTCAAACATTTTGATCATATCTCCTTACCAGACTTCATCACACAGAAAAAATATCCCTTGCTTCACAGTCATGCCTTATTCATGTCATCAATTTTGACAGTGCATGTTTTTTTAAACAACTGTTAAGAATGAAAAACAGGAAGAGAAGAATTTAATCAAAATCTCTGATGAACCCCTTAAGAATTCACTAAGAGTGACAGCCACCACCATAGAAACAGGCTGATGTGCTAGCTTCACAAAAACAAAGTCAAACATCCTACTATCATCTACTAACATTATCATTTTATCATTCTGTTATCCTCTTTTTTATTATTTTAATTTAAAAAATGAAAATATTTTCTTACGTATATATTAATTACATTGTACATTTACAAGGTCTTTCCTATTTTATTATGTTGGTCCATGATATCAGAGGTGGAAGTTGGTGGCATGGCAGTAGAGGTTGAACCTTCCCACCGATATTCTGTTACATTTTGTTGCTGTATGACAGATGGCAGCAGAGGGGCAGTCTGACAAAATGGTGTCTGACATGAAAATGCCGACGAAGCAAAGATGTGTCAATAAAATCATCCATGAAAAAAAAATAGTGGCGCCCATTAGCATTCCTTGATGCTTGTTGAACATTTATGGAGACGGAACAGTGGAAGTGGGCACAGCGAGGTGGTGGGTGGTGTATTTCAGCAATGGTGACAGTAATCCGGGGTCACCTTCCACTGGTGCGTGTTTTGACATACATGGCATGCAGACTCTTGTTCACTGCTGACAAAAATAGTGGTGGGTTGTTTTTTTGTTTTTTTGTTTTTTTTTAGCAGATAATTTGTTCTATCAAACTGTGCTATCATGCTCTTTGCATCTGGTTTAGTTTCCATGGAAATAAACAGGAGGCATTACTTTTGGAGCATATTACTTTATGTATTTTATAATAATATTACATATTACTTTATGTATTTTTGCCTCAAGACATTTCCTCTTCATTCAATGCAGACAGGGCAAGCCACCCCTAATTCAGATGCTATAGGTGGAATAACCAAGGCACATAAAGATCATTTCTCTGTAGGGTCAGAAAAAGTGCATGCACTTTTAGAATGATAATCCAGCATTTTATCTACTATAGTAGATAAACTAGCTTGTTAAAGTCATTAGAAGAAAAAAAAAGAAAAGAAAACAACCCAATACTGCATGCCTTTTTTGCAAGTATACTTTACGGTTATATCCAAATGAAAAAGGAATATACTTCCAAAACATTGACAGATTAGAACTTTAACAACATGGATATTCAACAAAATCCTCTGGTAAATCATCTCATAATGATCCTATACAAAACATTTCCCACTGAAAAATTTCCAAGCATCCCTGCCCTAATACATCTGGTACTTTCATACAAAACTTAAATCAAAAAAATAAAACATGAGGGTAACACAGAAAGTTTCTCTCTGCTGCTGAAAAATGTCCTTGTGTTTTTAACTTATATTTTGTTCACCAGAAGCCTGACAAAATGACAAGTATGAGCTTCCTTATGTCACAAATGAAATTCACTGATTAGAAATTGGGGTAGACTCGAGAAAATTGAGTCTTAGAAGACTCGGCCCTTCATTCAGACAGCCCTCATACTGGTTGTGTATGATTTGTCAACAAAAACACCTTCATAACCCTCTACCTGTAAAAAGATATAACGCACAGCAAAACTCTAAAACACAATCAAAAATACTTGTCATGTGTCAATAGTAAAATATTATGAAATCAATTCCTTCAGTTTATACTACTCTTTGTAAAACCTCAAGTTCACAGTGTTTTATTTCTGACTCAAATAATTTTTGAGAATAGAAACAATGGAATTCAGAGAATTTGAGACTCAGCTAAGTAATGTCCTCCAAGTAAAGTACATCTCAGTGGCCTGCCTCTGATGTATTTGATCTTGCTGCAGTGGAGACATACACCGAGAGAGAAGTGTGTAGGCAATCTTGTCCTAAATGAGTCAAAGATGAAAATCCTCACTGAAGTCTATGGCAAAACTGCATCAACTTCAAGGGGCCTGAATTTTATAACAGGGGCCCATGAGATGTAAATACCTCCAACATGCATAAAATGCTATAATGTATTATTTCTTAAAAACAACTCCCTCGTGCCATGACACACCTCATGTGATGTTACTCAAGTATAATCTTAAAAACTTTGAAATCACATCCCTTCCTCATCAATTACTATCACCCTTGTTATCAGTTATAATGAAGTTCCTTTACGGGTTAGATAACTATGAAGAACTTCTACCGTTATTCCTTTGAACTGGTAGATCCTTTGAATTATGTTACCTGAGAAGTGCCACCTGAGAGATACAGCGTACATAGCTCAAACATTCCTCTTTACAGCTTCATTAAAATATCACCATATTTTACGTATGTTAGAGAAGGTTCCAGTGGAAGAACACATGCAGAAATCTTTCCATTATGTAACTGTTCTTAAAAGCAAGATTTACTTGCAGATTTAAACTTGAAAGTGACATGAACTGAAAAAACTACAATAGCAATTTTTTGACAAGTAATAGTTGATCACTGTTATATCATACTATGAATAACTAGAAGCAAATACAATTTATCTGACAAATGCACAGAGCAATATGGTTACTGCAGATGATACTCTCCTACAGAACCTGCTGCTGTAAAACATATCTGTACTGAGGTCCTTACAGTTAACTATTGCATGTAAAGAAACAATAATTCAGCTCTTATGACTCCATTATTCAAGCATTTTCCACATAAATTATGAACTGTGAAAATATTAAACAGTGATGCATTATCTGATTATTGACCTCCTCACACTTGGTGGTTTGGGTGCCTAGTCCTATTGCTGTAATCTCAAACAGTATCTTGTAGTAAAATAGTGTCTAAGTGTTAAGCTGTTCTTCCCTTCTCTTTGGCCATATACCCTTAGCAATGTTGCCAAGGAGTACAGAGTGTATCCTGGAAGTTTCCTGCTCACAGTTTTTGCTTTCTGTGTATAAAAGATTAATCATGAGAGATCTTGGTCTAGATTTAGTCAAGAACTACAAAAACATACATTCCTATGATATTTTGGCTTTATGAAGGAAATGTGAGTATAGGAAACTAGTCTACATAAACTAACTGAAATAATGTTCAGGAAATCAGATTCTGGAAAGTGTCTCATGGCCTAAACTCAGATCTGCTGAGATTCTCAAGGCAAAGCAAGAAAATGTTTTCTGTGTATTCATCTTCTGTATGCTATACTACCCACAAGATAATTTGGGTTCTGGTAGTAATACTGAGAAGATGCCTGGTTAAAGTAAAATACTCAGTCCTCGTGATCAACTGCTTTGAAATCAGCACAGCCGGAGCTGCAGTGGCTGATTGAGGTACAGGGCGGGTTTTCGGGAGGTTCCAGTCTCCCGGGAACCGAGTGAGAGCGGCCAGTCCCGACAGATCCCGGCAGCTCTCTCTCGCGAGAGGCTGACTGGCGTAGGCGTTGCCAGGGCAACGGCGGGGGATTTAAAACGGCCAGAACACGGAAATATCACTCAGTCCTCGTGATCAACTGCTTTGAAGTCGGCACAGCCAGAGCTGCAGTGGCTGATTGAGGTACAGGGCGGGTTTTCGGGAGGTTCCAGTCTCTCGGGAACCGAGTGAGAGCGGCCAGTCCTGTAGGCTGTTCTCACGAGAGGTTAACGAGGCGTTAACGAGGCGTAGGCGTTGCCAGGGTAATGGCGCCCTCGCCCACACCCCTCAGCTGAATAGGGCTCAGGAACGGCAGCGAAGTGTCACTACCCACTGTTTGTTTGTTTGTGTTTATTTTATATATATTAATTATTATTATTTATTTATTTTTAAGTTATTACAATTCATATATATATATATATTACTATAAACTATTTTTAATTTATTTATTTACTTTCAATTTTTCATTTATTTGTTTTTATTCTTTTTTGTGCCATGGTCTCTACTAGACAGAGGGCTTGCCTTAAAAAGGCTGTGGCGACCCAGACAGAAGGTCTGCCTAGAAGCGTGGCTACACAGGTCTCTGGTTGCAAGGAGTGCCAGAGCCTGCTGCTGCTGGATGAGGGTGCTAAGCAGTTCTCCTGTGCAAGGTGTGAGCAGGTGGAAGATCTGCTTAGCATGGTGGTTGAACTGAAAGAGGAGGTTGAGAGACTGAGGGCCATCAGGGACCGTGAGCGGGAGATTGACTGGTGGAGTAGCTCCCTAGAGCGCCAGAGAGAAAGGCACCGGGGAGATCCCCCGCAGTTGGTGGTGGACTCCCTGACCTGTCCCCGTAGGGCAGAAGGGGGATACCTGAGGGATGGGGAGGGCTGGCAGAGAGTCCCTGCTCGGTGCAGTGGGCAATCTCCCCCTCTGCCTCCCCAGTGCCCCCAGATACCCCTAAGCAATAGATTTGCAGCATTGGATGTTGAAGAGGTGATAAGGGGGGAAGTGCAGGAAGATTCCCGCAGGAGGTCACCAATGGCAAGGCAGTCAACTCCGTGCATTGAGACTGCTGCTACTAAGAAAGAAAGGAAGGTGATCGTAGTGGGTGGCTCCCTTCTCAAGGGAACTGAGGGCCCCATTTGCAGACCAGACCCAAACCGCAGGGAAGTGTGCTGTCTCCCTGGGGCCCGGATCAGGGACATTGCTAGAAGACTCCCGGATTTGATACGCCCCACCGACTACTACCCGTTACTTGTAGTTCAGGCAGACTGCAATGAAATATCTCAGAGAAGTCTGCGAACTATGAAAAGAGATTTCAGGGGATTAGGGTGATTAGTTCAAGGGGTGGGAGCACAAGTGGTGTTTGCTTCCATACCTTCTGGGGCGGTGAAGGACACAGAATGGGCTAGGAAAACACAGGTGATGAATAATTGGCTGAGAGGTTGGTGTAGAGACAGACACTTTGGGTTTTTTGACCACGGGGCAGTTTACTCGGCTACTGGCCTGTTATCTGTTGATGGGATGCACCTATCTCAAAGGGGGAAACGAATCCTAGCACAGGAGCTAGCTGGACTCATTGAGAGAGCTTGAAACTAGCTGTGACGGGGGAAGGGGATAAAACAGGGCTCCCCAGTAAAGAGCCTAAGGAGGCTGTGCTGGAGAAAGGGGTGAGGCAGATATCTCAGCTGAAGTGCATCTATACCAATGCACGCAGCATGGGCAATAAACAAGAAGAGCTTGAAGCCATTGTAAGGCAGGCTAACTATGACCTTGTGGCTATTACAGAAACATGGTGGGACCTCTCCCATGACTGGAATACTGGGATTGACGGCTACAAGCTCTTCAGAAGGGATAGACAGGGAAGAAAGGGTGGTGGCATAGCTCTCTATATCAAAGAGTGTTTTGATGTTGAAGAGCTTGAGGTTGGAAATGATCAAGTATAGTCCCTATGGATAAGGATCAGGGAGATAGTCTTTAGGAGTGACATCGTGGTGGGGGTCTGTTATAGACCACCTAGTCAGGATGAAGAAATAGACGAGATGTTCTATAAACAACTCGTAGATGTTGCACGATGGCCAGCACTCGTTCTCATGGGGGACTTCAACTTCCCTGACATATGCTGGAAATATAATATTGCGCAGAGGAAGCAGTCCTTGAGATTTCTAGAATGTGTGGATGATTGCTTCCTGACACAGCTGGTGCAAGAGCTTACCAGGGGAGATGCCTTGCTAGACCTACTTTTCACTAGCAGGGAAGGACTAGTAGGAGATGTGAAGGTTGGAGATTGTCTTGGCCAGAGTGACCATGAAATGGTGGAGTTTGCTATTCTGGGTGACGTCAAGAGGGTGACTAGCAATACTGCTACCTTGGACTTCCGGAGGGCAGACTTTGACCTGTTCAGGACACTTGTTGCAAGGGTCCCTTGGGACTTGCTCCTGAGGGGTAAAAGGGTCCAGGAAGCCTGGATGCTCCTCAAGATGGAAATCTTAAAGGCACAGGAGCAGGCTGTCCCGGAGTCCCGTAAGTCGAGCCGGAGGAGAAAAAGACCAGTGTGGATGAACCGGGAACTTTTGTTGAGACTCCGAGAGAAAAAGAGAGTCTATGTCCTCTGGAAGATGGGACAGGCTACCTGGGCTGACTACAGAGAACTGGCCAAGATTTGCAGGCAGGAAGTTAGAAATGCTAAAGCCCAGCCTGAACTTAGACTGGCTACTGCTGTAAAGGAGAACAGGAAACCCTTTTACAAATATATTAACAGCAAGAGAAAAACTAAGGAAAATTTCTCTCCTTTACTTGACGAGGCAGGGAATGTAACCACAGATGATAAGGAAAAGGCTGAGGTTCTCAATGCCTTCTTCACATCTGTCTTTAATAGACAGAGCAGTTGTCCACAGGGTACTTGCCCTGACCTGGAAGTCCGGGACGGGGCGCATAATGCACCCCCTGTGATCCAAGAAGAGACTGTCAGAGATCTACTCCTCCATCTGAACTGCCACAAGTCCATGGGGCCAGATGGGATCCACCCAAGGGTGCTGAGGGAGCTGGCAGAGGTGATTGCCGAGCCACTTTCTGCCATCTATCAGAATTCCTGGTTATCTGGAGAGGTCCCACAAGATTGGAGGCTTGCCGATGTGACTCCCATTTACAAGAAAGGCCGTAAGGAAGACCCGGGGAACTACAGGCCTGTCAGCCTGACCTCGGTATCAGGGAAAGTTATGGAGCAGATGATCTTGAGGGAAATCACACAACACGTGCATGGCAACAAGGGGATCAGACCCAGCCAGCACGGGTTCAGCAAGGGCAGGTCGTGCTTGTCAAACCTCATCTCCTTCTACGACTGGGTGACCAGACAGGTAGATGAGGGAAAGGCTTTTGATGTAGTCTACCTGGACTTCAGCAAGGCCTTCGACACGGTCTCCCACAGTATTCTCCTGAGGAGACTGGCAGCCCGTGGTGTGGACAGGTTCACTCTTCTCTGGGTGGAGAACTGGCTGGAGGGCCGTGCCCAGAGGGTAGTGGTTAATGGAGTTAAGTCCAGCTGGCGTCCTGTTACGAGTGGTGTCCCCCAAGGGTCAGTTTTGGGGCCCATCTTGTTTAATATCTTTATTGATGACCTAGATGAGGGAATTGAGTGTACCCTCAGTAAGTTTGCAGATGACACAAAGCTGGGAGGATGTGTCAAACTGCCTGAGGGTAGGGAGGCCCTTCAGAGGGATTTGGATAGGCTGAACAGCTGGGCTGAGCTCAACGGGATGAGGTTCAATAAGACCAAGTGCCGGGTCCTGCACTTTGGCCACAATAACCCCATGCAATGCTATAGGCTTGGGGCAGAATGGCTTGCAGAATGTAGAGAGGAAAAGGACCTGGGGGTGTTGGTTGATGCTCGGCTTAACATGAGCCGGCAGTGTGCCCAGGTGGCCAAGAAGGCCAACAGCATCCTGGCCTGTATTAGAAATAGTGTAGCCAGCAGGAGCAGGGAGGTGATCATCCCCCTGTACTCAGCTCTGGTACGGCCGCACCTCGAGTACTGTGTTCAGTTTTGGGCCCCTCACTACAAGAAGGACATTGAGGCCCTGGAGCGTGTTCAGAGAAGGGCAACAAAACTGGTGAGGGGTCTGGAGCACAAGTCTTATGAGGAGCGGCTGAGGGAGCTGGGATTGTTTAGTCTGGAGAAGAGGAGGCTCAGAGGAGACCTTATTGCACTCTACCACTTCCTGAAGGGAGGTTGTGGTGAGGAGGGGGTGGGCCTCTTCTCCCTGATAAATAATGACAGGACTAGAGGGAATGGCCACAAGTTGCGCCGAGGAAGATTTAGATTAGACCTGAGGAAATATTTTTTTTCTGAAAGAGTGGTCAGGCACTGGAATGGCCTGCCTAGGGAGGTGGTTGAGGCACCGTCCCTAGCGCTGTTCAAGAAGCGTTTAGATGAGGTGCTAAGGGATTTGATTTAGTAGTTGGGTAGGGATAGTGATAGGAGGATGGTTGGACTAGATGATCTTGTAGGTCCTTTCCAACCTTATGAACCTATACCGTCTTTAATCCAGTAATTGGCATTATTTCTCAATTGTCAAAGCAAATTTATAAAAATATTTGCCTCATTTAGTTTACATTCAAATTTCCAGGTATAAAATATATTCACTATGCCACACAGGAGGGTCCCTTCAGTTATCTTTCTCAGTGGCAAACAATGAACAGGGCAGAGTGAAAGCTTTCAAGCATTAGCTCATTTGTTACCCTTAGTTGTACTTCTCCCTTTCCTTTCCTAACCATACAAGTATACTTTAAAAGGAGAGGCTTGTAGAGTCACACTAGCACTGTGCAATTATGGTACTAACAGTCGTGAAGCTGTTCTTCCAGCAATTTTACACCATCCCACATCACTAGTCATTCAAATGCAAGACAGAAACTATCACTTTAGAATATTAAATACAAATTTGTGAGCATATAGAAGAAAGCAGTAACTTGAAGCTTGTACTCCATTAAATCTATATACATTACTGAACAAACAAACAAACAATCAAACAAAAAAACCTGAAAAAAACAACCTTGGCTTTATATTCAATTTTATCAGCTTTTACACACTCTGCCACATGCACTGCAACACAGGCACAAGTAAGATGAATTAGTGATGGTAGCCACAATAAGCAATAATAAAGTTATAAAAAAGCACTGCTAAAAAATGTCCCCTAAGAAAATAATATAGTTCTTACCTATTCATTACCTTTTGAAAAGTTTCATTTGGTAAAGGAAATATAAAGTTATTTCTGTCTGACTACAAGTAATGCAAAGACACAAATCCACTCCAACTGACATCAATTGGTCTGAAGACTTTTACAATGTCCTGATAGGCCGAACACAGCTGTAATGAATACAATTTATGGTGTTTTGTTCAGAAAAATCAAGCTCATGAAGCTTTTAAAACTATAATGCATTTTTTACAAGACCTTTCCAAATGTTTTGTTTTGTGAACTGATCAAATAGGTTACCCTGGCATGCTCTGACCGTCAGATGTTTAATTAATAAGCTCACTGCAAAACAGTATTCCCAATCTCACACTCTCAAATGACAAGTCAGACAAGTTTCTCAAATAATAAATCTGCCTCAAAATTCTGAGCTAAAAATACTTGGTGGATCAGCCCATTTGATAACATCTCTCTTAAGTAACTTTAAAACCATCCATCGCATAACCTAGTATCAAAATTTCCCTTATTAAAATGGGTCCTTAGCAAAATGGACACCGGAAAAAATTAGGAAAAATGGAATAGTTAACATAGCTTGTTGTATAAAAATGTTACACATTTCTTTGGTTATTTCTTCTTAATTCACATGCTGTTGCAACAGCGCTATGTGGATGTGGTTTTGCTTGTGGGACTTGTAAAATGCCTGAAAGTTGACTTTCTGCAGATTTTGATAAGACTCATGAAACAATAGGCGTCTGGTTTGTTTTCCTGAAATGTTAGCTCACACTGGGATGTTGAATACTGCAAGTGTCCCTGAGGCTTTTCTCCCCCCACCATTTTTTGACAAGTACCCCATCTGCTTCTAAGCTGATTATTGTTTATTCAGAACTGCCAAAATGACAGAGTGAAGATAATGCATGGAGAGATTTTAGAAAGCCCAAAATAAACATGAAACCCTGGGAGTGCTTGTAAGGTGAGATGCACCATACTTCCAATCCAGGTCTTGACCTCCATATCAAAGATAGAAAAGACAAAAAAAGGTCAAGAAGTTGAATGTCCCTGAGGCTTGTGTGTCCCTCTTGTCTTTTCAAGGTTGAGAAAGCACAACTAAAGGTCTGCCTAACCCAGTTTGTATTAAAACATGCAGTTCTAATGCATAACCTGACTTCTGATCAGGATTTCCATGGCATGAAGACACGAGTGAGTATTGAAAAACTTTTTCTCTTTTCACCTTCCCATAAAGCAAGGCAAAACACAGTAATACAGTGACAGTTACATTCTCCCATCATATTCCACAACTGCCTTCAGTTAAGATCACACCTAAAATCACAAGTGGTCATGCCTGTTCCATCTTCAATCTCAGTTCTAAGCTTGCTACCACGTATTAAAAAAAAGTGCTTCTGCTGCAGCACCTGTCCACTAACAATTTATTTCATGTATGTCAGAAAATAATTGTTTAATAATGGGAACTAGTCATTATTCGGAGGAAGTCATTACTTACTTCTGTCTGACACAGCAATCTAGTAATTCACATTATGAAATACTTCAGCCATCAAGATTCAGTGCACTCACATTTTGTTTTAGAGCAAGGAATCTAGATTTGTAATATTGTTTTTAATACGGTGAATTTAAAAAGCAAAATTGGAACATGCAAAATAAAACAGAAGTTCCACTTCTGCTATCTGGCTTTAGAAGCAAGCAAGAAACCCTGTGCGTGGAACACGTGCATTCCCATGACGTCTTGCACATCTTCTCCACCTATCAAAGTATTATGAATTATTAATAGTACTCTCTTAACTTTTCTCTAAGTGACCTCTTGGCACTCTCCAGACCACACTCTTGTTGTACTGTAGTACACTCAGTTGGTAAACGTTGTCAAAAAGTTCTTCCTGGTGAAGGTTGTAGAAAAAGTTTTTCCTGCTTCTGCTCTTTCTCTTTTACCTTCTGGCATATTAGAACTGATTTAGCAGAGTTTGTGTCATTCTCATCTTCAAAGAAATAAAGCTACCTAAAATTCCTAAGGCTGTGTTTGTTTTTGCATAAATCATTATGTACAAAAAGAATAAAAACAAAAATAAAACATTTGTATTTTATTTCAAACGTCAGTATTTTAAATTTATGGTAACTTCTGGCTGCTTCTAGAAACTCTGTCTCTTTGTCATTATGAACCATAGAATCATTTGAGTTGGCTGTCATAGAGGGCTACTAAGTTGTTGAGTCAGGACTTGCCCATGGTGAAGCCACGCTGGTTGCCTATTATCACTTCTCTCTCTTCCATGTGCGTTAGCATAGCTTCCAGGAGATCTGTTCCATGATGTTCCCTGGCAGATACGAAGTTGACGGGTCACCAGTTCCCTGGGTCATCACTCTGACTTCCTTGCCCTCCCCAAATTCAGCATCTTGTCACTACCGCAGAGTGAAAGTTATTTTTTAAAAAGATGACCCACCAAACTTGGTATTATTGAGTACTGAGTGAAACACAAGGTTCCTGTATGCTACAAGATTCCAAACTGCAGGAACAAACTCACGATAGGAGAATCATGAGCCTGTAGTGGCTATTTAATTTTTTGTCACATGTGAAGTGTCATCTTTTGATTTGAAAGGCAGATTTAACACGTAGTTGGTAGAATTTTCCAGGCCAAGGGAGAGTGTCTTTCTTCTCATCTCTGTATTAGCTGGAACTACTCAGAAACAAGGCTGTAATTCCAAACTATTCCATCAAGACCAACAGAAATACTTCTATTGATATTAATAGAAAGAGGAAAAATAACACATCAATTCCACTCTTTTTCTGACCCATATCTGGAATTTCGTTTTCTGCAGTGTTTTTTTGTTTGTTTGTTTGTTTTGCTTAACTGTATCTGTACTTATATCAAAATTCTTCAGAAATTCCTTATAGACTTTATCTAGCTCAGTAGTGGTTCCACAGCAAAGAGAAAAGACCCAGATTTTAGAGAACACCATTATTCTATATCACATTTGCAGTGAATTGAATAAATATTTATGAAAACTTTAGAATCACAATACATAAAGAATGTGAAAAACAAGCAAATATTGACTTTTTTCTAACTCCCTATTACATTTTTTTTCTAGTCTCTTAACTCTCCATTACATTCTTTTCTGGTCTCTTTTCTCTGCACAAGATTATGTATGTGAGCTGTCTGCATAATATCATTCAAATCCAACATACAGTGCAATTGGGTTGGTCATCTACGTGAACATGAATTTTAATATCTGCACAAAGACATTCCTCTTCCAATAATATAAGAATATTATGGTATTCTTAAACAAATTCTAGCATAACTTATGGTAAATCATGCCTACACTCTATAGCAAGTTGTCTTGATGTGATAGTAAGCTAGAAATTTTGCAGCAGCTTCATTCGGATTAAGTGTGAATGACATTTTGCAATTAGGACTCATTTCCACATGGTATTAATTTCTACAGCTTTGAAATTAACTTTTGATTGCAAATGGTTATTTTCTAGATATTTCCCCTGATCAGCAGTGAAACTGTTAATACTGTTTACACTTGTCATCCTTAAATTGTATCCAATTGCCTGGAAAGAATGAGCATTTTTCACCTTTCAGAATGACAGTCTGATAGAGAACTCAGAACCAGTATATCACATTTTACTGTGGGATTTACCTCCCATCCCCATAAGACAACAGGGTTGTGATTAGTGTTCATATTTAATCTTACTAATAATGAATACCAGAAATACGTAGTTCTTAAAATTCTGTTGCCTAAAGAGAATCCATAAACTCTGAAATTGAATGTCTTAAATAACACGGGTAACCAAGAATCTCTCAACTTCCTTTGCATTCAGCTTTATTAGCGTTAAAATAAAATAAAAACGCGGTCAATTTAAGATTTTCTGACAGAAATGCATCCAGCTAATCCTGACCAGTTTGTTAAAAAAAAGTAATGGCAGAAGAATTGCCTTATTTTTTAATTTTAATGTGTCTATCTAGTGACGATATGACACCAGATGATGTGGTTAACACTTAAATTCCTTCTTCTAAGGCTAAAGGGATTGTCTGCTAAGATTAAGCTCTGACACATTTGCATCATCCCTTGAATCATGATAGTGACTTTTTTTTTTGCACAATTCTCCAACGTCCTGTGAATGAAGGCACCCAGTGTGAAAATGTTCAGGTTTTGACTCTGTCAACATATGAAAATAAAAGCCCTATTTCTGCTCAGACATCTTTGGGACATTAATGTCTCATAGTAAAAACCAAGATCTTATAAAAAAGAAAAGAGACATCCCTGCTATTTGCATCAACGTGAGAGGCCAAAATCTGCTGGCAATATATGGAACCATTTATGTGATAAAGAAGATCCAGGTTGCCTATTTTTCAAATTCCATTTGCAACAAGTAGAGAGAGAGCTGCACTATAACATTCCCTGTCTATTTCTCTATTAGCAAACCGAAGAAGGAATTAGCTGCTAATATCGCCATAAACTAATCACTTTTGAGGGGTAATGAAAGAGGAATTTCTGATCCTAGTATTAGATTTTCTTAAATAGTTTGGAAGGCTTTGGCTTGTCTCTTGCCTCAGTTTCACGTCTGTAAAACTAGAACAGTAATACTGTTCTAGCCACAGGCCTATGTTGGTTATCACAGTAAACCGTGCACCTTTGCTTTGATGCACCTACCTTATGGTTATATATTCATGAGGACTTCTATTCTTCTTCCTAGCAATTCCTTCACATTCTACTTCCCCTCAAGACTTTTCTTTGTGTCTTATTAAAAGATCAGGATTATCTGTGAATTTATTTTCAAGAAAATTTTAAAGGAATTAAGATTAGCTGTGAGCTCTACATATGGAAATACAGAAGGAATATATAGACTACTTTGACATCTGTGAAGTTCAGTGAAAGCATACATGCTAAAATAGATAGATTTGCTTCCAGTTTGAACAAACTTTTCACACATGCATTCAAAATAAAAGGAATACTTCACTTGTTTGATAGGACTATTTAAAGACTAATAGGTCTATTACATGAAAACACCTTGAGAAATATCAGGTTGATAGCAAGCTTCAGCATCAGGAATGAGACTTTGGAATTTTTGAGTAGTGTCTGAAATTCCACCTTGTTTACAGCTCCATTTTTGATCTTTCAAAAAACACCACTACCTTCTACAAAAACCAGACGTATATATACATATATATACAAATTACCATGGCCTTACTACAAAGCAGGAACAATGTCCGATCATTATCCTACATTAGTGACAGTTTGCAGTAACCCATGGAGTACTCTGTGTTCTGTGACATGCACATTCTGTTGCATTTCCTTCTCTAGAAACTTTCCATTATTACTCTCAGGCAATTTCTGTTTTGAACATAATGGCTTATTTTGGATCTGCATATAACAAGGCTGGAAAAGTCAATCCCATTTATTAAATAGAAATACAGAACTAATTATTGGTACAAAATTGCACTTTTGACAGTGTAAAGGTTCTTCATAATCCAGCCCCTAACACAGGAGCACAGATTTCCAAGAACAGGCAAGGTTCTCACCATCATGGAGTTGTGATGTCAGCCACATTATTACCAGAGGGGTGGGATACAATCTAGACATGCAATGCATGGAGATTGAGTTGGTCTGAGCAGTAGCCCCCAAAATTGGAACAGAGCTTGTTTGGTGATAAAAATCAAAGGACTTGGTATTGCTGTCATATGGGCATTTAAGGAGAACACAAATTATGTCACTTCATTCTTGATTGACCTATGTTATTATGCCTTAAAAGACCAATTATCAGCCCTTACCATCACAATGATTATCCTTGCATAAATCTTCTGACCAAATAATATATTACCAAAGACTACCTTTAAACACTGACAGCAGCCTCTTTCTTCCTTCTCTGTACAGTGAAGGAGGGAAACAAGCACTAACACAGGGCGACTCAGAGATCCTAAGTTATGATCCTCATATGCTTTCTCTGTGGAGATGCTATCATCCCACTTAAAAGAGTAACAAGCTGGCAGTGTATAAAGTTAATCTTCGGAATACTTTGTCCTCCTTGCTGTTAAACAATTTTACCATTTATTTCTATTCTTACTTTATTATTTATGTATTTATATAACTTAAATTCAGAAAAAACATATACCAGTAACTTCTAATGTCCAATACATGTTTATATTTGATAACTGTTTCCTCTGTACAACCAAGATAGAAGGACTGGATTGAAACAAGTCACAAACAATGAAAACAATGGATCAGACCATCTCTAAAACCCTGTTCTTGCACATGAAGAGCACATAGATTTCCGCTACATTTAACTTCAGTGCTAAGTAGGTCGCTCTGAAAGTAATGCCTCCTATTTATTTCCAGGGAAATAACTACTGGTACAAAAAGCACAATAACACTATTTGATAGAGCAAATTATCAGCTACAAAAAAAAATATTTTTTCAATGTAGTCACCACCATTAGCTATGCATTCGTGCCAGCAGTGAACAAGAGTTTGTATGCCATGCTTATAAAAATCTGCATAGCCATCTGGAACGTGGCTTGTCTTTCATATCACTGTCACCACTGCTGACACGCAACACAAACCACCTCACTGTGCTCACAGACACTGTTTGGTCTCCATAAACGTTCAACAAGCATCAAGGAATGTCAGTAGCTGCCTTTTTTTCCCTGCATGGAAGAATTCAATGACACATCTTTGCTTCATTGGCACTTCCATGTCAGGTAGCACTTTATCACACTGCCCCTGTGCCGCAGTCTGCCACACAGCAACAAAATGTAACAGAATATCGGTGGGAAGGTTCAACCTCTACTGCCATACCACCAACATCCACCTCTGATATCATGGGCCAATGCAGTAAAATAGGAGGCATTCATTTTGGAGCAGCTCTTCTAGTTTTGGCTCTTAATAAGCTGAACCATCCAATCATGTGCAGCCATAACATTCTGGAATCAGTGCCATGAATACAGCTGGGCTACACAGACCCATAATGTGATATCTTTGTACAAGTTCTTCTTAAAAGTCAGAAGGTTAGGACATATTTCAGTGCTGACATAATCAGGCAGATGAAAACAAAATATTGTCCTATACACATCAAAGTTTGAGCTTGCTTTTCATTTCAGTATATATTCCTTAAGCTGTTCTCCCCCTGAAATTACTTTTTATTTAGTAATACTCAAAAAAATGAAGTTGACAATGCACATCCAATAAATGTAGGAATAGGTCCTTGTTTCCTAAGTATAAAAACATGCTAATTATAAACACAATTATTCATTATTTCTTACTTTCTATTTATATCTATACATATACAAATATCCCTCTAATTGTTAAAATTGAAAAACAAACAAATGTGCCCATTATACTTTTTATGAATCCAGCCCTTTGTTCAAGGAAAAGAAATCATTCTTTACACAAAGATTTGCTCTGAAATTGCTGCCAAAGAAAATAACCTTGAGTTATTTGCTGCATAACTGCCACATGAGTACATTAAAGGTGCCTAGAGACAGTTTTGCCTTGAGCACGTGACTTTTAAGAAAAAGCTATTAAGTTCAATATTTAAAAATTTCTGCTATATCCCCTTTTCTTTCCCTGATTTTTAAATTAACTCCAGTTATCACATATAGGAAGAAATCAGATGCCGTTAGTTTCTATGTTTTCAGCCATTTATCTAAAAGTGAAGGCTAGTATTATTTGGCTGCAGTGAATTCACAGTATTACTGGGATGTTAAGGAAATAGCATGGATATATTTTATAAGTGTTGTTTCCCACAAATCTGGAGAATGCAGCAGTGGTATGAAACCTTAGTAACTTTCCAGACCATTAGGACTATGTGATCAAAACTGTGAAAACGTGAAAGCCTAAAAGCATGAGAATCTGGACCTAGGATCTAGTCTTAAGGAGAGTTATATTACTTCATGTAATAAAGCAAATCCTTAGAAGGGAGGTCCATCTAAAAAGGCTTATGTCTTTCTAACTGAGACTAGGTTTCAGAATTGT
This sequence comes from Cyrtonyx montezumae, assembly GCF_038088225.1. Lineage (NCBI taxonomy): Eukaryota > Metazoa > Chordata > Aves > Galliformes > Odontophoridae > Cyrtonyx > Cyrtonyx montezumae. The sequence goes on along the minus strand of NW_027072034.1, from coordinate 93,864,311 downwards.
TAAACTTCTGGGTGGTTGTTTACTTTTTTTTTCAGTAAAAAATTAATATCCTTTTGATGAGAGAAAACAATTGTTCTGTCACTCTAGGTTTGAGCTGACCTATTGACAAGAAATGCTATGAACACAAGCAGGGCTCTCTGGCAGAGTTTGTGGATCCAAAATACATCTCTGAAAATGAACATTTTCCCCAGATTGTACCACAAGCATCCCCAGCCCAAAAGATATGCATGGCTAGTGCCTTTTATCAAGATCGTGACAGAAAAAGCCCTCTGAATAATTACAGGACTGGTCCAAAGTCCATTAAAGTTAATTGAGAGACTCGATACTATATCCCAGAACAACCATAGCAGGATTATGGGAAAAAAAAAATAATTGTGAATCAATCCAAGGCAAATATTCATCAGGCTCTGGCTTGAATCAGAAACAGCTGCAGAGACAAAAAGCAGAAATAAGTTCAAGAAACCACACTTCAGTAGGAAGAAAAGTGGCAGCAGAACTTGGCCCAAGGAACAATATTACTTTCTTTTTCTTGTAGATCAGTGCAGAAAGAAGCATTTGAAGTGGATTCTATTATAATTCCATTCAACGGTAGAAACCTGAAAGACAGAAACCTCCCAGACCCTATCACACAGGATGCATTTTCTCTAAAATCCACATCATGGGCCTGTGTTTTGAAAACTCTATTGTCCACAGAAATGATATCGGCAAATATGGAATAAACATAGGGTAGCAGCTAGCTGAACATTGAAAACCCTAGAATATCCCTGGAACCACAGCTTTGAAGCAGGGGCCTTCAAATTAAACAAAACAACAGTGGGAAATTCTAAAATAGAAAATAATTTCCTTTCTGATTAAACTGATTTTTTAGGCTGCTGGCTTTGGTGTAGAGCAGTCCAGTCATTTGCCTGAGGAAGGGAGCAGGAAGAAGGGGGCATAGATACATCTAAACAGTCTAGAAAGACTGCTAGCATTTATTTCAACTAGCAGCTTATCTACCCCCAATGTACTAAAAATTAAAGAGAGAAAGAGAGAACCTTACAGGGAATTTCCTGGATGGTGATTTGGAGAATCTAAATATTCCACTGGAGATCCAGAAATCTGACCTGGTTTACTGTTGGCTTTAGATTTCTGTCATTTCTCAGCTATTATCACCACTGTCAGCAGTGCAGATCTTTGGAGTGGTCAAATGAACCAGTGAGGTTCCCAGTATGAGAGAAAGAAAGTATTGTTCTTGCTCAAATGATCAGCTGAATACATTTAGATTCAAATTTCTTGGGCTGCCCATGCCCTCCCAAACAAATAGGATACACACAAAACAAACACAGTCAGCCTGATCTAAGTTGCTCCATTAGACAGTATTCATTTAAGACATAATGATTACAGGAAATACAACTTTTTAAATAATAATTTTGTGGATAGAAGAGTAGATTTACCAGTACTCATCCCTGCTTTCTGTTTTGCTTGAGGTTTAATGGGATCAGTGCAAGCCTACCATCACAGAAGTGAATTTGATTCATGACTTTAACTCCACTAACAAAAGAAAGGCATTTTATTCCTTCTTTAAATGTATTATTAAAAGTAATGAACTTGAACTTAAGAAAAAAAAACACACTTTCAGTTGCTTTAAGATTTATTCATAATAAGAAATTCAGAACTATTTATTCACTCAATTTCTACTGGCTTTTTCAACTGAATATTTCAGTGATAAATGTTACATTTCAACTGCATTATTTCTGATATTCTGTTGTTTCATATAGAGGGGACTCTGTACCATTCTTTTTACTTGATAAGCTTCAGAAGTTCTTCTGATACAATTTCATCATTTTAGAGCTATAAAACTCCCAAAATAAAAATTTGTGATCGTTTTTATTATTCAGCACTTACAATATGTAGTAACATTTTTATAGATTTATTACCTTTCAGCTTACAATGCCAAACACAAGGTTTATTGTCAAATAAAGCATCATTTTGGCTTTTTTGATTGCCTGCTTCAGAGAAGTATTGCCTCTGTTCTGTAATTGCCTGTACCAAATTATTTAATTGGTTTTGTTGATTTCTAATTCTGGAAAGTGTATCAACCGGAAAGTACACAAAGAGAATGTAGTAGCATGGCCAAGCAATATGAAGTCACAAAAATTATTTTGGAATTTGCTCTTAATGAAAAAAAAAATCCAAATAAAAACATCAACTAACAAAGTACCATCCTAAATTGCTTAATTTTCTTTCAGATCTGTTTCCAGTAAATGCTATTTCCAACTGTATTTCCTGATAGATTTCACAGACTCCACAGAATGCCATTCAAAATTATAAGACACTAAACATTCTTTGAAAATAGAGTATGGAGATTCGTTTTTATGTTGGTTTAATGCAGCTTGTAGCTGATCTCCATGTATGTTATCAGCACCAATTCACAGATATTGGCATCACTCAATCTCTTCCAATGTTCCCATTGTATTGGCTTATCACAAAGATGTTGGCAAAAATACGAATGAAACACTCCACATGCTCCTTCCCTACAATACCTGGGCTGTTTTTCTTCCTGCAGGCCCTATTACAGGCAATCTTGGTCTTTATCCCATTCTCACATCTCTGCTCTAATGGAGCAAGCTCTGCTACAGCTCCTGCCTGTGCAAACTAGAAGAGGCATGTCTGAAGTATCCATCATGTCTAAATTATCATATGCATTCTCAAAATTAATACTTCTCCATTGCTCTGTCATCAGGATCTTCTTGGGAGATCATCTCTTGGGACTCATCTTGGGAGTCCCAAGAGATTGAAGATGGCAGAGCAACCCTGTTTCCAAATGCTCTACAAACATTAATTAAGCTTCACATTGTTCTTCTGAGGTAAGCAAATATTATTCCCTCCTGCAGCTGTGCAAACTACAAAAGGTTAACTGTTTTTTTTCTGAGGTTCCCAGTGAATCAAGTGCCAGGTTTAGAATACTGCAGCACAGAGTCAAGCCTTTCCTGGCTTTCTGGCCCTGTTCATTGCGTCAAGTTGCACAGGATGTGCAGATGTACCATGGTACCATTCTGTTTCAAACAACTGTGTTCTCCTACCCTGAGGTTAAAAAAAACCCTCAGTCATATTTACATTACCTGCTGGAACTGAGCAAAAGAATGGGGTCAGAGCTGTTTCCACTCAAATGTGGGAGCTCACTAGTCACCTGCTTATCAGAAGCTTTTTTCCAGGGAGAGGAAAGGACTCACAGCTTTCAACACTCTGATCTCAGCAGGAGTGGGATACCACTTTCTAGTTCAGAAGCCAACAATTTCAAATCAGCTGTGAAAGGGAGGAGGCCTGGCTCCAGCAGGTAATGTTTGCATAAACATTTCATTCTCTTCACCTGGTAAATTGATTCTGCCAAACATTTCCAGGTTTTATGTGTACCCTATGTCAGCCAAAGAAAATGAAAGGGTCAGACAACAGGCAGTCCTAAAACCTCTTATAAGTAGGGTAAGGAAATCCTCTCCTCTGTTTGCCACATCTTACTCTGAAAACAGCCTGCAAGGTTCTCACTATCTCATCAGTTCAGCTTTCAGAACGGAACAAAGAGGTACAAGTATCTCCATTCAAACTCTTAATACTCCTCAACCCTGCCATGATTCTGAGGCCAAGAAAGTCCACCCCAAATGAGATTGCAGGCAAGCTGATTTAATCTGGGACAAATTCTGATGCTATACTATTATATCTGCATAGTCAGAGAAAGGCGAAAGGATGCAACTTGCATAAGGAAGATAACTGGGCAAACTAGCCTTCTGCAAGCAGTCACTTTCATTCAGAACATTAAAGAAGCCCGTTATTTACAATTATTATTACTGCTCTCAAAGAAAAAATTTGGCTGATTCTTTACTTACTTTTCAAATTCTAAGTCTTTCACCCGAAAACAGGTCATCTCAAGAATTTGCCTTAGTGCACGTATGCTTAACTCGTAGCCCACAGGTAACACATGTCCCAGCATACCCCATCCTGTCTCCACCTTGCACCATCATTTTTATATACTTGTGATTCTATTTGCAATTGACTTAAATAAATGATCTGCAAAATTTCATATGGAATGTACAGAGTTGCAATCAGATATTCAGCTCAAAAGTCTAATCATGTCTCCTTACCAGACTTTCACAAGACCTCTCTTACCAGAGAAGAATATTGCTTTTCCATCACACCTTATTGAATGTCACTGTTCTCTGGCAGTATGCACATCTGTGAAGAACTATTTTCAAGGATGAAGCATAGAAAGAAAATAATTTCTTAAAAATTCTTATATGAGCACCTTGAGAACTCACTAAGAATTGCAACCACTGCCACCAAGCAGACTAATGGAAGTTTCACAGAAACAAGGTCACATATCCCACTAGTTTCATGGTTTTGTTGTCCTCTTTTTTTTTTTTGTTTTAATAAAAAGTACAAAAAATTAAAATACTTTTTATTACTTATATACATTAACTATATCATATATTGCAAAAGGGCTGCTCCAAAAGTAATGCTTCCTTTTTTACTATGTTGGTTCATGATATCAGAGGCAGATGGTGATGGTATGGCAGTAGAGGTTGAATCTTCCCACCAGTATTCTGTTGTCATCTATTTTGTTGTCATCTGATAGATGACAGCAGAGGGACAGTCTGACAAAATGGTGCCTGATATGGAAGTGCCAGTGAAGCAAAGCTGTGTCATTGAATTCTTCCATGCAGAAAAAACAGCACCCACTGATATTAATTGATGCCTGCTGAATGTTTATGGAGACATTTTGCTGTGAGCACAGTGAGGCAGTGGATGTTGCATTTCAGCAGTGGCGATAGTGACAGTAGACGATCTCCACTGGTACAGATTTTGACAAGAGCAGCATGCAGGCTCCTGTTTATCACTGATGAAAAGTACAGCTAATGGTGGTGACTATGTTGAAAAATAGTGTTTTGTAGCAGATAATTTGCTCTAACAAACAGTGTTATTGTTCTCTTTGCATCTGTTGTTGTTTCCATGGAAATAAATGCAAGGCATTGCTTTTGGTGCAACCTATGTATATGTGGAACAAGACAATTCCTCTTTAATCCATGTGTCCCAGGCAAGCCAAAAGGTTGGGCATACATTCCTTAATGCACGTCTATGAATCCATCCTGCATAGCTGTAGTCAAAAAGTCTGCAACACTGGATAACATTTTTCACATTCATTGCAGCCTACAAATTACAGTTGATTTCAATAAACAAGAAGTTAACACTGACATACCTGACACGAATGCAAGCACTGGAAAACTGTGCTAATACGTAATACAAAAAGCTATCTTATAGCTATTTTGATAACACAGGATCACCCTTCCTAGTATAGTAGGAAATGTTACAATAACACTCCATAAGAAATGAATATTTTGCATTCACTGATTCTCTAAGGAATTTCCTCTTCAAATGGCACTAGTAAACTTCAAAACTCTTTTAGTCAAGGCAATGAATTTCAGATACAATCCGTATTTTTAAACAGTAGGCTGAGGATGAACTTCCTTCAACAACTGAGCCTAGAGATGCGCTAGAAACCAAATATGAAAGATGAAGACAGGTATATACTTCGTAAGTATCAGTACATTTGTAAAACAAATGAATTATCTGTTCTTACATATACTGAAGTTTTATTTTTTCATTTTCAGTTCAAAAATTATGAGAGATCAAGATTTAGGGTACTGAAAGAAAGTATGCACGTGAGAAAAACTAATAACTAAACATTTTAGCAATTGCAACTCTCTTCGGCATGTCTGTTAAAAAATTTCATCAATCTGGACCTTAGTAAATGTAAAAACTGAAAACTAACAATAAAAATAATACCAAAGGGTTCCATGCTTTCTTTGCCCTGTGCTGAATTTTCTCAGCCCACAAGTATAAAGCCTTGTTTAAAAATATCACTCTTTGTAACTGCTATTTCTGCAAATACAGCCAGAGAATGGAAAGTCAGGCTGTGGCTGTGTTCCTTCTGGCCCACATAATGGCAGCAATCATCAAGATTCTGCCACTGCTCCTTTCTAATTCATTCAAAGACAGCTGCCTGAGACAGAATTAAAGCTAGCTCAGTTGCGTATGTTCTGCAGTGCTACCAGGACTATGGAGGAAGAAAGACCTTGGAGGAAATCCTGATTCAGTGAAATCAGGATTTCAGTGGAGCCAAGACTATGTGCCTCAGTTTAATTGAAACAGTTGAGATTCCAAGTCCTTTACTTAACATTACTAAGCATCCAAATGGAGTGAATAGGCCTATTTGTGTCAATAGGTATCCACTGATGTAAGCAAAGGCTGCCCAAAGGTGGGAAAAGCTATGAATAAGCCAGATGTTACTGCTCCTAGGCAACTCTGCCTGGTGGAAAAGGATAGGAGAAAGCTTTTTATCTCACTGAGGACACAGAAAAGGAAAAAAAATAGCTATTATTCATTAAAAAACTCATTTCCTTCTGGAGATACATAGAAGGCAAAGGAAAGTCAAATAAAAATGAGGAGAACTCCTCAGAGTAGGCTACAATATCTTGCCTTGCTATGATTGTGACTGGCAAAATATTTCCACCACAACTTCAAACTTTTCATGGAGAAAAAGTGAAGCAGTCTTGATTCATTTCTCCCTGTAAACTGAATTAATTAAAGTGTTTTCTGTAATGGATGAAACATAGGTTTGGATACTGTGGTTCCTGGCACTGGAGGTGTATTCTTCTGCCATTTTGACAGGAACAGTTGTCCTTACAGGTTAGATAAGCAAAGTACAAAGTAGTTTACGCTATCCATATATTTCAGCAGAGAAAGGCAATGTTCCTGTTTGTTCTCCAGAGAATTAGTGATATTGCAGCACTTTTAGCAACCACAAGGCTTTGCCATAGTGTCTTTGGCATAATGTTTTCTGTTGTCACTGACACGTGCCAGCTGGCTGCTGCTCCCCACCCCAGCAGTGACTGCATTTCAGTGGCATTTATGCATGTGAAGCACTTGAGGATCTCTTGCGAAAAAAGAATACAATGAATATTTTAAATATTATCCTATACTTCAGGAGAAATATTTTCTTAAGATTTCGGGAGCACAAAGGATATCCACTGAAAACACATCCTCTACAGACATTGTAACAGGAGGAAGTTTAAAACATATCCTTATGCAGATTTTCTGTTACAAATTACAAAGTTCATTTTGCTTGTAATGTAGGTATTGCCAGTCAAGGAATATCAAAGCATTTTCCTTAGCAATCACGTCCCATGAATCTGGGCTTAGAAAGTATCACCTGCATCACATGCAACTTCACTCAGACAGCTTTAAGGAACTTCTTTGGTGTCTCAGGGTTTTTGGCAAAGGCAGGAAGGAGATCTGGAAAGGGGCTTTCCTGACTTCCCATTACCCCTAAAATCTTGAATTCTGCCTGCAATAACACATGCAAACACTCTTCTGGGTGCTGATGGGGCTGAGAGATGTTTCAGGTAATCCCTGAGACAAGCAGTCCCCTAACATTACAGTTAGGAGAAGAACTGCACTTCGCAGAGAAGGCAGAAGGCTGGATGGTAGGACAGAGATCTGCACAGACGTGCTTCATTGCCTTGTCTCTTTAGGGGGATCTGCAAGGAGGAGAATGGGACAGATTCAGTGTTCCCTTTGTAGGAAACAAAAGCTGCTTGCCCTTAATACAAGGAACAGAATCAAAAATCTGTATTCAAACTTGTGGCTGCTGCCCCTCATAAGAGCTGCACAGTCACCCTAATAAACAGCATAAGGGAAATCTGGGGATATTAGTTGCCAAAAAGAAAAAACAAAAATAGCAAAAATTTAATGGCAGCAGTGGTATATTCTACAGAAACATGCTGCAAGGAATAATTTGGGGATAGAGCAATAAAACATGCTGCTTTCTTCCTTTTTTTTTTTTTTTTTTTGTGAAAATGTGTCAAAAATGCATAAATTAGTAAAGTAAAACCCATAGTATAACACCTGGCATTCTCTCTGGCAAAGGGACTAGAGCTCAGATGTGCTTTCAAGGCAAACCCTGCAATGTAAAACAGCTTGGAAGCTTACCACTCTTCCAACCAGTCCTGAAGGGACTGTGCATGAGATTCAATCTCCAAAATGCCTTTCTAAAGAGTGGAGGAGGTGCAGTCCTCCATAACAGGGAAAATGGACAAAGCAGGAAAAGGAAGGCCCTCAGTCATGCTGCTTCCAGCCTTCTACCTCAGGATGATCTGACAGTTGCCTGTAGCTTTTCTGTCTGTCCCCTTCCCTTCAGCACACACAGAGATATAAACCTGCATTTCTAGCCCTTCATGGCATCCTGCTCTAACAGGCATGAGGGAAAGAAAAGGAATGATGGGCAAGCTTTTAGTGTTATGATTGTGTGCTTTATCACCAAATGGAAGACTTCAGTCTGCAAAGATCTATCAATCTTGCATATTATGCACAGAGGAATACACACATCCGATTTTGTTTGAAAAAAGAACGAAAATAAATGCCTGAAAAATATTCTTCTCTCGGTATAAACACATCAGTGCTCATTTTCCCTATATTCTACTTTGGGCCATTTTGTGTAAAATCTTTAATTAAAGTTTTTCTTTGAAATTGTCATCATCAAACCAGAAGAAAGAAAGTGAAAAACGGAAGGACACAGCTGTGCATATATGAAGTGCTATTCAGTACCAAATGAATTGGAACAAAATAAGTATCATGACTGTTATGCTCTTAGTTTTGGCTCTGTATTCTCAGTAGCACAGTCTAACTTGTCACTTTATATTGATTCCATCTGTTTACACTCTGCAGAGTATTGGCTTCCTACAGTGAACATTTCCTATTTACCAGCTGGTAAAGATAGGCCCAAACCAGATAGAAAAGAATTAGACTATTTTCAGACCCTCATAAACATAAAATCAAAAATTAATGGGGGAGGGGAGAGAAGAGTAGGGGGAGTGAGGAAAATATATAGGCCTGATGCTTGTTCATATTGATAGCTTTTTATAAGCCACTAGCAAATTTTAGAGACCTTGAAATTTGTGCAGTGAGTATACAAAATAAATCAATTTCCAGTCCTCTTTTACACTGCAGTTTACATGAAGTGCTCTGTTGTAAATGCGCATCGATCCCAATACTTTGCTAATCTTTAAAGAGAAATACTCATGGTCTGAACTTAGCTAACATAATATTCCCATTCACACAAGCCAACCATGGGTGAAAGATCTTAATATAAAACGGACGTGCACATGCAGCACAGAGCCATGCTTGCACTCTGACAATCTGAGTTTTCATTATTTCTTCTTCCTACTTGATGGATCCTTTCTTAAGGAAACACTGTGATTTGTGAAGACTAACTCACTTCATGAAAGCCCCTTTGCTGTTATAAAGCAAATAAATAAGCAAACTACAACAACAAAAAACACACACAAAAAAAGAAAAAAACACCCTAGGACAACAACAAAACAACAACACACGGTTCCAAGTAGCAAGCTTTTCCTGAACAGTTTTATTTTTTACTACTCAGAAACACCATCTCATTGAAGTCCATGCTTCTTTCTGTGGTGACGTCCTCTTTCAAGTATTACTGGGAAAGAGTAATACTTGGCCCCTATATTTGTTGTCCCAGCAGTCAAACCAGCGCTCTATAAAGAAAAAAAAGTAGATTTGGTTGTTCAGAAGATAAGCTGCTCTTTATTGAAAAGGTTCTAGACAGGCCACCAGCCAGCAAGAAGCATGGAAGAGTCTGAAGTCCTGGTATTATATGTATATTCTGTTTCTTGTTACCCACAGCACATAAAGAAGTGCATAACTATCCCAACTACACTGCTGCCTTACCTTCTTGAAAACTCACTGAGTCACTAGAAAGAGAGCTCATTCATACACCATCATTTATTGTTTCAGGCTCACATCTGTTCAGCATTTGTCCTTCCTATCTGGGCTTAGTTCCCTCCTTAGAAGGCAGCACCTTTGCTTAGAAGGCAGGATCCTGAACATTATGGTCGTTTTTCTACAGATTGCTGTTACTTCTCCTTCCTGATCACTTTTTCCCCTTTCTCTCTTTAAATCTGCCCTTCCCAAGACTGTGATCTTCAGTAGTTGCATGTGACTACAGAGATGATGACAGAATTCCTATAGTCAAAACTAAATTAGAGCTTTGCCCTGGCATTTGAAATATTCAAAATCTTCCTGGCTTATCATTGCTTTACTGTGCAGGTAAGAATAACTACAGAGGTCGTAAGGTTTGTTTCCTGCAGATACAATGAATGGCTTTGGTGTCGTAAAAATACACAACGACAGTCTTGGATCATTTTATTAACTGAACTGTCTCATGGCTTGAATTTCTAAGTTTAGGACAGTGATGAAAAACCCAGGGTTGTCTGTCAGGTCTTGGCTCCCCTATGTATTTTCACTAGCTAGAAGATGCTCTGTATTGCCTGCTGTTTTCTTGATCTCTTGATCATCATCAGTTATGAAGTCTAAATAGAGGTATGTATGGTTAGTGACCCTAATATAGCTTTCTGCATATACAAGAAGAAAATTACTAATGCTTAATTTACTGAGGGCATTTCTTACTTAAAAGATAAAACAAAAACCAAAGCAGGAATGCAGATATAAATTCAGAATCAACAACAATCACCAGTATAAATGCACCCTTGACTGATAATGGGAATCAAAAGAAGCAGAATAAGGTTTAGCTTCGGAAGTACCTGTGTAATATGTTACAGATGAATATTTAAAAGATTGTATGAACTCTTAGTGTCTGAATAATTATGTGTACATAATTCCTTTACACATCTTGCAGTACTTACTTAACTGAGTTGTCCCTAGAAAATATAGATAGCAGTAACTTTGCCTTAAGTTAATGATGTTTTCTGTTAACATACTAAAATATATATAAGTGCTGTATTTCACAAAGCTGTTTATATATATATATATACATATATATATATATATATTAACCTTGTAAATTTAATGTAGCAGACCTCTAATTAGGATGGTGGAGGACATTTTCAGTACATAAGTTCTGTAATAAGAGTATATTTCAGCTGTTCCTTTTGTGATATGGAATACTTAAAAAGAAAACGTAAATGTTACTCTTCAGTTAGCTGCATATAGCCAAATGAATAAAAGCTATGACATTAATAACAATTATACCCAGTTATGATTGATAGGCCTTTCTACAGTGAGAAAAGATTGTCTTGGATGCAATCTGTCCTAACAGCCTTGCGATATGTTAATATTTCATTCAGGCTAGAGTGAGGATATATTCAGATGTCCTACCCAGTGGAAGGGAAGCAAATGGGTTGCAAATACTATTGCAGCCCTGAGGTGCAATAACAGCTGTGAAATCAGAAAGATTTTATTTCCCCCTCCCAAATTACAGGCCAAGTCCATGCCAAGCTCAGCAGGAGGTTGAAATTTCCTTGGATTTTACATCACGTTATGTTTAATTTTTCTTCCTCTACAAAGTGTTTTATAGTAGAGGCAGAAAGACTGTCACACAATTCTCTAGAAGGAACAGAATACTTTTCTGTGTGCTTGCAAATAGCAACTATTATCATGATATGAGACATCAGGTTAATCTGTAAATGTTCAAGTGCAATAGATTGTGATGCTAATGGACAGGTTTGCATGGATCAGTTTCTTAAATAAATTAATAAATGTATGTTTCCTGTAGAGATATAATCACCTCCTCTCCAATTCAAAAACTTGTTCCCATGATGTTCAGCAATGTGTCTGAGATGTAAGTAGCCTGAGCTCTCAGGCAGATGAATACTTTTGAGAATACAAAATGGCTAAAATGCAAATCTTCCAATGCAACTGAACATTCTACTTCAGACTTGCAAAGGGCTAAACCATTACAGAAGTTGTACTGGTATCTAGAATCTAGTTTCATAGCAAAATTGAGCATTGTAACTCAAGCCATAAGCATCTAGTAACTAAGAAATAAAATCACAGTGGGAATATGCTAATCCTGTGCCAGAGGTTTATTGTGAGACTTGAAGAACACTTTGGTTTCTGATGCTAAAAAGGAATTCAGAGCATAGATTAAAGACAAGTAGCTTTTAAGACACTTAGTACTTTAGTATAATAAAAAACCCAAACCAGCCAAACCTTAAGCATACCTCTATGACAAGATCTTCATAATGCAACAAGTCAAAATCTTCTTATATACATTATTAAACTGATAACAAAACATCAAAAGCACTACATACATATTATCTGAAATGAACTACTATGCCAGCATGATGTTTCTGTTATTACACTGGTCAACATACTTTCTCATTGAGCAGAAAATCCAGGTGACTTAATGTCATTCTTTGGTAACCTTAGCTTAATACACCAAAAATAATAAACCAAAAAATTTTAAATGAACATAAACCACAAGTGCATCACAGCACTGTTGAAGACTACTTCAAGGATCTTACTGAGTGAGATTTGTCTTAGTATGCAACAGTGAAAAATGCAAGAAGGCAGCATGTTCCTGGCTTCATTTTGGCTGCTCTTCACAGTTCTACGCCTCTCATGTATAAAATCACAAAATCAGAAAATCTGTTTCCTTGAACAGGACAGATGTGGCAGCTGTCTCTCATCCACAAGCATGATGACTGTTAGAGTGGAATATTTTTTGTTCAAGAATTGATTTTTTTTTTCTGCTATATGGGACACAACCGACTGGATCTCACCCTTGCAATGATACAGGAACCACATGGTCAAGAAAACTGTAGTGCCAGTTCTGCCACCTCTCTCTCATCTAGTATTCCTTATAGAACTTTAAGCAAGCCTCCTCCCAGCCCCCCTCCACTACCCTCACAGCACAACTCTGAGATCTACTATAACCAGTAACATGTTAAAATATTTTAAAAATCCTTTTAAAAATAAAAAATATATTGCCTTCCCTTTACCTTTCTTTCCATAATCCATTGAATTGCACCAAAAAAGAGGCCAGGTCATTTTCACAGTCAAATACTATCCAAGTGTACTTCTCTAGAAGTCTTAGTAGGCACCAAATCGTACTCTATGCATACTTGTCTCCTGTCTCAGCCTTAAGTAACTGCTCCTGAAAAGCTTTGCACAATTTTATTCATATTGGTATCTGTGGGATATAGTCCTCAAAGCAAACTTCTGCCATAATTTCAGCCTCTGATTTCAGTGGAATTGGCAGATTTTTAAACAAGAAGTCGTTCCCACATTCCCTCCTAAAATAAATAAATAAATAAATAAAAAACTTTTGGAAAACAGCACCTGTACTGCCCTCCAGTGGTGGATTTACAGATATCTGCTTCTAACAGCTCACAATTCCTCCGTTACCTTTGTGTCCCTACGCTGCGCTGTTTCAGAAAAGGTCCCTAGTCAACTAACTGAGCAAAAGACAAGATCTTCGAAGAATGGTCCCCATCTTCCACATTTTAGTGAGTTGAAAAGGAAATCAAGAGTAACATTCCCCTTGAACGTTAGAGGAAAATCCAACCCTGGGTGTATGAAAAGATTTACCATTTTATTATATTCCATGTAATAAAGAAAAGATTAACCTTTTATTCCAAGAGAGATCCTTCATTTGTTATTTAATTAGTTTTCACTAATTAATTAGAATTTTTAAGCTCTTCTGTCTCTCTGGGAGAGAGTCCCTCCCTTTTTCTGCTTTTCTTTTACTGCTCCCCTTCTTCCTCCTGCCTCCTTTCAAAGTCCTAATCCCATTTTTGTATCCCCAGTATTACACTCCTTCATTCTCTCTTTGTCTGAGAGTTTTCTTAGCTTTGCACTTGCTGGGAACAAAGTTAGACTGGAATATAGAGCATATTTTTTGAGGCCCAGATCATAGAAACCCACAGTACGAACTGAAGGAAAAAAACTTCCCTGCAGATCCCCTTTCAAAATTCCAACCTTTATATTCCACTGGGGGGAACAGAGAGAAGTAGAAAGTGCAATGGTGAAAAAATATTTAGTGCTTCACTAAGAATGCTGCTGTCAGAGCACAACTTTATTTTTTATAATTGTTTTTATATAAAATGTGGATCTATTTACCATTTTACTTCTCATTTATCATTTTCCATTAAAAGGGAAGAATTCATACTAGTTCACACAGAGCTGGCATCTTAAGTTTACTGTTGAAAAATTACTTGCACTGAAAATAAAGAAAATGCAAGCTATTTAATCCTAAGGAGCTGAATTCTGAAACATCTCAGCATTCTGACTCCCTTATCTTGTCTTCTGTGTTTCACTTAAAGACGTGTCAGCTTTAGCAGCATGCTCTTGAATCCTTATGAAACTCTATTGGTTATAATTTCTTTCATGTAGAGTAATTTTCAGAATTAATTCAGTGAAGAGTCAGATTAGTCTTAAAGATTCATATTTTTCCAATAGCAGATCTGTAGCTTAAGAGATTTGGTCCCATTCCTTTTGGCAATTAGTCAATATTGTAACAGCAGTTATGTCAATTAAACATATAGAAAAAGCATTTTTGGAAAAAACGTATTGTATGACTGTCTTACTAGAAGCTCACATCAGCAGTTAGATTCTGATTTGAGAGTTAGAAATCTTACAAGTCATTCATGACTACAGTTTAGGAGCAATTTGGCTCCGTAATTTAGAAAGTTTATCTTTTTATCATGCTGCTACCTCCAACAACTTTAGTGAACTTTGACAGGAAATCAAGGTAGGGCATAATAACTGCCAATACTTGGGATCTGTATTTCAATATAGATAGATAAATACATGCATAAGTACATAAAGATATCCTATCTGTAGATAAACACATATATAACATGCACATAACATACATGTACATAAATATATCCCACAATATTCAAGTGTTAGAACAGGCTAGGCTGCCCAGGGAAATTATGGAGTCCCCTTTATTGACATAGTTCAAAAAAAGGGTACGCATGACACTGAGGGACATGGTTTAGTGAGTAAGGTGGTGTTAGATTATGGTTAGACTGGATGGTCTCAGAGGTCCTTTCCAACCTTAATGATTCTATGATTCTACAGTGATATATTTTAAATACTTCATTTGTATTACTATTTTATTATTTTCTTAATAAAACTAAATTCATCTTACTTTTTCTTTTGTTCTGTATATTATGTATGACCATTTTTCAGCAATTTGCCTGTAATTAAGCAGAATTTAAATTTAATGCCTAGTAAATCCTCCAGCAAGAAAGTACAACCTACGAGTCTTTCCATCAAGTAAGACAAATATTTCTCAACTCTTCAGCTCTGTGATCTCTCATATGTACATATGAAAGCATATTAATTCCCTCTTTCTCTTGTTCAGAAAGAGTGTTTGAGGTGTTTCAGATGTATGTGTCCCCCTAAAGGGCAATATATTGTTAGCGAGGAATTTAATAACAATCTTAGCTGAAATGGGACTAACCTTTTAAAGACTAATTAGTTAAAATATAATTATTATTATATTTAGTTCAAGTATGTTAGGGAAAAAAAAACAGATATAAAACAATTTCCTACATTTACAGTACAAAAATTGAAGTGTACAATAATATTGGTACCAACAGTGCAGTAGAATCCACCTTGTTTATGACCAGTGTCTCAGTTACAATACCATATTAATACCCAACATTCCTTCATGTTCAGTCTGACTATGGTTCATAAGTTAACAAATTGTAAAGTGTGCTGTCAAACTCCTCATCCAGACAAAAAGCATCTGGTCTCCATCTCAGAGTTCACAACCTAATCCATGTGCGTTTGCAACACTGCATGTATATGAATTTAAGTTCTGCGTGGTGTCACAAAATCTGATAGTAAATTGCAAATCTTTCAAGTAGAGACATGACACAGACAAAATCTTATATGTAGGCTGCTCTGAAAGTAATGCCTGCCAATTTATTTCCGTGGAAAGTACAACAGATATGAAAGACACAATAATTCTATTTAATAGAGCAAATTCTCAGCTGTGAAACACTATTTTTTAGCATAATCACCACCACTTGCCAATTTGCATGTATTAGCTACTTATTCACAATGCTTTTCCAAGTTCTCTTTTCCTTTCACTTGAACTACTCAAATAAGGGTTCAACCATATCTATTTGTCTTAAACCTGCTCCCATTGGAACATGGAAATTTTGCTCGTGACAGACAGGAATAGCCTCTAAATGGTTATAAACAGTAATGACTTAGCACACCTCTGCCAGCATAGCATCAAATTCAGCTTCTGTTAGACAGATAAGAAAGGTTTCAGTCACTCTCCTCGACTGTCAGAGTTTGTGCAACATCAAGCATCTGAAATGCTTTTGTTAGTTCATCTTCTTTTTCAGTCATCTTTTGAAGATCTGTCCAATGTCCTGGGAGAAAAACACAGGAACTAGGACAGAGCTCACAAATGTAGCTGTAAAATGTATTATGCAATCATCAGAGACTCATAGCCAGTATCATAGTTTTTTTCTGATAATTGAACAAAAACTAGTTAATTTGTAGATACACACGAGTAAATCAGCTACTGCTTGTCCACTAATTTGAAAGCAATAATTAAATAAACACAATTGTAATGACCTACTAACAGATTTTTCATTCCTGAAAGGACTAGTTACTATTTTTGCTATTTTACACTGAATTTTAAAAAAAAATTATTCTGCACATCATTGCTATAAAATCATCGTATTCTATTAAAATATTGCAAGGCCTGTCTTTCTGCAACTACAGCCAGAACATTTAAGTTTTAAAAGTTGAAAACAATGACGTACAGTGCATAAGTGTGCTCTCTGACAGTATCCCCCTACTACAGATCTCTTTGCCCTGTATTTTATTCAGTTACTGAGCTTTGTGTAGCAGCATCACGTACCAGAGGGTCCAGCATTCATTGTTTGTATGTTGAGCTAATAGGTAGCATGTGTTTTAGTCCATGTCAGCTGCTTTCCCTCAAAAAACTTGCTCAGCAATGGAAAAAGTGCAGATGTCCCTGACAGTGCAGTATAGTGGACAGAGATGCCTTGTGTTGCTTTAGACATCTCCAGCTTTTATTGGACCTGAAAAAGAACTACAAAAGAACCATATTTTTTAGCCTGATGTTTCCTTTGGATTCACAATGAGTCAAATTCAGTTACAGCTATAAGCATTTAATTACCTGTGGAAATCTGAATACAGAGACTAGTTTATCTGTATTTATGATTGCTCCAAATTTAATCTAGGATCTGCTCTTAAACAAAAGGTAACTGCCCTCAGAAGAAGCTTTGCTTACAAAAAGGAAGATGACAAAATACAGGTTATTTTTATTAAGAGCCTTGCTGCAGTAGTATGGGAGTATTCTAGTAGTACTCTTATGCTCATCTCTTTCTTGCCCAGAAAAGACACAATCATTGATGCCATGTATATTTAATTCAAATTCCTGACCTTTCTGACAAAGGAAAGAATTAACAAAACATGGTTGAACACAGCTTCAGAAACCAATAAAGCCATCACAGCTTACTCATACTCCTCCTCCTTATATCTGAAGATACATGGCAGGAAAGGAGAACAAGAGATGCACCATGACAGAGGAAGTCATGCATGATAACAATCACAAATTACTTGCAAAGTGAATGTCCACGTTGGGATTAACAGCAAATTCATACTTGATTGGAACAAACTCACTACTTCAGAAAATGAACTGTAAAAGGAACAGTCATTTCAAGTGAGTACCCAAAGGACAAGATGTATACCATCTCTGGTAATGTATTATAACTGGCAACAGTGATCTTGTAGCGATTTAAGCATATAAATGAGTAGTCCAAAGATCAAATGGACTTCAGAGGATAAAATAAAGAAGCTGTTTACCTACTGATACTGAAGCAATTGTAACAAGAAGGTGAGAAGAACCATGGTTTCCTCTTCCTCCCTCTTTCCACCAGTAGATCTAGGTTGATGTCGTTAAGTCTACAGCAGGAATGTCCAACCTGCAGCCTGGCCCAGCCCATCCTGAGGCCTCCCCCCACCCAACACCATCATGGCAGTGACTCTGCCCTGCCAAGAAGCACAGCCCGGCACTGCAGCTCATGGCCAACCTGTTGTCCACCAGGACCCACAGGTCCTCTCTGCAGAGCTCCTCTTTAGCAGGCCATCTCCCAGCCTGTACCGATACTTGCAGTTATTCCTTCCCAGGTGCAAGAATCTAAACTTACAAATATAGGACATAACAGGAAGTGGTGTGAATGACAACAGCAATGAGAGAAAAATAATTATTTCTTGACATGATACATAATTTGCTGATGAAATTTTTGACTGTAGCAGTATCCAGTACAACCACAGATATTTTGAATTCCTTTCATCTGGTTGCTGCTAGTCAGCAAGAGCTATCTCCCACATCAGCACTTTTTTACAGTTTAGAGCAGGAAACTAGAGCAGTAAACTAACATCTTTACCAAACAACATGGGATTATCAGCCACTATCTTTAAGGCTATGCACACTAATGCACTCAAAATCATTTTTTAGAAAAAGCACATGCACAAGAAACATTTTTCAATTAAAAAAATAAAAATAAATAGCCTGCTGTTTTATTAAACAGTTGAGTTGCTTAGATGTTTAGACTTCTAGGTTTTTGCAGGGGAAAATCACACGTACCAGACATCAGTTCATTACACTAATTACTGTTTTATGAAGAGCTATTATTAATTTTTCACACCAGGAAATCTGAAGCAAACTATTTTGTAAGTATAAACAGAAAAGCCAATTGGGAAAATAACAATCAGACAAGGATGGTATTGCATGGTATATACAACGGTTTCATATCTGTGGCTCACTGGTGACCTACTGGGCAATGTTAAAAGCAATGTTAAATGGACTGTATCTGCTGCATGCAACCATACGGCCTGAACAATGTTTACAATTGCAAGCACTGTCATGCGAGCTTCTGGCAGAAATTCTGAGATGACAGTGCCCTATAGGTCAAAGCTTTGGGAGCTGTTGCCCTGTGGCATATTCAGATACAACGAGGCATAGTTCACATGCTATTGTGCCCAGTTCTGAGCCTCACCACACAAGAGAGACAAGGGGTCAATGGAAAGAATACAACATAATGCCACCAAGTGATTAGGTGATCAGGCTGGAGAGCAACTTAGTGGAAAGTGATACAGGGGTTCTGTGTCTGAGCAGACAAAAGGGTGATTTGTAATCTGGGGAGCATCAGGCACATCATTGCCTGGTGAGTTTATGCTGGTAGTGCGACAGTTCCTGCACAGTGCCCTACAGCTTCTCCAGAAGGGAAAAAAAAGGGCAGGCACTGATTTGTGTTCTCTGGTGACAGCAGTGGGGCCTGAAGGATTGGCATGTAGATTTGTCAGGGAAGGGTCAGGCTGGGTGTTAGGAAAAAGTTCTTCACCAGAGGGTGGTTGGACACCAGATCCCCAGGGCAGTGGGCATGCCTACAAGTGCTGGAGTTCAAGGGGCACTTGTACTTGTTTTGAATTTGGAGTGATTCTGTACAGAGCCAGGTGTTGGACTCGATGACCCTTGCAGGTCAATTGCAACGCAGGATATTCTATGATTCTGAGGGGCTGAAGCATATCTCCTGTGAGTAAAGGCTTAGAAAGATGAGCCTGTTTAGCCTAGAAAAGAGAAGGCTCATCAGTATGTACAGATGCCCAAAGAGAGGGTACAAAGAGGACAAAGTAAGCTTCTTAACAGTGGTGCACAGTGACAAAAGATGAGGCAATAATAAAATTGTAGAATGGCTGGGTTGGAAGGAACCTTAGAGACCTAGATTCAATTCCCCTGCCTTGAGCAGGGCTGCCACCCACTAGATCAGGCTGCCCAGGGCCCCATCCAATTTGGACTTGAAACCTCCAGGGATGGAGCTTCCCGATTTCCCTAGGCAGCTGTGCCAGTGAATAACCACCGTCCAAATAAAAAATTTCCTCCCAACATCTAACCTAGACCCCCTTGCCCTATCACTATTAGACCAGGTAAAAAGTCAGTTTCCATCTTATTTAAAAACTTCCTTTAGTACTCAAATGCTGCAATCAGGCTGAACAAAACTAACTCCCTCAACCTTCCTTCATAGGATTGGAGCTCCAGTCCTAAGAGCTTATTCAAGGCCCTCCTCTGGGCCTGCTTTCTTGCACTTGTAGCTTCAGGCCCCCTCAGGTCTCAGGTCATCTGCTGCAGAGCACAAGGAGAGGGACAATCACATTCCTTGCTCTGCTGGCCACCACTCTTTTGATGCAGCCCAGAACACAGTTGACTTTCCAGGCTGCAGCCACCTACCACTGGCTCATATCAAGCTTTTCACTCACCAGAATTGTCATGGTGTTGTCCGTGACAGTGACCCAAGGGAAACCGAGAAGGGAGAGGGGAGAGAAAAAGAAACTGCGTCAGTGGCCGCGCGGCCGCCCGAGCAGAGCCGCGCTCCGGGAGGGGGAGGGGGAAACAGCGGGAAGAGATGGGTCTACAAGAAGACAACGGCACAATCTGAGAAGGAACGGTAACTTTACTAAATCTAATAAAATTGAACAATTGAGAGAGATAAAAATTTCCAAACCAAAAGCTATGAGCTTACGTTAAGGAGGACCTGCAGGGGAAGCACACGTGCTGAAGCTCCACCACGGCCCAGAGCAACGCGCCCAGACCGCGCCGCCTGCATCCGGTGCGGAGCTCCGCCCCTCTGCTGCTCCCCCAGCATTAACTCCTTAACTGCTGCGTGATGCTCTGATGTGGAATACCGGCATCAAAACCACAAAACCACAACATTCCACCCCTTATTCCACATCATCACATCACGCTTAACAAACATCTATACATAACCAAAACAGTAATAACATAAGTTACATAGAAACATATATATATACATATATACACACGTAATTACAGACTGCATTCCCCCAGCATCAAATTCCCTTGTGGGACACACTGGACGTCCCCATTTTTATCCATTACCCACCAGGTGCACCCAGGTCCCTGCGCAAAAACGGTTCCACGGAGGGGTTTGCCCTTTCCAGAGGCTGGAAGGACCCACACCGCTTTTCCCAACATGCTCCTCACATGTACCACAGGGACCTTATCTCCCTCTGTGGTCTGTAGGGAGCTGGACTGTGTAGGACCCTCTCGGTTGACTGATCCCCTAGTGTTGACCAACCAGGTGGCTTTGGCCAGATGCTTCTCCCAGTGCTTGAATGTCCCACCACCCATTGCTCTCAACATGGTTTTTAACAACCCGTTGTAGCGCTCGATCTTACCAGCAGCTGGTGCATGGTAGGGGATATGGCAGATCCATTCAATGCCGTGTTCTTTGGCCCAGATATCCACAAGAGAATTTTTGAAATGAGTCCCATTATCGGACTCAATTCTCTCTGGAGTGCCATGTCGCCATAGGACTTGTTTCTCGAGCCCTAAGATGGTGTTTCGGGCGGTAGCATGGGGTACTGCATATGTCTCAAGCCACCCAGTGGTCGCCTCCACCATGGTGAGCACGTAATGCTTACCATCGCGAGTTCGTGGCAAGGTGATATAATCAACCTGCCACGCCTCCCCATATTTATACTTTTCCCATCGCCCTTCCTGCCAGAGGGGTTTCATCCTCTTGGCCTGTTTAATTATGGCACATGTGTCACAGTCATGGATAACCTGTGCAACGGCATCCATAGTTAAGTCCACCCCTCGGTCTCTAGCCCACTTATAGGTCGCATCCCTTCCTTGATGGCCTGAGGTCTCATGGGCCCACCGAGCTAAAAATAGCTCTCCTTTGTTCTGCCAGTCCAAATCGATCTGAGACACCTCAATTCTGGCAGCTCGATCTACCTGATGGTTATTTCTCTGCTCTTCAGTAGCTCGATTCTTGGGCACATGAGCATCTACATGGCGCACCTTTACACCCAACCTTTTTGTTCGGGCAGCAATGTCTTTCCACAGTTCAGCAGCCCAAATAGGTTTACCCTTCCGTTGCCAGTTGTCCTGTTCCCACTGCTGCAACCACCCCCATAAAGCATTTGCCACCATCCAAGAGTCAGTATAAAGATATAGCATGGGCCACCTCTCCCGTTCAGCCACATCTAAGGCCAGCTGGACAGCCTTTACCTCCGCAAATTGGCTTGACTCTCCTTCTCCTTCGGTGGCCTCTGCAACTCGTCGTGTGGGGCTCCACATAGCAGCCTTCCATCTGCGATGCTTCCCAACGATACGACACGATCCATCAGTGAAGAGGGCATACGTCTTTTCATTCTCTAGTAGTTCGTTATATGGTGGGGCCTCTTTAGCACGTGGTATCTCCTCTGATGGGGATGTTCCAAATTTCTTGCCTTCAGGCCAGTCCATGATCACCTCCAGGATTCCTGGACGGTTGAGGTTCCCCATCCGAGCTCGCTGTGTAATCAGTGCAATCCACTTACTCCAGGTGGCATCGGTAGCATGATGGGTGGGGGGAACCTTTCCTTTGAACATCCAATTCAGCACTGGCAGTCGAGGTGCCAGGAGGAGCAGTGTCTCAGTACCAATTACTTCAGAGGCAGCCCGAACCCCCTCGTATGCGGCCAAAATCTCCTTTTCAGTTGGAGTGTAGCACTCCTCTGAACCCCTGTACGCTCTGCTCCAAAATCCAAGGGGTCGGCCTCAGGTCTCCCCAGGGGCTCTTTGCCACAGACTCCAAGTGGGACCTTTCTCTCCAGCAGCAGTGTAGAGGATGTTTTTCACATCCTGTCCCAACCGTACTGGCCCCAGGGCCACAGCATGGGCTATCTCCTGCTTAATTTGCTCAAAGGCCTGCTGCTGTTCAGGACCCCATGCAAAATTATTCTTTTTTCGAGTCACTTGATAGAGGGGGCTTACTATGAGGCTGTAGTTTGGGATGTGCATCCTCCAAAAACCTACTACACCCAGAAAAGACTGTGTCTCTTTCTTGCTAGTGGGTGGTGACATACTGGTGATTTTGTCAATCACATCTCCTGGAATGTGACGATGTCCATCTTGCCATTTTACTCCCAGGAACTGAATTTCTTGGGCAGGTCCCTTCACTTTGTTCCGTTTAATAGCAAAACCAGCACCCAGAAGAATTTGGATTATTCGCTCTCCTTTTTTAAAAACTTCCTCTGCTGTATCACCCCACACAACAATGTCATCAATGTACTGGAGGTGCTCAGGTGCCCCACCCGGTTCCAGTGTGGTTTGAATCAGCCCATGGCAGATGGTTGGGCTGTGTTTCCACCCCTGGGGCAAACGGTTCCAGGTGTACTGAACGCCCCTCCAGGTGAAAGCAAACTGTGGTCTGCACTCTGTGGCCAAAGGAATAGAAAAGAATGCATTGGCAATGTCAATAGTGGCATACCACTTGGCTGCTTTTGACTCCAGTTCATACTGCAGCTCCAACATATCTGGCACAGCAGCACTCAGTGGGGGTGTGACTTCATTCAGGCCACGGTAATCTACCGTCAGCCTCCATTCTCCACTGGCTTTACGCACCGGCCATATGGGGCTGTTAAAAGGTGAGTGAGTCTTGCTGATCACTCCCTGGCTCTCTAGCTGACGAATCAGGTTATGAATGGGGAGCAAGGAATCCCTGTTGGTGCGGTACTGCCGTCTGTGCAACGTTTTTGTAGCGATAGGTACCTGCTGCTCTTTCACTTTCAGTACCCCCACAACAGACGGATTTTCTGACAGGCCAGGTAAAACAGACAGCTGCTGAATGTTGTCTGCATCTACAGCAGCTATTCCAAAAGCCCATCGGTACCCCTTGGGATCCTTGAAATGTCCCCTTCTGAAATAGTCAATACCGAGTATGCATGGAGCCCCCTGTCCAGTCACTATGGGATACTTCTGCCAGGTTTTACTGGTGGGGCTTATTTCTGTCTCCAGCACAGACAGTTCCTGAGAACCCCCCGTCACTCCAGAAATATGAATCAATTCTGTCCCTTTATAACTCGAGGGCATCAGAGTGCACTGTGCACCAGTGTCCACCAGTGCCTTATATCTTTGTGGCTCTAATGTGCCAGGCCATCTAATCCACACAGTCCAATACACTCTATTATCCCTTTCCCTCCCCTGGCTGAGGGCAGGGCCCCTCTATTGGTTACCTGCAGTGACGGGAGCAATTCCATTGGTGGCTGATCTCTGCTGTAGTTCTCTCACCCGTGCTCGCAGTGCAGGAGTGGGTTTTTTATGCCACTTCCTCATGTCCTCTCCGTTTTCTCGTAAGAAGCTCCACACGGCCACACGTGACATGATGTTACTGCCATCATTTGCTCGTGCAGAGGGGCGGTTGCCTTTGGTGGCCGAGACTTTCAACAGTTTGATAAATTGCTTCATCAGATTCTTTGCGTCATGCTCATCTTCATCAGGTGTTTCCAATACTGACACAGGCTCATCCCTATTCATCAGTAATGACAGTTCCTCCAGTATAGTTTTCTGTGTCTCCTTAATCTCACCTACTTCTTCTGCTACTATAGCTGCAATGGAAGCATGTGATGGTGGAAACTGTTGTTCAAAGTTTGGGAGTGTAATAGTCAATTCATAAACTGGGAGTCTTCTGTCTTGACTCTTGAATCTATGGAACATTGCTACCAGTGTACTTGCGTACCTCTCTGGTGCTGTTTTTGAGAGCTTGCGATATACATCAGGTGTGCACCTTACTCTATCAGGATCACGGTCCTGGTGTGGATTGTTAGGGACGAAATTGGGATCATACAGCATCTCTACTACGGCTGTTTCTCTCAAAAATTGGATGCCTTTCTCCACGGTGTTCCATCTTTCCACCTTAGGCTCCAGATCATCTTTGTAAGGGTATCTATCCTTTACAGCCACTAGTACTCGTTCCCAGAGGGTAGCAACTCCATTCAGACATCTGCCAATTCCTCTGTCGATAGCTGGGTCTCTGGCAATGCTTGCCAGTTGGCGGGCTTCGCTGCCATCTAGGGACACACTGCTGGCACCGCTGTCCCAACACCGCAGCAACCAGGTGACAATAGATTCACCCGAGCGCCGTACAAACTCCTTTCTTGAACCTTGTATTTCAGTCATCTTTAGGGGCCGACGAGTAGCGGTAACAGTGACTCCATCATCATCGCTGTCTTCTCCATGTCTCTCACTTTTCTTAGTGGCCTTTCTAGGTGGTGGTGGTGGTGCTGAGGAGGTCCCCTCGCCTGGATCTTCCTTTTTTTTCTCTGCTTCTTCTTCTTTCCGTTCTAGGCGCGAAGACGGCCGTGTCCATTTCTGGCCTTCCACAGGGGCAACCGACACTGATACCGGTGCTTCCTGTGATCGGTCAGGTCTAACTTCGAGGTTTTCATTTTTGCTTTGGACCTTGGTTTGGAAACCATTTCTCTCCAGAATATCAATTATAGCTCGATAAGCACAAGCCAGACCCCAAACAATACATTCCTTCTCAGATCGTCCTGAGTCACATGACTCCTTACCTAAACATTCACTGAATTTCTCAGGGTCCCACAGGTGCTCAAGATCAAAATTGCATAACACCGGGGGTCCCCACGCTTCTAATTTCTTTCCTAATTTTTTCCACCTTCCCTGCCATTCAACACTCTCTGGTTTTGAGGAAAGCTTCCTCCACATGATGTAAATTACTATTGCAGAGAGTGCATTCAGAAAAACAGTTAACACAGTTGCCAGGCTGACATCTTGAATATAGGTAAAGACCTGAAAAGAGTAACTGGAAACCGTTCCAAATGCCGCATAATCTGTCACGTTAGCCAGGGTGTTTAGGCAGGAGGTATGTAACCCCCTCAGCACACTAAAGTAGCTGTATATACACATTGCTCCGGTGCTGAACACGAGGAGCTTAAAAAGACGCCAGCATGCTATAAGGTACATGAAAAACCTTAGTCCACTCTGCACCAGATTTACAATGGAGTGCCAATACTGCACTGCCCGCATTCTCCACCAATAATTGTCACGGTGTTGTCCGTGACAGTGACCCAAGGGAAACCGAGAAGGGAGAGAGGAGAGAAAAAAAAACTGCGTCAGTGGCCGCGCGGCCGCCCGAGCAGAGCCGCGCTCCAGGAGGGGGAGGGGGAAAACAGCGGGAAGAGATGGGTCTACAAGAAAACAACGGCACGATCTGAGAAGGAACGGTAACTTTACTAAATCTAATAAAATTGAACAATTGAGAGAGATAAAAATTTCCAAACCAAAAGCTGTGAGCTTACGCTAAGGAGGACCTGCAGGGGAAGCACACGTGCTGAACCTCCACGGCAGCCCAGAGCAACTCGCCACAACAGAGCGCTGCCTGGCATCCGGTGCGGAGCTCCGCCCCTCTGCTGCTCCCACAGCATTAACTCCTTCACTGCTGCATGATGCTCTGATGTGGAATACCGGCATCAAAACCACAAAACCACAACAAGAATGCTATGCATTTCTCTACAGGACTGCTCTCAATAAGTTCCCAGGTACAGATACCTGATACTGCTCTGATGCAGGTGCAGCACCTTGCACTTGTTGAACCTCATTATGTTTTATGTGACTCCACTTCTCAAGCTTTTCCAGGTCCCTTTGGATGGCATCCCTTACTTCTGTTGTATCAAGTCCACCACTCAGCTTGGTGTCATATGCAACTTTGCTGAGGCTTCACTCAACCCTAGTGTCCTGGTCAAAAGATGTTGAAGAACAGTGGTTTCAAGACAGATCCAAGGGCTGACCTGTCATCAGCCTCCAACTGGACGTAGAGTCACATTGGCTAGAGCCCTCTGGCTGTAACCACTCATCAATTCTTTATCCACTGAGTAATCCACTCTTCAAATCCATATCTCTCCAACTTAAGAGATAAGGATGTGGTATGGGACCATGTCATATATCTTGCAGAAGTCCAGGTAGGCAACATTTGTTGGACTTCTTTAGTTCACTGATGATGTCACTCCATAATAGAAGGCCTCCAGACTGGTCAGGAATGATCTACTCTTGGTGAAGTCATGCTGACTGTCTCGGATCATCTCCTTGTCTTGCAAAAGTCTTAACATAGCTTCCGGGAGGATCTGCTCCATGATCTTCCCAGGCACAGAGGTGAGGCTCACGGATCTGTAGTTCCCAGGTCTTCCTTTCTACCCTTCTTACAAATGGGAGTGAATTTCAGTTACCAGTCAGCCATGACTTTAAATATGATAAAGAATGGCTTGGCAACTACATCATCCAGTTCCTTCAAGATTCTGGGATGTACGTTATCAAGCCCCATAGACTTGAATTCTTTCAGTCTCATCAGGTGGTCTCAAACTTGCTCTTTGCTTACAGTGGGAGGAATTTTGCTCCCTCAACCTCTGTTTAGAGGTTTACAGATGTGAGAGACATGGGAAGCCTGATTTCCACTGAAGACTGAGACAAAGAACTCACTGAGTACCTCAGTCTTCTCCATGTTTGTTGATACCACTTCTCCCTTTTCATTTATCAGAAGGGCTACAGTCTCCTCAGCGTTTCTCTCGTGACCAATGTACCTATTTAATCTCTTTTTGCTATTTTTCAAATCCCTTGCCAGGATCAGTTCCATCTGCACCTTGGCCTTCTGAATACATTTCTACACATCCAGAGGGCATCCCAGTACTCTTTCCAGGCCACGCATCCCTGGTTCCACTGCCTGTGTATTTAATTCTTAGCTAAGACAACAGCAGAAAAGATGGTCCCCTTCCAAGATCACTTATTTATTTCCAGTGAACAGAACAGTGGAGGCTTTCAGCATCCAGGCTGTCTTTTCTTAGCCCCGCTACAGCCCCAAAGCAAATTGCAGCATCACCCCATCAGCGCACAAGACTCAGCAGCACCCAGCTGAGATCTCAGGAAGTGCCTATCCCAGCAGAGCTCCCTACTCTGGCCTCCAGAGCAGAAAGCCGCACAGCAGCACTCAGAATTTTGGTAGCCTCAAGGCAATGTCGCTTGCTCCGAGGCACCCTCTCCCTTCCTGCCGGACGACACGGAGAGGACACCGCTCTGCATCCGGCAGTTGCAGACGTTAACTGCCACCCATCACCGACCTCAGCGCCCCACTGTACTTCCGCCTTCTGCCGTTAGCGGGACGCTGTTGCCATAGTAACGGCTATCTTCGCTTCTGATTGGGCAGAAGCGCCCGCCGTTGGCTTGGCAGTAGTAAGGCGGGGCCCCTATTGGGTGCGGGGCTGAGCGTGGGCTCGCAATGCTCTTGTAAAGTGAGGAGTGAAGATACTGCTGAGTAGCTTCCCACTGTCACTAGCTGCCCTAATCTTTAAAACCTCGTCAAAACCACAGAAAAAAAATAATAAAGACACTCCAGTGTCTGTCACCAAGACCCCACACCTCAGGAAACAGCCTCAGCCCTGCTACCAGCTATTTATCATTTTCCAGGTGCAGTGACCCAATGGAAGCAGCAGAAAGCAGTTTTTCTTCTTGGTTTAAGTGGTTTCTGTCAATTCCTGAGAGGAGTGTTTGAACAGTTGTGGCCTGACATGAGAGAACAGGTCCCTTTTCCATGTCGTTTGACAAGATTTGGTGTGTTTTTTCATAAATGGAATCAGACGTTAAAAGCTATATTGTAGCCACTGTCTGTGGAAATAAAGATAGCCTCATGAAGGGGTAATGCTCTCTAGTTTCAATGAGCAGAGTCAGTATGTCCTGACAGGATAACCTGCAGGATAAACATTTTATTTTAAGAATTTGAGTAATAGAATCATGGAATGACTTGCTTTGAAAGGGACTTTAAAGATCATCCAGGTCCAATAGCCTGGCTAAAGTAGGGATGAGCGTTCCCCAGAGGGCCTGCCACACATGGAGAGAGACCCCAACTGCTGAGCACTGGAAGCCTCCTGTGGACCCTCCTTTGTGGGTTTGGGTCCTACCTCCTTGGCAGGGAATAGTCAGCATTGCCCTTCCTTTCTCTGTTAAGTTTTTGTATATTCCTTAAGCCCACTCATTTGATGAATTAAAAATAAAATACCATCTTCCCCATGGGGCTTGAAATCCAGATGTTTTCCTTGGTTTTGACATTGCTTTGATCAGTCCATTTACGCTGAGTGCTTTGTGCTCATGTGTCTGTGGGCACCCCTCTTCCAGCTGTACAGAAGCAGAGGTAAAGCCCGTGGGAGCAGTGGTCACTGCACACTGTTACACTGGCTGCATTGCCACCGTGTGTGAGAATTACATTATTATCTTATGTTCAGTGTTGGCAAGAGCTGGACTGTGGGACAGAGATGGTGACCATAGGCTTAACCTCCCATGTGGCAGGTTCTTTGTAGCTGATAGCAGAAGAGCTGTGATGACTTGGGGAGACTACTTCTGTGTGTGGTGCAGGACTGCAGGACATGCTCTGTCTCCTCACAACTGCAGCCCACAAATCAGCCTAAGCTGAAACCACCACCCCTATCAGTTTTATTTAATATGTCAGCCTGTGCATTATGGCAGCTCACATTTGCATCTGCTGTCTCTCCTCCACAGTGGCCATTTCTGGCAGTGAGGCAGAGAGGACAGCTGCAGGTGATGGCTTCTAAAACTGCCCTAGCATGTGTTCCCAGAGCTTGTCGTCTGTGCACGGGGAGAATTCCAGCAGAAGTTGTTGCATTATGATTTACCTGCAGATGAAGTTGCAAAATCCAGAAAAATGGTACTGGCAGTTTGTTGCAGGAACCTCAATTAGGTCCCTGCTTTTGCAGGAAGTGCAAAGGCTTCTCCTTGTCTCTTTTGGTATTAACAGCTTCATTGTTTATAAAATTAGCTCACACTAAGGAGTCCTACAGTGCTAACAGAATAATTCTCATGCAAGGTGATAAAGAACAGCATTCTTGTAAGCTTTTCTCGCATTCGTGTGTTCTTGCAAGTCCCCACTACTCAGATGATTTCAAGGTGCTGAATGTTACATGCAGCTGTGTATGAGTTAAGGCTGAGATCTGGAAAGAGGTTTTGTTTGGTTTGCCTGCAGATTCTGTTGTAGTTCTGCCATCTTTGTGAGAGGTTATTTATATTGAGAGAGGCCAAGATGGAGTGGAATTGCTGTTGCTGACTTCTTGCTGCTCTCTGATGACAGAACAGCAATTTTCATTAAAGTGTGACTCAGCACTTGAGGTCTAAACCTCATTATGCTGAAATCTGTATTTTATTTTTAAATGAAAGTGTTCATCTTGCGGACTCCCTTTCCATTTCAAATAAAGTAGATGTCTAGTTGCAATTATTTCTGTTATTCCTGTGTGATATACAGCATCACAAGCAGCAGAAATATACATCTACATTTTGTGATGCAGACACTAGAGGACAGCAGACTGCAGATCCTGTGGAGAAAGAATGGATTAGTAAGTGAGCACACTAACAGCTGAGAAGGATGCAGACGTAATTGTTTCTGTACTATGTCCTTTCTGTGGGTCACTGGGTCCGTGATATTTTTGTTAGCATTATTTGATTCATCTATTTTAATCAATTTCACCTTTGTCTTTTGATGGGAGAGGCAAATGATATGACTCCCTCTAAACCTTTGCTTTTAACTACTAAGAGGCGTTATTTATAATCCAAGCAAGTCTGAATGGCTTATGATAATGGTGATTCAGACCTATGGAAGTTTATAATTATTGTCAGAACTGCTGACACCATATTGTATATATACAAATTTATATTTAAACGCTGAGAATCTTTAATGATCACTCATTAGCTTTGTCTTTATTGCCCAAATTCACTGCAAAGAATACTTTTTCTATTCCAAACTGCAAACATTAAGTTCCCATTCTGTTCCCTCATGCCAGCACTGAGGCAAGCCACTTAATGCTGCCAGCATTTTAGGCACCCTTGGCTGAAGCTGCACAAGTAGATAGCCAGTGTTGACATTGAATAGGTTTGAGATTTTTGCCCTATTTCTTTGCTTCCATCTCTTTTGAGAAGTGTCCTTCAGAGAATTTTGGCTAAGCTCTTTTGAGTGCTGCTTAATGTGCGCCTGCTAAGTGAAGGACTGAGCCTGGGAGGTGGTGTATTGGGTGTGTTCATGAAGGCACACGACCAACGAAGGCCAGTATGAACTATTTAATATTAAGGTTACTCAGTACTTTGCAGGTCAACTGTTGGCCATTTGAAGTAGCACTGCAATGAAACCATCCAAACCTTCCCCCTGTTCCTCGCTGATTTGTCCCACTAAATGGCTTACCAACTACATAACCATGATAAATCTCACTAACAGTGATTTCTAACTTGTAGCAGCTAGCAGAAGAAAATTAGCAAATTTGAATGTTGAGGGGTATATGGGAACTGTTGAATCACGGCCTGAACCACTGATGGATCACCTGAGGTGAGCACTGAGTCAGCCGCAGGAGCACAGGTGAAGGCAATGTACCTGTGTGACCAGAAGGGGTGGAGTCTGGCTCCACCTCTCCCAGACCCCATTTAAGGGCTGACCACCACTGGGGGAGGATCTCTTGTTATAGATCCCTCCTGTGTGGAGTTCCAGGAAAGTCTCAATCTCTAGTGACAGGTGGTCCCTTCTTAATTTATTGGGTATCTTTTTACCATTTGGATAATCTATCCAAAAATATACTGTTCTTCTTCGTTATATCGTGTGTGTACTATTCATTCAGGGTATTCACCCTACAAGAGGAGAAAAATAATTAATTTTCTGGTGTTTTTCACTTGCACTAAGTTTATATCAGTAAGGTATTCTCTACAGATATATTTTGGGGCATTTAGTCAAGGGATTTTTACGGAGTCATGTTGACGTTGGTTGAGCTCTGGGGGTTCAAATTGTCAAAATATGAAGGAGTTCACCATCTATTGATACTAATAGATTGAAATGCTTGGAAGGACCGGGTATCCAAAGGTAAAATTTCAGCCTGGCTTCTATGGGAACAGGCTTTGGGCAGGTTTCAGACTTGGATGAATTTCATCTAATAGCTCAGGGGCAATGAGGTCAAGGGACCGGAGAGATTAACTCTGAGGAGAGTCTTTCTGGAAAGCAGATTCATACCACACAGAAACTTCTTTGTCTAACAAATGGAGCTCCAGGACAGTTGTAGATACACAACGGACTGTCACAGAGGCTCTTGCTGTATGTGAAGTTTTTTGAATTGCACTAGCTTATTAGCTGGTGACTCTGCATATACTAAAATTGGCATTACCACGTGTATAGACATGTGTTAAAAAACATGGGCTTAGAAGCTACCATCTTTTGTTAGGTGCCTCTAAGGGTGGTTGTTTTCTGCAGCAAAAGAGACAGGCTGTGATTGGGAATGGGAGTACGATCCACTAGTGTCTTCAGAAATACAAGATGCCTTTAGGCAACTGGAAAAGGATAAATGACTTGTATGTCCTTAGGATAAAGCAACTTCAGTGGATTTTTGGTGCTAATGAAATCTTCCTTCTGACTCAAAATTACATTAAGTGTGGGGAAATTTTGTCTTCTCTGAAGCGAGAGATAGGAGACAACTATTCCTTCAGCTCCTGCCTTCTTGCAGGCTTACCACAGTTTGTGGGTTTTGGTCTTCTGTATGACACATGAGGACTCCTCGGCATAGAGCAGCCTGAGAGCTGTAAGATGGAAGTGTAAAATCCTGAGTGGATGGAACAGTGACTGAATCATGCATCACAGTTCAAGAATAAAGATACATCAAATTACAGTACTTGATGGCAGTCCCTAAGTAAACAAAGGAAGTCATTTTTCTGCAGTATGCATGCAGTCTATTGCCAAAGGATGCTGTTGGCTCCAGCACAGGGGAAGAAAAGCTCCACAAAGAGATACTAAACACAAAGATGCTCACACAATCCTGTGCTCTCTACTACATTCTTGCATGGACATTTGTTACTAGCTGTGTCAGAAACAGCTCACAGGGTCATACAGTGGTCTGATTTGATACTGTGTTTCTGCAGTTCCATTTCAAGTTTAGAGGTGCTGGCAGGGAAGAGGATCTGCGTCCCAAGGTGGCATAGTTTGAATAGGAGGACTCCAAAATGAGCAAACCACAACACATGGAACACATCTTTTATTCAATAAGCAAGCAAGCACAGAAGTATAATGTGTAGTGCTTAATATTCATACAGTACTAAAAATATAAAAATAGAAATAAAATTTCACAGAAAGCATTTTCACTCACAACTATACAAGGAAAAGTGCTGTCAAGCCACATCATGCTACACCACTTGCCAGCTGAACTGACAGTTTGTTTCCCAACAGAACTGAAACACCAAAAATCTGCTAGTCCTTCCTCACAACTTTTGGTGAGACTGAGTATTTGACTAGCAAAAAATGGGCCTCCTGCAGCTGAGAACCTAAAAGGCATTGATATCATTACCTAACAGAATAAAATAATTCTGGAGAGCTTTATAGTGCTAGTAGCCTGCTTCAGGCTGTTTGCATACCTGTCCTAGAAAATAAAAAAGAGAAAGTAATAAACTTGAATTCTGATTATAATCCAGATGAGTCATAGCTAACAATTACTGAAACTATCATGCATACAGTACTCCCACCTGGTGGTGTATTTTTAAACTCTCTCCCTTCAGAGCAGCAGTTTCCTTTGCCTGCTTACTGTGTCACATACAACCAGCCTTAAGTTAGGTGTGACAGAGTCCAATAGCACAAAGAATAGTACTGAGTGTTTTTAACTTTTGGTGGAACTGGAGGATATCCAGCACCTTATCTTCCTGTATCTAACAGCTGAAATTCAGATCTACACAGGAAACCAAAATTAATTAGACTGATTCCTGAAGAAAGACTTCTGTATCAGATGTCATGCCTTTAAGCCCAGTTTTGAGGGACTGAGCAAGAGCTGGGGGCTTAAAAAGCTTCAGTTTTCTGACCTTCTGCATGGAGCTGAACTTCATCCACCAGGAAGACATCCATCTGAAACATGGGGGAGGGGGGTTGGGATTAGAGTGACAATCACGGCTGTATTTCATAACAAGGCCTGTCTTGCTGAGTATGCCAGTACACAGAACCTACTCAGAAATTACAGATATGGGTGCGCAGAACTTAGAGTGAACCCCACTTTGATCAGCTACTATTTTAGAATGGGATTTATTTATATTTGATTTACCAGCTATAAAAATAAATATGATGATTAACCCCTGAGATCATTCTAGCATACAGTTTTGGCCTGTTACTTGATTCCCTCTGAAATAATTTATTTGGTTTATGGATGGTTATTTAGGTTCTAGTGAAAAGATTTTATAAAATATTAAATAATCAATGTGGGGCTGAAAAGGTGTACATTCTAGTTGCATATATGATACATACCTTATATAATACATTCCATAACAGCTGAATATTCTAGTATTGTCTAGGAAGTTCTTGTGTGTGGATGAAGAATTAAAATACCAGAAAATAAACAGCTGTTTAGGATCAAATACAATTGTATCTGCTATGGTTTACTTAGATTGGTTTTCTTTCTTTAAATCTTGTTACACATAATAGCTACAGTAGTTTGTCCAGCAGGTAATAAATGAATGCATAAAGCACTTTTAGCTATATCTGGATATCATATGCATGCATTTTTTTTTTTATAAATAAAAATCAAATGTGAGGTCACATTTTCCCATCTTCTGTTTATATACTAAATCAAATTTCTCATTCATTGAAACAGTGAAGATGTCTTTCCATAGCCCAACTCGACCTGAAACACAGAGAGGGAACACAAGTCAGAGAGCAGACAGGATAATAAATTTCTACAATCCAGTTATGCAGGGCACTATCACTTGCAAGAAGCTGATCAGTAGTAGCTTTTACTGAAACCTCAGTGAGACTTGAGCTTACCTTCCCTATTTGCCACCTGCTACAACTCTTGTAAAACCTTAAAGTGAGTACCCTACCCCTTGTCATCTGGGTTTGGAGAGCATTATCAGATTACAAGATTCTGCTCTAGCCTTAATGAGCATTAAATACAGATTTGGTTTTGGATGTTAACTTTGGGGTTGATTTAACTTTGTACATAAGGAACAGAAAGCTGTGGACACTGAACACTTTTTCAGTGTATGGAGTATTCTTGTCTACTGAAGCAAGCTAGTAATGCAATCTGATGACACTGCTGAAGTCACCAGTCAACGGCTACAGCTCCCTTAGTTGCTGATTCTTTGCAGTAGATTTTATTTTCGTCAGGGTTATTTGTTGGTGTCTCACTGACACTGGGTACAAATAAAGACAAAATCCAAACTTGCTCAGCTGGAATAAATGAAAGGAAAACAGAGACTGTGCTACCGCTGTGTTTAATCATAACAGCAAGAACAAAACTACATGCAGAGAACTTAATTGTGCATTTGATGCATACAAAGAATACTCATTTAATTTAATTATCTTTGCTCTTATGCAGCAACTCTATAATTAAGCCCAAAGACAAAACTGTTTGAAACCTCAGTGAATTACACATTTACATGATGATGAAGTACGTGTGGCAAGGACCATTTTATGAAATCAGGATTGCCCTATAGCTCCCAAAGGTGACAGTGTTGCAGTTTGGTTTGCTTTCTGGATCTAAAGGTCTAAAGAACATGAAAGTTACACAACATACATTATATACATTTCTTTTTCAAAATTTGTTCTTCATCAAAAAGACAGTTAAGACATTTCCTGCAACCATAAATATCTGATAATTAAAATTAGTTTTTATCTGGTAACTGTAATCGCATAAAAGCTTTCATTTCAATAATGTTAATAAAACATTTTCTTTCTCTGCTTGGGAAATATATGTTTCTACTTTCTGAATCTACCTAACAACATATATAACCAAATCACAGGCTTTATAAAGGGCATGTGCAGTAGATTATTTCTAACAGGTTTTTTTGTTACCATATGAATGGATAGGTTGTCAAAAAAAGTCACCCACCTGGTTTATGATTTGAATCATGCAACTGTGTAAACTATGATGTGATATGAGTCAAATATAAGTAACATATCTAATCATTTTTCTGCTTTCACAGAAGCTCAGGGTTATCTTCAGAGTAAAGATCAATGTGCTAAAAGAAAAAAAAATGAAGAACTAAAATAAAGCAAAATAAAGTAAACGTAACTCATGACAAATTAAAAATATTTGAAACAAATTACAATAAGCTGTCATGTTATTGCCAAAATTCTTTGTCACAGAAATGAACAGAAGAACAAAGCTCTGTTAATGAAGCTACATTCTGAAGTAACAAAATATTGTAAAAGGCAAAGACGGTGAACAAAAGAAATTGAAAATAAGAATATTTTTAATAAAAAGCACACAGAGAGCAAATGACAAAATATTATATTTGCTGCAGTAGTTGCCTTTCTTCTATATTACAAAGCAGAGGAATCTTTTTGAAAGATTTGTAGAAGGTAAGAATAAGAGGCTCAGACTTTGGGGGGTTTGCAGGCTATACTACAAAACAGCGAACACTAACACTGTGTACAGAAGTGTGCATGCAGCAAAAGAGGGCAATGCCCCATCTGGATGAACTGAGCAGTGGGGACAGTAACTGACCATTCTGACCATTGAAGGACTCAGTAGCAGCTCTATTTTCTCTCTCTCTTTTTTTTTTTTCCTGATATTACAATCTCACCTTCCTTTCTCAACTGCCTTTCTGGCTTTCACTGGACAAGGAAGGATTTCAGCTGTGCATAGCAAATAGCTGTGGTGCTGCTCCACAGATCTCTATGGTAGCAGAGGCTAGGTACAAACCTAGTGTGTTGCTTCACACAACAGAACAGTGATTATGGCTCTGTTGTTTGCAAAATCTCACATAAAACCCTGAGGTGCTCAAGATCCCTTACCAGATTCAATTTTTCATCTTGTTTTCACAGCCAAGAAGTGGGCTGGTAATCAGGCAGATAACCTGCTGTAAAATTCTACCACTCCCTGAGGTGGTCTGTGGTTTTCACACAAGATGCAAGTTGTGTTACATGTTGAATTTTCAGTTTGAAGAAGCAGGGGGAGAGTAGGATGACAGTTAAGATATCTAACAGCAGAAAAACACACTACACAGTGGAGACTACTGAAAACTAGAGGTCTCTCAGTAAAACTCCAGTCCCTTGTTCTCACCCTGATTTTAATTCAAGCTAGCAATATTGATATAGTTATTTCAAGAACTCATCATTTTCTATAACATAACTGAACCAGGGCAAAAGAGGTGCCACTTTATGGTTACAGAACTGTTCACAGAAGTTCAGTTTCCAAATCCTATTGTAACAACTGGAGTGTACAGCTTCTACATAATAACAACCCTTCCGTATCAGGTTCACAAATTCATAGATAAAAGCAAGGATGTCCGATCAATGGCTTTTTTCAAGTATGACATTCTGAAAAGTATGCGATGACATGCACACAATACAAATTACTGAGGGAGTTACTCTGATCATAGTCTGGGCAGGGGGACGAAAATTGGCATAAAGCTCTGCCAACAAAGGCAAAGGTAGTGGTGAATACAAGCAAGCATGCTTTCATGGGAAACAGATCCTCTCAAACTGAATGTGCATATGATTACAATCTGACTGATTAAAGGTGATTGCAAAGATACTGTTGAGTTTACACAGCAAGGTTTGAGGGAGCTGCAAAGGTGGCTTCTGTGAGAAGAGCTCAGGAGCTGCTCCACATATTGAACAGAATCAGTTCCAGATAGCTCCAAAGCAGATTCACCATTGGCCAAAGCTGAGCACCATTAGCTGACAGTGCCTCTATGATACCATATTTAAGGAGTAAAACCTGCAGAACAGTTGTAAGAGAGGAGGCAGAAAAATATGAGAGAAATAAAGCAAAGTCAGGAAAAAAGGAGCAGGAGGAAGTGTTCTTCCCCATGCCAGAGCGGATATTTTCCTGCAGTCCATGAAAAAGATCACGGTGAAGCAGGTTGTTCCCCTGCAGCCTAGAGGACCATGATGAAGCAGATTTCCATGCTGAAGCCTGTTAATGGGTCACCCACACTACAGCAGCTTCTTCCTGAAGGACTTTACCCCACAGTGAGGGCCCATGGTGGAACTGTTCTTCAAGACCAGCAGCCTGTTTGAAATACCCATGGGAGAACAATCTGTAAAACATTCTGTCCTGTGGGAGGGACCCCCATACTGGAGCAGGGGAAAAGTCTGAAGAACAAACAGCAGCAGAAAGCAACTGTTGTTAATGGGTTCCCCATCCTCCCTGTGCCACTCAGGGTTGGGAATATGTAGGAGAATGAGGACTGAAGTCAAGACTTGAAAGAAAGGGCATGAGAAAAAGGTGGTTTTAGTTTTGTTTCACACTATTGTACTCATTTTTAATTGAAAATAAATTAATCTTCCCCAAGTTTTGCCCATGATGTTAATTGGTGAGCAATCTCCATCTTTATCTTGACCCATTAGATTTTTCATTCTTTTTTTCTCCTCCAGTATTTCTAAAGGGAAATGAGAAAGCAGCATGGTGGATATCTGGCAGCCAGCCCCATGTTAATAAATAAAATGTGTGATAAACAAATAAACGACTGGTTAACTTATAATAAGTAATCAAGAAGGACTTTGATGCTTGATGTTTTTATTAGATTTGAAAATACTTATAAAAAGAGAGAGAAGTAAAAAAGAAAGGGCCCCTACACAGAAACCTAAGAACAAAGTATTCAGATCACTCTATCTGGGTAAGGGACAATAACCTTTAAACCACTTCCTCTGAAAGACTATGTGGCCATGATAAGGACAAGCGTTACGAATGATGCTGCCAAGAAGTGGTAACATGGCCACAGACAGACAAAAGAGGGGAACAGAAACTTCCAGTTAAAGCTGAATTATATCAGTAGCTAAAGTGATTTCTTCAGTTTGAAATCACTTTGGAAAGGGCACTTGTGAAGCTGACATAGGAATTCTACATCATGTTCTTAAATAGCTTTTTGTAAAAATGAGGGTTAAGTGCTCTGTTGAATAAGTTGAGGGGACTTCTTGACTTTACTCTTCTATGTTTATCAGAAAGAAGAATTAGAAAAGACCTGATTTCTTGACATTGTCTAAGGACAGCTGTACTTAAGGGCACTTTGGATTCCTGGAGAAAGGCCTCACAAGAACAAACATCTATAAGCTAAACACATTTTAGACAGCCAAGGCAGACAATGAAAAAAGCACATAAAAAAACCTACATGCTCTTGTCATTTGATGACTTCAAGCTAGAATTACCTGCTATTCCAGAGAATCTCATACAATGAAACGGGTTTAAACCAGGTCAAACTGTAAGAAATTGTATGTGCTTTGATATTCCAAATATCAGGAGCCAAGTAGTTGTCTCAACATCAATAACTTAATCAGTTGAAGTAAGCCAAAAACGCCTTCTTGAACAGAGAAGTTTTGATGGTGATCAGTAAGCTGTTGATCTTGGATGTTTCTGTTCTTTTCAGTCATTTCTATCTTTATTACAAAACAACCCTCAAAATTACACCAAAAATCAGTTTCCTCAATCATTTATATATCAATTTTGCCAACACTTTAACATATCTTGCAGTTTACTAAGCTGTCAGTTTTTTTTCAACTTCCACTCTTACAATTTTTACTGTGGGTTTTAAACGTACCCCTGCCAACAGGAAGTGCTTCTGCATTACAGCACTGATCAATGAGTTGATGGCAGTGTTCCACCATGGATTCCAGCTGTGCTTTGTCATAAGAAACTCCTAAGAACCTCACCAGTTGCTCAACCATTGTTGCCAAGTCCTGTAAGAGAGCATTTAAAGATGAGTTCATTCGGCAATACTTCAAGTGAATTTATACAATGATTTTAAATGTTTCAAAGAAATTTTTATCATGATGAATGTGAAAAATACCAATGTGAAATCACTTTTTTTAAATGTTGCCACCTTCTTATTTGATGAGAATAAGCCTACACATTCCAAGTAATTAGAGGAGAACAAGCAAGAAATGGAATGACTATGTGATGCTATCAGCTTTCAGTAGCATCCTTCAGTGCGCAGTTAGGAATGAAAATCTTATTCAAAATCGTGGGTTTAAAATCATTGCTACTAAATTATTAACATTATTCTGTTTACACTACATCTTCTGTCAGAAGGTGCAAGAAAAATATAAGCTGAAATAGTATGTTTATTCAGCTTTATTGAGTTCTACCTTGCTTTTCCCTTTTTGAAGGTTTAGACGTAGGAGCTGGGTTCATCCAATGTCTGCATTAATTTTCCAAATTAATTTTTCCAAATATCAAAGAAATTCACAGAATGGTTTGGGTTGAAAGGGACCTCAGAGGCCATCAAGTTCCAACCTCCCTGCCACAGGCAGGGTTGACAACCAATGGATCAAGTACCAGACCAGATTGCCCAGGGCCCCATCCAACCTTAAGCACCTCCAGGAACAGGGCATCCACAGCTGCTCTGGGCAGCCTATGCCAGCACCTCACCACTCTCTCAGTAAAAAACCTCCCCCTGATATAAAATCTAAATCTCCCTCCTTTAGTTTAAAACCATTCCCCCTTGTTCTATCACTATCTACCCTTGTAAAAAGTTGTTTTTATTCATGTTTACTAACTCCCTTTAAATATCAGAAGGCCACAATGGGATCACCCTCATGCTACACGATCATCACAAATTGTTTTTAAGATAGATTCGTAGCAGACAGTAAGAACAACCAAATAATCAGAATAAATGTCAGATATGGTAGACAAACCCCTGATGAGAGAGACTTCAGTTCTCATTGATACAGCACACACAGTAAGACATTTATTTTAAATGAAAGTTGAGGGATGTGTAGCAAGTCCTGACAATTGCACCTCTTTGCCTTGTGTGAGCAGTTGACCACCTATGCAAGAAAGTAGATTCCTGAGTAAATCACTAGGTTTACAAAAGTGCCATGGAAGTTATGAATGCCAGTGCTTTAAAAATGGTATCAGACATTAGAAAGCCCAGATATGAGCACAAGAAACAATTTTTTCACTTCATATATTTTAAATGTTATGACATTTAAAACACCTCTTAGCTGTATCTAACCCACCTTGTGCATATCTTCATACTTGAGGAAAAGTACATTGGCATCCATGTGATGTTCCCAAAACTCCTGGACATGTTCAAACCACGAACCATATCCTACTATAGATACAGAAGATACTATGATTGGCATGAGGAAAAAATGAATACTATTGTTACTAATTCCCCTTCAAAAATGTAAAAATGAGAAGACTAAATTAACTGGAGTGGTTAACAGCCCAAAGAGAATTGTCTGGATTTGTTCCATTGCCATGCACAGTGACTAGCTTAATTGAAAAAGAGCATTTCTACCAGTTTGGAATATTCAAAAGAGCTAACCTACCATAAAGAAAAAAATATTCAACTTAAGGTGCAACCATGTTTCACAATGGGCCTCTCTGGAGCTCAGTATTAGTAACGCCTGACTACTGCACCAAATATAAAAGTTACAGAGATATATTTGCAAAACGTAAATTTTCAGATGCTCTGACCTGTGTGAATTCCTGCAGTTGGCATTATCACACTGCACTTTCCATCACTCAAAGCTATTTACAACTTACATAGTGTAAAGCTATGTACAGTGGAGCACATTCCATAGAGCATCTGCTATGGTGGACAAAGAACTGCTAACTACCATTATCCTTTCTTTATTACACAAGTATTAAAGAAACATAGATACCAATACACTTCACTGACATTCTCGAGAATACTGAAGATGCACCAACAGAATATTCTATTTATCATTACATTTTTTGCTTCCTCTAAAATCAAAGATCTATTCTCTTCTGTGATTACTTCCTTGGCATTTCCATGCAACTCATGTAGGTATGCCTGAACATGGTCTCAGATGTATTGTAGCTAAGATGGTAAACTAGGAGGGTCCACGTTCCCAGCACTGCTGAGGCAGTGGTTAATGGAAATTCCAACCCCCTCAAATTTTTCCTGCTTTATTTTCCACTTCTCTGATAAAGTCCACATTTGGACTGATTTGTGTCAATCTGTGTGCGTAGCAGAGGTACAGACACTGGCATTTATTATCTAAAGAGTAACAAAAGATGTTCTGCCAACATTATCGGAAAGGAAAATGAAGAAGAAATGCATTACAAAATCACAGAATTGGTTGGAAGGAACCTCAAGAGATCATAGAGTTCAACCCTCCTGCTAAAGCAGGTACCCTACAATAGGCTGTACAGGTAGGTGTCCAGATGGGTCTTGAATTTATCTCCATAGCAGACTTCATAACCTCTCTAAGTAATGTATTCCAGTGCTCTGTCACCCTTACTGTAAAGATGTTTGTATGGAACTTCCTATGTTCAAGTTTTAGGCAATTACTCCTTGTCCTATCACTACAGACCAACAAGAAGAGCCTGGCCTCATCCATTTGCCTCCCACCTCCCTTTAAATAATAATAAACATTTATCAGATCCCTCTCTCAGTCTTCTTTTCCCCAGGCTGAACGGATCCAGGTAACTTAGCCTTTCTTCATATGGGAGATGCTCCAGGAGCTTTATCACCTTTGTGGCCCTCTGCTGGACCCTTTCTAGGAGATCCCTGTCGTTTTTGAACTGGGAAGCCCAGAACTGGACACAGTAGTCTAAATGTGGCCTCACCAGGACAGAGTAGAGGGAAAGGATCACCTCCCTCGACCTCTGGCCATGCTCTTTTTAATGCATCCCAGGATACCACGGCCTTCTTGGCCACAATGGCACAGTGGTAAGTTCTTTCAAAGTATCTTGGATAATCAAGGCAGAAGCTAAGCAAATATAGTGAGCAGCTCTTCACATTTTCTCAGTATTTTTTGATATTTTTTATCTTTACAGCTAAACAGCTTCAGAAAAGTATCAAACCATTTCTATTCTTTATAACTTTAAAGAAATTCATACATGAAGCTTACACATCAGACAAGCAAAAAACAACTCTTCCTAGCCACACTTTAATGCAAAGGGCAAGAATCTGTTAACATTACGGTAGCAGAGTTTACCTGCATTTTATGTAAGAAATTCCCTTAAGCTCCAGAGGGTATTGCCAAAGACTTAGCACATTCAAGATTAATCCTCCATTCAAGAGTTAACGTGTACTGAATCCAAGTGGACAGATATAATGAGGGGTAAAAAGAATGGGATTGTGTCATTTGGATGTAGTGCTTTTCCCTCTTGTATTACTTTGAATTATTTTTTTTCCTTCTCTGTTGCTTCTATGAGACGGAAAGACTTATTGAAGTGCTATACTTACTGTATTACAAAGCACCCAATTTGCATAATTATTGACACAGAACACACTGCAACATTTTACTGACTCTGGAAGGTTATGATAAATCACATAGCTGCTGTAAGATAAAGATCTAAATAACTCCTGGGATATTTACATGAAAAAAAGAGCACAGAACTTTCCTCCCATCTCAGAAGAGCATATCTTTAATATGTCTCCAATGTAGAAGCTCCTGCTTGTGGTCTGAAGAGAAGATTCCCATTCTCAGAGAGTGCAGAAGAAAAAGCTGAAGGTGGGTTGGGAATGGAAGGAGATCTACCCTTTGCACAAAAGAAAGTGGCAAGGACTATAAAGCCTGTTAACTAATTTCCATTGGCAGGCTTCTACTTTTCCCTTTAGTATTACACAGCTTCTTTAGCATCAAGTCCTCCTCATTTCAGATTTAAAGAAAGTTTTCTGCATTGGATCTTGAGGAGATCCTG
The DNA here is from genome assembly GCF_038088225.1 of Cyrtonyx montezumae. Lineage (NCBI taxonomy): Eukaryota > Metazoa > Chordata > Aves > Galliformes > Odontophoridae > Cyrtonyx > Cyrtonyx montezumae. The sequence continues at coordinate 93,820,970 of NW_027072034.1, read as the reverse complement.
GTCTCAGAGCAGACCAAAGTGTCTGGTGACTTCTTAGCATCGCATTAGGGTACACAGAGAAGACTTTGTAGAGAAAAAGAATGCAGTAGCAAATTTGTATTGTTTTGGTTTTTTGATCTTGCTAGCTACAAAGCAAAGCACAGTGATAGCCAGTTACATGAGCACACAGGGCCTGGAACCCTGTAAGGTTACTAAGTGCAATGGAGTTACTTCAGGTGGTGCAGCCTGAAGGGAACACAGTGGGTGGGTATGTCTTGAAACAGCCCTGGCTCACGGGAGTTACTGAACAAACAGCTGATGAGCTGTTGTAACGCAAGTTAATTACAGTAGCAGATTTTCAGCCTACAATTTTTCTTATGGGGGCTCACTTCAACTTACTAATGTGCTGCTATCAATATACTGCATGAGCTAGAATTTACCTGAGTGAAGTAGAACACAATTGATCACATGGGGTCAGATACCATAAGACAATTATTTATGAGGTAGGACCACAGTTCGCAGGGACAAATCTAAGTTCATGCAGCACTATATCACTAGCGATCTCCATGCAGAATAAACAAAATAAATGCATCTTTATCCAGTTCATTTTTGTACTTGCAGAGGTGAAAATATACTTCAACAACATGTGCAGAGAGAATCACTCCTTACACTTGTCATTCATAAACCTTCTGCAGAACTCCTGAAACGTTCCTCTGTAGCTCATGGTCCTCAGGGAGCGGTGAAACTGGTAATAAGACACCACCAGGTCTTTGGGGTTGCGAGCCATGTATATTACCTATGACAAGGGAGGGAAATCATCTTAATCAAAGTTTGGGGTTTTTTTTGTTTTCTTGTTTTGTTTTGTTTTCCATTTCCCTATGCACATAAACAACTGTTGCTGGTTCAGTTAAACAAGCATGAATTAATTTTTACCTTTGAATTGCCATTATGGAGGTCTGAAGGCAAAAAACGATATGGTAGGTGGCTTTTTATGAGGCGGGGAGATGTCAGTTCCTAAAACAAAGCAAAGAAACGTTTCTCACAGTGTATTAAGTTTTTGGTGCATCCTGAGTTGTCCTGAACTGATGTCCTTTACTTTACTGAGTCACATGCAGAATTCACTTCTTAATTAACAGGGGTGTGGATTAGAAATCAGGTCAGGGAATTTCATCTGTTTTAAATCAAAAGGGTGGATAATGAGCATGTGTAGAAATTGCTGTCTTTTTTTTACTTTAAAACTACTTCCATTTGTAGGATTCTCTCAGGAAGACTATCAGTGTTCAAGATTCTTAGCATAAAAGTAACCTTGTTTTCAATGATGCTCCCACTAAAATTCAGTGAAAAATATTACAAATGCTGAATGAACTGCTTCAAAAAACCCTACCCTTAATTTTGTAACTTCAAAATTATTATCCAAAGCTTAGTTTAGCCTCATAATTAGACCCAGATAATTCAAAGGGTTATCTGAGTAGATGAACACTTTTAAAGGTATTTTTGTATCATAATTTTGGAGGAAAAAAATGTCTTATGACATCTTAGATCATCTTCCAGTAGTTAAAAGCTGCATAAACTACTACTGGATCGAGTTGTTAGCAGGGAGTATCCATAATGAGTTATCTCAAACTACACCTCTCACTATTGTTGCAGCTGATTTGCTTTGACATACCACTGAGATCTCACTAGGCTAGGGTCACAAAGTGAAAAAGGAAAGCAATCTCTGGTGCCTGAATACTCATCCTGAAGAAGACCAAATGCTGCAGTAGTAAGTGACTGGAAACAGCTTAGATCTATCCATACTAGCCTTAGCTAGCTCAATACAGTAAGCACTGTAGCAATTCTCAGATGGAGCCCGGAATTTTGCATATCTTAGAATGATTAGGCCTGCATCTAAAGTAGTTAGAGCAATAAAAAGATCACACTTAATATGGCATGCCACTAATCTGTGTAGTTCTTAGGAACATTGAAGTCATATGCTGAATACTCCAAACTCCCCTAATTACACTACAGAGTCTACAGATACCCAGACCCCAAGTCCCTAGGGAGCTGTATGTGCAAATTCAGATTAGAGGGTCTACAGATTCACAGATCTCTGTATTTGTAAATTTGTTATTTTGCAAATTCAGGGAAGGGATCAGAGAAAATCATTATATTTAGGACATTGAGAAATATGTTTTAAAGCATTAAAGTATAATCAATAAAACCAACTTCAAAATAACCTAATAATACTCTGAATCATTCCAACAACTGAACAAGTCCAGTGATGAAAAGGACAAGGATACAGGATGAGATGAAGTGATAAATATGGAGCCTAGAAAAAGATATCCAAATGCTGAGTGAATTTCTTTGCAATAAATTGTACCTTGATGATGTCCAGACCAGGCTGAGGGTACTCTAGGACTGGAAGTTGCTCATCTATATTCATTAGTCCAATCTCATCTGGATCAGCTCCCTGACTCACTAGATAAACCACTTCCTGTAGCAAGCCTGTGCCTGCATAAACCAAACAATGAAAGAGAACAGATTGTATTACAGTCCTTATCTAAACAGAAGCATATGAAAGCAGACCCAGACAAAGAAATAATAACATTTTCCTCAAGTCTGCTCTGATCTCAGTCTACAGTGGGTCTGCTCTCTTTATTTTAAATACATGAAAATCTTCTTTCACATCAAATACCTGAGATTTTTCTTTAGCAGTAGCTTCAATATAAATGTTTCTGTATCCCAATCCTTTTAACCTGTGAATTGGAAAGCATTTTACATTTACTGAGTCTTTCACTATGAACGTTAGTTAGGCAAATCTCACTATTTCAATGCTAGAAATGAAAGAAAAAAAAAGCAGACAGAGGTCATCCACGTTCACAAAATGCATTAGAGGCCGTACTGGGAAACAACCAGTGATTTCTATTCTATATGGTAGGCAATTCTACTGTTATGTAATGATTTGAGAGTCTATTTATACTTCAACTTTAAAGATTGGACAAACCACTGAACACATCAATGTATAGTGAGTTAGAAACAACCTTTAGAGACCTCGCCAGTCTGAAGACACTTACAAAGCAACCAACATTTAATATAGCCTTAATGACTGTGCTTTGGAAAGTTAAAAGGTATTCTAAATATAAGTTTGAGCAGGGGCTATGAGAGTTGCTCCAAAAGTAATGCCTCCTATTTTGTTATTTTGGTCCATGATATCAGAGGTAGATGATAGTGACATGGCAGTAGAGGCTGAAACTTCCAGTCAATATCCTGTTACATTTTGTTGCTGTGTGACAGATGACAGCAGAGGGGCAGTCTGAAAAAATTATGTTTGACGTGGAAGTGCAAATGGAGCAAAGGTGAATCATAGAAATCCTTCATGCAGAAACAATTGCACCCACTGACATTCATCGATGCTTACTGAACATTTATGGATACCAAACAGCAGCTGTGAGCACAGTGAGGTGGGTGGTAGGTATCAGCAGTGGCCATGCTCCAGAGGGCTATGCGCTGCTGTCACATAGTGAAATTAAAAGAGTCTATCAGCTTATCTGCTCAAATCAGATAATGGTGGTGAATATGTTGAAAAACAGTGTATTTGAGAATTTGTGATATAGTGTTACTGTACTTTTTGTAGGAGTTTGTAATTTCCATGGAAATAAATAGGAGGCATTACTTTTGGAGGAGCTTACGTATTTTAACTGATTTTACCTTCAGGTAGGTAGATCTAGAGAGAAGCAAATTCTCTAAACAGGCAAACAACAGCTCAGAAATCTGACATTAAAAAGAGAGGCACAGGCTTTTGGTGAGGTTGAAGAATAGAAAGAGACAAGATCAGCAATCGAATAAGAAAGAGACCCCTTGGTTTAAAAGACAAGTTGTGCAGACATGGAAAATCCTGGATGCTGCAACAGACTGACCTATTATTTAAGAATTGTGAGTGGTAAGAAAAGAACTCAGGATTTATTCTTTTTGTTTTTGTTGTTGCCTAAAGTACTGAATAACTGAGCAAGTGTATCTATTTGACATCCTTGGAAAGATTAGCTGAAAATTTGTAGATCATGCCTTTTGGTCCCATTTATGTTTGCAAATAACTTGGAAGTTGCAGGTAACTTGTAACAGTCATCAGTTAACTCATGTTAGCTAGTATGATAGTGCACAGCAACACAGACACATTTTGCTCAAATTCCTATATGTTGTTCAAACAAAAGAAAGGCTTAAATATCATTATACAGACTTTTTAATCTAAACTAGCAGTGAAAAATAAAAATAAAAATAAAAATAGAACAAAAGAATTCATGTACTGTAAGTACTGCTTAGAGGGAATGCGGTCTGAATGCAATATGAAAGAACATACCTCTCCAAGAACTGACTGGGAAAATAAGGTCTTTAACACTTGCGTGCTTCCTGACTGATTGTTGGGTAAATTAAAATAGCTTGGGAAAAAAGAAACTTCCACATTACCATCACTGACAGAGACGACTGTCAGAGACTTAACGTACACTTGCCCTTGAGGCTGTTCACTCCGCATTTTTAAGTCCAAGCATGTACTTTATATATAAAAATTAGCATACACACAGTACTTCAGTATCAGTCCTTGTGACTCAGAATAAGCACAACCCTTGTTCTCATTAAATATTTACCCTGACAGGAGACATCCTGGTTCTCTATAATTTATTTTTGTATTTCCAATTCTGCTTGTAAAGAAAAATGCTACTACAGCAACCCTCTTCCATGAAAGGAAGAAGACTAACTCTGCAGGGATAAACACCAACACCAACACAGCATTCTGTATCAGTCTTCCCCTGCTCAGAAACCTTATCAGAGACACTATCTCTGTGCTGCCTCTCAATACAGGACAGATGCTGAGGCAGGAATGCTGGAACTTCCGGAGAGCAGCTCTCCACCAGCTCAACCAGAGAACTAAGAAGTCTGGGGAGCAAAGCCCCTGAGGTCTTACCTAGTTCTGCTCAGACCTGTGGCCCTGAACTAGGTCCGTGTAGCACTGCAGAGACAGGTGGCATTAAATGTCTTGTAATAGATTTAGCTTGTAGGAGGCAAGAAGGGTTCTCATTCAGAGGAAAATGGATGCCTGGAAGCTCAAAATTCTTTTCACTGTTTTCTTCTACATGTGTTTCCACTGAAAACAACTATTAAGAGTAATGCTGGGCACAGAGCAGATACATCAGGCAGAAAAATGGAACTCTTGATCAAGTAAAAGTTCTTAACAACAATGTTTTGAATCCGGGAACCCCAGTGGTAACAATTACCATCCATACTTGCATATACATACACAAATTACTGTAGCTGTGTGTATACTGCTGCACGTATTCCAGTATCCTGCTTTCATTCACAAAGCAAATAATTTCTGTCACCTCTCTTCTGCAAAGGGGAGGACTGAAAACAGATGATTCAGATGCCTGGCATCTGGTCAGCCAGCACGTTAGAACTTCTCCCTACACAAGCATTAGGACCTGAATTCTCCCATCCATTAACTCTGTGCTAGTTTTCATTTTTGTCACCAAATACATTTGCTCCACTTTCTTCCACATTAACACTCAACTTTTTCTGCTTAGGATTTTTGGGGTCTTAATGCCAGTGAAAATTAGAGATTTAACTTTTGATTTTTTGATCTAGTTGTCACCCTGTATCATCATTCATCTCCGCCACACATACGCACACACAAAAGCCATCAAGTAAGAAATGATCATCAACTTGATTTCCTGAGTTTAAAAAACAAACACAAAACACATTAATTTGATTTTAAAGAATAGCTAAAAGTCTTTATAAAGCATTAAGTGTTTTTAATTTTTTCGCATCTTTACTAGGATTAAGAACAACTCAAATCTAAATTACAGACATTAACAGAGCTGAATGCTTCCATGGCTTAGAAATGTTGGCGTATTCTAGTAACAGACAAATGGCAGCCAAAATTCCAGCCCTAGCTCCTAGGGCAGGGTTTTGTAGTTCCTGACAACACCAGCAGGCTGGAAAGCCAAACAACTGTGGTACTGTATATATGCACATGATGAGTAGCCATCACCTAGACTGAGGCTAGCAGAGTTTATTACATTTGTCACCATGGAAGGTGAATGAGTCTTCTGGCATTGCCTCTGATTTCCCAGATGGATGTAAAGCATCCCGAAATTGGCCATTTGAATCAAATGAAGGACCTAAGAACTTTCTCCTTCTGTTTCTAACTGCAGGAGCATGTAGCTGGCATAGTACAGAAAGAGTTAACAGGAACAGACAGATTAATCTGTCAGCCTTAGGGCATGAGGCACCAGATGCAACATTGATAAATACCCAGCAATTCCACCCTTCCTTCTTAGAGTTGCTGCAAATTCGCATTTCATCCTGGAGGAAGACTACTGTCCCTGCTAGCTCCAAGGTCATATTGCCAAAACAGATATGAAAGTCATTTATGTCTATCAAGTTTCAACTGCACTGAACCTAGTCAACACCAGGGGAACTTCAGTGCACTGTACCTGAGAAACAGTCCTCCCTAACAAGCTCTTCTGTTACATCTGTACAATGGCTCAGGAGAAGTGTCCCAGTTTATCACATAGTATCTGGAAGAGATGGGATGGGAAACAGTAGTGATAAACTACTGCCAGAAACGGTAGATTTTTTGCAGAGCTTTCTAAATTACCTGTGAACATGCACTTACACTCTGTAAGAGCATCTACAAAAGAAGCCCAGGCACAGCATATTGAAACTGTGTTATCTGGGCTGTACTGTCCTTTGCAGTGCTGCCTAATGATACACAGAAATAAGGATTTAAGAGTCCTTCCAGACTATAATCTTCCCTACAGGAGTCCCTGCAATGAATAGAAACTCATCACTTGTGCTCTTTTTCATGGTTGATGTCTCAGCAACACTAGTAAGGTTAGCTCAATAGACATAATGCCTCTGCTTATCAGTAAGGCTAACTGCTCCAGCAGCAACTAGACAGCATAGCAAGACAGACAAAACTGTGAAACCTTACAGTTATTTCTTTGTTTCTATGGAGGGATAAGTACTCGGTAGTGCAGCTGTTCTCTCACTACTTTCTGGCCACTCACACACTTGCATGCAGCTACTGAGCATAACAAATTTGGTCAAACTGATGTGGCAGAAAGACAGACACTTTCTGTTAAAATTCCCTTTCCTCCATTGTTCCTCGAGGTATTTATTTCAGTTTCCTCCCCTCTGCATCAGCTAACATAGGACAAACTTGCAATTCAAAGATGCGAAGGACTCAGGTATATTCCTTCTATATCCCTTGTTTTCAAAGTCATACAGAAAAATATAATAAAGAAATACTAATATTAGCATTAACAATTTCGTAGCACTCTGACAGTTTCATCTCATTTCCCCAACCAGCGCCTGATCAAATTGCATCTAATACAGTGCAATAGACCCATTATGACTCCCATTTTTTTAGCATCAGTAGATTTAAGTGCTCATTAAAAGTGAGGGCTGAAAAAGCTGACACAGACTGGTCTAGCAAATGCTGCAAAGCAATTCCCCACCTAGCTCTTCTAATTGCCTGCAAGGTCATTCTTCTTTTACCAGTTTCACAGAACCACAGAATTGTAGGGGTTAGAAAGGACCTCTGGAGATCAGAGTCCAACCCCCCTGCAAAGCAGGTTTCCTTACAGAACGCTGCACAGGTAGGCATCCAGACAGGTCTTACATATTTCCAGAGAAGGAGACTCCACAACTTCCCCACGCAGCTTGTTCCAGTGCTCCATCACACTCTCCATGAAGAAGTTCCTTCACATATTGGTGCAGAAATTGCTATTCTCCAGTTTATGGCTGTTTCCACTTGTCCTGTCCCCACAGACCACTGAAAAGTCTCCCACACTTAAGATATTTATAAACATTAATAAGATCACCTCTTGGTCTTCCTTTCTGAGGACTGAACAGACCCAGTTTGCTCAGTCTCTCCTCATAAGAGAGTGCTCCAGGCCCTTTATTGTCTTTGTGACACTCTGCTGGACTCCCTCCAGGATCCCTGTCTTCTTCATACTGCAGAGCCCAGAACTAGACACAGAACTGCAGGAGAGGCCTTGCCAGTGCAGAGTAGAAGGAGAGATTACCTCCCTTGACCTGCTGGCCACGCTCTTCTTAATGCACCCCAGGATTCCATTGGCCTTCTTGGCTACCAGGGCACACTGCTGGCTCATGGCCAACCTGTCATCCACCAGGACACCCAGGTCCATCTCCTCAGAGCTCCTCTCCAGCAGGTCATACCCCAACCTGTAACAATGCATGTGATTATTCCTCCCATGGTGCAAGACTCTACACTTGCTTTTGTTAAACTTCATCTGGTTTCTTTCCACCCAAATCTCAAGTCTGTCCAGGTCTCACTGAATGGCAGCACAGCCTTCTGCCATGTGAGCCAGTCCTCCCAGCTTTGAGGGTGGACTCCATCCCCTCATCAAGGTCACTGATGAAAATGTTCAACATCTTCATCAATGCTTTTCACTGACGAAGATGCGAACAGGACTGGACCCAGCACTGACCCCAGGGGAACACTGCTAGATACAAGCCTCCAGCTGGACTCTGTGACACAGATCACAACCCTCTGAGCTCCGAGTTTCTGTGTATATCTGTAGGTAAGTATGGCAGATTCATCTTCAGCCTACAATAGTGGAGGAAAACACAGAATTTTCCATTAGAAGAAAAGTAATCCTAAACCATAAAATGTATCTTCTCTTGACCTCTCTAGAAGTCCATGTGTGCTAGTTCTCCTACTTCCTGGAATTCCAATTGGCTTACGAATACAGATTTTCTTTTGTACCAGTATTCTAATTATAAAAGTGATTTATACACTTTGATACCATACCCTCCAATTATTTTGTTCCCAGATGTGTCTCATGGTTTAGAATAAAAGCTGTTTGTTTCTTTTCTAATGTTATTTGTCCAATATTTTTAACTGTCTTACTCCGTAAAGATTAAAAGGTTTGATTTTCAGAATCATAGAATTTATTGGATTTATTAATCAGTTTATTTTTCATTTGAAGCTAATGGCTTTAAACAAAAAACAACAACAAAAACAATTAGGCTATATTCCTCTTGACCTTCATTTGGCTTACGTCAGAGAACACAGAAATGAGTCCATTAGGTCTGAGATGTCTTTTGAATGCATATCACCAGAGGTTGTAAACAGCAAACTATGAAAATGGTATTTTATTTAGAACTAAAAAGCACTTTCTGTTGTTTTGAAAACAAACAAAATAAATAAATGCACTATCCCTGAACTCATAATACACATATATAGTAGCAGTATTTCTAATGTATAACAGTATCCTAAAAGAAATACTTCAATAAACTGGTTACAAAATATTGTTATTTTCAGTTCATGCATTAGTACGGTTTTGAAAAGAACAATCTGATTCCCAGTTCTCCCTTACATTAGCACCCTAACCACTCAGCAGAATATAGGATGAGAAGTGCAGAACAAAATGTGATGCATCTCAGACCAGACACCATAACTAGGTTTTAGAGATTTTGTTATTTTGGTCCTTCACTGATAGCTGATGCTGGCTGGTAGCTGATATCTAAATGGGAGAAGTATTTTAGTTGGATAAAAGCCCTCTTTAAGCTTTAGCTAGGTTGGTAAAATATTTCCCTGTTCATCATGTCTATACTAGATGTCATTACCAATGGAACAGTTTCTGTGAAGCTGCCCCAGTTCACTTGAATCTGCATCAGATAAATTAGTTAAGGATTTTATCTTTTAGGCATAAACTCACCTACCTAATTTTGCTGAAGGCTAAACTAAAATGCATTCACATATAATGCTCTGCAGGCAGTGCTTTAAGAGGTGACAAACAGCAAGCTAAGGACACTAAAAATTTTGTGCTACTGCAGATGGTTATAAAAGAGGACATCTATCTGTACCCTTAGATTAATTCTATCTGTTTTCACTCGCCAAATTAAACATCCTCCCACGGTATAAGGCAGCACAAAGAAAAAATGTGCAGTATAACATCTCTGAAAGGAAAGTGGAAATAAAAGATAAGTGAATTAAAGTTCCATTTTTGCTTCCTGCCTTACCACTCTCTGGCAGACAGAATTACATCCCTCTTACCCCTTTCCAAACTTACTCAAGGTTGACCAGGTCAGAAGTCAACCTGGTACATTCAGTTGTTACTCTTTTTCCCTGGACTTCACTCTTTGAAAATCCTCATGATACAGAGAGACAGCTCCTTTCATAACAGTGTATATGAGTATGTCAACTCATGCAGTCATATCAAAGGGTAGGTTCACCAGGACAGCAATTCACAGTGAAAAGGGTGCTTTTAGTTGGCTGACATATGCTACAGGGCAGATCCCATCTCAAACATCAGGAGATTATCTGGCAAACAGTGGCCACATAGACTAGCACTCATATTTCCTTGCAGTGATGTGCCAATGATGTATTACTACATTTTCAAATCCTATGTTTTCTCTAGAGCATACACATGAAGGTGCATGTCCTTACCGCAGTCTTACCTCACTTGTATCCTGCCCTGCTGCTTCCTCTAGTAGCCTCATTCCCTATATGAAAAACATGCCCAAACTGCTCTATACATTATCCCAGCAGGAGCTCATCTTAGTCTCCAGCAGTACGCCCCCTGCACTGGGTCTCATTTCCCTCCATTTTCACCCGAGTGACAACACTGAACCAAAGGATATCACCTGTAATGAGAAGTCACTGTTTTAAAATTCATTAAGTTAGAGAGAAGTGCTTAGTTATCCTTAAAGCCACTGATTTCTTAGGACAACCATAGGACTTTGTCCTGTTCTACAATGTTGCAGTACTGTCTGTGATTAAACATAGAGCAGCACAGTGAGCTCTGCTGATTGAAATAGGATCTGAAGGCAGGAGGCAATGGGGCATCCACACTAGAAACCTGCACTGTAATTGTTCGCATAACCTTCTGTTGTGAATCTGTTTCCTTCCCCTACTATAAGCACATTTTGGAGCATGTCTGTCACCTCCTGAAGTGCCTTGGTTGGCATTCAGAGTTGCACAGTAAACCTAAATTCAATTCTGTGTCTTGGTTTCAATCCCTTCCAGGAAAACTGTTACAAAAAACATGCCTACACATTTATCGATATTTGCACATATTAGGTGGTTAAACCACAAGAAGGCAGTGCACCAATAGTATTATGTGAAAACACTGCAGATATGAGACATGAAAAAAAAATGGAAAAGAAGCGTGCTGCTCTTTTGGAATTTCAATAAACATTTTTAATATATGCATGAGAATATGTAGCCTCTTTAGTCAGCTAGTATATGACCAAGGAATAAACCACTTGATGTTAAACAGAATCCCCCTCAAATTATAGCTGCCCATCAGAAGAGCTACCCTGAGCAAAATCATTGCTTGCATGGTACCCACGCCCCCAGTCATATTTAACACACTGTCATTTCTTCTGCATGCTGAACTACAGAACAGCAGTTCTAGGCAAGCTATAGTCATTTCTGTTTTATTTCTGTTAGTGCTCCTCATCATCAGAAATGGAAATAAATGTAATTGAAAGTACAAACGGGCACCTACCTATCTGTGTCACTGCAGGTTACTCAAAATCTTTGAAGAGAGCACAGTATGTCTGATAGAAACTCACATTAATCGTTATTAATGTGCACTTCAGCTATATATGCATAAAGAAATCCAATTTTAGCAATGTCTGTAGCTGTTCTGTGCTACTCTGGCAGCAGCAGTAAACAGGCTTTTATCTGGATGGTTAACCTGAGTTTATGATTGCCTTACACCAACAAGCCACTTCACAGCAGCCAATGTACTGATCAATCTTGACTGCTGTGTATACATTCAGTGTTTATCTTCTGAATGTGTCTCATTTCACTTGCTTCAAACTTGTCTCATTTTGTTGGCTTGGATGAATTTATTACTTACATACTTGGACACAGCAAAGGGCTAATTCCACTCCACTGTCTATATCTCATATGGTGATCTAATGTAATTACACACCATTGAGAACTTGCAGCCTTCTGTTGGATGATGTCTTTCACATCCTGAACCATAAATGATGGGTAGGTAAAAGCATATTAAATCAGCTGCATTTTCAAAATTATAGATGTGTTTTGGTATCTAGTAAAAAAATTAAAAATAATAATAAATAAAATCTCTGCTTAATTGTTTCTCCAGTGCTTATTCTTTTCATCTTTAACTATCCCAGCCACTGCCTCAGCTAGCTAAAATTTTCTTTCACACTTACAGTCCTCTATACGCTTCCTTTCCTGACATTCCTCAGTACACCTCGTTCTCTCCACAGTGGGTCTTGTAAGCATACAGTCTCATTTGACTGAAATAGTATAAAGACAGTGTTTCTTCTGCTGTGCTGTCTTGTCTGCTCACACACAGCCACAAATTTTTCTTGCTACTGAATGTGCAATATGTTACAGGATTAGTATATGACATAAATGGTCTATTTATTCTGTAGTAGTCTGTAAAGGACTTCGATATATAGAACCATGATTCTTCCAGCTCTTAAGCTCTATCTCTTTGGATTCCCCAAAGTGTTGCAGAAATTTTGAATAGGGTAAAAGTGATGACATGCTGGGTGCTTCATGTAATTGATGCTTTGCTTGTTGCCCCCTCCCAAAATAACACTAATAATAAGAATAAATAATCCACCAACAGTGAAACAGAATGCACAACAAAACATTCCCAAATACTGGTATATACTTATGCGCCCAACTTTACTACCTAGATGCTTACTGCCAATTTAGGGACATGGTTTGCTAGATTTTCTATAAAAATATGGACAGTAGATGACACTTTTTGTCAGAGATGAAATACATCCATATACCTCAAATGGAAAATGCAAACGAAAAGACTGAATGACTTCTGCAAAGTCACAGAACCTCTAGAGAAGTTATAACAAATGTCCAATATACCAAACTCTGCATCACTTCTGATGAGTTCAATACAGGGGGTAGTTTCTTCACCTCAGTACAGGGTGTTCATTTTAGTGGAATTAGTAGGGATAAGAGAAAAGTCATTTATTAAAAGCCTGCATAGCAAGAATGAGGAGTCATGTGTGCTTAATCCAATTCAGCCCAATGTTCAAGCATTTTGCTTCATTTCATTAACATCTTCACTATGCAAGATGAATATTAACACAAAATGAGAATGACTGGCTGTTTGATTTCACTGATTTACATAATTTCCTAATTCTTCAAGTTTTGAGGTCATTTTCATCTAAACCAGTCAATGCTGATTTCACTTATGTCCAGAATACATACTTTACTCGGGGTAAAATCTTTATTTCGTTTATTTTTTTTTCCTGAGCCAGCTGTCACAAAGCAAATTGCTGGAGTTTTGTGCTGCTTCACAGCAGGGAGGCAATTATACTACATTTGCAGGAGACCAAACAATACCTATTAGGTAACAAGAGAATTCTTCCTCTTCTGAATCATTTGTTCTGTCTCCAATAACACCTCTTCACTGTCTTGATATATGGCTCATGAGAGAAACATTTATAGCTAGATAGAACAACTTTTCCTTAATGACAGATTTTTCCTCTCCACCTTTATTTCCTGCTGTAGGCTCTTAAGAACCTATTCATTTCCACTCCCACTGAAATCAAGTCAACCACATCAGTGGCAAACTTTCAGTTGTCTTCAATTCCTTGTTATATGAAGTCTTTATTATTTCTTTGCCTAGTGACACTTGGGACTGAGTCAGTAGCAGATGCTATCTTGAGCTACACACACATTGAACAAAAGATAATCCCATTTCAAAAGGGCTTTCAAAGTACAAGAATCCAAAGGCCCTAACCCCTACAAACACTGGTGTACAAGTTTCACTTTCTGCACCTGGGTGGTCCTCAATTGAGCGCATTTGAGAAGAGAGTATTTACTCTTCCAGTAGTTGAAAAGAACAAGATTTGCGTCACCAAAAACCAAGAGCGTGAAATCAACTTCAAATATGAACCTTATACATCAGCCTCAAACAAGACATCTCACATAAAGTATCTCTATCACCCAACACAGTTTGCTGATCCTTTTTCAGTTTGCACAATTGAATTCTTTTCTGTCAAGTGGTATGAGAAATGAGGCACCTTCACAATGTATTAAAGGTGTATATGATACTTGAGCTTTACGATTACCCAAGATGGAGATATTGAATAACCATGACATTATTGGAACAGAGAAATAGTACTACCATTCTGATTTCTAAGACATTAATTTGTTCATCCACATTCACAAAACTGACAGAGGCCAGTTATCTTCTCAAGTTCTTTCCTGTGACTTCTGAGTGCATGTAATATTGTCTCACAAACCACAGGGCAAAGGTAAGGAATCCTAAGTGTACCTCTTGATTTTTAAGTCAATTTTGTGACTTCTTGAGGTATGTCTCCAGGCTAGTAACATTCAAATTCACTCCTTAGATGAAAACTGATTAAACTCAAAGCACCAAAATCTCACATAGAGAAGAGGACTATAAAACCAGAATAGCATAGTCCAGCTATTCTGCAAGAGGATAAACTTGTTAAACAAATATGTAGGCTGCTCCAAAAGTAATGCCTTCTATTTCTTTCCATTGATACTACAACAGAAACAAAGGGCACAATATCCCTACTTGACAGAGCAAATTCTCTGCTACAAAACACTATTCTTCAACATAGTCACCATCATTAGCTATGCATTTTTGCCAGCAAGCAAAAGCCTGCAAGCTACGCTCATCTAAATCTGCACCAGCAGAGGTAACCCTCTGTCAGTGCTGGCACTGCTGTAATGTACCATCCACCACCTCACTGTGCTCACAGCCACTGTTTGGTTTCCATAAACATTCAGCATTGAAGAATCTCAATGGGTGACATTTTTTTCTGCAAGGAGGAATTCAATGACAAACCTTTATTTCATCAGTACTTCCGTGTCAGATGCCATTTTGTCACACAGTCCTTTTGGTGCCATCTGTCAAATGGCAATAAAACCTAACAGGATATTGGCAGGAAGGCTCAACCACTACTGCCATATCACCACCACCTGCCTTTGATATTGTGGGCCAGTATAAAACAGAAGACATTACTTTCAGAGCAGTCCTCCTATAACAACAAAATTCTTGAGAAGAATTCCTTCTAAGAACACTGTAAACTAAGGCTAATCAATTAATTTAGCACAAACATCCACACAGAGGGCCCTTGTTCCCTGAGGATCTTCAGCATAAGGCTTTCTCAGCCCTGCCATAAGCTAGGGTAAACTTCTGCAATCCACTGCAGCTATATCTGACTTCCCTGCAGCTGACAGCTCTCAGTCTATAAAGTCCCATAGACAGGGCTATTCCCTCTCCTTCAATCAGGACTGACTGTCAGCAGTGTCAGGTCTGTGCATGTCTGGGTAGGTGGGAAGAATCAGGTTCCTCATGCTCAGGTTTGTCAGTCTGCCACACTGTGGGACAGCAACTGGAACACATTTGCTAGTTAGGCAGTAAGGCAGGACTCCACAGTACAGCTTACCAGGCCACAGCTGGGTGTGCTCATGGGTAGGCAGGAGGACACATGCTGTGATTCCCTGACATAACATGCAACCATTGCAGCTCTGTGTGGATCTGTCACCTACTCGCTGATTGCTATGGCAGGTAACTGCAGAAACATTAGCTGGTGGGATAAATACACACAGAGTGTAGGATGCACCTGCAAGCACAGTTTATGTGGAAACATGTAATTCTAGTCAAGGAATAATACTCTCTATGTTGAATAAGGGTGCTTTTGTTCAGTACAGTAACACGCAACCTGCAAGACTGGTTTCTGGTTCAGCTAAGTGTCTAAAAACCCTGCCAAGAAATTGTATCATCTGAGGACAACAAGCACAAGACAAAGATTTCCACACAAAGTATATTCATCTGCTACATCTTCTTTACAGTATATTAAATGGAGACATTTTTCCAAACTATTTTTATAACACAGTCTCACAGACAGTTAAAGTGAAGGGGAAGAAACAAGTGACCAGAGATAAGAAGTCCCTGAACAAATCTCACAGCCAGAGTATATGCAGCTATATCTCTTCTCTCCCAAGTGTAATAGCTTGAGCGCTGAGTCTAATAAAGTGTTCTAGATGCTTGTGTGGAGAAATTTGCTAATTTTATGTGGAGAATTAGGTGAGAAAAGCAGGGCTTACACTGAATGCTCTATATCTGGTTCACTGCCCAGAGTCTTCCTTCACTGTTTTCACTGTCAGTGGATCAAAGAGCTTCCCCCTATAACTGGAAAAAATAAAATAAAAAATACCACCACTAACAACACAGGATGCATAGGGACCCTGGCATGGAAAGAATAATAGAGATTTTGTTATGAGGGAAACAGGCTCTGGAAAAACGTAGACAGAGCACCAATACTTGACAAGAGAAAAGTAATGGATAATACAATAAACTGAGCTCCTCCCACTCAGAGTTAGCAGTGTCCAAGCAAGAGAAGGTGCTGCATTCAGAAGCATGGGAAACAGAAGAGGTTAAGCAAATGGTATGCACGCAGTGGGTGAGGAATGGGCAATTGGAGCAGGCAGAAAATCAGTGATACGTGCAACACACTTATCAACAGATACAATGCAAAACACAACCTTCTTCTGTACATCCAGATTTATTTTAAGAAAAAGAAATAATGGACAACTCAAACTTTTTCTGGTTCACTTCATGCAAGAGTGATAATAAGTGTTAAGCAAGAATTTGAAAGATAAGAACATACACCCAGGAAAGTCATCCTTGAACTGATCTGCGAACTCACTATTAGCCAAAGGCCTACAGTCAGCCATCATATTCTCTCAAGTCATTGAGTGGTTATAGGAACCTAGAACTGCAAGGAAAATTCAAAATGCTATCTATAAAGACACGGACCTGCAGACAGGTGAAGACCATATCCAGCAGTTGTATTCCCCACCAGTCAGTGAGTCAGAAGAGTCCTCACAAACTGACTGGACTTTAAGCTAATGTCTTCCACAAGACTCCAGAAAATTATTTGGCAAAATAGTCAACACTGGAGAGACAGCTCTGTTAATAATGTAAATAGTTCACTTTAACAAATTGTCAATTTTGTAAAAGGCATCAATATGTGGGCTTTGACCCAAGAAGGCACAATGCACGTTGCTTCAGGACAAATACAATATTAACAAAGCTAGCCACCGCATACCACTTAGGAGCAAAGCAAATGGACAGATCATGTACAGTCAGACATTGGCATCATAAGACATGGCAAAAAACCTAAGTGAACCTTGAGTCAATACCATATTTTACGTGCTGATTTAATTCCACTGGAATCATTTACCTTAACCAGTAGACAGACTAACTCTTAGCCACAGGTCAATAAGGAAATTCCACAAAAGAACTTGCTCGTTTATTAATTTTTTAGTTCATTAAGGTCACAGAGAAAAGTGTTAATTTTCAAGTAAGGTATAAAAAATCCATAGGAGAAGAGGGTGCATAAGAACTGTTGAATCATGGCCTGAATCACTGATTGATCACCCGAGGCGAGCACTGAGTCAGCCACAGGAACACACGTGAAGGCAATGCACCTGTGTGACCAGGAGTGGAGACTAGCTCCACCTCTCCCAGACCCCATTTAAGGGCTGACCACCACTGGGGAAGGATCTCTTGTTAGAGATCTCTCCTGTGTGGAGTTTCAGGTGAGCCCTTCCTAATATACTGGTTATGTTTATACCATCTGGATAAGCCATACAAAAATATATTGTCTATCTTCATTATATCATGTGGCTACTATTCTTTCAGGGTATTCACTCTACAGAAGGTTAAAGGAAAGTTATTATAGATGTAAAGCATACTTCCTCTGGAACACTGCATCTCAACTGTGAGATGATCTGCTGTGCGAGATCCATTTATTTAGTGCTATACAAAACAATATTACTATACACTTGCAGCTACCATAAATCTCAGAATTTTATATACAAGTTTTTCCCAGTCCAGCAGCTACCAAAAGTTGTTACCATTGATTGGATGCAGGTGTTAGGATTAATTAATGATACAAGGAATATCATTATTCAGGCCTCCATCAGTGGAAATTACATTAAAGCAGAGTAATTTTCCATTAAGCTTATCGCATTACTCCCAGTAAAGCCACTGGGACATTCAATTTTCCGCCATTATTGGACCAGCTTTTTCCTGGGTCACTCCCAACTTGCCAATAATTATTTCCAAGCATTATTTCCATCTCCCGTTTAAGGCAGACTCATCTAGTGCTTCACAGCATGTCTGAAAAATGGCACACATGCTTCTTCATCAGTCACTAGGAGTACTGAAGCAGTTCTGGCCCACTAGAAACACAGACCATAAGCCACTTGTGTATTTTTACTTTTTTTTTTTCCCAGATAAATCAGTACACACTCAACAGTTACTGACAGGGCCTTTTGATATTACAGGGTTCAGTAAGAGGTAGGAACTCTGGTCTGCCACATTTATCAGAAGGGCTTGTTAGCATATTCCTTCCACAATTTGAGCAGGCAGAAATCTGGTGGAATAATAAAGAAAATTTATTTTCATAATAAAAGTTTTCCATTCAACTGAAATCTGAATCTGATCTGAAATTGGTACATTCTTCCTTTCTTAAAATTCTGGTGTCAAAATTATTGAAATTGCGTACAAATGCAGTTTATTAACAGAAACTAGGAACATGATTCCAACCATGCTTGACATTTAAAGATTCACCAAGAATGAGAGTATCTCCCCCCAAATTACTATATTTTGTGCACAAAGTATGTTTTGTAAAATGACTTTTTGATTACAGAAATTCTGATCATCTCCAGTTTAGATAGAGATATTAACTGAGTGCTTCTGAGAGACAGGAAGATGGAGCTGCAGTTAAGGTAACAGAGAAAAATATGGAGTTCTGGATTTAATTTCTAGCTTTGCTGCAGATGTTCTGCATGACCTCGTGTGATCAGTGAGAAATAATATCAGGACTATCTTAACATCTGGTGACAATCCTGTCCACAGAGAGCAGACCCTTTCACAGTTGACTCAGAAACCTTAAGTAAGGCACTGAGCTGCATGTCATGTTAAGATCAGCAGACAACACAAGTCTCAAGAGTTACAAAAGAACTCAGGCCATTTGAAGGTGAACTGTTTTCTCCTGGAGACTGCAGATATTATGGCTGTGTTTGAGAGCCTACCCCCATGACAAGAACATCAGATTCTTCAAGACTCACTCTAAATATCCTATTTCCTGGAAAGTAAAATACTATGGCATCTATTTTCATTCTGAGGCTGCCCTTCCACCTCCTCCCCACAGCACTGTACCTTCAGCTGGAGTATCCAGCTCTCAGTCTTCATTTTCCTTCACTTACAGGCTGCCTATTAGTTACTCTCTTGTCATCCTCCAGCTCTGTAAGTAACCAGGTGCCTGTCACTGATCTCAGGGTGACACAAGAGACCTGCTATATTCATAAAATAATAGTAAATCCTACTTGATTCTGCAAGCTTATTTCACACAGCCAATTGCATAGCCATCAGAACTAATCTATTGATAGGTGCTGTATCACAGCTCTTTTGTGCCTGAAAACTGAGGTTAGCTGAGGATATGTAGCAATGTGCCAAGTCCAGTGCTGTACTAGCACAGGAACCCAGCTTCACAAAACAGAAATTTTTAAACTGAAAGATCTGTGTTCTTTCTGCATCCTACTTGCTAAATATGTCTTTAAAAGAACAGTAACTGTGTAGCTGTCTCCACATAATCCTAGAATTTGAGTTTCTACCCACCAGCCTATAAATTGTCCCCATGCTCTATTGGAAGCATCCATCAAGCTCCAGACAGTCTTTAAGAGCATCATTAGTAATGAACTACAAAAAAATAAAAGTGAAGGCAAACATTTCAAACTCCTTTAGAAACAGTAATGTAACAGATGCTGCATTTTTGCAAATGTGCATCCTTCTGAAACGGCACACCAAGGGAAAATAGAAATGAACCATTTTTGCAATAAGCAGCAAAATAATCACATCTGGTCAGTAACCCGTGATATCGATGAGTGTCATGGGGGTATTTACAGAGCTAATATCGGGCACCTTCAGCTGACTTTGAATTTTCTAGAAAGAGATCATCCTATTGCTGGGCAGTCACTCAGGAACAGGCTTTGTAAAGAACCTGCTCGCTGCTGCTGGCGTTACCAGGTGGTTACGGAGCTACCATATTGCTGCCTCCCTGCAGACAGCGCCGTACCCACGTCAGCTCGGCTTCAGCACCTTTGCACAGAAACGAGGGAGGATAAGAAAAGGAGAAATAGGATACGAGAAGCAGCCCCAGGACGCGCTCAGTGTAGGAACGCACACGAGTGGCTGTGCAGATCTCTCTCTGCCCACCCGGCGCAGCCACAGCGCACTCGGGGCACATGTTCGGGGAGACGGCATGGCGGGGCAGCGGAGCAGACAGGTACATCTGTCGGTCACGTCAGGAACAATGCGCGTTGTATTCGTTCCCTGCTCGTCTCCAGCGCTTCTTTTACCCGCCGGCAGGTGCCCTACCCCGCGGCCCCGGCCCCACCTCCCCCGCGGGGGCCGCCCTGGACGCAGCCCTCCTTCCCGGCCCAGCGCGCTCCCGCTCGCCGCCCGCTCGGGGCTCGGTCCGCCTACCTGACTTGGGGTAGGTGACGATCCAGACGTCGCTGTCCCTCACCGGGAAATTAGCGATCTCCTCCATCTTCCCCCGGCAGAAGGGCGGCA
The DNA here is from genome assembly GCF_038088225.1 of Cyrtonyx montezumae. Classification (NCBI taxonomy): domain Eukaryota; kingdom Metazoa; phylum Chordata; class Aves; order Galliformes; family Odontophoridae; genus Cyrtonyx; species Cyrtonyx montezumae. Next base: position 93,800,352 of record NW_027072034.1, on the reverse strand, counting down.
GCCGCACCCCATTGTACTCGAAGTACTTGCTCTCGAACTCCCCGGGCGTGCTGGGGGTCTCGGCCTCGCTTTCCGCCATCCTCTTCCCTGTTGGCGGCAGCGGGCGCGGCAGCCGCGGCCCCGGCACGCCCCCACGCCCGGCGGCGCATGGGCTCCGCGCGCGGTGATGTCATGCGCGGCAGCCGCCGCAGCGCCGCTCCTGTGTGGCCGCCCCTCAGGGGCACGGCGGCGGCAGAGCGAGGCTTGCTCTTAGCCCTTCGCAGCGCGGGTGAGGTCTGCCTACAGCTGTGGTAGCAGCCCTAGCTAGGCCCGTGGGCCCGGCGGTTCAGGTGTTGCTGCTCAGGGAACGTAAGGCCTCGTGATGGCTTAAAGGAAGAGCAGAAAAGGTTCGTCCTCTGCTCAGCTCTCTTTATACTAAATAAATCTTTATGCTAAAGTAGCTGTTTGGTTTGCTATGGGTAAAAGTTGGTAATTTGACAAGCACCTCTTTTAATTCTAGAGAGGTCAGTAAGGAGTTTAGGTTTTACTTGCTTTTCATTAGCGTTTAGTAGTTGCTTTATTTTGTTTAATTGCATATGTTTTGCTTGTGATGTTAAACTGTAACATTCTTCAAAAGCTTTAGCTGCAAAGTGTCTATAATGGACGTTCATTAAAAAAAGGAAAAACAATGAAGTAGAGGTGGATACACTGAAATAGAAAATGCTTCTTAGTACCAAGTGAGCAAATAATAGCAAACTTCAGTTCAGTATGCTGAATTGTGAAGAGCAACCAGCTGGAAGCATGTGCCTTGTCAAACTGTCCCTAGTGTAGGAGCACCCTCAAGGCGAACAATTGTGCAGGTAGCTGAGAGCAGGAACCAATCCCAGCCTTTATAGCTTTTTCCACCACTGTGTGTAAGTCAGTGCTTTTACTGTAGTTTTGTTTTGTTCTTAGCAGTAATAAACTACAGGTATTAAAGCTGTAGTTAGAGCAGCTACAACAAATTCATCAAAAGGTATTATAAAAAGTGTTGCGTCATTCAATGAAAATCATTTGCAGCATTGAGTCTATTTTAAAAATATACATATTTAGAGAGAGCAATTCATACCATAGTCAGTGGCTGGCTGATAAGACTTGCTCTAGAAATTGATGCTCAAGTCTCTGTCATGCCAGGTAAAGTTTTCTGTATGTTTCTGCAGCATATCAAAAAGAGAATTCTGTAGATGTAAAAAATAACTTTTCCAATTTTTTTAAAAATACTTATTTGTAAAAAGAGGATCAACTGGAATTGAGCTATTATACAAGGAGCTGTGTGGTTGGTATTCTATATTTCAACATATTATTATGAACTCAAAAGTGTCTGGAATTCTGGAACTGGTATTTCTTGTTCTCTTCCCTATGGCATTTCCAGTGATCAAATTTATTCTTTCCTTTCTTTAACAAGTACAGAGAGCTGAGTTGTAAGATTTTCTAGATAATCTTCAAGGCACGATTTACATATTAGTGCTTTCTGGTGATTAAAAGCATTGTCACGTTGCTAATAAAATAGAATTGCCAACAAAATAGAAGACTTGAATTTTAGTCTCTATCACTATTTATTTAATTTTGTTTCTGGAAAAACTCTTTTCCTGGTTTCTCTTCAACAAAATTTGTCTAAATACATCTCAGGGTAGAAGATTTTTAAGCAGAGTAAAAAGCCAGGCAGGTATTACCAGAAGGGATACAGCAATAATTGGAGCACCTTTCTAGCAGTAGGTGTTTCCAAATGAAAGTGCAATTTCAGTCCAAAGTGGCTGAGAAACCAGGTGCCCTGGATTAACTGGAAAGATCAGATACAGCGGTTCCTAATGTATGTATTTTGAACCTACAGTGTGCTAGTTGCACAGCTGATGTATGCATGTGGATATAAACATGCTGGAATTACTGCAAATGTATGGCTCATCTGCCCACTGCTTACCCAGATCTGACATATGAGGTGTGTGAGACTTGCTGGGAATTCAGACTGCTGAGCTACAAAATACATGAAACCATATCAGTGGATCACCTTCTGTATAAACTTGGATAGGACTCATTAATGAAATGCTTCATTATTTTGTCAGGGAAAAGCATTCCTTTTAAGATCAGAAGGGAGTTTTTAACTCTGGAAATAGACTTGCTGTCTCCATGCAGTTTAGATATATCTGTGTTTTTATGGTCTATCCCTACAGAAAGTATTCCTATAGTCTTAGGATTCCTGAAGATTTAGAAGACATGTCCTTTCTTTGTTATCAAATTTGTCTGTTTATCACATGAAACCATTTTGAAGAACATCCAGTCCTGTGATGTGCATTTATACTGTTACAAATAAAAATAGTTTTGGTTTTCAAAGTCTATCTGATGAAAAAAATAAATTTGGCTGTGTTGTGCCTTACCTTTTTATTAAACCCTTGTAACAGCAACCCACATCAAATTTGGAGAGATGAAGATACTGAGAACCAAAGAGTTCAGAGGAAGCTAGGCTGTTGGTTCGTGTTGGAGTGCCAGCTGTAGTTTAGATTTTGATATCAAACCTACAAATGCTATCACAAGCATTAGAAGGAGCAGATTTACTGACATATTAATAATGATGCACAATACTGTACTAATGCATCAAAAAGCTGTGTAGTAGGTTGATGTTTATAAAATACTGCTTTCTGCTAGTCGTTTGCCTGTCAACTTTCAGGAATGTTCTAATGTTCAGTGTACAGATGAGTGATAGTCCCTTGGAGGACTATGGACCTCGCAGTCCCTTGGACCATGCAGGTCATCTTAGTACAGCATCTTAATTATTCCAGGGAATGTGGCTGATCATCGGTTGGTCTTGGTTTTTGTCTCTGATATTCATAACTGTATGAGGAGTGCGTGCTCTGGTTGCATAGCCAAGACAATAAGAAATTGTATCTCTTCTTCTTGAAGTCCTGTGTAATGTTAACTCAGTCTCCCTGTTCTTCAATTCCCACCTCTAAAACACTGGAAGTACTTACAAGGCTATGTGATGAAAAATCTCTCATTACTTAAGTGAAAGATTCGGGGTCTTTCTAGAAGACAAAATTAGTGCAAAACATATATTTCTAATCAAGAATGCAATCCTAATCAAGACAGCCAGGATGTAAGGGTTTCTACCTCTCCAAGGTTTTCATAACTGATACTTGACAGAGCTCAGTGTCCCAGATTGTAGGAGACCAATGAGTGTTACATTTAGAAGCAATGTAAGTCACCTGCTGTTCTGCTGAGGGCGGGTTCTTACATATTTCACAAATACGAAGTGCTGATAAGATGATAATATTCAGAGTTTTAAATTTAGCAGACTTAGATCATGAATATGCATAGATTTCATGCACAGTCTTTATTCTTAGCACTACACTTCCCAGCAGGCCACATAGGGAGATATGTAGACAAGATGACCCTGCCTTACCGTCAATGTGAAGAAGCATGTGATCACTTTGCTGATGAGTCAGATGCATCAAGCTTGAAATGAGGGCAGGGACATAAAAGGCATGTGAGTAAAAACAATCATCGTGCTGCAGTATCACTTCAAAAGTACAAATGCAGGAGGCACGCAAATAATTTAAGTGAGTCAAAGCAAAAACCACATGAGAAGATGATTGGGAAACAAGTTAACGCTGCAAATTAATGGCTTTGCTTTTCTGAAAGATCAGAATTGCAGTTTTGTGAACCACATCCTTGTCTCTCCCCAAATTTTGTAATGATAATTCCACCAGGTAAGACATCATGGGAATATAATGCATGTGTGTATTAGCCATGCACTCAGTACATGCCTAGAGGGCTGTAGGTTGTTTTTGTGATTAGCATATTTCCAACTCTATTTCAGCCACCCAGAATTTTGAGCTTGGTGCTATTTTTAACACAATTTTTATTCAAAAATTGCTATTGTAGATAACTCAAGGCACAACTTTGCCTGGCTGTGAGCCATAAAGAAAAACAGTTTTCTACTTAATCTGTTCTAGATTTCAGTGGAAACCTTCATAGAAGCCAAGTGGCCTGGTAAACACAGTGCTGGAACTTAAGCTATCTAAACTCTGTTGCAAATTCTTGATCGGGCTTGTCTGGCCCATGGGCCTCGTGCAACCTAGAACACAGCTCGATGTAGCCCTCCCCCTGCCCTTTACCAGCACAGTGGTGCAGTCCTGGGTGTGCACTCATGGCTCTGCAACAGTCAAATCATCAGTGCAGTCAACACTGTCTGGACTGGAACCAGGGGAAGGAAGCAGAGCAGTGCTGATTCTTCCTCTCGTGCGGTTTACACACAGTCAGTGTCACTGAACCCTGTGCATACTGCACGTGGCACGCACTTGTACAGCTTGTTGAGAACAATGCAGTGATTGCCGATACTAATATTTCATCCTACCTCGTGGCATCTCAGAAGTAAAAAAGCCCATAAAAAGAAAAACTATGGATAAAGGAAGAGTGTTCAACAAAAAATGGGTGGATGAGTACTTTTTTTCTTCTTTTGTCAAGGCAAATAATATGGCAGTATGCCTCATTTGGAAGGAAGCTCTGTTACTTTTCAAAGATAATAGTTTGAAAATACATTATCTGGAAAAAAATTGATGCATATCAAAGAATGCTTGGTAAAGACAAAATAGAGGAACTGAAAAGTCTGTCATCTCAACAAAATCCTTTTTAAAAGATTGAAGCTCAAACAGACTGTTATTAAAGCTAGTTAAGTGGTAGTAAATCTGAGTGAGATCAAAATCATTTACTGTGGTGAGCTTAGTAAGCAATGTTTGGAAAGTGTGGCAGATAAAATGTGTCCTAATATCAGAGATATCTACTAATGGTACCCCAGCAATGGTCAGTAAAAAAGAGTAACTTATAAAATCAGTAGAAGAAGCATATGCCACCAGCAGCTCACGTTTGATGAAATATCACTGCATTGTACATCCAAGATACAATTTATGTAAAATGGATATCATACAAATCATTACCAAAGCTGTGAATTGCATAAACTTCAATAGATTGAATGATCTCCAGTTCCATGAGTTTCTTAAAAGTATGGATGCTGATTGTGAAGACATAATTTACTTTTCTGAAGAAAGGCGAATAAGTCAGAATAAAATTCTAAAAAGATCATATTATTTCCAATAAGAAAATAAGACATTTATGGAAAAAGGAAAATTTGTGCCAGAACTCAAAGATGAAAAATTGCTCACAGTTTGAGCATTTTCAGTGGATGTGACTGCTCATTTAAACGAGTTGAACATGCTTCTTCAAGGTGAAAATCAGCTTACCTGTTCTATGTTCCCAACCATAACAGTGTTTGAAATGAAACTTAAATTATGGCAAGCTCAAGTGGTGGCAAATAATTTTGTACATTTTGATGTGTTGGCTAAACACAGACTTGTGAACAGTGAAAAATATGCAACTTTGCTTTCAGTTTTGATAAAGGAATATGAGAATAGTTTCAAGATTTCCCAGAAAAACATCCATTTTTTGGTCTATTTGCAACTCTGTTTTCATGTAATATAAATACATTATCTGCACTTTTTTCAACTGAGATGTATAGACTTGCAATCAGACGTTCAATTCAAAGAGATTTTGATTATGTCTCTTTGCCAGACTTTTATAAGACCTACCTTAACAGAGAAAAATATCTGTCACTTCACAATCACACCTCGTTCCTGTCATTGCTTCTTGGCAGTATACACCTTCGTGAACAACTGTTTTCAAGGATGAATCACAGGAAGAATAATATTTCATCAAAAATCCCCAATGAACACCTTGAGAACTCAGTAAGAATTGCAGTCACTTCATTGAATCTATTGAATGTCTATCGACTCTGATGCACTGGTTTCACAAAAACAAGGTCAAATAGATTTATTTTTTGCTTCTCTCTATTTTTTAAGTTTTAATTTAAAAAAATATATAAAGTTTTGTTATTTACATACATTAACTCTATTATATATTTTGTATGATGTCCAAGACGATTCCTCTTCACTCAGTGTATGGCCCAGGCAAGCCGAAGCGTTGAACACCCATGCTCTTGATACTTCCATAGGTGATCTTGGATAAGTTACTTCAGCACTGTTAGCTTCATTCAGCTTCTGTTGTACAGGAGGACAGAGACAGTTTATCATTTGCTTGTGGGAGGAAGTATAATTTGATATCAGTATATAACAGTGCTATCAATTATGCTCATTATTTGTGTTAAAGTTGAAAGCACATGGGTTGGGGACAACTTAAGTGGTCTCTTAAGCAGGATCAGAACTCTGGAGGTGAATGACGGTTTCAAGGCAGCAGTTAATGTAGCTTTCACTGCATTCTTATGGTAATAAATTTTAATTCTCAGTGTATTAAGAAAGACAGATAACTGAGTAGCTTTTGTGCGTACAGGTTTCACTATCCCTGCATAAGGATTGTGTAGCAGTCTCATATGTTTACTTCAGCGGGACCTGATTTGAATGTCTGGTGGTTTAGTTGCAAATTCTTGATCAGGCTTGTCTGGCCTGGTTAAGTGGTTAAGTATAAAAAAACCAAACCAGTTCTACAGGGATTTTAGTAGTTACAATTATGACACCTTATAAACTAACCAAATAGAAGGTGAACCGGTAATGGCTGTTTTTGAGTTAGGGGCTCAGTTTCTCAATGGTTTTGAATTTAATTGAAGATGTTATTTCTCAAAGCAAACTGATCTAGAAATGGGACAGATGCTGTTGTCTCTGAGAACTAGTAAGAAGCATTTCAAGTATTTTATGTTTCTAAAAGTCTATTAGAATTTGTTCCAATGTAAAAATTGGCTTAGTGTTGTTATGATGGATTTTCTTTAAATCACAGGACATAAACCACATGAGACTGTACACGTACCTGAATAGACTTTCTAGTGCATGCTTTTGTATCAGTTCTCTGCTGTTGAAATACCTGCAGAATGTCACACACAGTTTACTGAGTGCATCTATAACTGGAAAGGCTGTGGCATAGCAAGGTTTGTATAGTGATGCAGGAAGGTTTCAGTGCTTCCAGACAGCAGCTCAGCCTTCCTTTTACAGCTAATTAGCTGTGTGGATTTAAAAGTGGAAACTGGTAGAAGTGATGTCCTGACACAACTGATGAAGCGTATGGTGCAGCACATGCGTACTTAAGTATTTATTTACTACTTCAGAGCAGATTTGTCAAGCAAATTTGTCAATTATTGGTCTAATTCCTTAGCATCCCTGTGTCAAGTTACTGTTTTGTATCTCCACTTTATATTTTGTGAGCATGTGAGCACATAACTATGACAGTTGTCAAATTTAGACTAATTCTCAAAAGCGTTCCCACTGTTATATCAGCTGAGCCTCAAAACACACCTCGGGAGGTGCGATGAGACTCTTCGTCTAAAACACTGAGCAAAGGTCAGAATTATTCTCACATGTACTCCTGCTTCTTGTTTTTAACTTCTGGGGCAAACCTGGTCTAAGAACTAGCCTCATTTTGTATGAGACACTAAATAGCAACAACGCACTTCTGTCATGTAGAAAACTGAATGTAACTGTTACAGACTATAGTCAGTGAAAAATCTTCCTTTCTTCTCTTTGATCAGAACCTTTGGGGCAGATCGGGCATGTTAACCTGTGAACTTGAGATATAACAGTGCTTCTGTACAAGGCTATCCTCAGCTGCACATCCTGAATTCTGAATAAGAAAGAGGAAGCACCACAAATGATTTAATCATACAACTTAGCTTACTTCTTTCTTATCCTCAAAGGAAGCTTTATTTTTTTGCTTGCCTAAGGCAAAGTTTTGTCTCCTCAGCTGTTTCCTAGTTACTCATTTGGTTCATAGATGTGTGGAAGAAACAGAGGATTTGTAAAAGACTTTTTTATTCCTCTTCCTTAATTCTAGGCAGTCCAGGATGATAGACTCTGCAGAGCTAAATGTAATGGAGAACTACCAGTGTCTGCTGCAGCTAGTCTGAGGAAAAGGAGCTGCTAGACTGCAACAGAAAACTCAGCAGTAGGAAAACAATAGTTGGAAAGAATTTGAAGATGCAGAAGGAAGTGTGGTGACAAATCCCTTGAGGAAGAGTACTCAGAGTCAAAATGTCATTCCTGCAGCTCACACTAGAGAGCACAAGTTGTAGATGTGGACTGTTAGCTTGCTGCCTGGTGAATGCAGGGCAAAGTAAATCTCTCTCTCATTTATTCCAGACATTCATGCTGTAGCACGCACATACTGCTGAAAAAGGGAGATTCTCTTGTACAGTTGTTTGAACTACACTTCTTATCTGTGTAAACAACAGCAGACAGAATAGCTGGTAGCGCTTGAGAAATCATGTGCTAGATATTTTCTGTGCCTTGTTAAGGCTTATTGTACAAGCAGCAGGAGCCACTTTGTAACATCTCTCCAATACTGTCTGTTGTCTTGTGCAAAGTGCACTCCACAAAGGCCTTCGTGGAGCAGGAAGAAGAAGATGGGCTTCCTCTTTTTTCCTACCTCAAGGAATCTGTTCCTCAGGGAGCAGGACAAGACATGAGCAATGTCTGCACTAGTGCCTGCATGGATTGTTTAAGGCATGGGGGACTGATGAATGACTACACAAAACTGACAGCCTTCCCTGTGTGAGAAATGTTGTGACTGATTCCATGACAGTACCAGTATTAATTTGTAGTGGCCAGATGTATGTAATGAAGATTAACAAACCATGTTATTACTGTACGTGCTATATGACAGGCTTCAATGCTACTTTGCCCTGCAAATTCTGAAGTGATACACAACTGGAAAAGCTTGGCTGAATATTTTTCAGTGGCATTGTTTGAATTACTGGCAGCTTTTGGAAATGAAATAGCTCATCTTTCAGTTGCCACATTCACATGTTGACAATTGTGAAGTTCAGAGATTAGGTTGCAGTCCATCGTCAGCTACGTCCTGATCTAATGCTTACAGATAGCAATACAGATCTTCAGACAAACAGTCTGACAGTATCGTCTGGCATATCGGTGGTTTCATGATAATAATGGATGTATCATCAGTTCCATGAGGAAATCGCCTGTGAATAGTTCAGATGTCATGTGTCTTCTGCAAATTATTGCAATCATTTCCGGTGGGCAGACCTGTAATGAGGATAGAGGTCACAGTGCTTCAAGAGCTTGTCACGTGTCCAAGTGTAATTTAATAACTTGACTGGCAAATAGCCTTATGTTTTTTTAAACACTGTGCATTATACCTTCAGTAGCAAGCCTACTTGCTAAGTGTAACTTAGAGCCTTCGAATTATAGCAACGTGGCAGTATTCCTAACTATATTTACTATTGTTTAGGTACTGAGTGCTAAGAAAACATAAGTGCTGGATTAAAATAAATAAATGCTTAATCCTCTTTTTACTGTTTTTCCACTAGATTCTGTTCAACTTATCATATGAATTAGGAGCGTAGACTTATCTGATTCATATTGTTTCTCTTTTTAGAAGTTATATTCCAGGAAAGTTAATATTGTTTTATCAGCACGTGGCTGGTAAAAAGAATTCTTAATTATATCTGATTTGCGTTAATTAATCTTTCTACTCCTGTTTTTCAGCTTCTTCTTTCACTACTTGTGAAATGTGTGGAATACCTTTGTTTCAGGAGTTTTTGTAATGGATTTAACAAAACCTCTTCACTTATAGCAGCCTCTTCAAAGCTAAATGTATGAGTGTTTACCACGTGTCCAGTGCTATGTTCTTTCTACTACAAACTGCCTCATGCTACTTCATACTGTTTGACCTTCAGCTACGTGGAAGGCCAGTGGACTTCATGAGAATATAACTTCTTCCTTGTATTTGTCTTTTGTTGCAAAGCTTAGTTTTGTCCCTCCCTCTGAATGTCTCATAACTGTACCATCAGGACATATATGCGTGCCCACTGAACGGTACATATCAGCTCAGGGAACACCTGATGCCTACACATATTTTGCATAAGACAGGAAGGATGTATTGGATTAATAAGAGACATTAAGCTTCAGGGGATCTACTTCTACGGCTAGGAAAACTGAGCAAAAATGCCATTTTATGAGAGGCTGTAATAAGCTTATAATTAAAGCCTTCTGGGAATGACTTAGACAAAATGACATTTATCTGTATAAAACACTACCATAAAGACAATTGCTAGGGAAAGAGGCTGTTGAAGCTCTTGCCCAGAAGCTCAGCATTGACAGATTTGAGAGTTTGGCCTTGCGTTGCAAGCTGTTCTGGTTGTGCCCAGTAGCTTGTGTGATTGGTGCAGGAAGCTGTTTAAGGAGCATAAGGCAAGGAGTGTGTCTGCCTGTGCTCTGATGATGTCTAAACCTACTACATTAAGCCTAAGAAACAAATCTGGTTTTCTTGCAGATGAACCTTTGTGTTTACACTGAAAGGATCTGAATGAGGGTCCTGAAAAACAAGATGCAAAACATATGTGAGAGATTCAAATCCCTATCATCTATCTTCTGGGACTGTAGCCCGGTCTTTAAGTTATACACTGTGTAAGAATGAAGGGGCATCTTATACATCCTATGGATGCTGTGGACTAGAAAATTCTAGTGGGCAGGAGGAAGAAAAGCTTCAGGAGTGTCTTCCAGGAGCCTCTGGCTAATTTCTTTTGATACTTAACAAACAGAATGCTGGGGACCTTGTTTGTGATCTAATTCTGAGTAGTCTAGGAATTAGTTCACAGCTCTAGAGCTCTACAAGTAATGATTCTTACAAAGTTAATTATTTTTTATTTCTATTTGTTCTTAAAAAATCACAATAGAGAGTTCTTCAAATTGAATGTTTTGAATTTTACTGAAGAGAGTTCTAATGAATGCAGCTCAGACATTCTTTGCATAACTGCAGATATTCTATCACACAGAATTGTAGGCATTGAAAGAGACCTCTAGAGATCATCACATCCAACCCCCTGCTTGCAGGTTGCACATTAAGGTGTCGAGATGGGTCTTGAATACCTCCAGAGAAGACTCCATTACCTCTCTGGGCAGCCTGTTCTGGTGCACAGTAAAGAGTCTCTTCCCAAAATATTAAATACAGATAGAAGTTAGGTCAATTCAGCCATCACTGAATCTTTCTTGCTACTTTTAAATGGGTAGTAAAGGAGATTTATTTGCCTAAAAACACTAGGTATACTTATTGAACATAAAGTTCATTGTTTTTCACCTTTTCTATCACAGGGATAAGGCAGTCTTGGATTTAAATAGGGAATTCAATGTGTTTTCTTTAAGAAAGGGTACCTCAATCTATGTAATAACTGCAAGGAGAAAGCAAACAAAAGTTTAGCTACAGTAGTCTGTTTTACTCATGAAATACTGCATGACCTAATTCTTGTAACATTTGTTGAAACTATTCTTTAACTGTACTGTTGCATTTGCAAAAGCATTTGTTCCCTCTCTGCAAGGGAAGCCAACGTGAATGGGAAAATACTAACTTCCTGTGCATGTAAAAATACAGAGGATATTCTGTGATGTTTTGAACCCACTGCTTCTTACAAAGAGAAATTAAACTACTGAAATTCTGAGGATGGACTAAAAGTCTAATAAAACATTCTGAAAATATAACTAGATCTTATGATCTGCAGCAAGAATGACTTATTGGTATATGTATTGTACTTGCAGATTCACTTGGTGTATGCTTCAACTTGTGAAAATGACTGCTGCAGTGCAGTGTATTCCTGAATGCAGTGTTCTCTGTTCTATCATCTCTTTGCTGCTATTTATTTTAAGAGTTGCTTAAGAATTATAGGTCACTCAGTCCTTCTTTATATGGCAACCTTTTATATTTGAGAATTGAAAATTTGACAAACTTGGTTGTGTTGTCAATCTTTGCAGCACTCTGAAATCAAACTCATTTTGCTTTTCCTGGAAACTGCAATCTCAGGTTGACATGGAAAATTTATAGAGCAAAAGATAAAATATATAAATAGACTTAGGGTGATCATTTAAACTCAATTAAAGCAGCTGCTTTGTTTGCGTTACTTAACCATTCATATTCTGAAGCAATGACAGCACATATCCCAGATCCCACTAACCTTAGCATATGAAACAGCAGTTTTCAGACATCCATTTCACCATACTTTCTCTTCAACAGCTACTTCCCTATGCCCTTCCTTTACACTGCCTCAGCTGTTCATTCTTGCTTTTTTTTTTGTTTTGGTTCTGTGCCAGCTTCTCAGTGGTGATATTTTCATCTGCTACTGGAGAGGATAAGCTGCAGTCTTCTGTAAGTGCAGAGTTTATTGGGAGGAGGAAATAAAAGGTGCAAAGATACTGATAGTAAGTGCTTCAGTGAGAATTGTTTTCAATGAGGGAATCAGGCTTGCTGATAGAGAATATCAGTGAACAAATCATTTATATGGAACATGGGATTTTTCTTCACAAGGAAAACAGAAATACACATATTAGGAACAATACACCATAGAAGTAATTCCTATTGGTACAGCAAGGCACTGTTTCTTAAACCTAGAATCTATGTGTTACTGACAAGCCATAGTACAACAAAATAAACAGAAAATCTTGGAAGAAGTGAAAGCAATCTCACATGATTTATGTTCTGGGAAAATTAAAAGATTCTGTTGTCTAATATTCTGTTGATAACACATGGTGACCGTGATTGCAATACTGAACAGATTTTCTTAAGTTCCTTCTGTGAAGTAGTAATCCATTTGAGGTTTTTTTTGCATTTTTCAAGGTGATGGAATCTGAGGAACTGGCCACCAAGATGCAGCTGGAAATGACAGGGAGATCTAGGGACAGTTTTCTTTCACCTTTTCCATAGTTGTTTCTAAGTTGCTTCTTAGCTGAATCAGAAGTGTACACACACTTCAGAAGGAAGAATATGTTATGCTTCATTTGGAAGATGTGGTATATTTTGAGTATAGGTTTGGTCTGGTTTGACTCCGCAGGAAAGAAAAAAAGAATACTGGTGTTGCATTAAGCAGAAAAGTAAAACTGAAGTTCTGGGTTCACTAAAGTTAACAGTAGGCAGTAAGAGAGGGAATGGATGCATTCCCTCAGTGGAAACATCACAGGAGCTCACAAGATCAGGAACTGTGCGTATTCACTGGTTGGTGTTGGCTGGATTTTGAGAGGTTTTTAGGTCTTAGTCTGAGAGCTGATAGAGTTCTCTGCAGCTCAGAATGAATAAACTGCTTGAGTAATTTGGGATATACACTAGGCATGATGTATATAATAGGTCTCCCACTTTTGACCTTCTTGTATTGAACCTTCTTGTATTTTATCAGTGAGGGATTAACAACTGGACAGACAAGAGCTTCCCATCAAACTATGAGGGGAAATAATAGCATATACTTTCTGTGAGACATGGTATTTGAAACATAAATTATAAGAAATTGTGTTTTTTGAAATGAATGGCGACTTGTATAGAGACCATTTCAAACTAGCTACATCTCCTTGCCAGTCTGATCTAAAGTCAGAATTGTGGCTTGTCGTGACATGTTCCTCATCAGAATTATAGCATTATAACTAATCTAAGTTGACCCATCAGTGGTGACCTCCAAGAAAATACTTTCAGCTGTAGACTTTATAAGCCTCTTAAGGCCTCTTAAAGCATCAATGTAAAGTTTTTTTTGGATTATTTTTTCCATGGGATGGGCAGTTCTTGGAAGTGTGGGTTCACCACTCACACATTACTAACAGACATTTTATAAGGTGAGAAGAGATTGCTTGTACTTAATAACAGGAGCAAGTCCCATATTTAATATTTCCTCTTTGAAAAAATCTTTTGGCCAGATTAATAGGGACAGAACTCTAGCACATGCTAGAGGAAGGCTGAAGGGCTGCCTGGTGTAAAGACAACAGAGCAAGTAGTCTGCTACCTACACAGTCTAAAAGGTGAAGGAAAATATTTACCAGTGGTATAAGATTCATAAAATACCACACCCTACATATGCACAGTGACATGTTATGACATATAAAAAAAAGGGGGGCAAACAAGGACAGGCAGAAGTACGGACATTAGCAGTCCTAATACCTGGGCAATGGTAGTCCTGGTAACATAAGTCCAGATGGTGTCACCTTCTTCTAAGAGTTGCTGTAATGAGTCACCATAAGACAGAAGCTGATGAGTCTTGAGCTGGTGCTTCAGCTTGTACAGCTATCTGAGGTCATGAGGAGTCACCTGGCTTGCCACAACAAGCTTCATAAGCCAGCCTAGTGTCTACAAAAACAGCATTCTGTAGATTGATCAATTTGTTTCCAGGCTTCTCTTCTCTGTCTTGCCTTCTGACCTTCATCCTGTCCTATGTATAGCTTTGTCAAGCTAGACTTATTTCTATCCCAGCTTCCTGGCACCAGCACACCTTTTCTTTGTGAAAAGGCACGTGGATGTCAAGGACCTCTTTAAAAATAACCTCCCATGCTGGTATAACAATTAGAAGTGGGAACTTCAACTCTTCACTCTTATGTTGCTTATAATATTAGCCATCATTTCAATCTCCATAGCTATTTTATGTGAAATGCAATCATGAAATAGATGCTTATAGAGCTCTGGATATACTTGCTTTAGAATGCAGTGTAATCTCCTTTCTGCTTGTATGGTTATGGCCAGAGAGTTCTGCCAGGACTGAATTGACTGCTCAGTAACAGCCAGTGGACATGGACTGAGACAAATTGTATTCATCTTTGTGGCAGCTGATCATGACTGAACCTTGGTATTTCCAGATGTTGCATCTTGCTGTTTGAGGCCAAGGTTTCTATGGTAGGAACATGGAACAGCATTCTCTTAGCACTCAGAAGGCTGAGAAACGTGAGCAGTCACCAAGGCTAGCATGTGACTGAGCATATATGTGCCCATTTAGTTAAAGCATTAGCTAATAATCCCAACTTTGCCTTACAAAGCTTATATAGATACCTGAATGTCCAGAAGGAATTAATCCATGATTGAGTAATGTCTCAGTCTATAAAAATGAGGCAGTGAAGGACCTAAAAATGTATTTTAGTACTTAAGTTGTTGGTTCTCCTATAGCTGTATGAATCGCTGTGGCACTATGGGGATAGGCAAAACTAAGTGAAGTCTCCTCTTAATAAAGAGAACAACAGCTTATCCTGACAATAAACTGAAACTTTCTCTATATGAGGCATGATTATCTAACTGAACTTTGAAATGCACCCATAAAATCATGCAAAATTTCTAGTTTTTCTTGGCAAATTTGATACAAGATGAAGGTAAAAACTACCCAGTGTGGTGTTTTTGTTTTCCAAATATGCAGAACTTTTCAACAAATGAGGTTAAAAGAGGTCATCTAAAGATAAGATTGCTTAACTATCTGCACTTTTCTTTCTCCTAATCTTCTAGTTACTCTTCACTTATACTACTGAGTAGCTGGGGGGAGGAAAAGTCATAGTGTTTTTTCTTACCTAGTTTAAAACTGGATTCCCCTTTCCATGAATATAGAGAATTCTTGCTGAGGCAGGAAAAAAGCTGCTATTGTGCTAGCAGGGTAAAAAGTGTAAGAATTTGCTGTAGGAGAGGGAATGTTCTTCCAGGCATGTGTTGCTGTCTTTACAAGCTTCCTTTGCTCTTGCTGTGTTTGTTGGGAGTAATCAGTATCATCCTAACCTATTGCGCAGAGATGCATAGCCACTTTGAGAGCTGACAAAGAAGAGGTTAATCTAGCTACCAGGACTGTGATGTCTACTCTGAATATTATCTCTGGGTGAAATGAGACTCACAGTTTGGCTATAGATGTAAAGGGTTTAGAGGCCTGAGTGGGAAGTCATTGGGCAGCAGGCTGCAGACAGAATGCTTTCTTGAAGAATGGGAATAGAAATAGGGAATTTTCTTCAATTTTCAGAGCTTGACTTCACTGAGACTAAACTTTTTTCTTTGCTTTTAAAATTGACTGAAGCTAATAACTTGTTCTTGGCTTATCAAAACCATGCTGTAATATTGTTTTGTTAGTGGAAGAAAGATCATTGTATTTACTCCTACTTATGGAGTAGTTTCATGAATTCCATGTGACAAGTCAGGGGCAGATCTATCAATGGGGTAAAGTTGAAGTTAGACATTTCTCTGAATATACCAGTTGGAAATTAAGATCAGAGTCCAGTTGTTTCACAACATAACTGACTTATCACTCCACAGCCAAATTCCCTTCAGCAAGTTGACATTTGGCAGCTGGGGAGAGATGGAGATGAAACACGGTGACCTAGATTAGTCAACAAGAATGAATTATGGGAGAGAAGAGAAATTGTGACTTTTTGGTATATGGGAAAGAATTTAAGGCATGAGAGGACAGTGAAAATTACTGTTGTATAACTTAAGATTACTAAATTTTAAACAGTGTGGTCTTCTGCAGCAAGTAGCAAGTAGCAACTACAGAAGTATATAGGAATGTGTCTGAACACGTGTGGGTTAAACAGCAGATTTGTGTGTGGAAGGGAGGAAAACATAAAAAAATCCTATTTTTTTTCCTCTATTTTTTTTGTCATGACAGAGACTTCTGAAAGAGTGAAGGTAGATATAATGGCTGTCTGGTTTCAGTGGCATGTTTTTTAGGAGTGAAAGAGGGCAGAAGAGGTAGATGTCAGTCAGTTCTCATGCCAGGCACAACTGAATGACCCACTAACCAACTTTGAATGGTACTGTGTTGTGTCTTCTCCTTTCTACTCTGAAGGGAGGGAAGGAAGGCTGCCCACAAATCACGAGATGATACGTGTGCATCAGCATCCACAGCCTCACTGCACTGACCCCAATCTTAAGGTGAAGTTGTGTTAGACAGCCAAGCAAGCAGCTGTCTCCTGCCAAGAAGGGAAAAGACTGTCCCTTGTACTTGCTTAACTAGTTTCTATTAAGCTGGTTCAGCTTTTTAAACCAGTCACTCTTGTTCTTATGAGTTTAGCTAACTAAATTGGATGAGCCTAGGATCAGAGAAATGTCAGAACAGTGACAAGAGAAGGAGGGAAACATACTGGACACATGGATATGAAAGTAGATGAGGAAAGAATGCAGAGATTGGAGGGATAAGAGGTAAAGGGATGAAATGTGGAACTATCGGAAAGTCAAGGATCCACAGTATTATAGTAAAGCAGAGCTGGGAAAGATGTCACTTCTCCTGGTCCAAAGGAACACCTGCCATAAGCTGTATAATTACTTACTTCAGAATAAGAAATCTGTAAGGATGAAAAAGTGAGGAAAGTCCAAGAGTACAGGCACTCAAGGGGCTTTGTGCAGTTCTGACTTAGAGAAGGGGCAAATTACTGAAAAAGTAACAGAAAAGTGATGATAAACAACCACTGGTATGTTACAGGAATATGTTCATGTATTTTTCTTACAAAAACTATTGCTATCCATAGGTGCCAATGACTCTTCTTAGTGAGGAAAAGATAGCTGAAGAGGAAAAAAGGCTGTGACTTGCTGAATGTGGTCTGAGCTGAATTGTTGCTGGTCTTATCTACGTGTACAAATGAATACCAAGAGGTTTGACAGTACAGCTAAACTATCAGTAGTTAATAATCAGTTTATGATTACATTTATATTTAACTTCAATAACCAATCTGCTTCCAGTAAGATAAAATATTTCATTTAAACTTGTTTTAGTTGCATATTAGTATTATTTTTCATACAATTTAATGTGATGGACTTGGATGTGGAAAAATTGCAAATGTATAATGGCAATGTGCTTGCATTTTTTTTCTTGAGAAACAGCAAAAAAATGTCTGTAGGAGACAGTACTGACCTTTTGTTATTCAAAAAAACACCTCTAAAATGAATTCTCTGTATATACGAAGTCAAAAGGCTTGATCAGCTACTTGAGTTAGTTGCAAAATGATTCATTTAACAGGGAAATGAAATGCTTGTATTTTAGCAGATGAATCTTAGAACGGTCTGTAAATTAAAAAGCTTTTGTCTCCACATTGTGTTAAATGAAGCCTTCAGCGTTTTCCTGTGGAGGCCAATAGAAGTCATAATTATCATAATTATGATAATAAATATGTAGGTTGCTCTGAAAGTAATGCCTCCTATTTACTCCTTAGAAACTATAACAGATTAAAAGAGCACAATAACACTACTTGATAAAGCAAATTCTCAGCTAAAAAACACTATTTTTCAACATAGTCTTTACCTTTAACTGTGCATTTTCACCAAGAATAAACAAGAGCCTGCAAGCTGTGCTTGTAAAAAATCTGCGCCAACAAATGTGACCCACTATATCACAGATGCTATGATGATGTTATTGCTAGGAAAATGTTGCCCATGCAGTCCATCTTTCATTAACCTGAACAGACAAAAGGTGCCAAATCCAGACTGTACTGTGGGTATGGTAGAAGAGTCCAGCCAACATTGGCAGTGTGCTGCATGGTCTTCAGACCAGTATGGGGCCTGGCATTATCATGTTGCAAGGCAGCTTGTCTTCTTCTCTGGCCTGACTCTGGAAGTCTGAGCCTTCAGCTTAGACAGTGTCATTATGTAGCAATCAGAGTTGATGGTTTATCTAGATTCCACGAAATCCAAAAAGATCACCCCTTTTCTGTCTCAAAAGACAGTATATATTACTTTATCTGCTGAGGGCTGCATATTGAACTTTTTCTTCAATGCAGAAATCACATTACAACTCCATAGACTCCAATTTTGACTCCAGCTTGTAGTGGTGACTCCGTGTCTCATCAGTAGTAATGATGCTGTTTGATAGGCTCTGACAAACTTGCATACGATATCCTTTCTGTTTCCTGTCTGAGCATTCATGATATCCACTTGGTACAAGCTTTGCAATATACCACTATTGTTTCCAGTACAATGAAGCTGATGTTCAGCTCTGTGCACAGTTCTCTGGTCATAATCCACCAATTTACTCAGATGAGCTGATTAAAAGTCTCTTCATTTCATAGTGCAACAGCTGTGCTTGGATGCCTAGAATGTGCCTTTTCTTCTACCTCACTGTTGCCACTTCTGAAATGCACCACCCACCGCCTCATGTGGTCACATCCATTTGTAAAGGTCAAGCAAGTGTTGATGCATGCAAGTTTTCTGCATGGAATTTCTTTCATTCATTCCATGTCAGACACCATTTTGTCAGACTGCCCCTCTGCTGCCATCTGTCACATGGCAACAACATGTATTGGGATATTGGCGAGAAGGTTCAACCTCTACTGCCATATGGCCAACTTAATAAAATAGGAGGCATTACTTTTGCAGCAGCCTTTTAATTAATAGCTAAAGGGGGAAGACGTCCATCTTCCAGCTGCCATCCTACATGCTCTGAAGTCCTCCTTCAATTTTTTCAGCTGTGTTATTTACAAGATTGTTGCACAGCAGTGATAGAAGTGGCAAGCCTGGACAAATGCTTGGTTTGTCGAGAGATTAGATGATTTACTCTCTTCACCATCACATCCTACATTGTTGCCACGTGAAACCTCGGCCTTAATCTTCCAAAGCCTTATGTCTGTACTTAGGGGATATGTTCCAGAATCTCTTGTCAAAGGAAAGACTTTCACTGACTTATTATAGGATTACAGGATGAGTTTGAGTACAATGAGAAATTCCTCCTCATACAACTGCTTCAGAATTGATAAGGGGGTTACACTGGTCCAAGCTCACTGATAATGGACTGGGGACATTGAGTGACTTCTCCTTGTACATGTAGGAGAGAACTAATATGATTAAGTATTTCTTCTCTCACAGTCTGCCCCTCTTGCTTATTCTTTTTTGCTGTTCTCTTTCAGATCAGATAGATCTACAGCCCCTTTCTCTTAAGTTTTAATGACAAAATAGAGATGGTAGTCCCTGTTGTGTCATTCACAACTCAGTGCAGTGTGTTTGCTAAGCATCACAGCTCTCCTCCTCTCAAACCAGTTAACTACTTGCAACCCCTTTTCTAGTTACCCCTGGTCCTCAAGTGAAGTTCTAGCAGGC
Organism: Cyrtonyx montezumae; assembly: GCF_038088225.1. Lineage (NCBI taxonomy): Eukaryota > Metazoa > Chordata > Aves > Galliformes > Odontophoridae > Cyrtonyx > Cyrtonyx montezumae. The sequence goes on along the minus strand of NW_027072034.1, from coordinate 93,780,543 downwards.
TTACCACATAGGTGCTGTCACCTGTCAGCTAATTGTTGCTGTCATATTTTATGGGTATAGAGCAACATTTTATCTTTCTGGTACAAATTTTATACTACTTTTCTCAAAACAAAACAAAACAAAACAAAACAAAACAAAACAAAATCACTGAAGCAAAGACCTATTCAAAGTAAAGGTTTCTCTCCATCAGAGGAGTTTGCTGTTTATTAAAACTACATTCAATTTCACTAGCAGATTTGAAGAATATATTGATTTACAGCAATGGAAGATTTGGACCTGGTATTTATTTTAGGTGTAATAACAGCACATAGGTAAATGATTTATAATGGCACTCAAACAACTAATGGTAAAATTATAGCTGATTGTGAAGTTCTGTAGGATTCCTGGGTAAGCTGGGAAGACAGAAGTTTCTCAGTTTCTGCTGTGTATATCATCTGCCTTCTGAACAGCTAAACAATTGGATATTATCTAATGTCAGCTAGATTAAAATGAAAAAATTACATCTGCAAGAGGAGTGGGATGTACTGGTTGTTTCAATGACTACCCTGAAAAGCTTGATCATAAATAAAACTTACAGTTCTGAGAGTGAAGGGTATATTTAAATTTTCTATGCAACAAATGGGAAGAATTGTGAATTCTTCAAAATGGGATTTACAATAACCGGGGCTCAGAACAGCTGACAGCTTGAAATAACTGAATGTAAGAAGGATGTTTACTTTAAGCCAATGAGAGATGCATAGTTAAGATGCCTTTTTTCTCTCTGAGTTTAAATAACATCTTTCCTCTGTAAACAAATAGAAAAAGCTCTCTATTCATGATAAGCAAAGTTATAGGATGAAGAGCCTTGCCCATCGCCCTCCTTACACTAATTCAGTGATTAAAACGGAGGCTGAGGCTGAAGAAGGTCATTTAGGACCACTTCTGCAACATCTCTTTGTCCCACAAATGAAGCTGTAGCCAGTTCTGATATTTTCAGCTACTTTCTCTGGTGGTATTCTCCACTGGTTGCTCCATACTTCCAGCTCTTCTGCTTACTTCAGGGCCCTCTGAGGCCTTTTGGGAAAAGGTAGACTCTATGAATTGACTTTTTCTTTTTCATTCTTGTATTTAGGGAAACTAGAACCTAACAAGCTATGGTATTAAACTAGGCCATGATGCACACAGTATGATCGTCTAACTTCTCTGCAGCACCAGGATAACTTAAAATCCTACCCTATGTATACAGCATAGTTGTTCTGCTCAGAAAGGTTCCTAAACACTGCACTGCATCCATTGTACATCACATGCACCTAGGTCTGCCTCCAGCCTCAGCTTCCCTCCCCCCCGCTATCTGCAGTGAATACCCTTCCTTCTGCTATTTCTTATATGGCCCTTTCCCCCGAGTCTGGCTTGCAAAAACAGCAAAAAACTTGACCACAGTGAGGCTGCGGATTTATCTGTCAAGGAGCAGAACTGCTTAGGTTGAGAAACGTCCCAGAGGAGAAGCAGTTATTTCTTGGCACAGTAGTTCTTCCAGTCAGTCAACTGTGCGCAGATGTTTGTATGAGCACAGCAAAGAGCACTGACTGCTTGGGTTAGTATTGCTGTCTAAAAGCTCAGTATTTAATGTATTGAAAGACTAGAATTGTCTAAACTCCTCTGAGTAACCTTCTGTGGCACTTTGCAATCCCTCTCCCGTTACGCTCTCATACAGTTCTGTCATCCCGTCATTTGCAAGGTAAAACTCTGTGGTGTCTGTTTCTTCCCTTCTCCAACTGGAAGAAATACAGAATTATCAAATCTCTGGTATTTAAAGAATCAAGGGAGCTAGGACTACTATAATAAAAAGCCAACATGTTTATGTTTATCCCACCCACATACTCCTCTGACAGCATCTTCACCCATGCTCATCTCCTTAATCCTCTCTCCAGAATTTCTTACCACATTTTCAAATGTTAAGAAAGGGGCTAATGCATGATAAGCAGCTTACCAGTTACTAATTATACTGGTTCCTATTTACACACGCAATAATTGCCTTTTATTACAAATGCTAGTTCTACAATTTTCTGTTTTCGTCTCTCAGTGCTGTGTGAAGGACCAGCTATTTCTGTAGCCAGTTTCTCTGCAGAATGGGAATCTCTGTAAGTAGGTGAATATAAAATAATGTAAAATAATCTTCATGTGGATTATCTTGGAATGTATCATAACTCTTGGGAGGCTTTCTGCTAGATAAGTGATTCATTATCTACATATTTATCTCTAGAGCAATTTCCTGAATACTACTGGTCCTAGAGTGGGGAAGACAAGTACCTAATCTTTACAGTGATAACAGGTTTGGAGTCTTTTCTTAGGTCAAGACCACAGAGGAGGCTTTGACACTGTCTCAGCAGCTGTTGTAAGATGTTGAGTATTAGGCCTTTTTATGATGAGGTATTAGGTCTCTAAGTCACAGAATTATTTGCTACACAGCAGAAAACATATATAGTAATAGCCAGAATTATTATTAAAAAAACATTGTTGATGTAGGAATGACACAGCTTAAAGAGAGAAAACATAATTCTAATAACACCATTACAAGCAGAAAAAGGAATTTGTGCTTTGCAAGACAAGATTTGAACAACCTAACTCTAGTGGAGGTCTGAATTTTCCCTTGAGCTTGTTAACCATACCCATTTTTTCTTAGTTTCATGACTTAAAAATTCCTAGTCCTTTAAAAATAACTAATCAGAAAAGCAAATGTTGCAAACCAGCAGTGTGCACAGTCATGGCTGTTTCTCATTTAGAATATGTAGGATATATAAAGCAGCAAGTGGTCTTTTGCAATAGACTGTTGCCACATACAAATCAGGATACAAGGCTAGGAAACAAAAATGCTGTAAAAATATAGAAGACTAAATATTTGACTATATTAATGTGAAATAGCATTAAGCCATTTGTTCTGTGTAATAATTATGAAATTATGAAGAATAAAGGCAACAACTGTGGTGTCATATCAGAGAAACAAATTGCTACTCTCAAGATTTATTTAACCTCGAGGATGAAAATCAGATCACACCAAAGAATTCAAGATATGAAAACTCAATGTTTCTTCTATCAGAACTAGTTATACAGGTTCCAGTCACTCTTCAAATATGAAAATATGGACATTTTTTACTGAGTTTTATTCAATAGCTGTTGTAATTTCTTTAGCATGAAGTGGATACTTGTACCTTTGATTGTAACCAGCTTTTGATTATTGGTGAGTGGGTTACACGTGTTGCAGATTGATTAGACTCTTGCTAGCAGCACAGTGATGCAGAGTATGTGATAGCATGTGTCACTTGCATCATATCTAAAATCTGTCCTGTTCTTTACAGGGACCTGCCGACAAACAAGCCAAAGGCAAATGTACTGAATGTTTTGTTACTTAGCACATGTTTTGTTAACTGAATTCTAAAGAAACACTACATTTTCTCTTCCCACATCACTTTTGGTGAAGGTTGTTTGTAGAAGGAGAATTTCGACCAATAGTGTATTTAAACAAACCTAGCTCAGAGGATCTCCTATCTGTTTTGCAGTTCAACAGCAGCTATAAAACAGCTTCCACGTTACCAGCCTAAGTAACCAAATAAAGTACTTCTAATATAATATCCAAAATTGGTCCACAATTTTCCAAGAGCATAAGATACTGCAATGAAATTTTCAAAAGCTGGATCTACTATCCTCACACTTCAGACATTAGTGAGAAAACAGGAGTCCATCTCTAAAGAATGACTTAGTATTGGATCCTAGCAAAAGGGGTGTGAAATTGCTGTTTTATTTTCTAAAGTGAATTGCATTCTGTTAGGTTTTGTTAGTTTGTTTTTGTTTTTCCTTAAAAAGATTATGACAGATACTCACAAAAAAACTTTAGCTGCTTTTACATTTTTGTATTGCTTCATATAAATCTTTGTAATTGCTGTCCCACTGCCTAAACCAGTGTCTGTTAGTCCACTGTCAAATAAAACCCAGAACAGACTTCCCAGCTTAATTCAAAGCATGCAATAGAACTATGAAGTGAAATTTGGAAGCTGCACTGAAACTGCTTAGAAACCATCAGCATCTACTGTTAGCGTGTACAAACCAATTTTTGAGAATATATACTCAAAATTCCACAGGTTTACTACCCCTTACTAAAATTGCTTAGGAATATATTCACCAAAACATTAACATAAATCCTAAGATTTTTCTCAGACACAAGCAATATCAGACCCAAGGAACAAGCAGGTCAGTGTCTCTCACTAAAATGACCTACATTCTGTCACTTGCCAATGAAACTGGAGCAGTTAACCTGAGACCTCTGCAAGTCTAAGGGACCATGTGAACAGAGAAATATTGCCATAGACTATCTGTCTCTTGCTCAATACAACTGTTTTAGGAAGATCTGGCATCCAGTTATTGACCAAGAATTATGTTTATGCCAAGCATATTGTCTCTTGCTCAATACCACTGTTTTAGGAAGATCTGGCTTCCAGTTATTGGCCAAGAATCTTGTTTATGTCAAGTGTAGTTTTTCTGTAAAGGCTAATAGAATAGAGAGTAATTCAGCTGGTTCTGCAAATTGATAAAAAACTATAACAGGCTATTTTCAGAAAAGTGTAAATAACATTCTCAGTCCTTGCTCTCCAGAAATACATCTTGTGGCAGAAGTCAGTGAGCAGAGCAGCAGTATGCATGTGGAGCCTTGGCACAAGGAATGTAATGGGATTCCTTTCCAGGTTATGATTAGTATTTGTCCTTAGCTCACCTCTCTCTGCAAATCAGCACTTTTTTGCCCTGGCCCTGTGGTTCCTCATGTATATTTAACAGCTGAGGTGTTGGTCTTCTGACCACCATTCTAGAAGGTAGCACCCAAACAGTAATAGGATGCACCCAAATAACAGAGACTGACTGTAAAATGTAAAATCCATCTTTTATTGATTGCAGTTAATTCCTCTGACAAATTAGCATATTCAGGGGTACATAAATGAGTGTTATGGAATAACAAAGAGACCATTGCTCATACTCTTTTTCCCTCCAAGATCTCAGATCTTGTCACCTGTCCAGTAGTGCTCCTTTGTTGACTACCACTTACATTTTGTCCTATGTGGTTCCCCATCTATAAATTGTGTGCCTTCAGTAAACTTAGTACTTCAATGGTATCTTCTAAGTAGTGGAAAGTACTGTAAAAATACACTTTTTTTGGTTTTTATTTTAATACAGTGGATTTAATCAATCAGTCTCTTATGAAAATGGCACACCTAAATCATAATTAGCAATGTAGCTAAATGGAAAGGATTAAGGGAGAAGCTGTCAGTGTCTACATAATGGACAGATGGCACGCCTGTTGAATTTACATACCAAACATTGGGCCAAGTTGGCATCTGTAAACAGTTGTTTAAGCTGCATGCACATCCTCTGTCAAACTACACTAAATTTCTATTACTTTGCCTGAGGCCTTACTCCATTTCCCTGGGCTTACTGGAAAATGACTATGGAGTGAAATCAGTAAAGGATTTAGGATGCCTGCAACACTGATTGCAGCACAGTATATGTAGTGATATGTGAGACAAAATAGGCAATTTTGAAATTGCATATTGTACAACTGCAGTAAGGCTAGTTGGCAGGGCTTGTGAAGAGGTTGCAGTTCAGTTTCTCAGATGGCCCAGTTTTTAGTGCTAGCTTATAGGATTTTTATCCTAAAAAGCTATGAGATTCAGAGCAGATAAGCCTGTATCTGGAATTAAATGAATAAACTTAATGTGAACAAACAAACAAACAAACAAACAAAACAAAACAAAAAAGGATTTAAACAGGTTTTGAGAGGAAGAACAATTATCTTTATATGCCTGGAGATAAAGGGAGATGAGATAGGCAAGTGATTAGCCAGAGGTTCAGTGTGTTAAACTAATCTACCTTTTTGATGAGACAGCTGGTTTTCCAGGCAAGGGAAATAGAATCCATCCTGTCTATATGTACCACTGGTGATATTTCACATGAGAAGCTGTTTACAAAGCTGGAGATGATGTAGTGGAGAAATTCTAAGATCTGTTACAGAGCAGTCAAAGGAGATAAAAACTGGTACTGAAAAAGAATAGGCTTATGCAGAAGAGGGGAATACAGTGTAGAGAAAACTTGATGTGGTGTAAAGAGGGAAACATTTCTAAAAATAATAAAATAAAATAAAATAAAAATATCCACAACAAAAACAGCAGCAACAACAACAACAAATCACCAAACCAAAAAATTTAAGCTGAGGAAGGACCTGGATGTTTTAGTTGATCATATAACTAATCAGAATTAGAGGTGCAATAGTATGAACTGTAAATGTGAGGCTCTAGTGGTGCCCTATCTGAAGGACTGGTTACAGGACTGGTCAGGGCACATTTGCAGTGCCTGTCTCATGCCAGAGGGCTATAGGAGCCCAACTACCTGCGTGTCAAAGAAAAGGGCTAGAAGAGAACAAGGCTCATCATTTTGTGCACTGTCACTGAAAGAGTTAATAAAGTAAAAGAACTGAGTACAAGAATAGATTGTTATGAATGACTGTGTATCATTTTATAGTAGAAATACAGTCTTCCAACAATTAAAGAAATGTGGTTCAGGAAAAGTCTTGTAGTGACTGCTTAGGGCTAAAAATAATTTTTAAAATGGAGTTGATCTCTGCCTGCAAAATTGAGATTAGCACTGGAAAATCTCTCGATAGAATAATGCCCCGAGAATCTCTTTCTCCTCTGCTATTTAACTGGCTCTCCCTGTCCAGTTTCTACAGCTGGTCAGAGCTGTCCCTCTCTGAGCATCTCAGTGTCTCTTTTCCAAAAGCACGGATTAAGAGATGGCACTTTCCTGTATGCAGGCTCTCAGTAAATAGTGTGAAAGCACGACTGGATAGAATACAAACAAGCAAACAAACAAATAAATACAAGAGATTGCTTTTTGTTTTAGAAGAAAAATGGGTGATTGGTCACTTTTAAATTTAGGAAGTGTAGGGTGTGGCTCCATCTCCATTTTCAGCTCCCTCTTCTGTGAGCTGAATGAAGAGAAACACCACAATGACATGTAGGGTTGGGTTGAGGACACTCTCTGCTCTGCCTGTTGAAATGGTGAGATGATGAACAAATGAAGATGCATGGTCCTAACAGATGTAGGTGGCTGGAGAGCTGTTAGAGATAGGGAAACTGAAAATATGTCTCAGTGCTTATGGTGTTCATTCAGAGATTAAATTCAGAGTTCCTCATGATAGCACATATTTTGTCCAAAGATTATTCAATATCTTGCTGGTAAAACTACCTCATGACTTTTCAGTATTGGCTTCAAGCCCACTCAGTCCAAAAAACAGCTTTACTCCTGCAATGTTCCTGGCAGTATATCCTACAAATAAATTGCACAACACAACCTCCACTAGGTGTGTTTTTGAAAGTGTGAGCTCCTCTCTGTCTCTTTTGAGATGTTAGGATATGATGGTGCATGCAGGCAGCTGAATAGGTTTAAAGCAGCCCTGACGGGCAATTAAATCCTAAAGGGTTTCAAATACTGTTCTGTTTTTCTTACAGCGCGTCTCTAGGGAGCTCCCCACTAGGCAAGCCCATTGTGAATTCTTTTCTGAGCCACTTGCTCTCTAGCAGCATTACAGCAGGATCCTGATGGAAACTGGGATTTCTGGAAATGGATGAGAGTCACAACTACGCTTACATCAAGAGAGGAAACTGGCACCTTTTTCTAGGGAGATAACTTCTGTCTGAGATACTTTTGATATTTCCAGAGCACTTGAACACAGAAGCATAAATGCACAGAGCATCTCTCTGGCCTGCAATATAACTCTATGCATACATATCTGAGCTAGCAGTGAAGAAAACACCTTACGGACCTGAAGGTGTGATGGTATTGCTACACCACTATTGGCAGGAGTCTGGGTGTGCTGACTCAAAGTGGCGCCTTCTTAATATGGGCCATGAGATAGATGACAAAGACATGAGACAGCTCTTCCACAGCACTGTGCTGCTAAATGGGCCTGCTGCCTGTTGAATTAGTGGGGTGACACAGCAGTGCAACACACAGTGCTATGCAGACCACTGAAGGTGATTATGGGAGGGCATGGTTTGTTGATGGGACTTGCTAGGTCGAGTGGATGGTTGGACTTCATGGTTATGGGGGGATGTGGGTCGGTCATGGGACTTGGCAGGCCAGGTGGATGCCCGTGGACTTTGTGATCTTGAAGGTCTTTTCCAAGCTAGACGATTCTACGATGCTGTATTAATCATTTGCTGCCTGTCAGTGTTGCCGTGCTACGAAACTTCGGGAGATGTTCAGGTATATCTCCTGCAAACTGAAGACAGCGGGGCCTCGAGCAGCCGCCCGACCTCAGCGCGCCGTGCCGCGCCGCGCCGCGCCGCGCCACACCGCGCCCCGGGGCGGGACCTCGTGTGCGGCCGCCCGCGGGTTGGCTGTACCGCCTTGTACCATCGTGACGAGCCGAGGGGCGGCGGGCAATTGGCGGGCGGGCTGCGCTGGGCGCGGCCGCCGTGTAAAGGCGCAGGAGGGCCGCGGCAGGCGGCCAGCGCGGCGGCAGCGGGAGCGGCTCGGGCCCGGAGCGGCAGCGCTCCGCCGCCGGCCATGCTGGACCGCGAGCGCGGCTGGAGCGTCTCTTTTGCCGGCTGCGGTTTTCTGGGCGTCTACCATATCGGAGCGGCCACCTGCCTGCAGGAGCACGCCCCGCACATCATCCGCGACGCCCGGCACATCTACGGCGCCTCGGCCGGGGCGCTGGCCGGCGCCGTGCTCGTCGGAGGCGGCTCTCTGGGTCGGAGCGGAGCGGGCGGGGCCGGTGGCGCGGCGGGGGCGGGCGGGCGGAGTGGCGCTGCCGTGTGGCGGTACCGTGCGGCCCCTCAGCACGGGCCCCGGGGCAGTACAGTGGTCGTGGCACCGAGTTGCTGCAGTTCAGGCAGCGTTTGGTCACCGCTCTTTGCCGTGGGGGTTTGGTTCTGGGTGGTTCTGCGTGCAGCAGTGGTTTGGACGCTCAGAATAGCTCAAGGTGTTCGACCAGTCTGGCTGTAATTTAAATAATCGAGATAATAGTGTTATTTTGTGTTTGTACCAGATGTATCTCGATGACAGATGCTAGTTTGCAAGTAAATGCAGTCTCTCTTTTGAAACGCTGCCTGCCTGGCATGAGGAAAAGCACACTGCGCTTTCATCTATTGGGGGCTTGTGAGAGCCCGAGTGTATTAGCTTTGTGAATTGGTCACGTTGTATGTTAAGGCAGCTTGATACAGTAAAATATTAAGCTGTTTTAAGTAGCGACTAGAATGTGTTTTAAGAAGTGTATGAAATCCCTGCAAATCTGAAAGTTATTTTTCTTTTAAAACAAAGAGATCTGATGCATAAAGGCTTGTGACTCAAAGGTTACAGTCGTTCATAGTACCCCTAACAGGCTTAGAATCCTAAGACTGCTTATTCGTGTTTCAGAGGTAGAGGAGGAAACAATGAGAACTTGTTTTGAACTTAGAGAGGGCTTGTTTTTTCTCTTTAAGCTTTTAAGGGAGCTGCTCACTAAAATGACTGAGTTCTCTGCCTGATAAGGACTGATGCAGTGAAATGCTTCTCCCTGCTTCTCAACCACTGGTGTCTGTCACCTTGGTGATTTTATGGTACAAAGAAAAGAAAATCCACAAAGGATGGGGAGAATGTGGGGTGCCTGGAGAGGCAGTGGGATCTCTATCCTCAAAGATGATCAAAACTTGACTGAATTCAGCCCTGAATTCATGTCCTTGTCTTTGCACATAGAACTACAGATGTGTTTATGTACAGGATTTCTGACTTGTGTGGTTCACCTTTTGGAGGTGGATGTTTTAAATAAATACTTTCTTCTTGGCTTTTGTTGTCTGTTGGCTAGGGTCTGTAGAACTTGGAGTTAATGGGTGCAGCTACTGAACAAAGGAAAAAAGAAGTGCTCTTTTTTGGGCTGAAATAAATATTTTTCACTGAATTCAGGAAAAGATGGAGGGAGGAGCTTGGAGGTGGCTGTACTTTAGAGAATGATTTGCATTTTAGGCTAATCCAAACAGGTACTCTTGAGGTGCATACAACTTAGATTGTCACCATAGGTGTCTTGGGGACCCAATGTTTTATTGGCGATGCAGTCACCCATTCAGATGTCACTCTCATGTTTTCTTTTGAGTGTGGACTAAATATGCTAAGAAAGGTTGAGGTATTGCTGTTTGTGGGGAGAAAATAACATTTGAGTTCAAATTTTTGGAAATATCTGTCTACAGAGCTTAAGCAAAATTCTTTCTAATGCAATGTTGATGGTTAGCTTGGTAAGTTGAGTCCTCTGTTCTAGGAAGAAACTATGTAAGTTAAAGTTTACAAGTTCAGAATGTATTTTTGGGTGACCTTGTAGTGTATCACTCAGGTTAATGACCTGTTACTTTGACCTTCCTTCCCCCTGCTCCCTTCCGCTTCCCAGCTGACTGGCTTATCAGGCAGTATCCCTAAAGTATGTCATGGAGAAGCGTAATACTCAGTATTTAAACAAAACTGGATGAGCTGTTAGCCTTGTTAAACATGACTGTGTGCAGTTGATAGAGCAGTTTAGGTGTTCTTTAGGAACAGTGGTCCTCTATAGTGGTGTGCTATAGTTCCTGGATGCTGATTAAAGTGGAGGAAAACTTAATAAGATGTCTGTTATGTGTTGGCTTGAAAGAAAAAACCAACACCTGTTTAAGTGGAGACCTGAGTTGCAAATCTTCACTGTGTTCCTTATCCACTGCTTTAAAAGCTTACCTGCTGAGGTTCTATACCATAAACTCTCACTAAATGTTTCCTTTATTGTGTTTACATGTAAAAGAAAGTTAAATTGTGCCCTGTAACAGTATTTTGTTAGTGTCCAACAAATGTTATTAGCAGTGATGTTCCAAAGCTTCTTCCACAGAGAGACAGCGGAACTTAATTCTGTGCATTATGTAGCTTTTGTGGATGTTGCACGTGAAATATATCTATGCATCTGTGCTTGTGGAAGGCTACTCATCTTTCTTCTTAAAGAACATATTTCTAATTCAAATATCTTATATGGGTGTTTTATATCTACAGTCTATATGGAGAAAAACATATATAAGTGTCTGTGTGGCTGGCTTCTCACCAGAACAAGTTCTAACTCTTTGGAAGTCTTGAGTAACTCTTTTTTCCACTCCTCAGAAAACTCAGACTCTGTTGAAAAACACTGGTGGGTGGTTAGTTTCTGTGTCAAAAAGCTCTTGAATTTTCATGCTGTCAGCCGGCTAGAGCTCTAGACATGCTTTAGTAAAGGAAGCGTGGGTTTTGTTTGTTTTGTTTCTTTGACTTATCTTCCATCCTTTAAATGAAATGTGTTTTATTTGCAGCTGAAGCTTGTGCAGATGTTCTGGCATTAGCCAAAGAAGCTAGGAAGAGGAATCTTGGACCTCTTCATCCTTCCTTTAATGTGATAAAGATAATAAGAGATGGATTGATGAGAAATCTTCCAGAGAACACTCACCTGTTGTCATCAGGCAGACTGTGCATTTCACTAACTAGAGTCTCAGATGGTAAAAACACACTGATATCTAATTTTAATTCTAAAGAAGAAGTTGTTCAGGTATGTTTGTTTCTGACAGCTTTCTGAGATTTTTGTAGTCTTGAGTACATTTAATGTCTTCTGTTGGATTTCCATTTTAATCATTTAATACTTTGACTCTACTTAGAAAAATAATTCAAAATTTATTATGACATTCATTTACTAGTTTTTCTTGTTAATGAAACCATGAAAGGAGTGAGTAGGTTTGTGAGAGATCAGTCTTAAAAACAGATACCCTTTAAAGTGTTCTGCACATGAAGAAACTGTATCCGCCATGAAGAATATTTTGTGGAGTTATTCTTATAAAAGCACTTGTCAGGAAACATTAAAAAATAGCTTTTTTCTATTTTATATCAGTGTAAAAGATAGTACAGTAGCATTCCTCTGGAATCATGCAAGTGTCCTTAAGTAGTTACATGGGTTATTCAGAAAATATACAGCTTGAGGTAATGATTGTAAACTTTTTATTTCTAATTAATATTTCCACGGATATCTTTTTGTAAGTTTTTTTTTTTAGATGAAATATGATTACATTAAAAATAAAATTGAATGCCCTCATCCTCTGTTTAAAAAAAAAACACAAAAAACTTGATAATAATTTTACTCTTACATGATTACTAAAAAAAAAAAAATATGTCCTGGGTTTTTGGTTGCTTATTCAGTTGGCTTTGCTAGCATTTGAAAAGATGAAGATGAATGAATTTCAATAACAAAGCAGTTATTGTTTAATTTATATAATCTCATTTTCTTACAGGCATTGATCTGTAGTTCATTTGTCCCAATTTACTGTGGCCTAATTCCACCATCGTTTAGAGGTGTGGTAAGTCTCTGTTAAGATCTAAAAATAATTCCAGCTATTCTGAAGGTAACAGAAGACAGTATACGTGCTTTTCTTGCTATAGTAGTACAAAATAAATTCTCTTGATGTGGCTCTTAGTATGTAGCTATGTTTGTTACAAATTGTTTGCCTGTTCCCATTAGAGCACATAAGCCCCTGGTTACAAAATCTCTTGATACTTTGCGGCTCTACTGAGTTTTCTATCAACTGCAGGTAAGTTAGCATAGTTTGTTGCAGGTGTTTGGGTTAACAGGTCTCGAAGCAGGCAGGCCTTAATAGCTTTTTGGTATGATGTTGCACTGAGTTGCATTTTCTTTCCTTCAAAGTTTGGTTTTCTTTAAACAAGGAGAGAGGAAGAGTGTTGAGAGAAACATTTAAAATCCTTAGAAGTGGTTGGTTACAGACTGTTCTCAGGGCTATCTGTAAGTACTAAAAGGTCAAGGATAGCCATGGAATGTGTAAATTAAAGCAAAAGTGATTAGAACTGTATGGGGATTTTTCTTTATCTGTATTTCTAAACCTTGTATGTCTTCTTAAACTCCTCCAGATTAAAGGTGTTATGAAAACAGGACGTTGGACTGAATCCAAGGTTTAGGTGGATCCAGGGTAATCTGGCTATTCAGTCCTTGTCACCAGACAACAATGTTATTTTAAAAGGCCTCATTTAGAGTATGAAAATTAACAGGTGATGCTTTATTTGGCCCTAATTTGAGGGAAGGGAAAGAAGGAGCCCTATTTTTGTTGTTCTTTGTAATGATTTTGGTATCATTTTAATGTTTAGGAGACATGTTGCAACTTGGTAAGAATACCTCGCTTGCATATGACTTCTATATGACTCCTGTAGGGCTTAAATACTGTACAATGTATAGTATTTAAACTTGGCAGGCTCTTGACATTTAGAAGCTTGATGGTTTCTGCACATATACTTCAGAAGAAAGCCTTGCAGACAATGTCCAATGAGTGTACAGTACTAGCAATATGCAACAGCTCTGTACTTGTGTGTATCTGCTGCAGCAGCTCAAGTTCAGAGTATTTTCAGAGCGTTACCTTCCAGACTGTGTTGTATTCCATTGGATAACATGGTCAGCGTTGGCAAAAGAAGCAGGTTTGCTGAAGGATTTTATTGTATAAAGCAACTTAAATTCTGGGCTAACTTCTGTAAGTGGTAGAACAGCCAGAGGCTACTTCCTGTTGAATTTGAGGTCCTTACCCACGGAACATGAAGCTTTCCTCTTCCTTCTGCCCTCTTTTCTCCCTCCTGTCTTTAGTAAGAGGTAGCTATGTTGTGACAAGGCACGAGCATGTGCCACACCGGGCTAGTGTACACTTACCTAAGAGAATGACTGAGACCTACTGGTCTTTCACTCACCAGGGGGGAAAGCAGAGATCTAAATGGAGGGCTCCTTTTTTACTTAATTGCCAAGTTGTGAAGTGTTTTGGGTTGATGCTTGTTGTTATTCTATTTTGTTTGTTTTTATTCTATGCCTTTCAATCACATCCATGGGTTTAGATTCAAAACCTGTTAAGGGGGTCAGGCAGAAACTGCAAAAAATAAAAAGGGCAAAAAAAAAATAAATGACAACAGCAGTCCCCATTTCCTGCCCCCCCCCAAAAAAAAAACAAACAAAACCTAGCATAATTCAGGCATGTTCTTCCACTTCTGAATATTTTGGTGAGAAGGCTGCATTCTGTGACTGTGCCTTTCCTTCTTGGCCAAGCCACTTTTTGATGCTTCACAAAGGGTTTGGTGATTGCATTATACGCCTGTTGGAAGCTTGTCAGCAGCTGTTTACTGCTGGGTCAGAGTGTTCAAAAAAGCTGATAGGTAGGAACAGGCTGCTCTAAAAGAGTATGCTGAATAAATTGCTCTGAGCTGTCCTTATCCTCATTCCTTATTTGTTTCTCACTGTGCTCAGGGAATGAGTATCAATCCATATTAAGCTGGTAATCCAGGTTGCACCTGCTCAAAGCCCTCTTACCTTTGCATTTTATAAAAGGACCTACAGGTTCTGTCTGTTTCCTGGTTAGGAAGGAGGAAAATGGAGCCAATATAACATTGTAGTTGGTAAGGAGGTGACCTTTTGAGGCTGTTAGAACTTACTAAGACTGGCCCCAATGGAGAGACAGCTACTGTGGGTGGCTGGCAAAGTTTTGCCTCTGTAGCTGCTGCATTACAGATCTGTTACCTCAATATAGAACTCTTCAGTTCTTGGATCCTAAAACATTTGAGATGATGATGCATTGAAACTGTGGATGTGGGCAGCTGAACACAAAGTATAACCTGGGACAGCTTCTAACCTTGTGCACAAAGGTGCTTTTTTCCACTTTATTTGCAATTTCTTAATATCCAAATATGCATCATCTTTTGATTGCAAGTTCTAATTGCAAGAACTATTATAAGCAACTCTTTTTAAACTGAATGATTTAATATCACGGAACCTAAAACTTGAAGTGTAGGGCTGTTCTCTTCTGTTCTTTTTATAGAAGCAACCTGGTAGCTTGTAAATTAGTCTCCTCTTCCTCAAAGGACAGCACAGTTATGCCAATTATTTTAGTTCATGTTGTGTAGGATTATCATCCTTAAAATGAACTTGCTCTTTCTTAATTCTATTTTGTACTTCTTTGTATGTTTATCTTAGGTAGACAGAAAACAGATGAAGCATACTATTCAAAATGTTTAGTCTGGGAGCAGAGCAGAGAGTGTTCTGTTAGTCTTAAATGCTACTTAATTCCTACATGGGAAATCTGCTAGTTAGAAAACTTAAGTAATTTTTTAATTAGTAATTTGATTTCTTTTTATTTTTAATCTTTGAAGCGCTATGTGGATGGAGGAATCAGTGACAACTTGCCTCAATATGAATCCAAGAATACCATCACAGTTTCACCTTTTGCTGGGGAGTGTGATATCTGTCCAAAGGGGAACTCTGCCAACTTTCATGAAATGAATGTTACTAATACCAGCATTCAGCTCAGTTTGGGGAACCTTTATCGTTTAACACAAGCACTCTTTCCCCCAGAACCTAAGGTAAGTCACTGCCTTCATGCATTTTTAGTAAAACATTTTTCTGAGTAAAAGCTTTGCTTTTGTGGAAAGCTCCGGTAATCTTGACACTTTATCTGGTTTATAAAGTTTTCTCGTGACGCTTATCATTTGTTATTCATTGTTTGTGTTAGTGTTTTTTTTTTTTTCTTGGTGTTTTTTTTTTCTCTGACTAAAATTGGTATCAGCTTTCTCTGTTTCTTTAGGAATTAGCACAGAATTCTATCATAAAATCCACACTGGTAAATTAGTAACTGTTAGTTTAGAGTCTCTCCATGTTTACCTGCTAACCAGGTTCTTCAGAACTTTGCAGAAGTTATAAAGCTTCAGAGTTTTGTGAACTTGCAAACTGCTTACATTAGTCTTTAAACTTGCTGAGCACTTATGATTGCAGATTTGATCAGAGCAATTTGATTGCAGTTGCTGAAACTGAAAAAAGTTGAAAACAGAATGCCAATTGACTTGGGATACGCTACAGAGAAGTAATGTTTTGATTGCTGTAGATGCTTAATTTTTATTTACCTCTTGGGGAAAAAACCTATTAAATTTTACTTAAGTCAATTTTTTTCTTTTGTCCAGGACTACTGTGCACATTAGTAGATGAGCTGGTGTTGCATCTGCTGAAAGATGTTTTCATGTGGAAGGCTAAGTTTGAGCTGGAACATGAGAATGGCATAGCTGGTTTCTTGTACTTTTGTGAACTGGGAAGCATGGGGAGGGAAGAGGGGTATTGACATATTCCACCAAGCTGCCCTGCTGCATTACTTGCTTCTGACGTGCTACTCAAAGACATGAAATGAGAAAGGAAATTCTTATAAACCATTAGAATGCAGTCGTTTTTACTGAATAATTCAGTGTGTCCATGGTAGATGAAAGTTATGCAGACATATGCATGACTGTATGTATCACACTGTAGGTTTATTAACCTGAATCTATTGAATTATAGCAACTGTAAAAAAAAAAACCAAAAAAACTCTTGATCTGAACTTTGAATTTCTTTTATTTTATTATTTGGCTGACTCATTTACCCTCTGGTTGCAGGTACTAGGAGAGATCTGTGAGCAAGGATATTCAGATGCTTTTAAGTTCCTGAAAGAGAATGGTATGTTACTCTTGTGGATAATTATTGGTGATGTGTTGTTAACCTGTGTGCTCTTTGTTTGTTTTTTTTTAAAGGGTGGAGGAGGAGTGGGAGTTTTATAAATTATATTCTTGTTCTGACTTCCAGTTGGCAGAAGTCATGCAGTCTTAACTATTTACCTGAAGTAGCTGTGCTGTCTCACAAAAACTGAACTTCAGGAGGCTTTTGTCAATCTCATGTGAAGTGAGTATTAGGGAATCATTTCATGAAGTTACCAAAGAATTCTACTCATAATTCTAGGAAAAACATATTAGTTTATTTTGTGCTAACACTAAAGGACAGGAGTAGTGTGGATTTTAAGTTAGTGTGGAGAATTTAATCCAAAACTGCACACAGTCTTGTGCAACCTGCATCTTTTTATTGCTTCCTCTTGTATTGTCCAAGTGAATTTGTAGGTAAAACATTACAGTTCAGAAATAGGAATCATCTAACAATAGTATCAAATAAGTAATGGATAAATCCTTCGTCTGTCATGAATGACTTTAGAGAAACCTTGAAATGTAGCAGTTACTGGAATTTGGTTTAGGAATAACTGGGAGATGCTTTCTTTTGAATCAAACTTAAATATTTTAAATCTTATTCCTTGCTCAATTTCAGACAGACAAGCTAGAAACAATTTACTATTCAGCATGAAGGTAACTGTATGGAAGAGATGCTACCCCTGTACTCTTTGGATATGGAAGCAAATAATGCTGGGTCAGATTACAGGAAAGGAAATTGAATTATGATGTTGTACTACTAGATTTAGTACCAGCAATGTGCTGTAATATAGTTGTAGCTTGATGTGCTCATTGCTCATACTCTAGGCACACATTAGTCATGCTTCCTTGAAACAACTTCATGCTCAAGAACATCCTAGTTCTGTTGAAGAGTTTCATTTCTAATAACATTAAGTAACTTTTTGAGAGTCCCATGTATGATCCTTTGCAAGATAATTAAAAGCACAACTGTGGCGGGCACAAGCATGCCTATAGTTTGGGGCTGCCTGTGCTAAGATGGGCTGTGTTCATGTACTGCACCTACAGATTTCCTATGTGCACACTTCCATGTGATGCTATATCTGAGATTGCCTACAGGTCTTTCTTGGAGTCTTCCCTTCATATTCCCTATGCAATGTACTATTTGTCCTCATTTTCAACTACTGATGTGAAACTTTTGTTCTTACCAGAGCTCTTCCAAAGTCTTTAATTATGCATCTACTTTCTTGTTAAGCTGTTTATACTGTAGGAGCTCTTTTTTTTTCCCCATCTAGAACACTTTGATTATAGGTAACTTGTCTGCTGAAGTCATTGTATATTCTTTTGACGGTTATCAGCAAAAAATGCTGATGTAGACTTAACCTTTGTGCCTTAAAACAATATTTACCCTACTTTCTTTCCTTTCACACCTTGTGACAGTGCCTCAAAGTATTCTTATTATACTTTCTGTATCAAATTGCTTATTCTAGTCTGAGGTATTGTAGATAATTTTCTTTTAAATGACAACGAAGTCAGTTTTCCTCATCTCTTTTAAATCGTTTGCTTTGTTGCTGGAAAACAGATTTGGCAAATGGCTGTGTGTTTCAGAATCAGTTTCAATTAATTGTTCACTTTTTCCTTTGTAATTTAAAGTAAGACCTAAATTTGTACAAGAACAGTCATAATGATGAATAAATGTATGCTTATAAGAACAAGTGTATTTGACGTGGGGCAGATAATGTTCCCTCAGGATAAGGCCTCTTGTAATGATAAACAGAACGCAGGTACTCTGAAGACTTGTGGATTGAGCCTAAGTGGAAGCTCTTGACTCTTTCAGGTATTCTGCATGACTCGATTTATGTCAGCTTGTCCTTCACTAGAACAAATCCTCCTGAAACCACACAACACAATGACTATATGAAGAGAAAAAATATGTCTGAAAACAGTAGAGTGGAAACTTCACAAGTGGAAGCACTCAGTGACCAGCTGAAGCAAAATCCATGGCCTCTGGAGAAGAGCATATTTGAGAGTCTACCTCCTAGGCTTCGTAAAGGTACATTCTTCAGACTATGTTCTGTGACTTTAAATGGCAAATAGTGTTTTCCCATCTTACCTCTCAACCTTACTCTAATCTTACAATTTGCAAAAGATGTTTATTTAATCTTTTTGCCCCTGTGAAGTTAAAGATTAGTTCAATTCAGAAATGTTCTCAAGTATGCATTGGGAACTTGTACATTTTGATATAGCTACAAAAATAAGTCTGAAAGAGGGTGAAGGAATTACTTTGTGAAGTCATGAATTAAATTCTCACGTGGTTCTAGATTTAGTTTGCAAGTCTACAGTATCTTTGTAAATGTAAATTTAACAATAAAGTTGAACTTCAAATCTAAACACTGGTTACTGGTTCTTTTTATATCATACTTCAGTAGATTTCTAATTGCCTGGTTTTCCTGTTATCTTAAGATGTTAATATACCAGGAACACTTCTGATATTTTAGTCTAATTAACAAAATTTTTTTTAACAAAATTTTTTGTGGATGCTGATTGGTGTTTTCAAGATCTGAAATTTGTAGTTCTAGTGACTTAGGAGAATAAAATATGAAGTGTGAAACTTCTGAAATCTATATATTAAAAACTGGAATATGAGGAACTCTAGAATCTAAGCTCCTTGAAGTTGCAAAGTCTCAGACAAGGCAAGAATGCTGTCTAAAATACGTAAGTATTTTGGAGATGTGAACCTTACATCTTCTCGTAATAAGTTAATACTTTTACTGCTTAACAGTTCTGAGTAATGTCTTTTTGTCTGTTATTAGCCAGTGCTTCCCGTACTTTAAAACAGCATAGAGAAGGCTTACGAAAAGTGCCTTGATTACTTTTTCCAGTTTCTATCTGAGCTTTATTCAGTAAGACTTGATCATATTGACTGAAGATTTCAAATAATTCACTCAAGGCTTGGTATTGTTTCCAAATAGTCTAACATCTTTCTCAAACACAATTACTCTCAAGCGCTTCAGGAAGCTTGTAAAGAACCAAATGGATTCTATGCTCAGTTCTCTAAACTCTTCCCAATGCGGGTGATATCCTACCTGATGCTACCATATACATTACCTGTGGAGTCTGCTTATTCTGCTGCTTTACGGTAAGGAAGTTTTCTTGAACCGCTTTGTAATTACACTTGAGAATAATTGAATGCTCATTCAATTTTGTAGGTGCTCTGGTACTCTATAATTCAAATGTCTTTGGACAGTTATTTCTACCTACGTAAAAGGCATCCACTGAAAGCCTCTATAATCTACATAAATAATCATAGTAATAAAAAATTGTGCTGCTAAAAGCTGTCTTTAATTCCTCAAAAAGAGCACCCTTAATCCTGTGACTGTGCAGATTCTTCACTACTGCAGCTGTATTCTGCAGTGTTATTTGAACTCCATCTGGAGTTCTGTGCTTTTGCTTCTTTCTGAAGTCAGGGATGAAATTTAACGGCTTATTTGGCAATTTTTCTTACTGAGTTTTAGGTTCACTGAAAGTTGTTTTCTCTTGAAACAGTGCTAGTTGTAAAGGCTTTCTTGATTCTTGCAGAGGAGGAACTATATGCCACGAATCATAAACAGTTGGATAGGAATTTTTTTGCAGTCTATCTAGAACTTGGTAGAACGCATATATTGGTCAGGCACTCAGTGTAGTTCGGAGGTGTAGTGAAATGCGTTCTCCTCTTTTATTTTCTCTAGACAAAGAAGAGTTAGTTAGATGGGAAGTTAGAGGTTGTGAGGATCTGGAGGTATTGGTGGGGGAGTTAACACAACTGTTGTTTTCCCCAAGCTATTGGATTCATTATGTAGGAACATAACATAAAAGAGCTCAGTTTACAAACTAACTTATGTATTTTGATTGTAGGTTAGTGAACTGGTTTCCTGACATGCCTGCTGATGTTCGATGGATGCAAGAACAACTTCTTCAAATTGCTGGTACAGTTTATTCCCAGGCTAAAAAGAAGCTGTTCTGTACATCCAGGTAAACTGTTGTGCTGCTGCATGTAAATTATGCATTTTTAAAAGTTCTCTCATAACAGAGCTTCAAGTACTCTTAAGTTTCCCTCTTAAAATAGGATTTAATTTTCTCAAGAGTAGCATGAAACGGTTCTTACTGTTTCTAACTCTTAAGTATACTGTATGGAGTTCTTTGTAGTTCATCAATGACTGCTGCATATTGTAGATGAAGAGGTGTTGCCTATTGGTGGAGTTATACTTCAGGGAGTGTTAGAAAGCAGTCACTGAACTGAGGACAGAGACCTTACTTCTGCTCTGCTTTTTAATAGCTGAAGCAATCGATGAGAAGATGAGGTAGTTGCTCAGAAGTTCTTAATCAGTTTGTCAGTTAGGAACTAGAAGATGCTGGGAGGAAGACTGGATTTTTAGGAGTCTAGACAGGGTCCTTTTTAAGGGCATAAAACAAACAAAATAATAATAAACACATAGATGAATGTGAAGGTAAGGTAGCTGGGAAAAACTAAAAGACAAATGTGGAAATCAGCTGTTTCCATATAGGGAAATACAGACCCTCTAATTCCATGAAAGAGACCTCTTCTTGTAACCTAGTTGCGACTAGGTTTGTTATGCTTCTCCTATGAAAATAGTATGGCATTTAGCTTTCTAATGCTTCTGTTAGTCTTAGCACCGTGTATATGCAGGAATCAGTGACAACTTGCCCTAATATGAATCTGAGACTGCCATTTGTTTCACCTTTTGCTGAGAAGTTTAGAGTTTGCCCAAGGATCTTGAAGAACTTCTACAAAATAATGACAGCACACATTTTCCATTTAAAATAGACTTGTTGCTGAAACAGTGAGTTGTGCAGCCATGTCAGAGTAGAACTGTGTGTTTGTAGTCTGTCTCTGAGGTCCAAATTGTTCTAAAATGAACTCTCCTATATTTGGTTTGAAAATGCAGAAATCCAGACTGACAGAGTAGGATATGTTTTTCTACAGTAATTTTTGATATTTGTCTCAGTTTCTGGAGTTGCTTGTTTGGAGGAAAGAGGAGATAAATTGGTCTGAATAGCTATCAGCACTGAACAGAACTCTGAAATGGTTTGTAAAAGCTTCTAAGAGGTAACTCTAGCACTGGAGACACCTAATAGCAGTGCTTACTTCAGTTAAAGTATTGCCTTGTTCTATACACAGCATAGTTTTGCATTCAAAACAAATGAAAACACCTTTCATTTTGAGCCAAGAATTCTTGAACTCTGTTTTCTACTTACTTAATTAGAAGGGAAAAACAAAAATACTCTAATACTCTGAAGGTCTTACATACTGAGCCACTAGAAGTGCAGTTTTGAAATACTCGCTGTGAAGAACTGCTTGTTCCTATTTCCTTATAAGAGAGAAGCTTTGACAAGCTCTGCACTGACATAATGAAATATCTGATTCATGTGCTCCATCTTTTAAAAGTTGTCAGACTTATTGGCAAAGGTTCTGGCTTAATGGAAGGACTTAATGGAGGTTGGAACTGGAGGGTTTTCTTTTTCTATTGGAAGTATTAAATGGTGTCTTAATATTAAATAGTAAAAATACTCTTTACAGTATACGTTTTTATCCAGATTTCAGAAGCATTTAACTCTTAGGCAAATAGCCTCTCTTCCTCTGAAACAATGGAAAGGCTTCTACTTGCATGACACTAGTTGACTTCTGAGGCCATCTCTCTAAGCAGAGATGTTGTTCTTGATATGTAACTCTACTGTTAGCTCTCCAGTTGCATGATATCAGTGTCCTTGTGCTGCTTGCCAGTGAGGAGCTGGAGAGGCACAAGAAGCTGAGTGGGAGCAGAACCAGGACAGCTGACTCAATCTAACCAAGGGGTACCCCCTACTGTATGGTTGTGCTTTGCTAGAGAAAGAAGTGGGGATTAGGGGTGGGAATGCAGCTCAGAATTATGGTGTTTGTCTTCCCACCAAACTGTGGTGTGATGGACTCTGCTTTCCTACAGATGGCTGAACGTGTGCATGCTGATGGGGAAGCAGTGAATGAGTCCTTTGTTTTGGTTTGCTTGTAGCTTTTGCTTGACCAGGTAAACTGCTTATCTCAGTACATAAGCTTTCATGCTTCTACTTCTCCAGTTTCTTTCACCCACTCACACCAAGTGGCTGTGTAGTACTTGTCTGCCTACTGGAGTCAAAGCTCAGCAGTGACCAGCACCCACAGAATAATTTACACTGACCAACTTTGAAGTTTTCTGAAGCCTTTCTTTAAATAGATTTCCTCTTCAGATAGCCAGATCCTACGGCTATATACGTAGAATTCCACACTGTATTCAATAGGTGACCCTTTGTGGGCTTGTAGTATGTTTCAGTGTCTATCAGGAGCTTATTGCTGCTCTTCAAAACATGAATAATCCTATTTTCTCCATCCTGTGTTGTCAGGTCTAGCTTCTCTTTTGCAATCAGACTTCATTCTCGTGAAAACTTGAGCTCTTTAAAGTTGGACATTCTTCTAGAAGCTCTACCTGCTGGATGGGGTATCTTTTAGTGCCATCTGAAACTCAAGTATAGAAACTGATGTTGAAGTGTGTATGAGGAGTTTGTTTGGAGGAGAGTGAATGATGTTTTTGTTTTTTTGCTTCTCTGTTTCCCTAAAGCATTGCAAAAGAGGAGAAAAAAACTACTAGTATTCTTGGTGAATAACCTCAGTTTTGCGAAAGGAGGACTAGCGTGGTGATTAATGTGGTCTTTTAAAGATCAGGAAATTACTGTTTCAGCTGTTCAAGTTAGTGATACTTGGCTGGCTGTGAAATAGAATTCTGAGATGGTGTTTGTGAAATCGAACAACTGTCTTTCCTGGCCAGTATTGAGGCCATGCTTGTTAATGACCAGTAACAGCTGTAATTCACAAGTGACCATATACTTTTAAGTAAATAGCTAAGGGAGATCAAAAGTATTCAAGAGATTATGCACCAATTGGATCTCCCCTTTTAAACATATTAGAACAGTGTGGTGGCTTGTAATTTAACAATTGATATACTTCTGAGGACATCACATAACGGTAGGATGCTTTTCTTTCAGGTAAGGTTATTTTAAGAGCCCTTTCCTGTTGTTCTGTGTCCTAACTCATTAAATACTTCTAGAGTTAACATAGTGTTCTTTGTCATAACGATTCCCTGTAAGAAATTTGAATAGTAATAGAGATATTGAAACACTACTAACCTTTTTCTTTTTTGTATTTCTTTTCTTAAACAGGAAAGACAATTACGCACCACTAAGAAAATGTCAGACTGCCCCATCTACTGTGGAATTTCATTCTTCGTATTGTCGTCTTAAAATGCCTCACTCTTCTGCAGACATTGAAACCTGGCTCTGGGAGTCTTCATGCTACGTGGACTCTGTTATGAAACATATTTCTCCTAAGGCAAAGGAGCAGTCAGACTTTAGCTCTTATCCCAGTTTTCTCCCAAATTCTGATGAGTCTGGTTTGGAAATAGATTTTGACTCCTCCTCAGAGACAAGCTTCCAAACTGCTCCAGAATACTAACTTGGAAATAGATTCCACAGCTTCCAAAATTCAAATTTGGCAGAGAAATTTAAATCTCAGAGGACTAAAGGTCACTTTGTTTATTGCCAATAAGTTTTGGGAAAATGTTTACAGCTTCCTGAGAAATCTGCCTTTGGAATTCTTTTCTTTTATGAATCATTAGAACAGTAACTACTATACTAAGTGACAGACTACAAGTCTGTCAAAGCACCAGCTCAGTAAACTTCAGTAAGGTTTGTAGTAAACAATGTCTCTTTGGAAATGAGATTTTTAGTTTTTAAATCTACTTTCAGGACAGAAATGTAAATTCTGTAAACATCCTGTCAAACAAGCATTGATAGCAAATGCTTTTTAAAAATATAATTCCATATAACATGTTTTAGGATTACTTTTATAGCACTTAATGAAATTGGATTTGTACTTCATAAAGGGAAATATGCATTTGTGCTTCTTAGTGGCCTCCCACATCTGTATGCCTTATGTTAAACATACTGTTCTATTTACGGAACAGTTGTCTGCATGAAATAATGTAGGAACAGTGTTAGTGTAGGATATTGTCTGTATTGCACAGTTCATGTGACTGCTCAGGTTCCTCTATGGTTCTTTCCCTCCTTAAATACTTCCCTGGATAAAGTCATGAGAACTGGGCTCCTTTCACCTGAGATTTAATCAGGTACAGTTTCTGTGACTTCATAGGACTTCTGTGTACTCAACGGTAGCTTAAGACTTAACTAAGTATTAAAAAGTAGGTAAAATTAGTGGCTGTGATTAGTAACTTCAGAAAGTGTTAAACTTCATGGCAGATGTTAAAATACTTCAGTGTATATTGAGTGGTGGCTAATGTTTTGGTCTTCTCTCTAATTGCTGTCCAATCATTCTTGATCCATTTATTTCCCCTGCAGCTCAGGAGATATTTTTATTTTTTATTTTTTTTTGCTCTTCCTTCACTTTCTTCTTGCTGGAGGTGGGTTGGGGGGAATAAAAAAGAAAAGATCTTTTCTGGCTCCGGAAGGCCTCACAGACCCAGGATAACTTTCCAAGAACTATTGTCAAACTAAGTGAATTTATAAGCCTTGGTGGAAACAGCAGTATCCAGGGGCTGCACGGAGGTCTCAAATACTGGGTTCAAAGTGGACTGGATCACATCTGTATCAAGTGATTAGGGTTGTAAATACTTCCCTCAATGAAGGTTCTTTGTAAATATACTAAAGGTGATTCATCAGTGCATGAGTATTTCAGGAGAAGTAGTACCTGTTGAGATTAACTACCTGTTGGTATGTTTTGGACATGTTGGGTTTTGGTTTTGTTTTTGTTGGAAGTGGAAGGAAACGGCTCTTTGAAGGTCAGGTTGCCGTGTGTTTGCAGCAGGTGTGTGATGTTTGTGGGCTGTGTGTGCGTGGATATGACTTCTGGGCAACCATGCTGTGGCCCAGGAAAGAGACAGAGGGTTGCTCAGGGGGAGCAGGGATGAGCAACACAATACATGGGGGTGAGAGAAGGGAATGTCTCCTTCAGGAGTGTAAGTGTGGGTACATGCTTCTCCCAGAAGCAAAGCTTTGGACCAGCCTTTAAGCAGTTTTTCAGCTGTGCTTCCCGTAAGCTTGGAGTGGTGCAGCATGAAAATGATGATAGAACACTGTAGGCAGAGCAGCCCCACTGTCACATCCTTGTCACAGACGCCTGGTGCTATTCTACTTCCCCTGTTCTTTCCTTGCCTTGTGTGTACGTATCCTCAAATCTGCGACACAATCTGTGAATGTTACTGAAATGACAATTAAAAGACGAAACGCCCACCCTTGCCGCCTGCCTGTTACTCTACCCGCATACACCTCTCCCCCGCGCCCCCTCCTCCCCCGTATCCGGGTACCGCCTCTTTTCCCCGCCCCTTCCTCCTCCGTCGTCCAATGAGTGCTGGGGCGGTGCTCCCTGTCATGGCTGCCCTCATGCTGCGGCCTTGAGCGCCGCGTTCCCCCGCCAGCCGCCGCCCAGCGCCCTTCAGCCCGCGCCGCCATGGGCACCGTGCACGCCCGGGTGGGTGAGGGCCGCGCCGGGAGGAGAGGGAAGGGGAGGGGAGGAAGAGGCTGCGGGAGAGCGGCCTTAGGACCGCGCTTTCCCGGCGACCTTCGAGTCGGTCGGGGCGCGCCCGGGCAGAAGCTCCCACGGTTGGAAGCATAGCGGCGGGGATCACCTCTGGGCGATGCGCTCCTTGTCGTTAGCGGCTGTGCTGCGGGATTCGATTCCCTGTCCCGCCGTGCTGCTGGGTGGGAGGCGGGCAGGCCGCGAGGGAGTCCGGCCTGAGGAGTGTGGGAGAGGCCGGCGGTGCTGCTGGCTGTGGTGTGAAGGCACTCGAGCTGATCTGAACACTCCTTGGGAAAATGTAAAGCGCGTTTTGCTTAAGCTGATTTCCCCTTAAAGTAGCTATGGAGAGCTAACCTGGAGGGCAGTATAGCGTGGAATTGTTGAATGCTCTGAGTTGGACGGGACCCACAAGCTCGTCTCAGTCCAAACCCTGTGCCTCAGAGCGTTGTCCGGATGCTCCTTGAACTCCGACAGCCACTGCCTTGGTGAGCCTGTACCAGGCTCCAACTTGTGACCACCATGTTCAGCCTGTTCTAGGGACTAACCACCCTGTGGGGAGTAACGTCACTAACCAGGTGTGATTATTGAGCAGCTGGCCTACGTGGGGCACAGAGCTGATCTGAGGGGGGCGGTTCTTGAGACCCCAAGCCCATCCCTTTTCTCCAGGCACCTGTTGAATACGTACAGGCCTTTACATGGCACTTAATTAACTGAGGAACAGATTGCTGCAAGGGGCTGTCATGGTTCCAGAGCATGTAGTTACATGACTAACTTTATTTCTACGTTTCTCTCATATTCTTAGTTTTGTATTCTTAGAATCAGAGAATATTTTGGGTTGGAAAGGGACCTAAAGCCCTCCCAGCCCCGTGCTGCGGGCAGGCTGCCACCTACCAGCTTAGGCTGCCAAGGGCCCCATCCAACCTGGCCTTGATTTCCTTCAGGGATGAGCACAGTTTCCCTAGGCAGCCTGTGTCACTGCCTCACCGTTTGATTTTATTCATCTGTAGTATGTACTGCTACACAACGTTGTGTGGTTGCAGAGCATATCATGTTTGCCTGAAAACTCATGGGAGCTGAAGAGGACTCTCTGTGTAACTTAATTCTGATGTGTAACAGCAGTTTATTACTCCAGTGCTCCTTAAATAATTCAGCATGTGCTATATTAGTGACTTAAGTCTAAAAGTGGATTTACTGAGTTATCCAACCCCGACCTCTGCTTCTGCAGGTAACCCTGCCTTCACTCATGCTTGAATCTGTCACCTTGTGATAAGAGTCTTATTTTAGGACTCCTTCAGGTATAGTAAATAAGCCATTTTATTTGAGAACGGTTCTAATTAAAACATTCACCTTGAAAGCTCTGATGTCTGGGACATAATGTCATGTGGAAGGATACATTTAAATGACATTAAAATATAAAAGCATAGAGATTTATGCAAAGCAAAGTAGTGTACTGAAAACACCTTTTTTTCTTCATTTTTCATCTGTCACACTTCTCTCGCTCTCAAAAACCCAAACTAAGTATTGTCTCCCTGATTAAAAAAAAAATAAAAATGTAGAGTTCATGTTTAACACAGGAAGCATGATTTAAACATTAGGATATTCTTGGAAGAGGTAAGGATATTATTTTTGAGAGGTCATTTGACATGGAAGCTATTCAGCTTTGTCTGAAATTGTCAGCAGGCACGTAGGTAACAAGTGTGCTGCTAACTCCCCCCATTTCGTGATTCTCTTCAGCTTTTTTTCCCTGTGACCCAATAAGGACAGGGTCAGGATTATTCACCTTTCTCCATTTCTCCTTGCAAATCACATCATTAAATGATATTTTCTTTTGCACTTCCAGAGCTTGGAGCCCCTTCCAGCAAGTGGGCCAGACTTTGGGGCCTTAGGAGAAGAAGCTGAACTGGTTGAAGTCGAGCCTGAAGCCAAGCAGGAAATTCTTGAAAACAAAGATGTGAGTACCTGAGCAACATCTTGGTTTTTTTCTTAGACCTTCTTAAAAGGTGCTGCCCTCCCCTGACCCTCATAAGAAGTAACCTCATCCACGGTGCTGTTTAGTAGTGAGCCATACAGCTGCCCTTAATCTGCTAGGGTGCAATATTGGCCACATTTGAGCAAACTGCCACCACATGAATTGTGTTACTGTGATAAAAGGTAACCTCAGCAAAAGATGTTAGTTTTTTTTTTTTTGTTGTTATTTCACACATAAGAGCATCTCTGCTTTGGCCGTAATATGCTTAACTTTGCTAGACAGAAGAGGTCTCACGTGTTACCTTCATTTCTATATAATTTACCTTTCCTCTATTCTGTAGTTATCCCCACTAGAAGCTTGGTAATAAAATTTGTTTTTTATTTTGTTCATTACATATTTACCCTACTACTTTGGTTGTTTGGTTTTTGTTGTTATTGTCTTAAGCAATTTGAGTAATGGTAGGTTGCTCTTATTCCGCTATTTTATTAATTAGAAATACATGAAGCATTTGCAGATTATCCCTAAATTTGTAATACCCCGAAAAGATTGGAAAAATGAAGGAAATGCAGTCACTGTAGTGCATTTGTATTAGAAAAAAACTGGAATCTGCTGTGTTTTTTAACATAAAACAATCTCAGATGGTTACGCAAAAAGACAAATGATTTTAAGAAAACAGAAAACCTCATCATGCTAGTGGTCTTAATGTGCACTTTAAACTGCAGTTTTAATAGTTTAAATATTCATAATTTGAGGCACTCTGTTATTTACTCATTTTTGTTGTTTTAATTCTTTCCATATATGTAGAGGATAAAACACATGGCTAGCTACAGCTATCTATGTGTTTTGTCTTAAATGTCTGAATACCTTGATGTGATTTCTGCACTTACTTATTTGTTCATTTAACAAACACCTAAGAAACCCCAACAGCAATAGTTCATGACTATCTCTTCAGCTTGATACAGTATTAGATTTGGTAGTAGAACCTCTTTCTCTTTTCTTGTTAAAGGAATTGCAGACAGCTTCTCACGATGTAGGCTAGTTGTAATTGACCTAGGAGTCTTTGTTTTTTTTCATTTGGACAACAGTATATGTGATTTTGTGGGGGCTTTGGGGGGTGTGTTTGTGTTTATTTTATGTGTAGATGGTTTTGATACTCATTGTTAGATGTAAATTCAGTGTTTGTGTTTAAACATTGGTTGCATTTAGGTGGTTGTTCAGCATGTGCATTTTGATGGACTTGGAAGGACCAAAGATGACATTATCATGTATGAAATCTCAGATGTTTTCAAGGCTAAAAATCTCATTGATGTAAGTACTGTGGTGAATAACAGACCTACTGCTTAAAAATTCAGGTCATGATTTTCTCTCTGTCTTTGTTTGTGCTGGGCTGCTCTTCTCAGACACGAGGCAACTGTGGTAACTTTTGTAATGATTTTAAACTAGTCAAATGGAAGCCAAACTTATATACACAGTACTGACAGATACTGTGTTTTCTGGTGTATTCAACTCAAAGATGTTGAGTGCTGGCCAACAGTACTCTGAGATATTTTCAGTTTCACCATTCCTGTTTGAGAATTACTAATTCTGTAGGTGTCACTTTCAGTTAATTTACTTAAGAAAAATACTTGCAGCTCAGCACAAATGACCACTGCCCATCTCCACAGTGGGTTCACTTGTGAGTTAAGTTGAGTGCACTTTCAGGCAGTGATTCCTTCTGGAGTTTGGCACAGTTGCCTTCCTCCGGCTGTACAGGGCAATTGTCCATGTAATCCAAATTCTTCCTTTTTATGCAGTTTCTTTGTATACGTCCCCTTGTACTGCTTGGTTACGCTACTGAATTCATCAAGTTTAATCTCCAGATGAGGTGGAATAAGAGTATGTGTGTGAAATTAACATGCAAAGTGTGCATGTTTAATTTTTATTCAGGTGTGCCGGGTTTCAGGACTGTAAGAAGTGCAAAGGAATCAAGACTACTTGTAAACCAGTCTAGATTTAAATGGATTAGGGTGTGTGTGTTTGTTTTTTGTCAAAAGCATGGGCCCAGTAAATAGGTGTATAAGTTCTAAGTACTGAAACCAATTTGAATAATAGGTTTAAGCATCTGAACAGTTAGCTTGCCAGCTGGGTAGGAAATCTAGCCAGATGCTCTGGATTTAATTTCTTTATGGATTTGAGTGTTAAAGTGACTGTGATCTGTTTTGAAAGCACATCTGTATGTCTTTGTATAGATAATCTGTGAATTTTGCATGGCTTAGCAGCATCTTCACTATTTTATCCTAGTTATTTTCAGTAAGCTGAAAAACTGAGCTACCTATCTCATCCTGTAGGTAATGAGAAAATCGCATGAAGCTCGTGAAAAGTTGCTTCGTCTAGGAATCTTTAGACAGGTAGAGGTTCTGATTGATACCTGTCAAGGTATGTATTGCCTCAGTAATACACATCTGTTTTCTCATACACTCCTATAATTACATATCCCTGTGTTACAAGTCAGATTGTTTTCGTTTATATAATTTACAAAGCTCTCTCATATTCCTTTATATATTTTATGTGCAAACATAGGTGTTCTATGTATGAAAATATATGTGTCTACATCCACTATCTGTATGAAAGAGATGTATTTACATCCAAGCACAGATACAAGTTGAGCAGAGAATGGCTTGAGAGCAGCTCTGAGGAGAAGGATATGGGGGTGTCAGTTGATGAAAGATTCAGAGTGAACTGGCGATGTTCACTTGCAGCCTAGAAGGCCAACTGTACCTGGGCTGCATCAAGAGAGGTGTGATCAGCAGGTCAAGGGAGGTAATTCTGCCCCTCTGCTCTTTTGAGACTCCACCTGGAGTACTGCATCCAGTTCTGGAGCTCTCAACACAAGAAGGGCATGGAGTTGTCAGAGCAGGTCCGGAGGAGGGTCATGAAGATGATCAGAGGACTGGAGCACCTCTCCAGTGAGGACAGGCTGAGAGCTGGGGCTCTTCAGCCTGGAGAACAGAAGGCTCCAAGCAGACTTGACAGTGGCCTTCCACTACTTGAAGGGAACCTACCGGAAAGCTGAGGAGGGACTTTTTTAAGGGCATGTAGCAACAGGATGAGGGGAAGTGGCTTTAAACTGGAAGAGGGCAGGTTTAGACTAGATATTAGGAAGAAATTCTTTACTGTGAGGATGGTGAGCCACTGGAACAGGTTGCCTGGTGAGGTTGTGGATGCCCCTTCCCTGCAAGCATTCAAGGCCAGGCTGGATGGGGCTTTGAGCAGCTTGGTGTAGAGGGAGGTGTCCCAGCCTATAGCAGGGGGTTGGAACTAGATAATCTCGAAAAGTCCTTTCCATCCCGAACTATTCTATGATTCTGTGCGGCTGCATATATATGTATGTGTGTAACTATTACTTGAATACATGCATGCAAAAATGAGTTAATTACTAACACTTAAATAGTCACAGTGCACATGGGTTAATCCAGATTTTCAGAACAGGAATAAACACTCAGAAAAAGCTTGAAAATACCTTCTGTACTTTCGTGGCACAATTGGCATATTAATCAATCTGTTGTACTTAGTGGAATTACTAGTAATTGTTTCAGTACTTCTAATTGAAAATGACCTTATAAGATACATGGGGCAGCTGAGTCTATGCAGGTTCCTCATTAGGGCTCAGTTTGCATTTCCTGCCTTGTAGTAGCAAACTTGTCAGTATTCTTTCCAGCAGGTGAAAGTTAAGTTACTGACAAGGAAGTGCGCTGCAGTCCCACAGGCTGTTAGCAGTGGGCTGCTGTCCCAGCTGCTTCATGCAGAGTTAGGTACCCTTGACAAGAGCCTGAAGGGAACCAGACACTGTTTGTTGTTTGGCATTTAGTTGTGAAGTGCTGGGAACTCTGCTTTAGTGACAGCATTCTTCTTGCCACCTCTGGACCACTGTATGAAATTCTATATGCACATGCAGATGACATAGAATCATAGAATACCCTGTGTTGGAAGGTACCCTTATGAGTCATTGAGTCCAGCTCCTGCTTTCTCACTCAAAAACCAGATTGTATATCTGAAAACATCCAAACACTTGAACTCCTCTCACTTTGTGGCCATGACCACTGCCCTGGGGAGGCTGTTCCAGGGCTTGACAACCCTCTGGTGCAGAACCTTTCCCTGTTTCCCACCTGACCCTCCCCTGACACAGCTCTGTGCAATTCCCTGTCTCTATCACCACAGAACAGAGTTCACCACTGCCCCTCTGCTCCCCTGTGAGAAGCTGTAGGCTGTAATAAGGTGGGCTGAACAAACCAAGGGACCTCAGTCTCTCCTCATATATCTTGCCCTCTAGACCCTTCCCCATCTTTTTACCAAACTGTTTTTCTTTGTAATATAGTTTCTTTATTATCATTCAATTCAACCAGATCTAAAAAAATTTGAAGTTATCTTGTGTGTGTGTGTCTGCTTTTTAACTAGCTCTCTGGATATACTGTTTTTTCTTTATTTAGGAGATGATGCCCTTCCAAATGGTTTAGATGTAATCTTTGAGGTGACGGAACTGAGAAGGCTGACTGGAAGCTATAACACTATGGTTGGCAACAATGAAGGCAGTATGGTATGGATCATTTCAAATATTTAATAATTCCTTTTTATATCCCTTTTACTTCCATGTTTCGAGCCTAGCAAGGAATTCAGTGATTGAATAAGTGAGGACTTGATGCAAGTCAGATTATTTTCTTGATTCAGCTTTACTAAAGCTTTGTCTTTAAAGAACGTTTGTATTAGTCAGGCTTTCATTCAGCAGGAGCCTGTTTTGTACTGGGGAAGAGTGCTGTACAAATGCAACTCAGTTATTCCACCTCAGGATGTTGGATTTTTTTTTTTAGTTCTTAAAATTTTTTCAATTATTTTTTATGATATTTGAGATACTTTTTCTACTAGAGAGACCAGTAGTTTGGCATTTAGCTTGTCTGAGATCTATTTACGTCTTGTTTTTTAGTTCTCAGTCAGAGTGCTATATATTTGACTTAGAAATTGTTCTTGTTTTTTCATTAATTTCAGCCCAATGCCAGTTATTCTGGGCTGCACAATACTGGGTTTTTCACAACCACATGAACTGTGGAACTTATTTTCACTTGATTCGCTTCAGAAAGCATCAGATTAAAATCTTGCGTGAGGAATATTTACCAACTGACAGAAGTATTAACAGCTGTGCTGTTGTTCTGTCAACTTGATGCTAACAGTAGTGCTGGTTTATGTAGATCCTGCTTTCTTATGCTTATTCCTGCTCCTGTTCTACCTTTGCATGTGTACAACATGGCTCTTCCTGGGTCTGGTTGATAAGCCAGATCAAGGGACTCATCCTTTTCTTCTTAGAAGTATTTTTATCCTGGATAAGTTACTGCACAAGTCAGGTAATGGTGTTATGTAAGTGCAGGGAGAATAGGAACCAAGTGAGTTGAGAAATACTTGTCCAGCTGTGCTGCTGGGAGCAGCATCCAGGATGTCATGGTCCAAATGAAACCAGTAGGGAATCTTCTGGAACTGGCTCCTATCTGTTCTCAAGCAGCTCCTGGACTCTTCTCACTGAGACTAATCCTGAAGCCCCCAGCTGTGAAAACTTTGCCACATAAATCCTGTACTTGCTTGTAGTACACTTGAAAAAAGACTGAGAGCTGCCTTCGTTTCTCTTTTTGTACTCAGCTTCCCTTTCTACTTGGTGTTTTTTGGTTACTGAGAAGTAAAATATTTGGTCGATAAGAGCATGGTGCAAGCGTACACCAGTCTTGGCAGCAGCTATTGTTTCATGAGTTGAACTGATTTGACATTTATCCTAATCCCTTAACTTCATCTCAAACCTGCTGTAGTATTTCGTGCCAGCAGCCCTGTGAGTTGCTGTTTGTTGGTTGGGAAATGCTGTAGTGACCACCATCACAAAGGTCACGTGACTGATTTTTTCCCCAGTAGCTGTTAGACAAAGCCAGTCAGGATTTGGTAGCTTTTAAAAGTTATTTTAAAATAGCACAACAGTAGAACAGTCCTTATAGTGTCTGTGATGAGGGGAAACCTGCTCCATGCTTTCTGCAAAAGGGCCCTGTGCTGTCAACAAGGCAGCATACAAGGAATTTTTGTCTGAACAAGCAAACGCTCTTAGCTGTACTTTCTGGACAGTTGCAGTGGTATGTTGTACTGCCATCTGGGTTGACTGCAAAAAATACCTTGTTCTTCAGAACAAAAATAACAGAGTGTGGCTCTGTATTGATAATCTTCCATTGGCTTACTTCTGTGGCTCCAAAGATCCCGAACTGGCAGTTCAACTGCTCTTTCTCTCTGCTGGAAAGTCTGCAGTTGCCAAAGATTTATCTGGGCTTTCAGACTGGCTAGGAAAAATAGGCTTGAAATAATCACATCACTAATGATACAGTGACAGCACACGATCTCGGCAGGTACTGCACAGCACTGAAAACTGGGTGATGATACTAGCCAGAATGTGTGCTATCATGATGGCTGTTGCTGCCACTGCAAAGAAAAACCCATCTTACAAGAAAAACTTGTTCAGTGACAAGTATATTTAATGTCTGTTTTTCTCATTCTCAGGTTAGAGGCACCTATCTTCAGCCTATAGTTAAGACACAATTTAGCAGACTATGAAATCATGTTCTGGTGGCTTTTTTTTTCCTAATAGGTACTTGGGCTAAAGTTCCCCAATCTCTTTGGACGTGCAGAAAAGGTAACCTTCCAGTTCTCCTATGGAACAAAGGAAACTTCATATGGACTGTCATTCTTCAAGCCACAGCCTGGAAACTTCGAAAGAAAGTAGGGAATACACTTCTGAGCATCTCTTGTTTTTATGAAGAAATATAGAACAATCAGTAGGATCTTTCACTGTGTAGTAATTCAATCTGTTCCTTTACTCAGGATCTGTTAGTTTTAAAGTATCAGAGCTGGATTCTTAATTTTTTGTGATGATGTAAAACTTCACGTACTTAAATAGTTTCATTTTCTATCCTACCAGTAACGTTTTGGTTCAGTTTTTCAGTTAACCTGTATAAAGTAACTGGACAGTTCCCTTGGAGTTCTCTTCGTGAAACTGATAGAGGAATATCAACAGAATTTAATGTAAGTGTAGCACAAGTGTTTGTGGAGCACATGCTTTGTTTACATTTAATTCAGGTCACAGCTGGCTTT
Organism: Cyrtonyx montezumae; assembly: GCF_038088225.1. Taxonomy (NCBI): domain Eukaryota; kingdom Metazoa; phylum Chordata; class Aves; order Galliformes; family Odontophoridae; genus Cyrtonyx; species Cyrtonyx montezumae. The sequence goes on along the minus strand of NW_027072034.1, from coordinate 93,745,288 downwards.
CACAGATATCTGCTTTCCTTTCTTAACAACTGACACACTTTTACTTGTGCACAGGGCAAATATGTCATTATTTGAAAGAGACCAACATTTTTAAAATGACAGAGGAAATACATTGTAAATCTGTTTCTTGGAATGTAATCTTTATTTTTGCCATATAAGAATGCCACTGCATTTTTCTGCAAGATTTTAAAGCTCTGTTGTAGAAAGGCAGGTTAGAAAAGTTTAGAAAGGTTGTATTGCTCACAGTGTTAATCCGATTCAAGATATTTTTCATCTGGAGAAAATTAGGAAGTGTGCACCTACTTGAAGAAACTCTCTTGGCTGGATCAGACTTACTCCAAAATAAAAAATTATTTCTCTGATTGAAGAAGTTTGGAAAGAAAAAGCATAGGCTCTTCTATAAACAAACTTGAGAGAGTTTGATTGTTTTAATTCTGTAGCAAAACCGTTTTCCTGTCTCACTCAGTGCTTCATTTTTTTTTTTTATTTTTACTTTTCTATAGTTTCCACTCTGGAAGACCAATCACACACTGAAGTGGGAGGGTGTGTGGAGAGAGCTTGGCTGCCTTGCTAGAACGGCCTCCTTTTCTGTTCGAGAAGAAAGCGGACACTCTCTTAAATCTTCTCTATCTGTAAGGCTTTTTCCTGTCTTAAACGGGGTGTATGTTATTTTGAGTAATCTGATTCTTACAAATGAATCCAAAGGAGCTTTTTGTCTGGTTTGCTTAGTAGGTAGTGTGTTTTGTCGTTCGTACAATCATCCAGGAGATACAAAGAGAAAATAGTTTTTCAAAGTTGGCTGTTGGATTTTGACTATTACGTATGCTTGCCTGTTCTTTCTTCAAAACTGTATAACCCTCCTTGTCATCTAGCATCTATTGTTGCAGCACTGGTTTTACGTGCTGCCACCATTAACCTCTGCAAATTAAGTCTAATTGTTGCAGATTAATGAACAGAGCAGAGGCACATCCAGCAAGTTGTTGCTGGGGATCTTGCAAGACCACATTTCATTACCTTTCTGAGCACTGCCATCCTACCTCCCCCATGCTGCACTCTCTTCTTCACATTGAAGAAAATATGATCAGTAACCTACCTCATCCTACAGTTGCCATGCCATTTCTAAACACCGTATCCTATAGCAGTTTTTGTTGTTGATTTTTTGTTTGTAGGTCAAATTTTGGGATGTAAACTCTTTGCAGGCTAACGTCACAAAATTGATGGTATATACCGGGGCATTGTTGCTTCTATATGTGTATCATAGCTGAAAGTTATTACAAATCAAATAAACTAATAAATTTATATATATTTGATGTGGCCTCCTCTGAAGTTAAAAATAAGCTGAACTGTTGAAACATTTTTCCCACATTTATGGAGCTGTGCAAGCCTGGAGCTGTGGTTGTCTCCCTCTGTGTACACAGGTTTTGATGGAAAATAATAGTGTCGCTTTGTGATATTCAGTGGAGAAGAGAACTGAAAAATAATTGTTTGATTCTTTCCAGCATGCCATGGTAATTGATTCCCGGAACTCTTCAATCTTGCCAAAACGAGGTGCTTTGCTGAAAATTAATCAGGTAGTATTTGATCACATCTTCTGTTACTGGATTTTATCCATATTTGTAATCAGAAGCTGACTAGGATAGAGTGAAGACCAGTAATTACTTCCTATCTTTAGGGTGTGCCATTTAAAAATCTTTTTTTTTTTTAAACGGAGGTACATTTTCATTTCTGTACCATGCTCAAACAGTGCAGCCAGTTTCTTGCCATTCGCTCTATATTATTTAGTAGCATTAAATATAGATGCATTATCACAAGACAGTATGTCTTCTACACTCAATAGGAAGTAGTGGCCTCTTATTTTCTGCCGCTACACTGTAAAGCTACCAGACTCTGGTTGTATAGCTACTTGAAATGTATGAAAGATGGGATAAAAATAACTCTGAGTGGTGTACACATGGTTTTTACTCGCTGCATTTAGAGCTCTCAGAAAGCCTGTCTCTTGGTCTCTTGATGTATGGTTTAGTACTTCAGAAGCAGATTGCTTTAAAATGCCATTGGAACTAGAAGTGCTGCTGTTCTTGGATGCAGAAGAGAAATCCTCTGAGTAAGAATGGTGGTTGTAATTCAGGGTTTCGTTGACATACCATTTCTTAGATGTGCCTGTGACACCATTTAGTCATTCGTTACGTTCAGCTACCATTTGTATAACACTACTAGTTGTCCTCAGCTCTTCATCCACACTTTAGTTCCTCTGAAATCTTCTCAGGTGTTAAATAAATACTGGAGATTTGATTTTGGTTGCTCAATTTTCAAGCTTTGTTCTGTTGTGACCTTGTTTATAAGAGGGCTTAGAAAGCAATAGGTTGATATAATATTTAGGAGAGAGATTAGAGTATCGTGCATAGTTTTTTGTTGATCCAGAATTCATTTGTCTCAATATTTAGTGGGTTTCTTACACAGAAAACACTGCTTATGCTGATGCACATGTGATGAATTATGGGTGGGAAGGAACATGTAATACCCAGCACAACTTTAATTTTTATTTATTTTTTTGTCTCTGCAGGAATTGGCTGGATATACGGGTGGAGATGTGAGCTTTCTAAAAGAAGATTTTGAATTTCAGTTGAATAAGCAGCTTCTCTGGGACTCGGTAGTTTTTTTAAAAGATATTTTAGTAATGGAAATAATGCATGAGGTTATTTAATCTGTCTTACGATGATTTTTCACCATGGACAAGAAAAAGATGACAGAAATGAAAGATAGATTGAAATACTCTTATTTCTAAACTGATGTTTTTGCCATGTACAGTCACTTAGGAAGTGGGCAGCTTGGAAAGAAGGGGTTGTCCTTCAGTTCCCCACAGGAGCTGTTCTCCTTCCAGAAGGAATGGTGGGCATGTGTTTGCAGTTTAGTTTTAGAATAGTCTGGCTCCTCTTTAGCCAGGTTTAGTTAGCTTTTACCATTTTAAATTATGAATACATGACTACTGATTCTGGAATCATAGCATGTATTATATGATAAGTATTTTATGTGAAACTGCTGGGAAAGAACAGAAAAGTGATTTCAGTACAAACACTTGAGAGCAACTTCCATTATAAAGATGTAAAAATCGATGTGGCAGTTGTTTCCAGCCCGACATACTAAGTTTAAATAAATGATTTTTTTTTTTAAGTTGAGACAATCTCTGTCACTTGTAAGTTTCTTAAAAAGGATTGGTATAATGAAGAGATGGTGTAGGGCAGATAATTGGAAAGGATGGAATTCAGAGAAGATATTGCAGAGGATGGTATATTTCCGTAAGGCTTTATATAGATGGTACACAGACCACTGGCAAGTAAAGGGTGGCTCACCTTTTACAAAGGTCGAGGCTCACTGATGACTCCACACAGGAGAGATCTCCAACAAGAGATCCTTCCCTGGTGGTGGTCAGCCCTTAAATGGGGTCTGGGAGAGGTGGAGCCAGACTCCACCCCTTCCAGTCACATAGTACATTGCCTTCACCTGTGCTCCTGTGGCTGACTCAGTGCTCACCTCAGGTGATCCATCAGTGGTTCAGGCTGTGATTCAACAGTTCCCATACAGACAGGAAAAATATGATAGTGCTATAATTGGAAAAACTCAAAGCTACTTTCATAGCACAGATACTATTAAACTGGTTCTGTAAGGGTCTATCTGTGAGCTGTTTCATGCTTTTATTCTGAGGAGACTCGCTGTGGTGAAGTTTTGGGTTAGATCAGTGAGGCCAAGATAGAAAGGCATTTTAAAGCAATTTATACCCCTTTCTTATTATATCAAGGAGATGTGTATGTGCTTGATGTTGGGTTCATCTCTGATCATGACAAAGATATGTCAGTGTTCTGAGGATGGGAGGTAGCAGGAGCAGGCTGTACTCCAGAGAAATTGCCCAGCACTGGTAGCCTAGTTGTTGACAGTAGATTTCACCCTTTTGTACTTCTATATTGTACACAGACAGTGGGCATATGATTAAATGTATTTATTACACTGCTCTGACTCCCAGGAGTTACTGTATAGATAAGCAGTAATTGTATATATGTACATGATGCCAACATAATGATTTGTGGAAGGTGGTTTCATTTAATTGTAGGGCTAATTTACAGTCAGGTGATAGCTGTAAAAATTATTTCTATTTTCTGGACTTAGCTTCTGACTGGTTTAAAACTGCCAGGAGTAATTTCTGTCAGCACAGTTTGTCTTATGGCATGAAAATTTGTAACAAAGTAGGAGCTGGACGAGTGCTCTCTTTAGCTGTTGTGGAAGTAGTGCTTGGTTTGGAAGTCCTACTTTAAACTTCAAGATACAGCACTGCATAGAGCAGAAAGAGGGCAGCAACGATCAAGAGTTTCCTAAAAATCCAGTTATTGAAGATGTGATATCCATGCACGCACTGTGATCATGTTAACATTCTGTCAGGCTCAGAGGAGCTGTGCAACGATATTTTACTGAGCAACGATATTTTACTAATATTTTTTTTAGGGAAATGGAATGCTACTTATTAATAAAAAGGAAAAAAACAAACAAGCAACAACAAACTTCTTTTTTTTTTCTCCAAAGGTTTTTTCAGCATCACTTTGGGGTGGAATGCTGGTACCCATTGGAGACAAACCATCCAGTATAGCTGATAGGTAAGGTTTATTTTTAATGTTTCTTACTTTCTTTCAGTCAACCTACGTAACACATGAAAAAAAAATGGTGCGAGTAAATAGAGAAGCAATTCTTATTTGGGGGATAATAAAAACAAACTTATAGTTGGCTTTAGTTGCATGTTAATAATCAAGGCATGCTTTCTGATTTTTTGTTTTCATGTTGAGGAGGGATAATTCAGTAAGTAGGAGCTCCTCCTACCAATATTTGCCATTGCTGAGTGGTTTTTACCATCTTCAAAATTTCATATTGGGTGTAAGTAACAGTGCAGGTATTTTTAGAAGTGAAGCCATGTCACGATTTGTCTTTTTAGGCAGTTTTACCCTCCAATGCCTATGCTTAAAGATCATTAACAGAAGGCATTTAGACTTTATTTATTTACAATAAGTACTTATTGTCACTTGTGTTAGCTTTACATGTAATAAATGTTAACTGGAGTATTTCTATAACCAGAGAATTTTCTTATAGCTGACTTTACTAGTCTTGTTATTAAGTCACCTGTAATTTTGTAAAGCAGATTTGAAAGTATGAGTAAGTAGTTTCAAGTACACCCTTTCAAGTGAAGCACTGAACTAGCTTTGTTGTGTTTCCTAGGTTTTACCTTGGTGGACCAACAAGTGTGCGAGGATTCAGTATGTACAGCATTGGACCCCAGAGTGACGGTCTGAAGCTTTTAAATCCTGCTCTTCTGACAATACTAGAAATATTAGTTTGTAACAAATCCTTAAGTTCTGTCCCTAATTTCTATCTAGTTTTAAGATAGTTCCTCCCTTTCTGCTCTTTGATTCCGAGAAGTGTTACGTCTCTAAATATTAGTTCACAGTGGAATGAAACCCAGTAGTTCTTAGCAAAGCCTGAGCTACTTCTATAAACCAAGCCAGTATATCTCTTTAATTAGTAAGCCTTTGAGCTTAAAAAAAAAATCCTGAAAGATAGTAATAGCTGCATTAAATCTCTTTTTGATTCAGCATATGTTCAAGTAGCCCAGGGGGAAAGGTAATGTGATCAATAGAGGTGTTTTGAGAGCCAAGAGTTTCCTCAGTTCTAGTCCTTATTCTGCTGACTTGCCATTATTATGCTTGGCTGTATAAATTTCCCATTTTTCAACTGAGGCAAGTATGTGAAAGAGCTTCAGAAGGTAACCTCTGCTGAACCACAAGTTGGAGCAAGCCACAGGTGAGGGTGTGATGAAAAAGGTTGATTCACTTGGAAAGTGTAAAGAATTTGTGAAAGTCCTAATTTCTACCTGATAGTTGTGAGGTTGGAGAGAGCCAGCGGCAATTGGAAAGAGCTGTGGAAGGGTAACAGTGCAGTGTGAAACAACTTAAGGATATATTCTTGCACCTTTAAGATCTGGCTCTTGAAAGATATTTCACAGTAAATGCTTTGATTTCAACATCTTCTGTAACTAGGTGATTACTTGGGAGGAGAAGCCTACTGGGCTGGAGGTTTGCATCTCTACACTCCTCTGCCTTTCCGACCAGGCCGAGGAGGATTTGGAGACCTTTTCCGAACACATTTCTTCCTCAATGCTGGAAACCTCTGCAATCTTAACTATGGTAAGACTCAGAAGAATTGTATGTAACAACATCTGCTTCTCTCTCTATATATATATATGTGTATTCTATATATAAAAGCAAAAAGGGGAAAAGAATTGCTGTGGGCCTATTGGCTCAAAAGCATTTTGTTTACCAAGTGTATTTCAGTGGCTGTCAAAAAGCTGGTGCTATGAACTTGTGTATTTGACATATTACCAGTCTTTTTTTTTTTTAGCTTTTTACATTAATTATAGAGCAGCTAGTTGGAAAGATAGCTAGCATGGTAACAGTAGTACCTTTGGCATGGTGGTGTTCACAATCAGGTGTGGTAATTAAATAACACCTGCTATTTTAAACCTTTCTTCAGAAGGGAGATGGGAAGGGGATGTTACAGTGACATAATGGTTTTTGTGGTTGGCTAAATAGAAAGTGGTGGCGTAGATGATATAGATGTATGTGGGTGGTATAAATGAAGGTGTTGTGGCTGATAGGACAGTACATGCATATAGTGATATTTGATATAGACTGTCTTGCTTGATGAAGAGAGATGACATCTGTGTAGGAGAGAAAATCAGATAAAGTGGTTACAAAACCAGTACAGATCTGATACAGGTTTCTAGTTAAGGCTTCACTACTTATTTCATTCAAGTAGGTATCCTGTGGTAGGAAATGAAATTCAACCAGAGTGGGTAGTTTGAGTCCAATGTTCTTGGCATTTATGAGATTTGTGAATAATACGATTTTAGTCCACAGGAAGTGCTCCTGAGTCATCTGACTTCTAGGTGTGAAAATCTAGCTAGCCTTTGAACATCTTGGCAACCTACTCTTATTCTTTGTTGTCCTTGTCTTTTGTGTTCAGGTGATGGTCCCAAAGCTCACTTGCAGAAGCTGGCAGAGTATATCCGATGGTCTTACGGTGCTGGCATAGTGCTCCGACTTGGAAACATTGCTAGATTAGAACTTAATTACTGTTTCCCCATGGGAGTACAGTCGGGTGACAGGTTTGGTTTTTTACACTGATTTTTTTTAGTAGTAACTAGTTTTAAAAGTGACCACACCTCTGTCTGGTTTTGGAAGAGAAAATTCTTCTCTTTTGTTTGCTCAAGGGATTTTCCTAAGCCTTCAAAACCAAATGATAAATCACAAGTTTAATGTCTTTGCTTGAAAAATGAACACAAATGTAATTACAGAATAAGAGAAAGGGAGAACAAATTAATTCGTTAGCAACCAATTATCCTACACCAGGAAAATATTATAATACATAATAAAAAAGCTTAATGGAGCTCTTCATGCCTGTGTAGTTGCAAAAATACTGTGTGAGATACTCTGTTTCCTGTAGGACTCTGGTTATTTATATTTCAACTTGTCATTTGTGTGAATTGTGAACAAATTTTAAAACTATGGACTTCATTTTGAAAATGTAAGCACTCCATATGATGACACATTGGCAAAGCAGTTACTTAAAAGAGCCTTTGTCAGCTAAAGTTGGAACTGTAACCTGCCAGAGATTGAAAACCTTGGAAATGAGGCATGGGGAAAATTAATTATAATTTTATCAGTACCTTATTTTTCATTTATGTCATTTATTATTTATTTCTTTTCAGGATATGTGACGGTGTTCAGTTTGGAGCAGGAATCAGATTCCTCTAACGTGAAAAGGATTCACATCAGTATCAAGATTATCTCTCTAGTGGAAATCAAGACTTCAGAATAGCTTGATATGGTCTAATTTTTTTCTTGAAATACTGATACACATTTGAGTCCTTTACCTCCAACTCCACAAGAAACTACATTAAAAATTTATTCTCTAAAGGTTCATTGTATCTCTTATTCTCATTGAAGATGGGAGAATGCTTGTGAGATCCTAGCTATATTAATTTACAGCTTTTACTTACTATTTGCTTCTTAAAATACTAGAGTTGCATTGGAAACTGGTTCCTGGATATTTTTCATGTGGTTGTAATTGTCTTTGGCCTGCACAACATTGGCCTGCACAAGTCTCACAAGCTATGGGATGACCAAGCATGTGTGTGGTCAGTTTTTTACTATCATCAAAGTGCGTAAAATCGATTTGATGCCAAATTAAAATTAAAACAAAATGTGCTGTTTCAAATACATTTCGCTACTGTTAAATTACCTATAAGTGCCTCCTACAATCTGAATTGCATACTGTAAATGTTCAACTCCAGCTGTCTAGCGTAGTAAGTACTAAAGTCCAAGAATATGAGATACTCAAGGGAAGGGATGCTGTCCAGAGGGACCTGGACAGGCTTGAGAGGTGGGCCCATGCCAACCTCATGAAGTTCAACAAGGCCGAGTGCAAGGTCCTGCCCCTAGGTCAGGGCAATTTCAAGCACAGATACAGATTGGGTGGAGAATGGCTTGAGAGCAGCCCTGAGGAGAAGGATATGGGGGTGTCAGTTGATGTAAGGCTCAACATGAGCTGGCAATGTGTGCTTGCAGCCCAGAAGGCCAACTGTATCCTGGGTTGTATCAAGAGAAGTGAAAGCAGCAGGTCAAGGGAGGTAATTCTTTCCTTCTGTTCTTGTGAGACCTCACATGCAGTACTGCATCCAGTTCTGGAGCCCCAGCACTATAAGGGCATGGAGTTGTTGGAGCAGGTCTGGAGAAGGGTCATGAAGACGATCAGAGGACTGGAGCACCTCTCCAGTGAGGACAGGCTGAGAGCTGGGGCTCTTCAGCCTGGAGAACAGAAGGCTCCAAGCAGACTTGACAGGGGCCTTCCAGTACGTGAAGGGGACCTACCGGAAAGCTGGGGAGGGACTTTTTATAAGGGCAGGTAGCAACAGGATGAGGGGAAGTGGCTTTAAATTGGAAGAGGGCAGGTTTAGACTAGATATCAGGAAGAGATTCTTTACTGTGAGGATGGTGAGCCACTGGAACAGGTTGCCTGGTGAGGTTGTGGATGCCCCTTCCCTGCAAGCTTTCAAGGCCAGGCTGGATGGGGCTTTGAGCAGCTTGGTGTAGAGGGAGGTGTCCCAGGCTATAGCAGGGGGTTGGAATTAGATGATCTTGAAGGTCTCTTCCAACCAAAACCATTTGACATCTTTCCCCTTTTTATAAAGTTTTATTAATTTACATCAGCAGGGTTACAGATGTTCAAAACAAAAAATTGTGTGAATGTCAGAAGTCAGGTTTATTTCAAACAACAATATTTAATATAAAGAGCATCATTTCAGTGTGTTTATCTGACAGTCTTTATAGTAAATACATTTAACAAAGCATTTCTGATGATTTTTTGTTATTGCAAGATAAAAGATGACACTATGTTAAGAATGTCAACCATGTCTTCAACACCATCCACATTTTGACATAGAGAAATATTTTTAGTGGGAAGAATGGAAATGTTTAGATACCAAAATTCTGTTAGGATTTTCTCCCAGGGGTTCAAAGTTTATTTTGCTCGTATTGGTAAAATTAGATGCGTTCTATTGCCTTTGAAACTTGGGCTTGTGGACATTGTTATTAAAGTCAGATCAAGTTTAGTCCTTTAGATTCCTCGTTCATAGGGCAAGGCAGCCTTCCTGAGTAGAAAGTCTCAATTGCAGTCTGCACACTAGTGAAGCTGGTCCACAGTTAAGTTGAGAAAACTATGATCTCTGCAATAAAAGGAGGAACAGAGAGTGAAGCTTAGTTAAAGGCTGAACAGGCTTTTCAAGCACATCTGCTGACAGCCTGTGCTTTACCACTATAGTATTACCAGTAATAATAAACAGAGGGGAAATGGCAAGCCTTTACCTGGGTCACTCTTTCCTTGCCTGTATTGCGTGTTGAAAGGTCACATTTTCTTACGGCACAAAATAGAGAGGAATGCATTCCCATATTCCTCGGGAAGCAACAGCTGAGTCACGCCATTACTTGTGTAGATTATTGATATGAATAATTGAATCCTTAGTCCTATAGGAAATCTGTTGCAGATGTTTATAGTTGGGATGGAAAAGATAGACAGAAAGCAGAATCCCCGCCAAACTGGCTGTAACGCTAAGCAAAACCAGTTATTGCATTTCTGGCCATAGAGTAAACAACTGGAAAAGGATCAATGGTGTAAGGAAGACCTGCAGTAATAACAGTGATTCAGAAGCATGGTGTTTGCTTAAATGGGCAGTCTTGGATACCACAGTCCTTACAGACAAGTTGAGATTTTACTGCTTTTACAGCCATGCTCACAGTTTGTGACATAATGTGATATATATGGGCAAGTCTGTATCTGAAGATGGACCTCATGGCTGCAGACCTTTAACGTTTTGTGAACAGTGCTGAGGTGGCAGGTACCATCTGAGGCAGTTTCTTCATCTGTGTTATTCAGTGCTTAAATTTCCTCCTAGGTGCTGCAGGGCACGATGATGGAGCTGCATCCCCAAAGCTGTTCTGCAGACAGCAGGTGCTCTGCAGATGGAGGGGCACTCAGCAGCTGTGTCACCTTATGGCTATTGGCCAGCTAGATTGTTAAAGACTAACAAACACTTGATGAAGTCCTGACATAAGTTCTTCATTTCCCATTTAGGTCCCTGTTTGTTTGAACTCCACGTTTTGTTTTTGGAAGTGTGGTTCTGGTTTTTTTTTTTTTGCCATAGATGCTTTTTTTTTTTTTTTTTTTTTGGTCTCAAATAATCCAGCTTCCTTTCATTTGCAATAGTCTGACATGCTTTTTCTATTTATGCAGCAAGTTGAAACATTTCTTTTACAAATGAACAAGATATCAAAGCGGGAGGTGAATGGATGTATCTGTGTGGTTTTCTTTCAATTATTAACAGATACTTGCATGTAGGGCTTTACATTTCAAGTGCCGTACTTAAGTCAGTTCAGCTTCATATACTTTGGACTGTGCATGGCTTTTTTTTTCTCCAGAGCTTGGATAACTGCAGTGCCTAAAAGCTAAGTGTACACTAAGACTTCAGTGTTAATGTTATGAAATGAAACATCCACTGTGCAGTCCTGCTGCAGATCAACATAAAACGGGCAATTTAAGCAGCGAATATCATTCTTTGCCATAAGTAAGGCTACTGCTTATTCCCACTCCCCCAGCCCCCACCACTAATTTTGTGTGTGTGTGTGTGTGTGTTTTTCTGTTTACCCAAGGTATTGATCTTCATGTTAACTTAAAGAGTGGAAATAACAGCTGGGACTAACGCTGTCTGTGGAGACAATGTATGCTTGGCCTTGAGCTCTTAGCTTTGTGAAGTTAATTTTACATGAGTGCTTGTTCCGTACACACAACTACAGATTGTGGGTGCCACTCGATGAACACTTTTAGAGCATTCCTCCCAAAAGCTGGAAAAGCTGTATTAGAATGAACTTATTTAATAAATTTTGCAACACATCAACACAGTACTGATGCAGCCACTGTATGTGATGCAGGCACGCTTTGCTGGCCAACTTTGTGCTGTGGGTTTGGGGTACGGACACTCACTGTGTGAGGGATGCCTGTATCTGGGTGGCAGCCTTGCATCTCATTAACAGCTCCAACGGTTCAGATGTTCACTGGAAAAATATACTCTAGTTGAAGTGCATGTATTTGAACACAGGCAAATACCTGAAGTTTTTGGTAGGGGAATCCACTTTTTCCACTAGCAAATGCATGGGATAAAAGTCCCCTGCCATGAGCAAAACATGTCTGCCTGAGGAAACAGATTTGTTCTTCCAAAGAAGCAGTATCGTTAAAAAGTATTCATCAAAAGATTCCTCATGAGCAAACACAACGCAGCTTTACTTGCTGTGAGGTATTTGCAGGGATGAAGGTATTCAGGGAAGGCAAGGGCTGTCTAATCCAGGACAAATTGCCTCATTTTTAGTTCAGGTTTACCATACATGACAAAATCAGAGTAGCACAGCATAAAGCTTACAAACTGCTGAAGGCAGTATTACCTGTGAGTTTCTGTACCGAAGCAAGAAGTGAGTGCCTAGAGCAGTGGTAAAGACAATCTGTAAACAGACAACCTGAGCAGGCTTGGGGAAAGGCATGGGCATGTGGGAGGAGTATTCCATTAGATGTGGAGCAGGAATGATGAGGGTGAGATCAGGAAAACACTGCTGTTTGCATCACCTCCACATTAAACACTGCGTGCAGATGGATCCTGATGCACCCTCTCTTGTGCGCCCCATGCAACATAGATCACTGGACCTTGCAATACAAAAGACCTGAACTGAAGGCTGCTGGCAGGCCTGGGACACGCTGAGAAAACAGGAAGAGAAGCTGAACTTATAACCAACGTCTTAAGCAGGATTTCCACTTATTGAAATTATTTTCTGAAATGATGAGAAAGAAAATCTGGAAAGGAATGAAAAAAGAGATTTTGTGTAGAGTTTCAGGACTGATCAGTACTTAAAGCTATAAATGAATTAAAACATGCCCTGAATTTGGACTTTGTCTGAACAGCAGTTTATCACATCACTAGCATAACCTTTTGGCTATGCTGCTCAGCTCGTGCAGCTCTTAAATCTGGTAAGTTGGTTCTTGTTATTCCAGGAGGTGCAACTCATCCTACAGAACTGCATATGGCTCAACACCAACATGAAAGTACTTTGCATGGGGGACGTGGGAGAGTAGGGCTGCTGGCAGGCCAGGCCAGGGTGCATTATCTGCATGCCCACTGTAATGAATGGCTGTCACAAAAACAGTGCAGTGCTACCTGATGATGAAGTGCAACCTGCATGATGAAGATTGATCAATCAGTGAATCTATGCACTCAGGTTTAGGATCAAAGGTTGCCCTAATATACATTAGGGCTTACTGTGCTCCCCTATAGTCTCAAACGTAGAATCACAGAATGGCTTGGGTTGGAAGGACCTAAAGTCTGTTCAGTTCAATTTCCCTGCCATGGGCTGGGCTGCCATTGACTAAATCAGGCTGCCTAGGGCCCCAGCCAACCTGGCCTTGAGTGCCTCCAGGGATGGAGCACCCATAGCTTCTCTGGGCAGGCTGTGCCACTGCCCTCTCAGTAAGTAATGAAGTCTTGGAGCCACATGCAAGCTAAACAAGCCAAATCTCTTCAACCTTTCTTCACAGGAGAGGTGCTCCAGACCTTTGATCTTCATGGCTCTCCTCTGGGCCACTGTGGACCTCCTACGAGCCTATGGACCATAGGGGCGGTCACAATTCCGTTTCTGCCTCGCTTATTTTTGGAGGAGTCAGATCCCTTCAGAGAGGCTTTGCTCAGAGCTGTTGGTCTGACATCAGTCCATTTTAAGCCTGTAGCCCTGGGGCTCCTGGTGGGAAGCCTAGCAGGATAGGGTCACTGCTCAACAGCCCACCTGGAGGGGCCTGATGCAACAAATGCAGCTGCTTCTGTGAAGATATGAAATAGACATTATTTCATGAAGTATTTCACTTAAGCTGTATGGAAATACATAATGCAGTGACAGTATGGGGCTGGAGGAAATTCCAGATGTAGCAGTGCTGCTCAGAGAACCCCATTCATCTGAGGAGATGCTCCGATCCAAATGCCCATGATGAAGGACAGCACATGGCCAGTGCTCCCATCCCTGGGCTGCTTTGGGTGCTGTGGGGGGGGCACAGTCCCCGTGCTGGAGCAGAAGCACATGATAACCTCGAATCCATTAAAGATGAACACTAACAGCAGCTGCCGCTCCGAAAAAAGTACCCCTCGGATCCGGGCTTTGCACAGTCCTTGACAATCTCCTGTTGACTCGCAGGATGAAGCAGGAGTTGCGGAGCCCCTGAGGGGACCCTGTGGCTCCAGAGCAGATAGAAAACCAATTAGATGCACAACGAAGTGAGAAAGCGTTGTTTTCTCGAATGCACTGTGCTAAATAATGCTTTCAACAAGAAAAATCAGCACATCCGTACGCAGATGCAGCGGTGGTTAATTAACAGCATCCCCGCGCTGCCGGGGACGTGGCCGAGGGCGAGCGCACGCACAACTTCAGGCAGCGTTCCCCGAGGCACAGTGAGGAAGCGGCCCGGCTGCGTTGTGCCGGCCCGCCTCCCACCGTGGCAGGGCGCTGCGGCCGCGGCTCCCCGCCCGCCCGCCCCCTGCCCTCCACCCGCCCGCCCGCCCTCCGCCGGCTCTTCGCCCCTCTGTCGCGGCTCGCCGGCAGCCGCCGCCGGGCTTTGTTCGTCTCCGCGGGCCGGGCAGGGATTCGGGCGTGCTGCCCCGCGAGGAGCCCCATGTCCTCCGCTCCCATCCGCTCCCCGACGCTACGGCCGCACAGGATGAAGAAGGACGAGTCGTTCCTGGGCAAGCTCGGCGGGACGCTGGCGAGGAAAAAGAAAGCCAAGGAGGGTGAGTTCGCCCGTGCGGGTGGGAGGGAAGAGCATCCGAGCAGCCGTCCATCAGGGCTCCCCTTTGTTCTCCGGGCGCGGGACGGCCCCGTCCGCCGCGGGTGGGCGTGGAGGTGGTCCCGGAGGGAAACCCCGGCCCTCGCTTCTGTAAGAGAAACTCTTGGGAATAAAGGTGGTTGTGGGCGTCTTTATTGCTCGGGAGAAGCGCTTGAGGGAATGATTAAATCCACCTGTGCTTTGCTCCCTGTCCGTCCGTAGCTTTACGGCTCTTTTGCCCGGTGCTTTTCCATAGGATCAGCGAAGAGACGCGGCCCACGCGCGCCGGCGTTTTGCGTGGGTAATTAACAGAGGGTGCCCACCCCGGGGCACGGCGTGTTTTCCCAACCGCCTGTTTGTGCTGAATGAAAGCTGTGCGGAGATAGCACTGCGTGCTCTGAAGCAGCGCTGCTCCCTATCTGCGGAGAAGCTGTCGTCCTGCAAGCGGACTTCATAAAGATGGCCCGGCCCTGTGTGTGCGAGCTATAACTTTCCCCTAAGCGTCGGCTCCTCTGATTCCCTGACTGACCCAACCAACGCCCACTTGTGTGCAGAAACTCATTCTCTTGTTCCGTCTGCATGTGTGAAATCTGAATGTTGGTTCCTTACACCACAGTGAGGTTGGGCTTCTTGGGGGCTTAACATCAGCTTCAGCTCTGTTCTGGAGCCTGATGGGTGCAGGGTAGGGAGGCAGTTCCACTGTCAGTCTTTTGAGCAAGCATCTTTGTCTTTTTGCTGATGTTTAGAAGGCGGCTTGGTAAAGTTGAAGATATTTGCCCTCAGAAACACAGCTTCCCTTTCCTTCTCGTGGCTGTTTTGGTGTGGCTTTGTGATGTTTCCTCTGTTATCTTTAATCAAGTTTCTCCACTGTGGTTGTGGTGAGGAGCAGCCAAAGCAGCTGTGCCTTTCTGGTGATGTCACTTGCTGCTGAAGGAAGGTGATGGACAAAGCCCATCCCCAGGAGGACATGGTGGCATGTGCTTGGAAAACATGCTTCAGTTGGAAGTTACTTTTAAACCTGAACAGGATGACAGCTCCGCTTCTTCAACAAGAAGCTTCAGCGTGGCAAGATGACGTTTAGTAGGGAATGGGCTGAGGCCACTGTTTTGCCTACTGCTTTGGCAACCCATGAGGCCACAGCTCCCCTTACCTGTGGGATAGCAACTTTTAGCATCTGCCTTTGGTGCTCTTCAGGGACTTGTAGCTGCAGTGATAGAAAGCGTGGTCATGCTTTTGCCAGTGTGATGGGAAGGAAATGGAAATGGGTGACTCAGCTTCTAGTCAGAGCATTTCTCCCAGTTTGACAAGGGGAACAGAGAAAAGACATCGCCCAGTTCATGATGTGTTTATGCACAGCACTGTGGTGTTTTAAGGGAAAATAGCTTACTACTCTTTTAGGTTCTCTTCTGTTGGAAGTTTTAAGGCTCCTGGAAGGCATGCATTGCATATTATTGTGCACCACGTTGGGGTGGCTCTGAAATGCAGGCCATGGAGAACACAGACTTGACCAAGGGCTCAGCTGTGGGGAGGTGCTGGTGTGGGGTCAGCACTGGAGAGAGGCTCTTCCCAAACTTGCACCGGAATGTGGACACAGGAGCGGAGTGCATGGCTGGAAGCTCAGTCTTGGTGTGTGACTGTGAAGCAGAAGTAAGTTGGAAGCTCACTAACGTGGTATTGAATTGAGTCAATAGACCACGTAAGAACTGTGTGGGCAACTTTCTCCTGGGCTGAGGAGCTGCTCCACCCCTGGGGACTTCCCTGCCTCCCTTCAGGCAGCTGCTGCTCAGCTCCCAGTGGACCAGCAGAGGTCAGTGATCTTCCAAGACTAAGTACTATCCTTCCCACCAACTGCACTCCACGGTAGCAAGATGGAAGGTTGGCTGCTGCCATACCACAGCTAAACCATTCTTGCCTCTAATAGCACGAGAAGTGAGCAAACCAGAGCTCCTGATAAATCCTGCTTTCACTGGCCTGTCTTTTGTATCACAGTGTAAAGACAAGCCTGCTATTGCCATCTTGACTGTATGCATATACAGACCTTTAAACCGGTCTGTGCTGCAGTTGTAGTCCAGTTATATTAATCCTTTTATTCTTTCTGCATGACTTGGCCATGAGCTATGTAGCTCAGAGGTCCATAGACAGATGCTGAAAAAGGTTTCATTACTTAATATGAGCTTCTTTTTTAATCATTATTGGCAGCCATGCCATAAACAACAGTAATGTGTGGCTATCGATCCATAAACAGCAGAGTGTAAATATTTTTTGGCAAGGTCCTTTATAACATGCTGTAATCTATTTTTAGGGAGCTTATATTCAGAGAGGTGTGTTTACCGGACTAATCAAGACTACCACTTTAAGCTTGTAACTTATCTTTATGGTGGGATGGTAAATAAAATTCCTGCATATGGTGGTGATAGTAACTATGGTGGTATTCGAGGTACTGTCTGTGGATTGTAAACAACTTGGCTGCTATTCCTGTGTTAGCAGTGTGGCATGGTGTACTGCTTTGTTAGCATGTGCCTAGAGATGAGGTAGGGTTACAATTTCAGGTCCAATTCTTCAATGTTTTAGGAGTAAAATTCTGTAGGTTGTTGCTTGAAGAAGACTTGGAATTTGTACCTTGAACCTTTGCTTTACACTACTGCATCTTATACTTCTGTTTCTGAATTTTTATGACTGAACTGACTTAATTATAGTCAACACTGACATAAAAGAAACAGCAACCACCATTGTTCATTGGGAAAACGTTTTTAATCCAGTTTCCTATGGCCAAGCTGTGTGATCTCTGTCTGACTCCTTTCTTCCTCTTCCTTTCCAGGAAGAATGCCTATGAGAGAAAACTACCAGCCATCAGGATTATTAAATGGCCACAAACTTTGTCAAAATGGGTGACCATTTAGAACAGAAAGACCTCAGTGAAGTGCCAGTGCAGGAAAAATTGAGAGTGATCTCAACCCTTGCAGGACAGGAGAAAGCCCATGTGGGAGGGAAGCTATAAGAAAAAAGGAACTGTCTATGGAGAGGGTGCTGTGTGAGGTTGTGTATTTCCCTGTGTTATAATGGGTCATGACACACATCCTGAGAAAAGCAGGATGTGTTCATTCCAGTGCTCGTGTCACCGTGTGGATTACAATTTTTCTCCATGTTGGGTTATGTGGAAATGTGCATAAAATCTATAGTTTCATCTATAGAAGGAACTAAAATGTACATATACCTCCTATTTCCCATTGCTGAAAGAGTGATACCCTTGTGATGAAAGAAATGACCTGTTTTGCTGCAAGTTTCAATGCTGGGTTACTTGCAATGCTTTGTTTTCCTCACAACGCTGTAGGAAAGACTTGGGCAGCAGGTGTTTGGCAAAATAAACCTTCTATTATTATCTATGTGTGTATCTATATATAGGCGTTATGGAAGAAACAGCCAGAGAAGTGCAACATGCTTAATTGCTTGGTGCTTTTTCCCTGTGACACAGTTGAGGGTGGACATAGAGATTAGGAAAATGCTGCAGAAAAGAGCAGTGTGCAGAAAAGACCAATATGTGGTGCTGTCTGTGGTGGAGAGAACTGACTGCTGCAGAAGGCAGCTGCATAGTATAAAGTTTTATGCATATCAGAGCAGATTAAAGGATTGGTTTTAGGGTCTGTGCCTCTGTGTAACAGTAAGATGCTGTGTCTGGGAATATTTTCCTGCCTCTCTGGTGTTGGGGTACTTGGGCAGAAATGCTGCATTACCTCCTTGTTTCCTGCAGCCCTGCACAAGTTGAAGCTATCTCCAGATTGTTTAGGTGGAACTGCTTGTGCTGCCCAATCCATTCCAGCTTTCTCAAGGGAAGAACAGGAGGAAATAAGCTCAAAAGCAGAATTAAATTGGAAGAAATCACTTCTCTATTGTTCCTTTAAAACTGATGGGACTGCTTGTGCAGGTAATTGCTCTCTGGAGAGAGAAGAGGTTCAGAATCAGGTTCCTTAGATCTACTTCATTGCCTTTTTGTGTGATGAGCACATCTCAACTCTGAGGCATCCCCTTGAACACAACAGGGTGGGAGAATTGGAGTTAGCTTGGAAAACAGGTCTCATCTTCTTTCATTTGAACAGGATGTGCTGAGCACTGTTAGAAGCTCTCTTTTCTATGCTGTCTGTTGCACGGTCTCCAGAGGTCCATTGGTGTGAATGCACTGCAAAAAATTGAACTCCTCTGTCTCAGTGTGTTACAGCTTTGGTTCAGTGGCTGCTTGAGACTTCTAACAAGTATTTAGCTTTGAAAGGATCCTGAGAGGTGCCTTTTATGTAGATCCTAGAAAGATACAAAACTGTAAGGCAGTCTTGACTTAATCTTCATTCACTTTGCAGGTGGCAATCATGCTGGCACAGTTATTTACGTTGGGGATTTGTCCTGGTCACAAGCATTCTTTGCTGAGCAGATGGCTTTTTGTGTCAGCTGTGCCCTTGTGTCCTACTTCATGATCTGGCACTGGAAGAGTAATTGCTTGAGCTGCTCTGATGCAGAGCTGGATTTTGGCATTCAGCTGGTGCCCAGAGCGCTCAGGACAGAGTGCACTGCTGATGAGTGCCTGTGCTGTGCTCCTGAGGGGTGTCTGTGTTTCTGACAGGCACTGAAATGCTGAGTGACCTAAGGATACTGACTTCTCCTGCGTTTCTCACCTCAGAGGTAGCAAATCTGCCTCTCACAAACCTCTGAGATACCATGCGATATAAACGTCATCTGGTCATTTCTGACTATCTGCTGACCTGGTCATCATTTTATTTTAAGCCTTTTCGTTTTAGTAGACAGGCATTAGAACTCTGTGTTGTTACTCTCTGTGCTAATATTTGTGGCAGTAACTTTGTAGCTGGATGGAGAGACAAGCACAGAGTGCATAGGGTCAAGTTCTGCGTTCTGGTCCACTCAGGAATGTTTGCTGCAGTGTGAGAGGATAGTTGGTGGGGCAGTGCATTTGTGCATCATCATGGGCTGTTGGTGCTGCAGTACTTCATCAGGAGGTAGATGCTGGTTAATCAGAATTGCTTGATTTTAAAGAGAACTGGCATATAATGATATTGAAGTCACGTACCTTTCTAGTTAATGCATACACATCCATGTGTTCAGACATAAACAAATTCAGGTTGAACTTATAACCTTTTCTACTATAAATTTAAACACAGAGAGAGAGAGTCCTAAATTTCCAGTCAGAACCTGCAGCCTAATTGCTGAGTTTTCCTTTAGGGCTCATTTGTACCTCTGACCAGGTCTGTTTTCAGTCTTGTCTTGCTAGAGCCGTGCCTAATTCAGTTCTAATATTGTGTTCCGTTCTGGCAAATGTTTTACCATAGATAGTTTATGTCAGTGTCTCCACCAAGAGAAACTAAACATGCACAAGAATAATCTTTTTAACAGTGTCGTAAGAAGCATGTCTTGCTCTTGCGACCATGTCATGGCAACGACGGTTTGTTCAACACAACTGTAGGCATCACCTCTCATTGAGAGTAGACTTTCTAATTACAGTTGAAAGTTTTGGTTTTATTTCCAGACAGGTTGCAGCTAGAGTATGCAAAATAGCCCTGCAGCTCTTCAATCTGGATTGAAAAAAAAGTGACTTGCTTTTATGTGGCAAAACTGGACACCTGAAAATGCTTTATTTTTAAAGTTAAAACCATTAAAATAAAATTCTAGGAACGATGGCGTATTTTATTATAAAACCTTTGCAAGGTGCTTATATACACTTTTAGTTTCCAAAGCCAGATTTTAGGGTTTCTTAGAAGTACTAATGCAAGGAATTGGAGTGACTTCTGCTTAAAAGCTAAACTGCCTCACTTCGAGGCAATTGTCCAGTGATATCTGTTTCTCTTCGTTTCTTCCAAAGGATTTGTTAATGTTGATATCTCGGGATAGGCTTCTGCAGGCAGACATCTGGCAGTTTCTGTTACGAGGAGCATGTGGATGAGCCCTGTGAGACTCTGATGTATGGAGGGCTGCACGCAGAGCTGATACGGAGCAGGAGAGCTGCAGGCTTGTGGTGACCTCATGCAAAGTCTCTGCGGGTGCTGTTTGCTGAGCAGTGTGAATGGGGGAATCCCTGATCCCGCTGGTGGGTCCGTGCAGGGAGATTAGGCTGTGCTCTGCAGTGCTCGTTATCGCGCTGTTTTAAGTGCCTGCTTTTTCTTTAAGAGTTGCAGTACTTTAGATCTCTTTATAAATACAGATGTACCCTACTGATTTGCATGTCGGCAATACAGGAGTCTAGGAGACTAAGTATAGTTATGCACAGCAGTGCATATGTATTTTAAGAACTACTACAGACCAGCTGATCCAAAAAACACATGAAGCTGCTCAAGTTTTTCAGCGCAGTGCTTTGAGCTTTAGATCATACCTTGATGTTGGAAGATTTGGGAGATTAGCTGGCAAGCTCTTTCCATTGCAGATGCGTGTCTGAACAACTTGTTGCTAAGGGATCCGAGGTTATGTGGTCTGCAATGAGGCCAGTGAGAGGCAGAGTCTGCTGGTTAGAGGGACTGGTGTTCAACAGTTAGAGCTTTGCTGTTCCACTGAAATGAAAATTTTGTGTGTATATCTTCTGT
This sequence comes from Cyrtonyx montezumae, assembly GCF_038088225.1. Taxonomy (NCBI): domain Eukaryota; kingdom Metazoa; phylum Chordata; class Aves; order Galliformes; family Odontophoridae; genus Cyrtonyx; species Cyrtonyx montezumae. The sequence goes on along the minus strand of NW_027072034.1, from coordinate 93,724,217 downwards.
GTACAGTTGTCATGAACACAACAGAGAAACCTCAAGTTTGTAGGCTGTAGAACTGCTGTAGCTGCTGCTTGAAAGCTGTTCATGAGGGATTTGCTTTTTGTTCTCAAAGGGAATCATGTGTTCAAATCTGTGGGCACCACTAGAAGTCTTGACCTGCCAGCGTAAACCTCTGAGTGGTCTGTGTTGGGATTCCTGTGAAATGATATGTTAGTAGGGACATAATAGTACTGATATATAGATATGTGACGTGGACATGTAAGGAAGAAGAGTCTTCATATGGCATAATCTGTTTTTGTTGTTGCCCTTGCTGCTGCTGGTAATGCTGGAGGCTCCAACCTTTCCTTACAACCCTGGACTCTTGTTCCATTTCCAGCATTTTTAGACTTTTGATGCTCTTATGTCAGTGAGCCTCGGTCTTCACTGCACCAGCAAAATAAAGGCCACCCCTCAAACTCCTCATGATTGTTTCTGATGGCCAGAAAGCCAGTAAGAAGGAAGGAAGGTGAGGCAGTGTCTCCCAAAGACTTTTTCTTGTTCTGACCTCTGCTCATTACTGTAAGCATCCAGGTTCCTTGAACAGACAGATGTCTGTTTGAAGAAAGCAGTGGTTTAAAAGTGAATCACATGGCTCCAGAGAAAGATCTGGCCTATTATCCACCTTTGCTAGTCTGGACTTGATTGATGATGCAGGCTCTGATTATCTGTCACAGAGTTCACTGAAAGATGCCTTACTCTGCACCCTGCTCCAGTTGTGCTCTTCTGGTGCGATGGCTTTTGTGTTTGCTTATCTCCTCTTGTACATTCTCTGTGCTGTGAAATGTGCTGTATGTGTGCATTGTTACTGATGAAGCTTAGCTTTTCCCTCAGGGCACTGGAAAATCAGGTGATGCAGTTGTCAGAGCTGTTGGCTGCAATTTGCAAAGTATACATGTCTGCAGCAGGTTTTTCCCTCAGTATAGGGTATATATGCATAGTGGCCTTTGCTTTACATGCTACCCCGTGCCTGTGGTGTATGTGTCTCTGGTAGCCATCAGAAGTGACACTGGCTCTCCCTAAGCTGAGGAATGGAAGGTGGAGGGAAGCATGGCATGTGTTGTAGTGAGGAGGGAAGGTGAACTGCACTGAATTGACTCCTGGGGCTTCTGCTGCATCACAGAGTGACAGTACACCCAACCCCACCACTGCACCCTGGGTTGTAGGCAAGGGAGTTAAACCAGGTGGTCTGATGTGGATGGCAGTGACTCCTGTTTTCCTTTGAGAGTGGACTGAGTGTGGAGGGGCATGGAAACAGGAGCCTCTGTATTTCACAACTTGTAGATCAGTGACCAAGGGATCTCTCTGGGTTGAAGTGTATTCAACCTGCTCAGATGCAGGCTTCCTAATTTGGACTCTTGTTGGCAAAGTAGTAAGCTGTGAGACAAAATTTTTAACTTCTCTTGTATACGTATATAATTAAAGTGGAGAAATATTACGGATAATATATGTGGTTTTAGTATTTTGTAGTTTGAATCCGGCTAAGTTTTGCTCTGAAAACCAGATGTGGAGAGAACACGCACACCTGGCAGTGTGTGCTGGCCTGGAGCTCTGGGCCCTTAAATCACTGTCACTTCCTCATGGGAGAACATCTGCTCAGCAAAGCTTCTAATTATAAGTGCTGGTCATGCAATTTGTGACCATACTTTGCAAATTTGTTACCAGCTGCGGACTTCTCCAGAGCCTTCAGGCTCCAAAGGGAGGCCATGGCATGTCCTTCTGGTTTTGGCTTCGTCAGGGGCAGTTGAAAGGATCTTTGGGAATTCAGAATTACCTCTCAGTGATTGTTTCCCCAAAAAAAAAAAAAAAAAAAAAGAATATAAATTTCCTGACAATCCCAGAAACCTGACTGGTGATCAGATATAGCTTGTGTTTTGTTTATAAAATAGGCAAGCTGTTCTGACTCCTGGAATTCCAGTTCCTTCTTTAGTTCTTCTTTCTTTCAGTAGCTGAACCATAATGAAATACACTGGGAAAAAAAGAGTGTTTTATCCATTATAGCTGCCATGTGGCCTTATTACTGATTTTTTTATTAGCTGAGGTGGCTGAATACATGGTCTCTTTGAAGTAAGAAAAGAAACTGTGAGAGCTGGATGAAGAGGAGAGTGATTCTGATGTCTGTATGGAGCTCTGAGTCTTTTTCTGTCTTTAAATAGAAAAATGTGTAATCCTCAGAAACTGTCTTTCCACTAAGTCTGTTTGGCAGATGTATGCATGTATGTTATTAAACAGATACAGACTCCTGTCACTTTTAAAATAGAATGGTGGTGTTTGGACTCAGGCTTGCCTAGTTGTGAACACAGATTTAGGGACAGTGAAGCTTTACAAAATTACCAGTGTTTCCTTCAGAACTGGTAGAAAAAAGAAAGTACCAGGACATCCAGGCTTGCATTTCCTGGTTAATATTCCTCTTCAGGACTGGGGTTGTAAAATTGTCCCTCATGGCTATTGTTGGCCTTCTTCTCCATGAATTGCTCCCAGTACTCTTGTATTGGTTCTGCTGGAAAATTAGGCAGGATTCAAGAATGTTAATGCTGTAGGTATGTTTCAAATCTGTACTGAATTCTGTCTGTCAGAGATCTTGACTCTATAATGGAACCTTATATTTGGGAAAATGGATTTTAATTGGATGCAAGACGTTGTGCTCAGATTGCTCCTGCTGCCTCAATTGCATGTCTGTCAGTGTCTGCTGCATGAACTGATAGGGCTCTTTTTTGCATGTGAAAGTAGAGACACAGTCACAGTCAATCACACTGACACCACAGTAGTCAGTGTTTGAGCTGGACCTTCACAGGTCCTTCCAAGCAACATTTTTCTGAATCTGTGAATCTGAGTCCTTTGAGAGTGTTGTCAGCGGGCAGAGAGATGGTACTTGAAGGATAAGAGGCACTGTCCTTCAGTACCTGCTATCTGCTCGATGGTTGAAGTAGGAGGGTATATACTTGTTTCCTTAAAGCGTTTGGGATAACTGGGTGCTTGTGAGACTCTAGCAGACTGCTAGAACCTGTGAGGAGATTACTGAGAAGGTGGAGCCTCATTCTTCACAGTTTTGCATAGTGGTGGAAAGAGACAAGATGAATAAACTGAACCTGGTGAGATTCAGGCTGGATAAAGGGAGAAACTTTATGATGATGAGTACTGTGAAGCAGTGGGACAGGATACCCAGAGACTTTGCGCATTCTTCCTGGAGGTTTTAAGATATGGCAGGATAAAGCTCTGTACAGCCAGGTTTGACCTCAGATCTGACTGTGCTTTGAGGGGAAGGCTCACATAGAGACCTCATGAGGTCCTTTCCACCCTGAGCTTTTCTATGATCTTCTGTGACTTCCTAGGAAATTATGTTCTTCAAGGGCTGGAGTAAGCATGTTTCTTGAAAGACGCAACACTGCCAAGTCTGTGGCATAATGATTTCTGAGCATGTAGGTGTACGAGGAAACTGTTTTCTCATCAGGGGCCTTTGGCTCTTTTTGCACAAGATACTTGTAAGAGTACAATTTTTTTTTCCCACTCTTTGTCTACCTTTCTAGTGAGAAGAAGGACATGAATTCTACCACTCTGCTGCCCTGGCTGCTTCTTTATGTGAGGGGGTGTCAGAGGGGCTGTGTGGTTGTAAAACCCTTTTGGGACTAACCAGAGCTGAACTCAGAGGTCTTTAAGATGTCTAACCTCAGTGGAACACCACCTATTCTAGCTTGGAAGACCTGATATTACCTATGCAAAGCCTTTAAAAGAGACCATAGAAAGCTGTGCAGCACACTGTATGAAATGTTGGTGTGCTGGCTAAATAAATGGATAACATAACAGGAGTTCCTTTTGATACTTGGTGAAATGTGACATTATCTTGAATTGGCTGCTGTTTCATTATCACATTTTGTTATTGCTTGAGAACTGTGCCTGGGAGACCAAACTGGAATGCCAGTATGAGGCCTGGCTTCTTTTTTTTCAGTATGGCCTTTGGCAACTTGTTTGGGAATTGATAGTGTCTGCTTCTTACTTAAACTAGACAGAGTTGAGTGTCTGAATAGTCTTATGGGAGCTATTGCTTTCTCTGTACTTTTCCCTCATGGACTGACTTTTATCTGACTATGTGCTCTGAAATGTGGACTTTCTGTTACTGTGAGGTTTGAAGCTCTTATCACTGAAGTGGTTGCCTTGACAGTCTTCCTGTAAGCAACGAATAGAACAGTTTTCCACGTATCACTGATCTGGAAACGACTGAGGAAACTTCTTTGTATTTTGCAGTCTGCCTGTGTAGTGAGATCTTTCAGTTCACTTTCAAAACACATCTTTACTGCCTTGGATGTAGGTAGGAGCAAAAGATACTCAGAAAGCTTTGTGTTGGCTGTTTAGAGTAAAGTTTGAAGTCTGAAGCACTGCATATTCCTCCGTTGGTCCTGTATGTTCTGTTGAACTGAAATCTAATATTCACCAGAAAATCCTAAATGAGTGTGTTGAAAACACATAAGTGTTTTTTTGTTTTTTTTTTTTCATCTTTCCTTGTCTTTCTGGGTGACATTTGGGCAACCCCAACAATTAGGCACACGCATTTTTTGTGGTTACAGGATCATTTATCTCCACTTACTCTTCCTGTAGAATCAAGTTGCACTAGCAAAAAAACAGATGCTTTTTTTGAATTGCAAGTCATAGCTGTAGCCTCCTTTCTGTTTGTGTGGAGCTTGCTTGTTGAGTTCTGTACCATCAGCTGGAAAAGACAGTGCCTTTCTGTTACATCTTGTATTCACCTGCCATCACTGCCTTCAGAAGTGAGTCTGTTCCTCTATACTTCTCTTGACATATTCAGAAGAAGAAATACAATGAAATATTTTTGTGTTTGCGCAGCAGACTGCTTTTGTTAGTTGTCAGACTCTTAGTGCCTGTGGAGAAGGGGGCAAAGGATGTGGGGAAGGTGGTGGGATGAAGCAGGTCAAACTGCTTGTGCTCTTAGTTGGCTAAATGAGTTTCATTCAGGTATTGACAAATGAAGTCTCAGGTCACGAGGGAAAGACAGAAAGTAGGCAGTGGAAGGATAGAAACAAACTCAGTTGTAAATATGTTAATTACCATGAGCAACAATACTGACTTTTTTGATACTGAGCATTCCACTTGATGAATTTTGCACTGCTAGATTTCTATATGGGATCAGAGAAAAAGCTTGGAGAATGTGTTAAACTTCAGTGCTGTTTTCTCTCTGATTTTTGTCATGCTGGGGAAAATTGAATGAACTAACTAGGCATCTCTGTGTCCAAGTAATGCTTTCAGCTCTGCTACTGACTCTTGGTGACTGGCTTTGGCAGGACCCATCAGACGCACATACCTTAATGAGCTGATTCTGGCTTTTTGAGTTGGTTTTGGTTTAAGAAGTCTTTGTGATGCTTGGTGCTCCTTGAAATCAGTCTGCTTAGGTAGGGATCTCAGACCAAGATCCTAGACTGTGAATATGTGGCTCAATACCTGATTGTACACCTTGTCTTTGGTGTTCGAACTTGTGAGATTTTCTGTGCTGTGGGATTGTTACTGTAATGTCAATACTGAGAGACTGAAGCAGAGCTGACTAGTTTGGCCTATCTACACAGTATGCTACTGGCTGGCACTTTCCTTACTTGAAAACCTGACCTGTAGCTTTATAAATACTTTAAGACATCATTGTTTTCCTCAGTTTTATTTCTGCCACATTTTTCTTTTCAGCTGTTGTGTATCTACACTGTGAAAATTAACTTTATTTTTTCCCTGTCTCATCTGGTTAGTTTTCAGCCACACTGTGCCCATGCTGTGCCATAGTGTGGGTTCTGTGCATAAAGAGGAAGGGGTGTGTGGCAGCAGGAGATGGAAGTGAAGCCTGGAGTGCCCCTCTGCTGGCACCCTGGATGCCTGCCCAGTGCTGGCAGCTACGTAAGCATGGCTCAGCGCAATAATTAAGGAAACAGGAAGCAGGGACTTACCACAAAACGATGAGTCCCAAGGTGGACTTGTTTGAGCTCCACAGCTCTCTATATGCTCTGTTTAAGTATGCATCTTGCTTTTCTGATACACAGAACCTATTTCTTAGGGTTCCTGATTGCTTACTGAGTAGGCGTTAGGCCTTTTGCATGAGTGAAGCAGAAAAGCACTAAAACAGACAAGTTCTGGCCCTGGCCTGTGCAGCTGCAAGATGAGACAAATTGATAGGACTGCTGAGAAGACCCAAAGCTATGCAGAGTGGCTCAGCATTGATACTGTGGGCTCACCTTGGCTTTTATCACTGTCCATCTGTGCCCATGCAGCTGCAGGTCAGCTCCAACGTTGTCAGTTTTTACCAGAGCCAAATTAATACCTGTGTGGGGGTCATTTTTGGTTATTCAGCAGTACATCAGCACTAGTCAGTTGGCTGCTGTGTTGCCCACAGCTGACAGGACAAGGGGAGGTTTCACAGTGTAGTTTGTGGATGGATGGGGGCCGGAGCTTCCTTCTGGCCTGGCAGCACCCATGTTAGCATCCATGGGGCCACACAAAACATTGATTTGAAGCAGAGAACTGTTTCAGCAGGCAGCAGCTGGCTTTATGTAGGATTCAGCTTTCATGCTGCATTAAAGTGAGCCCCACCGTTAAAGCTAAAAATCCTTCTACTTAGTAATAACAGACTCTCATTTTGTTTGGTTTCGTATTTGGTTGCCAGTGCTGGCAATGTTGGAAGCTGCTTGTGGTTGCTGTGGCCTGCTTGAAGCTCTTCTCTCCCGGGTTGTCTTCCCACTCTTAATGCTGCCTTCTTACCAGGATACTGCTGTGTAAGAGGAGCTTACCCAGGACAGCCATAGGAATGTTGGTATTAGTTGTCTCAACACAGGTATCACCCACCAAATTTTTTTTTTCCATCACTGCAATTAAAAATAACACACTAGGTAAGAATTTTCAAGGGAGAAAAACTGAAAACAGTATTTCACTGTCCTGTGCAAGGCAAAACTCCAGTTTCTCATAAAGATTTCTGACTGAAAATATTACCTGTGCTGCTTCCACAACAGATACTGTTTTAGCACTGACAAAAATATGGGGGTGACAGGCAATCACAGAATAGACCACACTCATCCTTGTAGGCTTAACATATCCGTACCTGCAACTGCAGCTTGCTTGTTGAGACTGAAACAAAATGATTATTACAGCTCTTTCCCAAAAACTGTCTTTAGCTTAAAGTTTCTTTAAGTGGCAAAGCCTGGCTGTTGTGGGTGCTTTTTTTGCTTGCTGGGGCATACAAATTTCCCTTATTACTATTCTGTTATCAATGCAGTCCCTTGGTGCAGTGCCTTTATGTGAATTTGAAGAAGTCTTTCCCTTTGATATGCCTAAGGATTATTAATTCTTCGCTGTAATTAATGGAGGCTTTGTCTTTCTCCTGCAGTCTTTATAGAAAGATCTCAGGGCCTTTTGTAAATGTTAAGCGATTTGAAATGTGGCAGAGGCTGGTGAGTTGTGTGTGTGGTTCATCTCTAGAAAGGAGACAAAGAGTCTCAGTGTATCTCCACGCACTGTGCTTGGGGATGGTTTGACATGTGCCAGTGCAACAGTCTTCTTTGAAAAGGCCAGTTTTTGCAAAACTCTCTCTTTTTTTTTTTTGATGTTGGCTGCCCCATCAGGAGGAATTGTCTGGTGTGCATGTGCCACTGGTCTGCACGGAATACTAATGGAGTTTTATACCGTCTTTCCAGTTAGCGTGTGATTATCCAAACTCTCAGGATATGAATTGGAGGAAGGAGAGTGGCTGGTTGAAAAAGTGCCCCTGGTTCTGGTTGTGTCTCTGTGAAGAGCAGTAAGACTTTGGGAGCACAAGAGCTTTCTGCGCAATGTTGGTTGTATAGTCCATGCACGTTCCCCTTCTGCGTGCTGCTTTTACCAAAGAGGATGACAGTTACTTAAACAAGTCATGAATAGTAGAGCCAGGAGTAACAAAGCAGCGTAATAGCTTCCAAAGTTAGGGTTTAATTGTGAGATAAAAGTATAGAATGTAAAAGCTGTGGTCCAGCAGTGCTGAGGAGCCAGCTCAGAGCTGGTTGAGTTAGAAGGAAAGCACTGTACCCAGAGCCCTGAGATGGTTCTGTGGCAGCTGCTGCTTTCTGTGAGGGTGACTGAGCCCTGCAGTCAGAAATAACCAGGGCTAAAATTAAGTAGCATTTGCTTTTGAGAGAGGCTGAAGCTTGTGGTTAACTTTTGAATAGCAAAGCTAGTAAAGATTTAAGAGGTGAACTGCGCTGTGCCCTAAATATGTATATATTTTCATTAGACTAGAATTAAGTTAAAGGTAAAAACAATGGAATTGTTGCCATCAGTTTGCTCCTTCTTAAAAATAAAAAAGTAGAGACTTTTTTCAGTGCTTTTGCTGACTTTAAAGGTCATTTCTCTACTGTGAGAGAAGCTTGACAGTTGTGGTGGTACTTCCAGCCTCCTGCAGCTGACCGCTGTTCTGTGCAGTTTACTTTTAATCCTGTGGACCAGAACAGCCTTCCTGGCTTACAGATGTAGTGCTGCTTTGCATGTGTGTATGCAATCTGCTCATTATATTAATTTTTTGGAAAGGCCAGCGCAGTTCCTGCCATGACAAAATTGTATTGATTGCTGGTACTGCCAGGGACTGTTAAAATGTCAGAGTGCTGCCAGGAGCCCTTGCTGCTTTCCAAGGGACTAGTAGAGAAGCGACCTTTTTCTTTTGAATTTGAATTTCTGGATGAGAGAGATACTTGGGGCTTTGGCTGAACGCCTTGGCCACTTGCCCATCCCTCGTTGCATTTGGACTTTGCTAGTGCTGGCTGCCACAGGCCCAAAGGAGCCGGGAGGACTAGCCTGCTAGTTGAGCATCAGCTCAGAGAGGGGATCCTAAGCCAGACATCTGGGAGGAATCCCAGCTAGTTCTGCGAGAACTCTTTCCAAGGCACTGTCTTTCTGGACCTGTATTTACACCTTGGTTGCCCTGTGCAGGTTCACAACTCAGCCATTAGACTGACAGCTGGTGTTACCTTAAGGCTGTAAGCATTTAGCAGAGCTTGTACTAGGAATCAAGGTGAGGCACACTGTCTGTGGTCAGGGGACCATTTCTTAGGTGCTAGGGCAGCTCACAGGAGACCTGTTTGAGTGATGTCTGTTGTGGCATGCTGTGCTGGCAAAGCAAACAGACCATCCTGGAGCAGAGAATGGGTGCACTGGGCTAAGCAGTCACAATCCCTGTCTATGCTCCATCCCCTGCCTCTGCTGTAGTCCTCTACAACAGGTTTTCTGACTTCCCTGTAAAATGGAATTATTGGGCTTTAGAGAAAGATGTTTGATGCAGATCTCACTGAGAAAACAGACAAAGAATTACTCCAGTGCAACAGAAGAAAACATTTATTGCAGGAAAGGACAGAGGAAAGGAAGACCTGTGAATCAGTAGGTTGATAGCTGTCGAGGAACTGCAGCAGGAACTGGTGTGTAAGTCCAGCTCTGATTTACCACTAAAATGTGCTTTTGCATGAACAGCTCCTTTCTTTACTGTAAATATAAACCTTACAGTAAAAATACCATTGCTGGAAGTTGCAGAGGCTAGCGTTTGCCAATCTAGCCACAGGAAACTCTTCACAGAGAAAATGCCCCAAATGCTAATTGTGAAGGACTGCTAGTGTCCTTGCTGCAACCAGCAGCCAGCCACGCCAGGCATTCAGCCATCTGCAAAACTGACAGGGACAGGGAGGATTCCTTGCTGGGAGCTAGTATCAGGGTGCCTGTTCCCTTCCCCTGGCGCCTTCCTCCACCTGACAGCTGGGAGCTATCTGAGTGCCTGCTCCTATATCACTGGGCCCGAATTAACGAGGCGTTGGCAGCCTTGAGGTGTCAGCCCCTCGTCCAGTTGCTGCTAACCCTTCAGCACTCAGCCCATCCATACCATTCGTCTGCGGATGCATGCAACAGACCTCTGGGTGCTGGAAGGGCTGACATGGCAGGGCTCCTATGTAAGCGGCGCAAAAAAGGAGGTATGTGAGATTACATTTCCAGCAAGAATCTTTTTTTAAGCTAAGGAGGTGGCATACAGGCTCTACATAACTAGGATTCTCTGGGCAGCAGGCTTTGGGAAGCTTGCTACTGAAGCAGCAGGGAAGGATGCTCTGGTGCTCTTGTGGCAGAGCCCCACTGGGTCTGAAGGCAAGCATAAGGATTTTATGTGGCTTTCCATAGGGGGTGTTGAGTTAGGGGGCTTAGTGTACACATCCACATTGATATTTTTTGTTGTTGTTTGCTAAATTGTTTAGGAACAAGATATTTGTGTTAGGAATAGTTCTTTTTTATATTTAAAAAAGAATAAGCAAGTATGTCACAATAGAACTTTTGAGGATAAAAACAGTTCAGCTGTGTTTGAAAGTTTTATGTCTTGAGGTGCATGCAGTAATTTGTTTCTATAGCATATAGTGTACATTCATGGCCCTGAGGAGCTTAGGAAATCTCTTCTACATTTGTAGAACATTAGGTACACCAGTGTCCTGGCCTTACTGAACACTTGACATTCACAGATCTCAGAAGTGCTGTAGGAATGAAAAGAAAGGTAAAGAAGCATGATTTTAAGTGGAATTCAGGCTCTTATAGCCTTAAGAAGGCTTTAAAAATATTCACCTCTCTGTTATCCATTTTCCACATAGTTTTTCTTGTGCCTTCTTGTGGCTGTATTCGTGTTGGCTGGTCCTGTAGGATCTGCTCGAGGGAGAAAGCTCTAGCTGCATGAAAACAGGGCAGGATAAGGCATGCTTTGAAAGCACTTTGGCCTGGTGACTGAGGCCACTTAGCTCGCTGACCTTTGGACAGCTTTCCCAAACTAAGAATGAATGCACAAAAGGGGCAATTAAATGTTTATTTAACAATTACACTTAACCAGGTGATTAAGTCTCAGCCTGCTGATGCTGTGTTCAGTTTGCAGTTAGGAACTTTATTCTGCTCCCCTTGCGAAAGGTGTGCAGTGTAGAGAGCAGGCCATACACAAATACTTTTAGCCAATGCTTACACAGAACTGTCACTTAATGAATGAGTTATTACAGTCTCTTTGTATCTCCTGCTTCAGATGCATGTATTTGTAAAGGTTCACTTTAAGCAGTTGTTTTCTGAGTTTAGGGGGAGATAGACCTCAGAGAGCATAAAAGTACTACAGCTCTGCTACTGCTTTTCTTACTGTTAAGCTCTATGATACTGAGCAATTGGTATTTCTACACAAGTTCAGTTCTTCCCACGTGACAATATGTAAGGAGGTATTTTAATGTCCTTCTTAATTATGCAGGGTATGGTACTGACTTTCCAAACTGAGAACTGTATGGGAGCGTGAAAGATTCCAAATCTGTGTTCACCAGACCACGCTACATCTGGCAGTGCAAGAATTAAATATATTTTCATCATTTTATAGAATTCTCTGAGGCTTTTAATGAGGCCGTTAGCAAATGATAACTCTTGGTGTTCTGCAGTTGAAAAAAGTGGTGATGAGTGGTGGTAGTGCTATCAGAAAATGAGTTAGATTTTACAGTTAGCTGTCTGCTCTAGATCTGGCATTTGCAGCTCATACCCCTTCCTTCTGGAAGAAACAAGCAGTCGATATTATATTTACCACAGAACTGAGTTTCTTGCAAAATACTTTCAGCTGGTAGACTGGTGATATAAGAAGCTATAGTGGATGTTCCTTGGGTTTTATTTTCCACTGCAGCTGCAGTTCTTCATTCTGTAAATTTTAGGTTCATTTTGGAATGAATCTACAAGATGTTTGCTCTTATGTCTCTTCTACCCCTGCATATTTGCAAACTTCACATTTACTTCAGTCTTTCTATTTTTTTCCTTCTCCTCAGTGAGTGACCTGCAAGAAGAAGGTAAAAATGCTATTAATTCACCAATGAACCCAAGTGCTGTGGACATCCATCCAGAAGATACTCTCTTAGGTATGGTATGCTATGGAACTTGACTATGCAGTTACTAGCGAAGGTGGCCACTGTGACCAATACTGATTGCTTTACTGTTGATTACAGATTGCTCAGTTGAAACTGAGACAGTTGAGAACTGTTGTATGTCAATTGTTGACTAGAAACTAGAAAGGCTAAAATGGAATTTAAAAAGCAATGCCAGCTGTGGAGCTATTTGTAAAGTAGATAGTTAATAGGAAAACTGATTTGCTCGATGAATTTGCAGAGGACTTTCATTCTTCAGTGGTCACCTGGAAAGCAAACAAAGGTGCAATTTTGCCAAGAATTAGATGGAAAATAGTGCTGGAGTTGTCTGCTTAAGAGTTGCTTCAGTTTCATCAACCCATGGTCCAACGGCATTTCATCCTTTATTTTTTCCTCATAGACATTTTCCTTTGGTAAAGAAATATGTTTCCACTTATAAATGGGGAACTGAAGGATCAACTCACAGAAATTCTGTAGTAGAAGAGTGTGTTGTGGTTCCTATGGAACCATTAAATTGCTTAAGTGCCTTGATTCAGAGTATGTGCTTCACTGTCCTTAACCTCTGGATGCCATGCTCTTACTTTAGTTACTTCTGCCACTTTGTAAATGATGATGCAACAAAATGGGATCTGATAATGAACAGATCAGCATTTATGATGCTGAAATTGTAATTAAATATGATAGGAATGAAAATATGTAAAGCAAGGAATGCTTTGTGGAAAGAATTCAGAAGAAGTATATAGTATATAATATAGAAGTATTCAAATTCTAGTTCTCTTCCACACCAAGTCTCTTAAAGAGTAGCAATGTAATATAGTAGAAATAAGAATTGTTTAAAACTTACTGGAGGAAATCATTTTTTTATCCTTTTGTGACAACATGTCTCTTAGTGTATAGAATTAATTGAGGCAAGCTATCATGGAGGCAAATAATAAAACCAGTTCGGATGGCCTCATGTATGACAACTGGTGGTCCTTAAGCAAAATTAAACAAAACCAAGCCGAACCAACCAACCAACCAACCAAAAAAAAAAAAAACCAACAAAAAAACTGTGGTGAACTCTATACTATTATGGGCCAAATCTTGTACAGGATTTCAGTTAGCAGCTTTCTGGGTGTGTAGTGGGTGTCGCTTCCTTACAGCTAGACTTCTTCACTCATGTGAGGGAGTAATGGGGAAGTAAAGGAATGGGGAAAAAAAACAACAGAAGAAAATCATGTTTCTCTGTAGGTTTTTGGAAATTTGTGATTTGTGTGAATAGAAGGGCCTTATTAATTAATTTATTTTTATTAAAGAATAGGAACACTGTGAAATACTGAACTCAAATGTCTGGGAATAGCCTAAGTTAACACAGATGGTATAGTTTATCTTGTAACTATGAAGTTTGAGTATTATATTTGTCATCTGAGAGTAATGAAGTCTAGCACTGTAGGACTGGAGTTATTGGAAGACTACCTGTTGGCTAGGAAAGGATCAGAATGCTGCTGTAAGAACAAGGCACTGTAGATGGATCATTGTTAGATTTTAAAGAGTTCTTCTACCCAAATTAGCAATGACCTGATCTGTGGTCATAGCAAACACCCATTCTCCTTTGTTGTCAAGAAGGAGGGAATTGGGAAATCAAACAGAAGATAGAATTCTGTATTACTTCTCGAGATACACCTATGGATTCTGTAGATATTATAGCAGGCAGTGTTTGCTATCTGCTTGAACAGATTAACCTAGATCACAGTGGTCAATTAACTATTCGATGAGAGGTGCAGGGAGAGGTCTACTACTTGAAAGCATGCGGCAAAATTTAAAATACAAGCCTTGCTCCAGTTGTTTCTGAAATATTAATATCCATATCTACATGAGCATTTATACATATATTTGATGTATCTGTCCACATGCTTTTGTGAAGATAATTCTGCCACAACGTGGCTGGTTGTTATCCTCACTGAGCTTACACTGATTTTGCTAGCAGTTGTTCTCAGTATTGAGTCATCCATTCTAAATGCTAATCTTTGTGTTCTTGCCTCTTGTGGTTGTCTTGCTGGCCATTGGAGAGCATTTGCCACATCTTTCCATCTCACAGTAGTGGAAGAAATAGACTATTCACATGAAAAATATACTTTATGTTCCTCCTCCAAATGTAAGTTGAACTGATTTAAATTCAGGTCATTTTAATTTCCCAGAAGTTAAGCAGTTCTTATACTCAGGGTCATGTGCAATGTGACCCTTGCTGTGTGCCAGGTTTGAGGGAAGCAGAATGTGGAGACACAAACTGTCATCCCAGGTCTCAGCAGCTGTAGTGTGATAAGCTTGTTTTGCTTTTCAGGGAAGTATAATTTAGGAAGAGTCTTTTTTTTTTTTAAACTGACAAATTACATACAAATTGAGGAGAGAGAGAGGAAAGTAACTGCCCTTTTTGGCATGTTAATATAAGCATGCTCCACAGAGTATAGAGGATGGTTATTTTTCTGACATATTCTGAGCTGGAGAAGGTCAGTGGAAACAGTCTTATTTTAGGAAGTTATTATCTTTCTGTGTGTCTAAAAATGCTTAACACTTTGATCACTGGAAATTCCCCTGCCAACATGATGAGTAGACTCAGTCATTCCTTAATCAGCTGACAGGCCACCTCATGAGCAGTAATTGTTGCAGTATTTCAACAGCATACATTTCTTCTAACTATTTTCCCATTTTACTTGGACAGAGGAGAATGAGGAACGCACTATGATTGATCCTAACTCAAAAGAAGACCCTAAGTTCAAAGAACTGATCAAGGTAGGATATTAGTTCTTTGTCTTTATTAAAATCTTTAACTACTGAGCCAAAAGTCATTTACGAGCTGGTTACCAGGCATACAACTAAGGAGGAACAATTCGTCAGGTGTATCTGTGAAAACTGAAGACACAGACAAGAATGGTATTGGTGAGGCAAAAAGCAGCAATCAGAGAATCAAAAATAGGCTGAATGTTGGAGTGCCCATAGTAGTTATGGAGTAAAGCTCTATTGCCTATTTATATTCTTGTGATCATTAAAGTGAGGATCAGATCAGAGCTTAACTTGGATCTACCTGCAGGTCACTGCCCAATAAACCTAGGTTTATTATCTCTATGAAAACAAGAGAAAAACCTTGGAAAACATTAGAGAGATTTCAGGGCAGGAAAAAGTCAGACCAAGATGAGCAAGCACATGGTAGGGGGCACTGGTATTTTTCTTGTCCTATAATTCTCTTGTATTATTAAAAAAAAAAAAAGAAAAAGAAAAAGGGAAAGGATGTTCCCATGTTAGTTAAAGCCATCAGAATTTTCAGCTTCCTTATAGAGTAACATGCTGGTCTCCAGGGCATGGACAAAAAAACCCCCCAAAAAACAGCAGGTGAGTGAACTGATGAATGACTTAGGCAATTACGTACACTTTCGAGCCATTGTATATGCAGAGAAAACCTAAGGTAAACAGTGATTTGCTCTTCCACGAGAACTTGCTAACTCACAACCTGGTAATTTAGTTTCATGCAAGTTCTTAACCATCAGAGTTTGTTCTGATTATCTTTATGCAATTCCTACTGTTTTGACTTGACAGTTGTGAAAAGAGCCATCTCTCTCCGAGATCTTCAGTTTTGTTTTCAATGGCTTCTTGGAGCAGAGTTGCATCGATTCTGCAGTACTGCTGCCCTGAATGTAGAAAGTGGCTTTGGTTATTTTGTTTTGCATGGTTCTGTTTCGTATTTTTTTCCTTTCATGATTATCTCTGTATTTATGTTTTATGTGGAAGAGAGGTAGGAAGTAGTCACTAGTTTACCTGTAGGGCAGGGGCCACAGTGTGACTGTGTGTTGTGGCTGGAGACATGTGCCCAAGATGCAGGTGATGTGTTCCCATCTGTGCTAACGTGGTATGTGGCTTCTTCCCTCTTGGCAGTGCTTAGAGTTTCTGCCAGGTATGATGGAGGATTTGATCACAACTGCTGGCAATTCTGAACACGTATGGTATATTTCTAAGAAGTACTTTTGCTTATAATTCCTGCTGCAGTTTCTCTTTGTTAATTTAACATTGTTAGAAGATATATATCTTTTTGTTGGAAACAACAGTGCAGCTGTACCTAGGTGGATCTGAAAACTATGGATAGTGTGTCCGTCTCCAGATAAAGAAGTGAGCTGTGACACATTCATTTCAGGAAACTGTGTTCACTCAGTCTACAGACAAATGCTTCACAGAATATCTCAGCAAACTGTTCATCTGATAAATCTTTAAAACAAGCAAAATGATCTGTTATTAACATTACAAGGATGCATTCAGGATTACAAAGCCACATCAAAAGGAGTTTAGCAAGGAGCTGTGCTCAGATTTTATTTGTTATTCTAATTTACCTGGGATGTGCTCTGTTTTTAAATTAGGTGAATTTGCACTTTTTTTTTTTTTTTTTTTAATACCCATTAATTCTTCCAAAAGATGCAGTGGCCTCGCACCACTCTTTCAAAATACACCGTGGTTTAGTCTCTAATAGGGCAGAAATGCTATAATGAATAATTCAGATGAACAAGAGTTGCAGTAAAGGAACCAAATACACTCTCCTCCTATCAAGGAAACTTGATAGTGAAATCATCATTGCTTTTAAATCGAAAATTTTGCTATTGGGTGTAATATGACATGTTGAGTTTTCCCTGGATGCTGTAGTCTATCAAAGCTATATTTTTCTTTTTTGAGAGGCTGAAAACCTTAAGGAAGAGTGAAAATCAGACCTAGAGTGTTTCAAATGTGCTGCATAATCACGCCCTGATTCAGTACATCAGTTTGCACTTGTATGTAGTGAGAGTAAGTTACTACCAATTAAACTGGAGCAGCTGATGCAAGGAGCGGCATGTAACCTCAGGTGGTTTCCTTGAGATGACCCTCCAAGGAAGGAGATGTGTCCTATAGAGTACATCCTCTAAAAATGCTATAATCTAAATAACTGATAAGCATTTGCATACCTCAGAGTTTTTACTGAACCTTAGCAGAGAAACATTTAACTGAGTGTCGGTGTGAATCTGTTTAGGCAAGGAGAGGTTTAAATTATATTGGCAAAAACTTTTTTATGACACAGAATAAGAGTAATATACACACCCACAAAAACACACATGAAACTATTTTTTCTGTCTTCCTTAGTGTTTAAGTTTTTCAGGAGCCCCAGTACTGGACAAGAATTAGACATGTTAAGTGCTGCACAGCAGCAGCCAGTAGAAGAGGCTATGGGCCCCACAGAGCTTGAAATCAAAGGTCTCCATGGAATAACAAGGAATTGAGCAGTTGAATGGATTGAGGTTTTTATAGTTCAAAGTGATTCTCCTTCTGTCTTTTCCTCTCTAACAGGAATGTGTCAATAGCAGAAACAGAGCCCGATGCCTTTTAAAATTTGGCAGTATGACTTAGTTTCATTGGTTCCAGCCCAAATCCCTTTCATCACCATAGTATGACATGCCTACGGTTTGCCATCACTGATTTTCAGAGTTTCTGTTCTCCCGTCAGTCACGTGCATTTGGGGTAGGTGGAACTCAGAGCAAAGAGGAAGCAGAGAGATCTTTTGCTGACATTGCTGTGATATCTCTTTGTCTCCATAAAATATTGTTGTAATTTCTTCTAGGCCCGGTGCCATAGGAATTATATGCATAGTGGATTAATCAGTACAAGCTTTTGTGAGCATTTGGAAGAGATTTTGACAGAGCTGTTGGCAGAAAAGCTGTGTACCATTGTGGTAATGCAGAAACCAAAAGGAAAAAAAGACACCTCATTTCTCATTTGTATTAAACCTGATATACTGTGAATAACCTCACTGAAGGCTGTTTAATTGGGGTTGCTAAAATGCATGCTTTAAATCTTGCACATGTGAAAATCATCAGTAACTGAAGTTATCCCTTAGAGTGTTGTTTGTTACCATCCCTTACTGTTTTCTCATTGACAACTTGTCAATATGAAGTGATATGTTCTGATGTTCTGATTCAGATAAGTTCCTTCTGTGGCCAACAGCCTTTTCTTTGTCACTTCATGTGCCCTGTGTGTAAATACAGTTTGAGGTCCAAAGCTGAAAATTCAGGGAAAGAGAGGAGTCTTGTTTTTGTTTATATGTATAAATAATTCACTGAGAAAGTGCTCTGTTTCTACTGTCCGAAATGTGTGAGCTCTTTTCCTCATTGTCACGTATTCACCAAGTGACAAATGACCAAGATTTCAAGTATAGCTAAATGAAACCTTGATTCCTAAAAGCTCTGTAGTTTGCTTTTAAAAAGAAGCCTTCTCTCTGCTTTCAGACCTGTCAGTGCTTTGTGTGTAGTCAGTAGTTTCCAAGGCTGAATATGAATTTCTGATGCTCATTTCCATTTTCAACCCTAAAGTCAGTTAAGCTTTTGTACCTTTGATCTGTGCTTCCTAATTGTTCCAGAAGTCAAGGGTGGAAAGGGTAATTAATATAAGGATTTTCTTTTCTTGCTGTTTTGGTGAGTGGGTTTCCTGTTTTCTCATTGTGGCAGACTCATTCATGTGGTTTGCTTTGTTTTTCATGTTATTCTTTGCTGTGGAGCAGTGGCCATAGGATCTTTATGCCCTTGAACTCTTAACTCTGAATGTGCCTCAAAGCTGTGAGAGTAGCCAGCCTGCAGAACAAAAACACTTCACAAAGCTGGTTAAGTTTAATGTAAAAGCCCATCTTGCATGAATTAAAAAGTAAAATGCCAGGCAGAAGACTCATTTTTCCTTCTGGATTTCTACCACTTTTTCAGCTGTCTCCCGCATGACTAAGTTCAATTTTCAATCCAGTGTTTAGTAGTACACCATGGCTGATTTAATCAGACATATGCATATGGCCAAAAACGATGTAATATGTGGATGTGTCAAAATTTGGAGCACCACTGGACATTTTTGAGCTATGAACTCACACGTCTGAGCATTTGATGCAATCCTGAGATTCTTTCCACGAGTGTGGATCTGCATGAAAGGGCAGGCATGGTTTTCAGGACCTGCAAATATTACACTGAAGTTTTAAAATCAGTGCTAATCCCAAATACATAGAAAAGTAGATTTTTTAAAAAACATGTGATCTAGTTAAGAGTCATAAGCATCTGTGTGTACCTGTGTGCTGTTTTGTGAGTCTCCAAGTACTGACCAAGCTGAGCAGAAGATGGCTAGTGATGTGTGGGATCTGGTGGTGGCTTCACCAACTGCTATGTGTAAGGAGAAGTGTAGTGTTGGGGCCGAGACTGGGACAACAGTGAATCTTTTCCTCAATTCTGCTGTGTACCTCCTTACATCTCATTTAATGCAGCAAATACAGCCCTAACTTAGTTGAGCATTATTCTTACACACAGGAAAAACTCTGGCTGCTCCTTCGGTCTGCTTCCCACCAAGTACTCCATGCGTGTGTCAAGCTATTTAGATTTTCAGATGTTCAGGTTACTTGAAAACTTTTCAGTTTGTCTTTACACAAAGGAGCAACTACAAAGAGCACTGGCTTTTCATGAGAAAAGACTCAGAAAGCATTTATCTGTGTTAGTCATTTCAGTAAGCAAAATGGTGCTTTATGTCCCATGCATTAGTTAAAATAGAAATAAAAATAAGTGCAGAAAGATTTTCCAGGCTCCCAATTAAGACATGAGCAGGAAATTAAGAAGTAAGATGGTAAATTTTGGAGAGGTTGTGGCTTGTCTTTTTTTAATTGCAACATTTGTCAGTCTTCCAGCACTTTAAAAATACTTGGATTTTTTATTCTTTTTTTTGTTCAGTATAAATTGCAAATTCAATTTCCTACCAGAGCTGGCTCTGCAGTCGGAGTACTGAAAAGGAACATTCTCTGGGATATTTTTTTTTCCTTCAGATGTCACTCTATTAAAACAATAAAATAACTATTGCTAGACCTCATACAATTTGTAACTTTGGAATGTAATTTTTGTCAAACGGTTTTTCAGTGTTAAATTTCTCAGAGACATTTAAGAAGTACTTATTGTATTTCTCTTTTTTTTTAAACAGCCTATACCTGTATCAAAGTATTTTCAAAGCTTCTTTGTAATTCTTCTTTACCTACAGTCTTGAAAAGTGGGATATTCACTCCTACAATAGAAACCACTTCCAGACTTCTATTTTAAATTCCTTGGCATTTTTTTTTTTTTGTATTCTGACTGCAAAACTAATCATCACAGGAAAAAATAATCTTTTAATTACAGGTTTTGGGTAGTTCAGCACCCTGAGTCTTCTACAAAACCAGAAACCTGTCATCTCCATATTTGAATTTTAAAGGGATTTTAATTATCATATGATAATTTCAGCTGAACCTCAGGTGATTTTGTGCAAGTCTGCTCTTTGAATCTCATGGATGATCCAAATCTATAAATGTGATTGGTTGGTTTTCTGTTGATGTCTGCATGTGTAAAACTTGCATCGTTTCAGAAGTGGGCAATCACCTTATTGAAAAGCTTCTGAAATATCTTGAGGTGATGTCTCATTATTTACGAGTTACTTTTCAGTATCATTGGTGAGTAGTTTTCATGTCCAAAAATGGAATAGCTCTTCTTGTCTTTCAGCTGTGGCAGTTTTTTTTTACTAACTTGCCTGTTTCTCCAGCACATTACCATAAATGTCCTTCTGTCCCCTGAAAGAGATTGAAAGATACAAAAATAGTTAAAAAAAGTTTTCTCTCCAAATGTGGTCATTGTTTCCCACCTACAGAGCGAAGTTCTGTTGCGTTATTTGGGCTGCATCATCTTGCAACTTGCTTTTGCTGGCTGTAATCTGCAATGAGCTAATTGTGTTAGAAGTTTTCAAAGGAAATGCGAAGTCTTGATGCCCTGTTCCTGATGGTAGATGATGTGCCAGAGAATCTTAGCTTTAAATGTAGAAGAAAAGGAATGGGCAGCGAGAGTTAACCTGATTCAGAAACAGCTGAAGAAGCGTCTCAAGAACTGCTAGAGGATGAGATGCAGGAAGAGCAATCATCTTGCTGTTCTCTTTGTTGCTATATGATGTCCCTATTAGGCTATTTGATACCACAGCAGGATTACTTAAATATCCTTGTGATCTACATCATCAGATATTCATGTCTCTATGCAAAGGTCCAAACTGTGTTTTCCAGTGCAATCCTTTATTTTGCCTTTTGTTTCATAATTTCTTGAATATTAATGATCTTAACTATTGTAACTGACAAGAAGAGGCAGAATTGTAGAACCTAATCAAACAGTGAATTTAAAAAATCCAGTTTTACTGAAGTTGCTCCAAAAGTAATACCTCCTATATATTTCCATGAAAACTACAACAGATGTGTAGAGTACAATAACACTGTTTACTAGAGCAGATTTTCAGCTACATAATGCTGTTTTCCAATGTAATCACCACCACTCGCTATGGATTTTCACTTGCAATGTATGAGGAGAACCTGCATGCTGCACTCACAATAATCTGCATGGATGGTCCAGTATGGGGCTTCTCTTTCACATTGCTGTTGTGACTGCTGATGTACACCATGCACCACCTAGCTGTGCTCACATCCACTGCTTGGTCTCCATAAACATTCAGCAAACATCAGTGAATGTCAATGGGTGTTATTTTTTCCATGTGGAAGAATGTAATGACACACCTTTGCTTTCATCCACACTTCCATGTCAGATGCTATTTTGTCAGGCTGCCCCTCTGCTGCCATCTGTCACACAGCAGCAAAAAGTAATGGAATGTTGGTGGGAAAGTTCAGCCTCTACTGCCATATCACCAATATCTGCCTCTGACATCATGGACTAACTTAATGGCGTAGGAGACATTACTTTATGAGCAGCACTTGTATATTAAGCAAATTAAAAAACAGAGCTTTTTAATTGAGGCACATTACTTTAGGTGTCTCTACTTGCTTTTCATATATCTATGATGGACAATATTTTCTCCCCTTATGAGACAAGGATTTAGCAACACAACTTGACATATCTTTGCATAGAACTGTATTATTTCATAAAAGTAATTTAATATTCCAAATAATAAATTGGAGGAAAAGACTATTGCCAACTTCAGTCAATGCCTTTTTTCCCATAACTGTTTGGAAGTTATTATCTTTGGCACCTTGAAAACTTAACTCAGTTCCTTTTTTTTTTTTTAAGATTATTTTTTTTAAATGTTTGTTCTTATTTGGGGTCAGTGTATGGGGACTGTTACTTGCATATATTGCAGAATGGTTATCAGGCCCAGGTGACCAATATTTTAATTCCAGACTTCTGTATTTTGCAATACCTGAAGAGAAAATATCTAGTCCTGCTACTTAAGGCAATGATTTACCTAGTGAATGTTTTTAGTTCCCCTTAGTGAGAGCATTCACTCTTGCTCCTCTGAAGCTTTTCTCTCTCCCCAACCAATCATGTCTGCTCAGAAATGACAGTGGGAGTCCTGGGATCCTACAGGTTCAGGGGACAGTTGTCCTCTTTTATCAGGCCGGCTGATCACGTAAAAGAGGTAAGGCATGCGTCTTGAGACATGCAGAGCAGGTTTGGTAGATATTACTACAAAACTGCTGGTTACTTCTTGTTTTAGAATTGGTGCAATAGGAAGATATTTTACTGAGAAGAAATACAGGGCACTAGAATTGCCACGTTGCCAGGCCTGAAATAAAAGGCAATAACAGCAAAAATGTTTGTCTCTGTAACTTAGGAACACGCAAATATTGTTATTCTTGTTCTGTTTTCTGTTCCTGGTTACTGCCTGAAGGAGCACTGGTGGTTTTCAGATATTTGCTTCCTCTTTCTATACTCCCAGGTTCTAATTGATTGGATTAACGATGTGCTGGTGGAGGAGAGAATCATTGTCAAACAGCTTGAAGAGGATCTTTATGATGGGCAGGTGCTGCAGAAGCTACTAGGTGAGTTCACACAAGAGAAGAAGGCTCCAGAAAGTGAAAGAAGCCCCAGATCAATCCCTTTCAAAGCTGTGGGCAGTCATGAGACTGTGCAGTAACTCACTGTCTCACCAAGGGTACAATTTGTTTCATTCATAGCTACAGTGTCAGCTTCTCATCTTCTCTTCCCAGGCACTCTACCTTTGAAAGGGGAGAAAATCAAGATCATTCCGACTGGGGACTGGGAACAGTCCAGTAACTGATTTGGGGACTGGGAACAGTCCAGAAAGCTGAAATGTGGCAGAAAAAAAAAAAAAAAGGTGAAGAGGAGTCCAAGCTGAAGCCACATGGTCCAAACTTTTGTCTTCATGGTTTGCTCCTGAAAGCTTTTTGTTGCTGAGAAGTTTTTTTTGAATTTCTGAAGAGTTACTTCTAGGAAAAAAAAGAAAAAAAAATTAAGAACTAAGAATGCATGACAGCAGGCACATACTCACAATGTGCTTTAAGTGCAAATGGTACATAAGTGGATTTACTTAATTAAGCAGTTGTGATTTTGCAGCCCCTTTACGTCTTTGCAGTGTGTGCTTTTGCAAGAATCAAATCTGAGAAAAACTTCTAGTGACAGTGTAGTGGTTTACCAGGGCATTTTCAGCAAACAAAGAGACCTGAAACTTCAGGTATCCATTGTAGATCCTCAGTGTTTCTTGGAGATGAATAATTAAGTTGGGAGCTGCCTGCCGATGGCATGTTTTCAATAGTGAGTTGAGAAATGGGATGTAAGTGTCAGAGGGGAGCAAGAAGATTTAATGATGCTAATTCCATTGGCAGTAACTGCAGCTACTTGTGGAATTTTGTGCACATACTCTTTAAATAACGTATGTAGTGTTTTGGTGAACATAAGCTTTTAAAATTGGTAAACAACTTGTGTGCAATACAAAACTGTCCCAGATTTGGGATAGCATCTCATAGCTTATGTCACTGGAGGAAAACTTTCAGCTGACTGTTGCTCTGGTGCTATACTCCTAAATAAAGGCATTCAGAAATGGGAGCTGAAATCTTTCATTGTTACTTAAATCTCCCTGAATTATGTTACCAGTCTTAACACCAAGGTGTGCACCTTCTTAATCTGACTTCTCTGGAAGCTCTTTGAAATAACTGGGGTAAGCTGCACTGCTGCAAGTTCTTTCTGGGGTTTGGGGAAAAATACTGGAAATGGATTTACAAATGTGTCTAATTGCTAAAGGTAGTAGCCAGTGTATGACATCAGTCTGATGTCAGAGGATAGTAGGAGGAAAAAGTGATACTTTGGATATATACATGCTGGTATTCTGGCAGATGGTAGTTTATTTCATTGGATCCTCTTGTCATTTGGAACTTTAAGAAAGCAGTTCTGTGGAGGCCACGGTTTATGCCCTCAGGCCTGCACACATTTAGAAAGTGCTTTGTTGTCCTTACATGCATGGCTCGGTTGGACTTCCACAGGAAAAGTGGTGGGCGTGTATGTCTTGCAGTCCTGAGACTTCTACTTAGTCTGACTTTTCCTCATGCTTTTTCTCTTTGGCCTCTGACTGGAGAACAAATGCTTCTTCCCTGGCCTGAAGCCATCACAGCTCAGTGTGGTGTTGTTTCAACATGAATTTTTTAGTGGTATCTTGATTTATTCAGTAAGGCTTACTCCTGAATCTATTCATCTTCATGCCTTCTCAGTGATGCAAGATGCAGCAAAGCTTGTCTCACGTGGTGATGGTGTTTGAGGCCTCACGATTAAGTCAACCCTCAATTTTACAACACAGTCTTCTTTTGCCTACCGGAAAGGCTAACATAGTAGAATTATTAACCTTAGTAGTTCGTTGCCTATGAGAGGTGTTTGAAGAATATGGACAGACAGAAAGATCTGCCTTGATGGGCAGATGAAATACAACAGCTTGTCAGTGAGCTTACTTTGAAACTGTTTGAAGTAAGAGATGAGCAAATGACTGCCAAACCAATTTAAATATGGCTCCTTGCTTAGTTGATAAAATCAACTAAGCAGTAGTGCCAATGAAAGAGGCTGGAGTGACATAATGCTTTTGTTGCCAGGGTAAAGGGAATTTTTTCTTCTAAAGGGGATTTTTTCTTGCTCATGTGAGCTGAGAATGGATTGGAGCTATAACTTGTGACTAAAAATTGACTCTTGTAGGATAGATTATTTTTGAATAAAATATCTAAGATCATATGTAATACTTACATGTTTTGGCAGCCAGCTCAGAAAAGGCTTACAGACTGGCTGAGGGACATGTTTTCCATTAAGATTATTAGATATTAATAACAAATCCTTAGATTGGTAGAAAACATCAAAATGTTGAAAACATTCATGAATTAATAACCTGCAAATCTCTTCTGTTTGGGTTATTAAAGTAAAGCTGTATTTCTGACATTAAAAAAAATAAATTCAACTATGTAAAATGTCCAAAAGAAATGTGCTCTTGAACTTGAGGCCAGAAATATTTCCATTAATGAAATAATATGTTTTGACAACTTCAAAATGTTTCTCTAGCCCATCCCATGTTGTGAAAAAGGCTTTGATGAAATATGTTATTTTGTTTTTGTTTTAAAGACTGGAATATGTAATTGTTATATGTTTATCCAGTCCTGACTTGCTAGCACAGTGAGTTTGACCATTTTTTCTCCAGAGTGGAAAGAAATCAGTAGTTTCCATTGCTATGATGGATGGAAAACTCTATCCCACCTTCCTCAACTCTCTTCTTTGAGTGAAGGACATTTGACTCCTGCCTCTTTGGCAAAGGTCACAGTGCAGAAGAAAAGAGTAGCTTATATAATAATTTTTTTGTTGTAAAAATCATATAGAAACAAAGCTGAAATTTTAGTGATGCCATTTTAGAAAATAGTGCAATGTTAGTTCATTTTTGGAAGTAATTAACTGTGGTAATATTATGACAACATGACTGTGTTGTACCAGCTTACTTATTTTAAATGATTTCCACTAAGTGAATATGAATCTGTGACTCTCTTGATGGTTTGAGCAGGCACATTTTCTTTAGCTTAAATTCAGACCTTTAGATAACCTGAAATAGGTTTCATTAAGCTGAAGTGAATGTCCACTCTTGTCCTAAATTAACTTCAGATATCAGAAAAGTTCATTAAACTGATGGAAGTTTCTTGTATGGGAAAGACTGTGTAATGCCAAGCATTTTTCAGCAGTGAAAGAAAACGGGAGGCACAGTAACCATTACTGGCACACTTTGATAAATGGTTTGCTTTCAGTTATTTTGCTTTCTGAGGAAAGTCATTCTGTCGGAAAATTTCTAGCAGGGCCCAGCTCTGATCCCCAGTACTCTGCAATTGTTATTCCCACACAGCTTCTTTTTCAATCTGGTATTGCCTGTTTCATTTTGTTGTTGCTTTCTTCAAATACAGAAAAACTGGCTGACCGTAAACTGAATGTGGCAGAAGTGACTCAGTCTGAAATTGGTCAGAAACAAAAGTTGCAGACGGTCCTGGAAGCTGTCCATGATTTACTCCGACCCCATGGCTGGACGATCAAGTGGAACGTTGACTGTAAGGACATTTCAATGGTTTCTGTCTCAGCTTCACAGAAAATGAATATGTGATAATCAGTTATTTATTTGCACAGAGGATGTTACCAAATCCATGTGTGGGCTGTAATTGGTACCTTCTTCTGTAGCCTTCAAAGACAGGCATACATGGCTATGGAATAATTGGAATGATGTTGCTTTAAGCATCTACTTTTATTAGAAAGTTGTTTGCTTCCTGAATTTTAATCCTACAGATAGAAGAAATTCAGCAGTCATTCAATTACTAGAGGGTGATCTGAGCCTTCTGGCTTCTACAGTGTCCTGTTCAAAGATGTAGTTTCTAAGAGGCTAAAAAGGAAGTGTCCCATGTTCCAGCTTGGCCAGTTATGATTCAAAAGTGAGAATGGAGTTTGAGAAGACTCTTCACTGAGGTAGTGGATGTTTTTTTTTTCTATCCAAGAAAGCCTGTGTTAACACTCTGAACATATTCTAAAGGCAGAATTCTCCAGTACAGTGAAAAAAATGTGTTTGATTCTGCCTGTTTTTATTTCATTGACTAGAGAGAGAGACAAGATAACTGGATTTCTAAATTAGTTATGTAATCTCAAGGGAATTGAATCTAGGCTCTGCTGCATTTGTTAATTTAGGAAAAAGAAGGGAGAAGGAAAAAATGAAGAAGATAGTCTTCACCGTAGGTATTTTTTAGTTTATCCATCTTCTTCCCAGATCTGTTTGCTTAAAATAATATGCTATTATTCTTTTGTTTGCTTGCTTTTCCCTGCAGCAATCCATGGCAAGAACTTGATTTCCATTCTTCACCTTCTGGTAGCTTTGGCAATGCATTTCCGGGCTCCCATTCGACTGCCCGAACATGTGTCTGTCCAAGTGGTGGTTGTACGGGTGAGTATGAACTCTTACAAAAATTTTATTAGAATGATAATTCTCTATTATTCTGGTTTTGTGATGCTGGGCTACTCCTGTCTGTTGCCCTCCTCATTTAGAAAATTCTTGTCTTAGTTTTTCAATGAGTCCCAGACCTGGGGATGCATTTGCATGATCAAGTATGATACCAAGAAGATCCTATATCTAATACATTTAGGACTACTACATTAGGAAATGGCCTCAGTTGCACAAGAGGTTGTTTAGATTGGAGGTCAGGAAGAATTTCTTCATGAAAAGGGTGTTAGGCATTGGAACAGGCTGCACAGGGAGGTGGTGGAGTCTCCATGCCTAGAAGTATTTAAAAGATGCATGGATGTGGCACCTAGGGACGAGTTTTAACGGTGGACATGTTGGTGTTGGATGGTGGTTGAACTTCATCATGTTGGAAGTCTTTTGAAACCTAAATGATGATGTGATTTTTCTATTGCAATATGAAGCTAAAAGTGTGATGCGATTTTGTATAAAAGAGATTTGTGTCTGTATCTTTTGGAACTTCAGCAAATGTTTTTTATAGAGAAGCCACTGAAGCACAAATAGCACAGAAAAGAGTTTCAACGTGCAGAATCTCCTCAGTCTGAGAAGCCTATTATTGAAGTTGTCTTTCCCTGATAACTTATTATTCAGACTTAGATGTGTTGTTTTCCTTGGCGCACTAGTGGAGTTTCCGTGATTTCTTGCACAGCCTTGTGTTTTTGTTAGCTTTCCTTAGATGTGAAGAATAGATTTCATCTGAGGAACTTTGACTTCTTCCCTCCTGCCCTAGATATTGCTATAGTTACTCCTTTCTCTGCTTGATATTGACAGTTTCATTTCAGTCTACAAAAACTCTACTTTCAGAGCATTCCTACTCTTGCTTTTTATCTTCCTTTCTATTCCAGCTGAAGCTTTCAGGGCAGCACAATCCACAGCATGTGGACTCTGCTTTCCTTAACAGCAGTTGCAACACCAGGCAGACCTGTTGCATCTGGCCATCCTCTGATCATGCCATGACTGTTTGCTGGTGCTCAGCACTGCTGTTGCGAGGCAGGCTCAGCTGCTGGTAACAGCCTGTGGAAGTGCCTTCTGTAAATGCTGCTCCAAGAAGATAAAGTGATCTTGTACAGTGCTTTGCAAATGTGGTTACAAGATGCAGTTGCATCATGGTTGATTAGGCAAGCCTCATTTTCCTTCAAGTATAAATAATAGCATTTTTCAGGCTCCATATCTAAATGCTCTAGAGGTACAGGGTAAAATGTAAGTGGGTAATTGATGGATACTCCCTACCTCACAATAAATGTATACATTCTTTTTGAGAGATGGTTTTGAATTGCTTTTAGACTGCTGTAGTTCTTTCTTTTTGGGAGCAGTGAATTAATTATGAAATAACATGAATGTAAATAGAAAAGTAATTGATATTTCAGTTTCTCTTGATTACTTCAGAAAGGAAAGGGGGAAAAAAAACATAAGGTGGTGAACAGTCCTCTGTCACCCTCATGCTAGAAATTTTCATTGGCCCAGAACAGTAAAGTGTCTTCTGTAACTGTGATGTGTCACGACAAAACCCAGGGGTAAGGAGGGGAAGCTTGCATTTCCTTGTCCTTATTCCACGGCTTTCTTCACATCCTGTAGTAGGTGGAAATCTTTGGAGAAATTATTCACACGTCCTTTTCTGCTGGAGAGTTTGAGAGAGGACACCTACAGAGAGGATCTGATTAACTAAAGTCCCTGAAGGAAGGAAGGAAGGAAAGGGGAAAGGAAAGAGGAAAACAAACAAGGAATGTCATGTACAAGAAGGGTTAATTAACCTTGAGAAGCTTGAAAAACTCCTGCTCTTGGACATAGAGTCAGTGGTCCTGGAAATGGTTATGATAACTGCTGTCTGTGCAAGAGAAGGCTTGTTTCATTGCTAGGCTTCATATTTGTTTATTTAAGTGGAACACAAGGCAAGGTGAACTGAAGTGTGTTTCTTCTGCAGTGTTTCTGCAGAAGGAATGACTTCTGCCTTATAGTTTGGAAAAATGAATTTTTGTAGTTCAACATCCATAATCCATAAAACATGCTGTTTTATTAATACAGATCTCTTTAGATGGGTTTTATTTAGTCTAAAAAAGGCTGACAAAAAGAAAACTGGCTATTAGCATTATTCTCAATTTAAGTAAGAAAACTATTGTAATTATCAACTTTATTGTTGAATAATTTCTTATTACAGATCGTTATTAGGGTTCTTTCAAACTAGATCACGATTAATATAAGATTAATATAAGATCCTCCTTTCTTCTGAGTAAAATAAAAAATGTGAGCATGGCAACATAAATCCAAACTATATACAAAGTATTCTAGCAGATCAAGGGTTTAGGTGGGTCTTTTAGTCAAGATCTTGTTGACAGCTCCTTGAAGTGCTGAGTTAAGAGTCTAATACTGTACTTGTTTTAATAATGGTGTCACTCAGTGTTTCCCTTTTGTTCCAGCCCATCTAATGAGGGCAGGGAGGGTTGAAACTTCTGGTTTTATTGTGTAGCTCCAGTGAGAATTGGAAATCCTGAGATTTTTCTTACATCTGACTGTCTCTTGATAGTTGAAATGTGAGCTTGTATGATGAAGAAATACTGTAATACAGAAAAACAAAAATGTTCTCAGAAGTGAGTGTAAAAATTTTTCATAAGACTTCCTGCCCGTTGGTTATTTTTGCAAGGCTCAGTAATTGCTGTCTTTTGCACTCAGCTTTCCTATTAGTCGTTTTTAAAAATGCAGCACGTCCCACCTAGGTGCTGGTAGGAGCTCTGAGGTATTTTTGATGTAATTTCTCTGTCTGATGATGAGATGAGCCTGAGATGCAGAAAGGTCAGAGGCAAGGCAGTATGAAGATGTGTCTGCTGGCAATTGTGCAAACAATCCTAGTTTTATCGATGGAATACTTTTGTTTTGGAATGCAAGGCCAAGGGACCTAACCTTGTGTGTGTGCTCAGCTGCCTCTGAGAGGGATGCATAAGAGTGCTGCCATTGCCACCCACTGGGGTATCCAGTCCTCTGTCTCATATGCAGTTTGGAGGCATTACTCACTAGTCACCTGTTATTGAGGCTTTGTACTCAAGGCACACAGTGACCAAAAGTCCAAAAACTGATGTGAGTAAAGCAGAGTCTCAGTGGGATGGAAGAAAGATAATGTTGTTTCATATGCAAGAAAACACTGCCCTGTCAGATGCTTCCTCATTTTTCCACCCATGCTGTCATCCTGGCTTTCTTTCCCAAACCTTTGGCACTGTTCCTGTGGCTCCCTTGGGGGACAAGGGTTAGATGTATTTGTGATACAGATGCGCGAGGTGTTGGGAAGATGTGGCTAGAGGGATGGATCCAGGTCTGGGCCAGGCTCAAGAGGGAGCTGCCACAGCACAAGGGTGGGAGACAGCAGCTCCCAATCTGCTCTTAGCCAGGCTCTCTGGGTGGCTTGGGAAAGCAGCACTGCCTTCATTTGTTGAATAGGGAGCAGAAAGGAAAGAATTCTTGTTACTGATTTTTTTTTTAATTGCAATTTTTATTTTAGATTGCTTCTGGGGAAGGATGTGCTTCTCTTCAAAGCTATTCTGCCTAATAAGTTCTTGTTTGGGGTTCAGCTGGTGAAAATGATTGAGATGGTGTATGTTGAAATGCTTGTGCCTGAGGGTGGTGGTTTCCCTGCTTACCAGAGCTAGCAGCTTTCATTATTAACTGTGTCGTCAGTCATTCTGACAGGACCTGGTTCCTAGATGACTGCTGATATTTGAGCTCCTGATGTCAGCTTTTTAATGTAGAAAAGGGAGGAAAGTAATTTATCCTTTAGGCATAAGGCTGTGCGCCATAATTTTTTAAGGGTCCCATAGACTCAGTGAAAAGAGATGCTGACAAGTTTTTCTGAATCAGATAAAAACACTTGTGGCCTTGTGGAGGCATGTGCCACATGCCAAAACTCTGGAGAGTTGGTACCTCTGTAGTGAAGTGCTGTGTCTTAACAGAGCTGAGAAAGCTGGATTATGTGTTAGCACATACTAACTCTCAGTTGGATTGAAGAGTTCTTGCTCGTACAGAAAACTATTGCAAAGATACAAAATCAAATAATAGGGAGATGCTGTCTGTTGTGAAATCACTGCTAAGATATTTTATGCTCTGTGTATATCCATGGTGATTGCTGGCAGGAGTGTGACTGGTAGCTTCAGTAATGTCTGCTCTTGAAGAGCCTCCCTTGTGTACTGAGGGCTTTGCCAGCACATCAGAGTCCTGGCCAGAGGACGGCAGCCTGTTCTTTAGCACTAGACCTCTCCTGAGAGCCAGGCTGCCACTAGTGTCAAAGTGTTGGTTGACACTGACAAAAATAAGTGACCCTGGGGTGTTTAAAATGAGGCTGACAAACTCTCTAATGTGTGTTCCAGGCATGATGCTGACCCTGGTCTCAGGCAGAGAATGGTTAGTGGGTTTATTGGCTGCAAATATAGACACATTTCCCAAATACTCATTTGACTGTCAACTTGATAAACGCTGCTGTTGTACAATTGAGCCCTTCTGTGTCAGCTGTTTCACCTCTACCCCTACAAAACTTTGCCTTAGCAAATGTACTTTATGTAGTTTTCTCCTCTGGGATTCTGAAAAATGATGAATGTTGCTGAGCCCCTAATGAGCTTCTCCTGTATTAACGCTGTCTCCGTTTCTAACTCCCTCTTCACTTCAGAAACGTGAAGGCCTTCTTCAGACAACTCATGTTACAGAGGAGCTGACAACTACGACAGAGTAAGCACAGAATGCTTTAGTTTGAGTGTGTGTCTGTGAAATTTTTCAGACAAAACAGAAAAATAATCTTGTCCTCACCCCTACTAAATTAACAAAATCCTTAATGTGTTGCTTTTTAACTACATAAAAACAACTTCATCTCTGGAAATATGTTACAAAAGAGAACGGTGTCTTCTTGACATTCTTGTATCAAAAAAGCTTATATCTGGGTATCTCATTGGAAGTGACATTTGGGGGCCTTTCTTCCTCTTTCTGTGGATCACTGTATGTAACTCATTTCTGTCTGGAGTTGTTGCCTCTCTTAAGTAAAGAACCAGTGCAGATATTTTGGGAGTAGATTAGTTAGACAAAGAGCAATGACTCAAAACTGAAGTGATACTCTGATGAAGCTATAAGAAGAGATGAGATCTCTTATTTTCATAGAGTACCTGAGAGCTAGAGCTCAGTAAAAATAAATAAATAAACATCTTCACTCTCCAGATTTTGCAGTGGGTTTACTCTACTTTATGTTTTTACATTTCTTTTTGTAAGGAAAAGGCAAGACATGCATTTTGGCTGCAAATAAAAGCTGAGGTTCTCCTTCATGTGGCCTGAAGTCAACTTTTCTAAAAGGGGTTACACGAGCCCTCCTTCAGTCTTTCAGCATATTGGCTCCCTGTGGAGTTGGCTCAGCTTTCCATTACTTTGAAGATAAATGAAGTACCATGTGGCTTGCTCAGTAGGGAAGATATTTCAGATGGAAACATTCAAAAATGAGATCATAACATCTCTGTGTGGATGTTAAAGATCCATAGTGTTTTTTGTTTTTTTTTTGTAGGATCTGAGCTTTGCTTCTTATTGTGGACCAAAATTCCTGTTCTCCCTCCTATGCTCTTGAAGAGTGTAGTTAGCTTGTCCTCTCCTATTGATGTGGTTTGTGAGATGGAATCTATGTGGTAGGGTTTGGACATTTTTTAGCAAGAAAGATGTTTATAGTTATTTCTGTGTGCTTATGTGTGTTTCGCTAAGTTACTTAATAATATATGAAAAGAGGTTACTGTTTAATGTGCTGCATACCTGGACAGGTACAGAAAATGCAATCATCAGACTACAGCATTAATTGAGCACTTTCAAATTCCTCTGTGCAAATCAGGGTCTGATGCTCAGTTGGTAAACAACTGTGTGGTGATGTCACTGGGATGTGTATGTAATTCACATCTGGCAGTATTATATACTTTATAGTTAGATATGGTACGTTTTCTTTCTTAAGATAGAAGAGATTAAGGTGAGACAGATAGCTTTACTCCTTCTGAGCTATGTGTTACAGTCTCTACTGGCTATATATGTGAAAACTGTCAACAGAAACATGTGTGGTTGTTCACTCTTCATCATTAAAACAGTGATGCATAAAAAAAATTACAATTCTGTATAAAACGTAATTTCCGTAATTTCTATTCATTTAAAATGTATCTCTCTGACGTCACTGGTGGTCTGCTGGGGACACTGCAGCACGTTACAACAGGTCTGCAACATGCTCAGCCAACTGACATGGTAGGAGTGGTTAGCCCTCAGCATCTTGCAGGAGAAGACCTGTTAAACCCACAGTCTTGTTTTTTCAAAGTGATTATTCATGAACTAACACAATGTTTTTTTAATTCTCTGACTTGCAGGATGATGATGGGAAGATTTGGTAAGTAAGAAAGTTGACCCTGAATTATTATTTTTTTTATTTATATCCAGCAATCATGTCTACTTTCCCTAATGAGATCAAGATGCTGAATTGAGCAATGCCACGTGGTTGGAATGTGTTGTGGGGTCAGATTTTCGTACTCCACACATGAGGGTTAGAATTGGATATCTAGCGTACTGCCTTTATTTTGTAGACTAATCTTTGTTGGTCTCTTATCACTCATGTAATGAATGGTAAAAGTGCTGCACAGGGCAGTATTTCCTACTACTGTTATTAGTGGATTGCAAGCAAAGATCTTTGCAGCCCGCAGCAGTAAATTACACCTTCTTCAGACTGTGACTACTTAATTTAAATATAAATGAACATGTGAAAATGCAAGCAAAGGTACATGGTATGAGTGCAAAGAAAGCTCTGTTTATGTTTCTGTCTACTTGCAGGCACTGATCCTAATCCCTTTATGTACAGTACTTTCTCTCCTCCATGTTCATTAGACTTCACAGACTACCAACCGCAGATTGGGTCCTCTAAAAAATTAAGTGTTCTAGTGATACTTCCCAGAAGCTTCTCTTTTTTTTTTCCTATAGTTTAGTTAGCAGCACTACCTTGCTTACTATTTATTGGAGAGATGTGAGTTTCTCTGAGGAACTGTGTTAGTGGACAACTCATTTAGTTTCTCAGTTTCCGAAGTCATAAGATGTGAACGCTTCCCTCTCCCTCCATTGTAGAATACCTGCATTAGTAAGGAATTAAGTACTTTGAAAATAAGTAATGGGAGGGAACTAAATAGCATGTCTTTAAGTACCAAATAAACTTTGAAAATAAATACATTTATTTAACAACATAAATCTATTAGAATGTGTTTTCTAAAGAAAAATAATTTGAAATAGGAAAACTGTTGAAACAATGTTGAACAAGTTTAACAGCTTTAAAACAGTACAGTTATTCAGCTGTTTTTGATTTCTTTTTAACTGCAAATGCAATTATTTAGATTTTTTTTAACTTGTTTCACTCCGTGATGACAATTCAATTTACAATATCACCCAAACAACTCAGTGTTTGAAAAATTTGTCAACCCTGAAATGCCCATGTGGAATATTGTATGAATCTTTCCATGTTAGTAGATTTTAGTTTGGCTCAGATGCCTTTGTACATTGGTAAGATCTACCTGCTTTACAGTGATTTAAATATTTATACTGAATGTAAGCTTTGCTCTTAGTAAAGTGATGAATCAGGTTCTACTTACGTGTCCAGTTTTAAGCTTTACTGAAGTCAATTGTACTACCAGTAGGAATAAAATTAACTACATGAACATCTGATTTTGAGTTTGACCTATGGGCATGAATGAGCCTGTGATCATGGCTGTAGCATACCAAAAGGAGATGTTTTGTTGTCTCACTGATTTAAGCTATGATTGGAACACAGACAAAATTTGTTTCACTTTATTTTTTCTTTCACTTACATATTTTGTCCACCAATTATGAAGGACAAGAAAGGGCAGTCAGTGAATGATACATTTATTTGCAGTCACTCTTGAATATCCTAGTGTGGTTGGCTCTGGTGTTTAGGTAGACACTAAAAGAAGGTGATCACTTTTAGCTTGGGCCTCTGTTACGTGTTGTCATGAGACAGTCTCTTATCTTATGTAACATAATGCACTTTTGCTGTACTTGGCTATTAGAGGTGTATTCATTTTAACATTTTTTTTTCATGTAAAACCAGAGCGCGATGCCTTTGACACACTCTTTGATCATGCACCAGACAAACTCAGTGTTGTCAAAAAGGTAAAAAAATAATAATAATAAAATTCAGATTTTATTTCTTATATTTTCATCTTCTCACACATTTGGAAAGGTATCCAGAGAAATCTGAAAGTGGATGAAAAGGATTTTAAAGTAATAAAAAGAATGCTTATGCCCAGAAGATCTCTGCTTCAGAGACAGGTGGTACCTTGATTCATCAGCTTCAGTAAGGCTCTTGTCTGATAACTGTTGTTTATTGTCCTAGGCTTTTCTTTGTAGTGCTGATAGAGGCACTGGCACTTAGTTTGCAGCCATATATGTTGTTTTCGACTGCTCTTAGCAGTCAAAGATCAGTGCTTCATGTATATATATTCAGCAACTACTTATTTATCTGATTCAATCTAACTGGTGCAGGTAAGAAAAAGCCACTCCACAAAGTATTTGAAGTGATCCAGATTATTCTATCTGGACAGTACATGCTTTTATATTCCAAGTGCTGTCCTCTATCTAGCTGAAGGTAATGAGCATCATGAGGTGGCAAAAATTTTCCTGGAAGTGTCTTGTTAAAGCTGATGCCTTGCAATCAAAGGATATTCTCTAACAAACTGAAAAGTCTGGCAGACAATAAATGCACTACGGGTGACCTCAACTTCACAAATAAACTGCAAAAGAACCAATGCCATCACAGCCTTTCCCACTACGCTTAGTTATGCTTTGTGTGGTAGGAAAGATAACAAGTGTGTAATAGCTCCACCTGGTGACTCCTGGCTTATCATGCAACAAAAGTGATTATGCTACTCAGTTGTTTTTATTTGTAGGTACTTATTTAAAAGCAAATAGCACGCAGTTGTATTATTTAGCTTAAAAATGTCATACAAGAGTATATTAACCCTTTCGCATAGGCATCACCTGTAGTTCTAACTGGTTCTGGTGTTTTATAGTCTCTGATCACCTTTGTGAACAAGCACTTGAATAAGCTGAATTTGGAAGTAACAGAGTTAGAAACTCAGGTAAGATTTTTTTTTTTAAATGCAGTCTAACTGTGTAAATGACAATTGTAGGCCTTTATTCCATAAAACCATGTTATGGTACTGCTTCCTTTTTGGATACATTAATTAACAGGATCTTTTAAATAGCAGTGGCATTCACTGTTACTTTGCTTCCTTTACTTGTGCTTACATATGCTTCATATTGCTGTTTATTTGGATTTTACGGTGAAATTCTTGGATATTCACCATGTCCATATTAATGAATGTAGAATACCTTGGATTTCTGGGCAGCTTGTCGCATGGATCAAAGTGGTGTGCTGTAAAGCAGTTGCTATAGTTATGGATGGATGGTGGTTTGTGTCTTTTTAGCAGTGAGGGTTCCTAATGAGCTGGAGCCAGCTCATAATAACTGGCTGCCTGGGGCTCTCAGGAGGAGTCTGGCCTGCAGCATGCAGTTCACCACAGAGATATCAGTGCTAGCTTTGATCACATCGAAGAGGGACTGGAAACAATTATGCTATTGCCACAAAGGCCTTTGTGTCGTCTTTGTGCTGTGAGCACTTCTCAGTAGTGTGGATTAGCAACTCTGAGCTCCTGTACTTCAGTGGCTTGGCTGTTGTTGATATCCAGGTTAGTTTGTTTATAGCTCACTGAGGTACCTCTCTACCACCACGGTTAGCTCTGCAGGAGCTCCCCACTCTAGCAATAATCTGGGTACGGAATATGCTTGGAAACATTAAGTGTGAATTTCAGTGTCAGTGGGGTAGTTCTGACTCTGGAGGTCAAATTAAGTGATTTTCAGATTGGATTTTTGGCTGTGATTTAAAAACAGAAACAAGTATTCTCTCCACAGCTCAACGAACTCTAGAAAGAAGGTTGCCTGATTGTCTTTGGGGGAAAAAAGAATAAAAAAATGGCATGACATCTAGATAATTATTCCTAGGGGACCTGTCCCTGGTTTGAGACTTGGTTTAGTACCAGTCATTTGCTGATACTTTATAGCTTTGCTGAAAGGAATGGGTGACTTGATCTGATCTGTCGCTAGAAAATGTTTCTAAATGCCATAGAAGTATCCAGCCATTTACTTTTCAAAAGGTTACAGCATGTCACATATGCTGTATTGGGATCACAACTGAGATATCTGTTTGAAATACATAACATCTGCTCTCCTCTGGTAGGCAGTATGTCATCTTCCTGTCTGGTAGGAATACTGAACAGTACTGCTGAGAGTATTTATTATAGTAGTTAATATTTATGGAAACTGTAGAGTCTGTTTTGAGTTGAAACAATTTTTTTTTATGAAGATCCTACCCATGAGAGGGTAGAATTAATTTAAAGTTCTGATTAGAGGCCAATTGTATGTAACTCTCAAGTAGATTGTTTCTAATTTCTACTGCCTGAAACTATTTACAGTATATAACTGATTTAAATATTAGTTAAATGATGCTCTTGGATGGGTTAGTGTTATAGCTGATGGGCTTGTTTTATTCAGGAAATCAAAGTAGAGGAAGTAATGTTACTATATGTAGGGATGAAGCCTTGTATCATATATGTGTATAGCAACGCACTTCTAAGGAAAGAGTGATTCAGTTTGCTGAGCTGCCCTGATGATTGCAATGGTATAGGTGAATCTAGGGAGCAGATAAAACAAAGCCCTAAGTGCTTATTACACTTGCCATCAACTCCTTGCTGTGCATGAAAGGAAAAGTCAGTGACTCTCAAAGTGTCACAAGTCTCTGTGCTAGCAAACAACAGTGGTAGAAATTAATGTATGTCATTTGGACCAAGCGTTAATTGTTCTGCTTGTTTGTGAGTGCTTATTCGAAAACAGATGCTTTCACTTAGAAATGTCACCAGTATTTCTATTTAGTTTGCAGATGGTGTTTATTTGGTTTTGCTCATGGGTCTCCTTGAGGACTATTTTGTTCCACTTCACAACTTCTACTTAACGCCTGAAAGTTTTGATCAAAAGGTGGGTAGAATTTCCAGATTGTATTCTTTTTGCTTTGTTACCACATGATATTTTCCAGTCACTGTGTTCTTTCTCTTTGTGCCCAGTAAATACATTCTTATCTTCAGGAGCTGTGGCAAATATAAAAATATGTATGTATATGCTGTCTGTGGCACTTGATAGTTATCATTAAAAGTTGCTTGTGAAATTAATGGGTAAATTCCCAATAGTTAAGTGAGAAAGTGTCATTTGCCACACTAAA
Organism: Cyrtonyx montezumae; assembly: GCF_038088225.1. Taxonomy (NCBI): domain Eukaryota; kingdom Metazoa; phylum Chordata; class Aves; order Galliformes; family Odontophoridae; genus Cyrtonyx; species Cyrtonyx montezumae. Next base: position 93,685,634 of record NW_027072034.1, on the reverse strand, counting down.
ACCATGAATATTTAGAAGTAATGTGATTGATAAATCAACAAATCTTTGTGCTGAATAATACATTACAGAATCAAAGTGGTTTATTAAATTTCAGTACAGCTTGAAGTTTTTTAATGCTCAAGTATGCTTGATTGTGTTAGGCAGCCAAGCTGATGCCTGGCATTGCCTAGTGTTTACTATGTAAACAGGCAAGAAAGACAGAATTTGAGAGATGGGAAGCTCTACTTCATCTGCATCCCTATACACAAGGATTCACATAGTTTCTTCCCAAAGTCACAGTCTAAGCCCTAAAAACCAACCCCTCATCTCATTAGTGTCAGTTTCCTAACACCTGGAAGTCCTTCTTTCTGTGTTTTATGTAATGGTTCTACAAACAAAATGTATTAATCAATACATACTTGATATGATGTGTTTGATATGGTGCAGTAGAAGAGGTGGTACCCAGGCCATGGTCTTTGGTTAATCCAGGGTTAAAAACTGTGTGTTGAGAGCTCACAGATAATGTGTTTTGTAACTGATATAAAGCTAAGATGGCCAAGAGGCCCTGATCCTGCCAGGGAGTGATCATGCAAAGAGTTGCCTGTCTGAAATCAGTCTCTGAGGTCAGATGTGTGTTTTCATGTCCAGCTCCTGGCAAGGTCATTACCAACACTGCTGACTTAAACTTTGGAGAGAATGTACTTGCTCATCCTTTTCAGTTGGTTCCTTCTGTTTAGTAAGGGTCGACAAAGTGAGTATTGTGGAAGAAGAATGGATTGTTTGAAGACTTAGATTGTGTTAATCAGGGTATTAGAGCTAGAAGGGAACAAAATAGCTGTCTTGATATTAGCCCCAGTGTCCTGTGTAATTCCTAACATAGCAAGCATCCTTTGTTATCATAACCAAAAGTTTGTCTCTTTCTGCAGTTGTTTCTGAACTTGTGCATATATCTAGATATATTCAGTGTCTACTCTGAGCCTGGTTGTGCTGGAGTAAATTCATCTGTCTGCTGCTTTTTGTTCTGCCAGGTTCTGTAGTGGGGACAGTACTTGTCTAATGTAGGCTGAACTGGAGCAAGAAGCATGTAGGTCAGGAAACATTGCAAAAATATAGAAGATTGAAAAAGCTTTGTAAGATGAAGGCTTGTTTATATTTTGTATTACTTCAGTGCACTCTTTAGCAGCAGTAATGTTCCCTGAGAGACAGGACTTCTCATTGATAGAATAAGCCAGCTTTGCCTGAGTGGATCATCTCAGTGTTGCAGGAGTAAATGGGAGTATTCCAGATGAGCATTGTTGCAGGCTCAGCCTAATGTGCTGAGCATGCTAGTTCTATAAGTTACACAGGGGTCACTGACCTCCTTGATAGGTGACTAGTTGTTGTTTGGGAGCTTAAAGGGGTTCCCTGAAGGAAGGAAATCAGGATGTGGCAAGAGAGCTTCTTTAGGTGTTAACGTTTCTAGATAGGAGGGGAATTAGATAATTCTGAACATTCTATAATGTACAGGAGCTTGATAGAGCAGTGGAAAAATGTTGCTACATTTCCTACTAAACAAGTTTGCCTTTCTATCTCTTTATATCTATATGAGAGGTAAACTTTGTCTTTTGGGAAGGAGAAAAAATATATTTGGAATAAAATAAAAATATTTGGAAAAAAAATATTTTCATCTGGAAAATGGTTTTATCACAATGTATGAGGGAAAATAGGAGCAGGTGAAAAGATTAATAAAGACCTGAGCAATAAATACCAGTGAAAGGGGCCTTTCATCCTTGTTGCAGGAGTGCTATGTATGTGGAGCATCCTGATTTCCAAGATGAGTAGCTTTAATTAAGTCCCTCCCTTTTGCTGTGCATCTTCAAAACTGTCACTTGCAGGGACAAAACTGCACAGAAAATTCATAATCCAAATTGCTTGTTTATTCCATTAAACATGGCAGAGAAAGCTGCTGTACAGATCTCTTTAAAACATAATGATGGCTCCTCAAAGAGTATCTTCTTTCAATCTTGCCTTTTTCTTGTATTTTTACTTTTTGTCTGTTTTCTTTTCTCTGACTTTACATTCATGTGTGATCCTTGGAGGCTTTCTCAGGGAGCTGTCTGCCTTTCTGCACAGCTGTGCCTAGCTCGTTTTGCAACATCAATCTGCTCAGGAACTGCAACCACAAAGCATTTCACTTACCTTTATTTGAGAAATCTGATTTGAATTTTTTACTTTCCAAGCAGAGGAAGATAAAGCACCAAAGATGACTTGTTTCTTGATAACGTGATATTGATGTTGCTTCGAATACAGCTGATAATAATGCAGAGAAGTCTACTGTTAATCAGAAATATGTTCGTATTTCTCACACACCTGTGTGTGTTTTGTCATCTCTGTTTGGTTATGTCACTGCTGTTACACACCTTTTGCCAGGATGGCGACTGATCTCTTGCCTTGTAGTTTGAAATACTGAGCTTGGGTACAAGCAGCAAGCAGGAACTGCTCCACAAAACACAGCTCTGTTCTAGTTGTTACTGGGAACTCTTTGGTCTCTGTCATAAAGACTGAGATCAGAGCTTAATGGACTTTCCTGATTCATGTGGTACCCAGTCATCATTTTACCTTTGGAATTCTGAAATTACTTCTTGTGTATGAAAAAGTCAGTATTTGACCTGTAATGACACAAGCTTTCTTCTCTTAGTCTCTCATGTGCACTTTGTCATGCTCAAACTTGTAAATGTGTTTATTTGTTTAAATAGAATTATCATTTTATATATCGAGTGTAGTGAGACTAAAACGTTTCGAAAAAAAATTGTTTAAAGGTTTTATACTGCCTATTTAACTTCAGGATTCTAAATAGTTCTTTTTTTCAGGTCCACAATGTTTCCTTTGCTTTTGAGCTGATGCAAGATGGAGGACTCAAGAAACCAAAAGCTCGCCCTGAAGGTATGGACATGACATGTGTCTTTGAACTACATAAGAAGAAATAATAGCAGGTGCATTTCTAGTGCAACTCCATTCAAGACAACAGAGTAGTATTAAAAAGTGGAGCTGTAATGTGCACCATAACAATTTTCCAAAGGGTTAATTGTCTCTGTCTGGGGTATATTCTAACCTGTGTTTCTTATCTGACATAGGTTTACTGAAATATGAACATCATGTTTTAGGGAATGATTCAGGAGCTGTGCAGTGCTACATTATAAATTTGACTGGTGTTCTTGATCACAGTTTGATTCTTGGGGTCAGATAACTGAAAGGCTTTTCTCCTTTAGGAGATCTGGTAACAAACTCTTCTTGATTTATGGGAATTTGGGAGTCAGGACTGAACAGATGTAAAAACTGAGATTTTACTCTAAAGCCTCTGAATCTTTAAATTAATTAATGATGAAATCTGCACTGTTGCTTGCATGATGAATAAAAAGAGGAACTAAAAATTTCTCACCATTTATTGAGCAGTTATATTCTTACATACGTGTTAGAGCATAGGTGTCCAACTTTTTGGCTTTCCTGGGCTTCACTGAGTGAAGAGGGATTGTTGTGGTCCACATTTGGAATAGGTCACTGCAAAAGTAATGCCTCCAATTTATTTCTATGGAAACAGCAACAGATATAAAGAGCTGTCAACACTGAGCAAATTCTCAGATACAACATAGCAGATCATTTTTTTGCTCCAGAAAAGGTGCATGGATTCAGGAAGCAGCAGAACATGCTTGTGTTTTACTGATTGAAAATGTAATTATTAGTTATTATAATAGCTCACCAATCATACCTATTTACTTTTTGTTGCTGCTGAATTTGTGTGTATTCCTTTCTCGTCTGATCTTTATATCATTGCCATTAGCAGTAGCAGTTGATCACAGCTGTTAGTGAATGTGATTGTGTGTGTGGCTGGTATTTAATGTAAAACTGAAAACTGAGCTGCTCTGGTGGGCAAGACAGTACTGTCTTGGGCTCTGCTCATCACTGTAGTTTCATCAAATCCTCTGTAGGATCAGCATCTTGACAGCAGTCATGTATTACATATTTCTTAGAACAAGAATTTATTTTGTCATAGACTCCAGCAGTCTTTAGAAAATGAGTATAGAATCTCTGCTAATGCCAAACTGATCTATTATTCTTTCCTAAATAGGCTGGAAAATGTGTTAGATGAATCCACATCCTTTTGTTGGAATTGTGTTGTAAATGCCTCTTAAATTAGTTTTAGCCCATGCTTTCTGTGGTGCTTTCAAGAAAGAGGTTGTTTGATGTTTTAGTGCACCTTTATACCAGTGATATACAAAAAGAGGAGCATACAGAACTCCTGCCCTCTGTTCTTTCAGCCCAGTTCAATAGATTGAAGTTGAACTTGATGCTGAGTTATTGCAGAAAAACTGTGCTGTACCAGGTTAATTTTTTAGCCTCTAAAGGAGTTGTTATGGGATGTGAAAGTTTTAAATTGATGGAATATTTTAAATATTTTCATGATTGATTCCAGTTAACACTCTATTAGTTATTGTTGGGAATGTTATGACTGTGTCTGCTTCATCTTAAAATAAGACACGTGAGGCTGAGAATACGCTTACTTCTGGGTATGCCTGCAAGACATCATTAAGAAACACTGTAATCACCCACACAGGGAGGATGCATCTTACAATACTTACTCTTTAATGTAGCAAACAAAGGCATAACAAGGTCTAAAAGTTAAGAAAATGTCAACATAGAATTACAGAGTATCTTTTGCAGCAGTGAAGGTAATTAACCATCAGCCTGAATTGTCAAGGGATACAGATGGAATTTCTACCACTAGAGGATTTGAAAAGAAAAACAAAAGTCAATTGTCAACCTTATATTTTAAGTTCAGCCATCACTTGGTTAGTAAGCTCAATGCAAGATTTTGAAGGTCAAGTTCACAGAATCACATAATGGCTAGAAGATACCTCTGGAGGTATGTCCCTACTGCTCAATCAGGATCAGCTAGAGCCAGATACCCGGGGCCATGTCCAAGCAGCTTCTGAAGATCTCCAAGGAGGAAATTGCACAGACTCTGGGCAATTTGTGCCAGTGCTCCATCACTCACACAGTAAAACAAAAGAAAACAAAAAAACCCAAACGTCTGATGTTCAGAAGGAATCTGTGTTTCATTTTGTACCTATATGCCTGTTGACTCTGCTCATGGCACTGGGCACCACTGAAAAGAGCCTGGCTCTGTCCTCTTATACCCTCCCTTCAGGTATTTGTACACATTGATAGTACACATTGATAGTCTTAGGTCTCTCTCTACCCTCTTATAAGAGATGCTCTTGTCCCATAACCATCTTTCTTGTACTGGAGAGATCAAAACTCAGCACTTCAGGTGAGGCCTCACCAGTCCTGAGGAGAGAATAGTCACCTCCCTTAAGCTGCAGTCAGTGCTGCTCCTGTTTCAGCCCAGGATACCATGATAATTCCTTACTGCAAGGACATAACCTTAGGTCTGCATTTTACACGTGTTCAGATTATGTGACCACAATAGTTTCTTCTAACTCTAAATTCACATGACATTACACTGCCAAATAAAAGAGCTGGACCCACTCCCTCTTCAAGCAATAAAAACCCTCACATACCTCTGATTCCTCAGCGTTATCACCACAGGTTATCAGCACCAGTCACTGTAGATGTCACTGGAGATTAGTGAGACAGCCTTAAATGCCTCCAGAAACATGAGAGTAGGTGACTGGTGTCTGTCCAGAACAGTGCTGCTGGCTTGGGTCCCTTCCAGCCCTGGCTGTCCCATAGCCTGATCCTTTGCTCTTGCTCCTGCTCTTTCCTGTTGCCTCTTGCTCCCAGCACATCTTAGGATGTGGCATGTTTTTGCAAATGAAAAATACAAAATCATAAATGAGATAGGTGAAGTAATACAGGAAAAGTTTGAGAGGTTACTGAAAATAGCAGATGAAATGCAGAGGATATAAGACTGTTAATGCAGTGTAGGGTGGGAGGGAAGGGTGGGGAGGTCCTGGCAACGGTTCTTCAAAACAGGCAGTAGCTGTTTCCCCTGGACCTCCTGTTATTTGTACTTGACTTGTTAACTACATTATTCCTAATTCCTTGTGTTATTTTTTTAAATCAATTCTTGCTTACTTCTCCTTTCATAGATACCATTTCCTGTGTATCTTTTGCTTCCTTCTCTGCTTCCCTCTTTATGTTTTACCCAACCTTTATTTTCACCTCTTCAGCCTTCACTATCATCACAATTTTGGCCACATTGCTTGGCATTTTATTAGAGTAATAGGATGGGAGGTGTTAGTGGAAAAGCATTTGTATTGAAATTGTTTGGTTCCCTGATCTAGCAAGGTAAGAAGGATATTAGGTAATGAAAAGCTTCTAGTCTTCTGTAAGCTTATGGCTACTGAGTTGTGGGTATAATAGAATCATTTGAGTTGGAAGGGACCTGTAAAGCTCATCTAATCCAGCTCCTTTATAGTGAACAGGGACATCTAGAGCAGGTTGCTGAGACTGCTGTCCAGCCTGACTTTGAGTGTCTCCGAGGACTGGGCATCCACCACCAACTCTCTGGGCAACTTATTCCAATGCCTCACCACTCTTACTGTAAAAAACTTCTTTCTTACACACCTAATCTAAATCTCCCCTCCTTTAGTTTGAATCCTTGTCCTGTCACAACAGACCCTGATAAAGAGTCTGTCCCCTTCTGTATTATACACCCCTTTAGATACTGAAAGGCTGTCGTCAGGTCTCCCTGGAGCCTTCTCATCTCCAGGCTGAACAGCCCCATTTCCCTCAGCCTGTCCTCATAGGAGAGGTGTTCCATCCTTTGGATCATTTTTGTGGCTTTCCTCTGGATGTGGTCTAACAGGTCCATGTCTCTTCTGTACTGAGGACTCCACATCTGGATGCAGCACTCCAGTTGAGGCCTCACCAGCACAGCACAAAGGGGCAGGATCACCTCCCTCAACCAGCTGACCATACTTCTTTTGATGCAGCCCAGGATATTGTTGGATTTCTGGGCTGAGAGAGCACACTATTGGCTCATGGCCAGCTTGCCATCCACCAGTATCCCCAAGGCCTTTTTGGTAGGGCTGTATTTTACCCTTACCCCCCTGGCTTATACTGATGGTGGAGGTTGCCGTGACCCAGGTACAAGACCTTGCACTTGACTTTTTTGACAGGGCTCACTGCTCAAGCCTGTCTGGAGGATTTGAGGTTCAGAATCTTTTATGATGTATGTTGCTACATGTTTGCTTCTTCTGTGGCTAGTAAAGTTGTTGGTGCAAACTCAGACAATACTATAGGAGTAATGCTGACAGAATGTAGCATTTCCCACATCTCAAACAGATGCAGGCTTTCTCTGTAACCAATTTTAGATGAGTGAAGGGAATTATCTTTATTCTGTTTCCCGGAGATGTTAACTGTGACTGTAGCACAGTGAAGGTGGTTTGAAATGAATCTTGCGTGACACTTTTTGGGGTGATAGGAGCTTATTTTGTTGCAGTTCTTACAGGCTCAGAACTGTGAAGGCTCGTGTTCCTTTCAGGGCAAATGATGGATAACAAAATGCAAATTAAGGATTTCTCCTTTTCTTCTACAGATGTTGTCAACTTGGATCTGAAGTCTACCCTCAGGGTTCTATACAATCTGTTCACAAAGTACAAGAATGTGGAATGATCCTGGAAGCTGCTGAGATCTTCATCCAACCAATCTCCTTAGGCAAAAAATACAATGAGAACACCCTTTGCACATTCCCTTTGTGCCTTATGCTATACTTAATGCATTCTTTCCACAATTACTATCTTCTCTGTAGCTATTTGTATGACAGTCCCACTAAAAGTTATGCATGTGTAATCTCTAGGTCACTTAAAAAAGTGTAGATATTTCACACTTCTAACAGAAGGTATTCTTGGGTCTGCTGTTTGCTGTGATTGACAAATATTCTATCGATAAAGGAAAAATACCACTAACTACTTTAATAAGCAGGGAAAACTTGAGACTTTACTTATGACTGTAGACTTTGATTCTATAGTAACCTTTCTTTCATTTGATGATTTCCCAGACTTAACCATTAACATTAGAAATCATTAGAAAATCAACAGTGAGATTTATTGGGCTGTGCCTTTTCTGTTAAATAAAGTTTAGTATGTTCTATTGAGTAAGGTTGAGGTTAATTACAGACAGTATCTGAAGCTTCTGTTTTTGTGTTAACCTCATACTATTCTTTTATTTCCATTCAGTGTTTACACAAAATAAGACTTGCAATGGGATAACCATCTAGTTCTTTTGAGGTTTCTTTTCATTTCATCTCCTTATATGTTTGCTGGAACCACTGACATCCTTTAGGTAGGCATTTTCAGTTGGGTCAGTCATCAGGAGCTTGTCAGATATGCCCACGTTGTATTTATGCTTTCTGTCCCAATCCTTTCTGTGGGGAATAGTGAACTTAACAGTTCAAAGGCTAGCACTTCATTTCATGCAGCTAAGATAAAGGATTGGATTCCTCTTGAAGATACTGGCACCTGTACAGTTTTGGGAGTCAAGCATTTATAAAGAGTTTTTATCTATTTTCTTTCCTAAAATGTAAAAGTGAATTCCTATGCAAATAAGAACTTACCTCATGGATTACCCTGGCTTCTACATAAGGCAAAGTATATTTAGTGCAAGCCAGTGGTTGACTTTCAAAGTTGAACCTCTTCAGTGATGTTGGTTGTGCTTCAAGCAGATTTCAAGTCGTCCTCCGTCATCCCAAGAACTGAATTCTAGAATTTTAAAATAGTGGTTTTTTTTGTTTGTTAGTTTTTTTTCTCCTTCATTCTTTAAACATATTTTAATCTTAGGAAGAAGGGAAATGGGCATTCTTCATTTCTTATTTTGGGATTCTGATTTTTAGTAAGGAATTACTTGTGCCACCTCCACTCGTGCCTCCAAAGCAGAAGTAAAAGGAAGCTTCTCTGTTTTTCCATGAAAAATTCAGGTCCACTCATTCTATCAGATTCTTTGAGAGTCATTGTTTGTACTTAAAAAGTAAGCTGATCTCTTGCTGTTAATACAGTGCATAGTATGATAGGATTTGAATTTTGGATAAGACCGCTAGGCTTTACCATGGTGCTGGCAATTATTGCAGAAGAGACTTGTAGAAGCACTGAGCCCAGGTGGGTCAGCTCCCCTGGCAAGTTAATTAATTTGATCTAACTTTTGTACAGTGAAATAGGCTGGAAGATGACTGAACTGAAAGGTCACTCAAACTTTTTGTTAAATGCAATGCGTCTGTGGGAAATGAGTCTGTAGGAGAGCCATCATTCCACCCACCTCCTTCAGCTTATGTGGAAATACCAGTGCTGTGCTTATTTTCTGAGATGCTAGGAAAGACCTCCAGAGAATCTAGTTGTGAAATTACTGGCAATATTAATATAAAAAGCAAACAGAAAATAAGAAGAGGAGGTGGATGGGAGCAGTTTCAGTTTGAGAGAAGGCTATTTCTGAGATGGGAATTTACATCTGATAACTTAATTGCCTGTGTGCAGATGTGAACATTCCAAATTTTAAGAGAGTCTCTGTCTTGTTTGATTAGGTGTTTCTGATCACTCTGCAGAAACCTGAATCCCTCCTCTGCAACCTGAGGAATGGGTCTCTTCCGGCATTTCTTACGTTAATATCCCAGTTTGCCAGGACAGGATTGACACACTGGATATGCTGGGGGCAACTGTCACACCCTGTGTGTTATCTTTCTTTAAGTCTATGGGTACTTGTGTTGCACAGGAAAAGTGCATTTTTCATTGCTTAGCTCATTGCTGTGTAGCCAAGCAACTCTTCCATTGAATGCTGTATTTACTGTTGATCAGATCGGCACTGGGAATGGACCTAAACTGAACTGGATCTTCATTGCAAGCAAAACAGTTTACAGGAAGAGCAGTGTAGGTGAAGCCTTCTCTAACCTGTTTCTGTCATAGCTTCATTACATATGTATGATTCTGACTCTCAGAAAGATAAGTCAGTGTTTAGAATGCTATTCGTGAACTCTTTGCTTTACTGGAGTTTTAGATAAGTTCCCCTGGGTAGCAGCGGGGCAGATTTGAACCCTGTTCAATTCATCTGAAATGCTGTATGCTCTGCAACTTTAAAGTTTCCACATTTTTAAATACTTAATGAATGTCTGTCTTCTCCAGTCCGTACAACCTGCCCTTTAGGTGTGTCCACTTGATGTATTCAGATCCAGAGAGCTGTATTACCACAGAAGAAGCCCAGATATTCCTTAGCTGCATTCTGTTTCTCAAGATGAAAATGCAGCAAAGCAGATTTTTTTTTTGATAATTTAAAACCTATAGGGCTTCTCACCTCTCCCTCTCAAACCCTAGTGCTTTCAGTATTAATGTATTTTTTAAGAATCTTTTCTACAGTTTTTAACAGTGTTTACTCTTTGATATTTTACTAAAAACTAGTCTTGCAAATAAAATTCTGGACTTGTCATTTGTGACAAGAGTTGTGTACTGTAAGCAAGTACAATGCAATGCTACTGTTGCTAAAGATCACAGAAGTGTTGTGCATGGTTTTGTGACAGTTGTACTATTTATTCAAATAAATGAAATAAATAAAATGTGATCACATCATTTTCCATCTCTTTATTTTTTTTTTTCCTCCAAGTGGACAAATCAGTGGGAAGAACCTTTGAAAGATGACGGGCTTCAGCTGTCAAGTGTCCTCAATATGTGGTGAGCCAGTGTTGACCTATCAAAGCAGTGGTTTCAGTTTTCTGGCCTTGGTACAGTTGATGTGATTTTACAGACAGACACAAATGTTTCTGATTCATCTGGAGGTTTCATTTACAACTTTTTTTGTTATTACCCTGCTTAGTCATGTTCATCTTCTCCCTTCCACAAGAGATAACTGAATTATGCTGTCTGATACTTTTAGAAGCTTCCAGGCTGAATTCTTCCACAGCAGAGCAGGAGGGAAGCCAGGCATGATGAAAGTCTGCAGAGCACTTGGAAAGTCAGGAGCCCAGCAAAGTGTGGGATGGCATTGAAAATGCCTATATGTTTGCTCCACTATGAAGAGAACAAAGAGCAGCTCTCCTATAAAGCAAGGCTGTCTGAGAGCAGGAAAATACATCATCAGAACTTGTTATTGGTGGGAGTACCACTGATTCCTTGAATTGTTCAGTGGCTATTTTTATATGAATACTATGTGTGCGTGTTTGTCCGCATGAAACATGCTTTTGGGAATGTATGGAAAGACTCATGGGGGTGGGTGCAACTCTGGCACAGAATTTACTGGTGCTATTCTGCAGGAGACTGGATGCTTCATGCACTGCTGCTGCTATTTTGGAGGAAAAATGTGCCCATTCACCATGTGCATTTGAGTCTGTTCTTTGCCCTGTCTTGCACTCCATTGTGTCTGAAGCTTTTAAGAAAGAAATATGAGTTGCTAGTTGAAGCAGGGAGAGACCTAATAACTACAGATCAACTTCCCAATTCTCAGTCATTCCTACTCCCTCTGCCTAGGCTGTGGCATGCACTCCTGCATAGGTTAGAATGTACTCTTGGTCTTTTCTGGGTTGATGTAATGTGCTTTTTGTCTGCTTAGAGAATATGGCTGTTTGTACTTTGACTCTCACATGAAAGATTTGGAGTTGAATTCTCAGTTACTAAGAATTCATGGCATCTGGAAGTCTGTTTTCATCTCACTTTCCTTTATCCTATTTAGCTCGTGTTGAACTGTTAGTTCTCCTCTATGGTGTGGAGCTAAGCACCAGTGTCAGTCTCTTAACAGTGTTAAAACGAACTGTCTTAATTAGTGTGGCTGTTTCCTGTCTTGTTCCGGGATTTCATGGAGGACTGCAGAGCTGTTGCTTTTTCATTCCAGAGGACTTAACAACTGTAAGGGATACCTGAAGGAGATGTCCAGGGAAAGTGATGGCTGTGGGGAGCTTTTCCTCTTTAATCAGTAGTGGAAAAGAGGAGGCAGAGTATCAGATCTGCTTAGCAGAGGTTACTCTTGTTCTGGATGAGCACCTGGGGGACTGGTGTGACTAACTAGCTGTCCAAGGACAAATAAACTCATTTCCTTCTGCCAAGGCCCCTCTTCTTCAAGATAGGAAGAAAAGTGCTGATCTGCCTTATAGAATGCTCTAGAGGCCATGAGTAAGAGGTGTAATGAAGCATGATGATTTTATCTGTCATTGGATGTTTTATTAAGGGCAAAGAAAACACACAGTGATATGGACTAGCAAATGGTGTGGTGCCATGAAAGAATGACAGTGACTTGCTTAGTACTTTCTGGCATTTCAGTACTTGTGAGGATGCACGCTTCCTGCATTTGTATTTCTGTTTATTGCAGTCTCCAGCAGGAACTGAGCACACAGACAATGAAGTTCCGCTTGTGACTGGTTTCATTTTCAAGTACCTTTAGTGCTGCACTGTGCAGCTTCCCCCACGCACAGTGTGTATGCTCTGTGCTGCCCTGTGCAGGGGTTGCAGCAGATCCAAGCCCCTGCAATTGCACCGTGCTGCTGTGAGAAGAGCTTCTGGAGAAATACTGTAGGATCAAATAGTAAGTTGGGAAAGGGGCTCTTTAAGGGGAAGCTTTGGTGGGTTTTTTTTCAGTTGTAGGGCTTCATGCTTTTGTATGGATTGTTCTTGCTGAGACAACGTCTCTTCTGATGCTAATGAGTAAACTTGTCTCTTGAAAAGTCTACTACTGAACAAGGAAGTAAAAAGAAGTTTTAAACTGAGTGCGCGGTAAGTGTTCTCTCTTTTTATTTATTTTGCTTTGTTGAAGGCAGAAATACTATCACTAGCTTTCAGAACAGGGTTTTGTTCCCTGTTTAATGTGGTCTGTTTAGAAAGCTGTTCCTAGGAAATGCATTCATGCTGATGTAGAGCAGGGCTTTTGTCTTTTTCAAACAGGAAGTTCAACAGTTGAAACCATTTGGTAACGTTGCTGAGTGCCTGCATATATTCTACAGTCAATTCAGATGTCAAGGACCACGGTCCTCTCACCAGTGCTTTGTGTCATATGTCAGGGATATCTGGGAGCCAAACTGTGTGAAGATTGAAGAGAGGTGAGCTGATGTGGCTTGCTAAAAGACTGAGTTGTTTTATTTGTCACTGTTGCGTTGCAACATTTTGCAATAGTGCAGTTCCTAGCAAAAATTGACTCATTGGCCCCATGGCAGGTGGAACAAGGGGAATACAACACCTTGTTGCTTTTAAAATGAACAAGCTGTGACATCTCAGTAAAAGAGAACAAAGGACTACATTTAACCATCTCATTTGACTAGTCGATAATTAAAGCTCAATTTTGATAAAAAATTCCATTGTGAAATGCCACTACAATCAGTATTCAAGCAGTTGCCTCCTAGAATGATTTCTCCTTCTAGTAGTGATAAATAATTCATGCAGGAGGCTGGGGAAAAATAGCACGTTAGTAACAGCTCTGGATAGGGAATTTGAGCGATGGGCTGCAGAGATTATGGGAAGAGTGGAAACTTGCAGGTGAGAACCAAATATCCCATCCTTTCTGATTTCTCATTAAGCAATAAAACCCAAGGAAGAGTCCAAATCCCATTTTGTTCAATTTCATGCTGCTTCTACAGCAAGTTATCTTTTGGAAGTCCACAACCTAGGATCAAGCCTCACAGCAATGAAGCTTGTCACAAGAGACTGCTCAAGAGCACTAATTATTAGTAATGAGTAATGAGTCTGTTAAATGCTAAGGAGCTGCAGTTCTTAGGCTCTGAAATGGCTGTTGGAAATCGGTGTAGGTGAATGCAAAGTGAAACACATAGTGGGAAAACACAGTACTGATTCTACAGATAAGTGATGGGCTTAGAGCAGAGTGTTGGTATTTAGGGATAAGATCTTGGGGTTTTAATAGACAGTTCTGTTAAAGTTTTAGTTCAATGCTCAGCAGTGATCAGAAAAGCAAACGGCATTAGGAATTAGGAGGAAAGGCATACAGAACAATGCAGAGAGCATTGCAGGCACTTCCCTAAGCCTGTGCAGTTTTGCTTCCCAGCAATTCAAAAAGAATGTAGTAGCATGGAGAAGGCTCTGAAAAGGGTGGCTCAGACAATCAAAGTTAGAAAATGGTGTCCCTGCAAAGGGCAACTTTTGCATAGGTTGTGCTTCTTTGTGGAAAGAGATGACTGTTGAGGGTGTAGGATAGCAATACAGTAATATAATGATGTGAAGAAAATGAAACAGTGGCTCTCCACTTACAAGTAGTGGGGAGCCTCAGAGGAAGTTAGCCTAGGGTCAGAGAAGGCAGAAGGAGGTGGTTCCCTGTTGTGGGTGAAGCCATGCTCTTCAACTCCTCACTGCTGAAAGGTGAGAGAGGCATCCATTCATGGGCAGGCTGGGAAAAATCATGAAAACTAAATATATAGAGAGCATCAAATTACTGGGACCCCGATTTAGTTTAGGAAGGCTGAGCAGTAGGGTGTTGAACCTTGTGTGAGTGTTTTAGGGAAGTAACTTGTGAATGCTTGCTCTGTTCTCTTTTTCTGTAAGCATCTGACTATGGGTGCTGTAAGGAACCAGCAGCATCCAAATGATCTCTGAGATCAGATGAGACATTTTGTCTCACTCAGGACAGCCATTCGGAACAAGAATGATGCACAAGACCTAGTCCTTGGAGTACATTAACTTTTGCTAGTGTAAATTCTTCATTTCAGATCCTTTCCTACAGGTTTCCAAATGTTAAAGGTAGCTTTCTGATGTCTGGGTTCCTTGGCCGAACGGATACCAGAGATGTGGCAGGAAATATGCCTTATTTTGATGTGTAAATATTTAAAGGAAGTGTAAAGGATGTGCAAGCTGAATATTGCAGTGAAGATGAGTTTTTAAGTTGTGGTTTTCATGGACTATTACGTGAGGCTTTTGAGTAGAATTTTCCAAGGCAAAAAAGATGTCAGAAACCTAATTAAAGTTGGACTTAGGTTTCTCTGTATTAATTGTCTCTTCCTCCTAGTTTATTACATCTGAACAGTCCCATCTCAGATAGTTCAGTTGCTCCCCAAACACTAAATGACTCAATTTCTCCTAAGTATCTTAGTTTACAATCTATGTTTCTTGTGACAACATGCAGTTTTGCAACCATAATGACAATAATAGCCTATGATCCTTTTTCCTTGATGGTTTATTGGGCATTTTGTATCTAATTTGTTTGCAAGACTGATATGCAAAAGAATTTAGTTGCCACTTCCTACCAGTAATCATAGCTTGGCAAGATCTGTGTTAAAATACAGTGGACTTGGACTGGAGACTTTAATGAACACCAAGAGAGTCCACAGAGGAGGGCTATGCTTTTTGGAATGTAAAGCTACCAGAGAAATGCCAATTTGTAAACTGTCTTTGGGCAGTGTGCAATGGCATTTGCAGCAGTTCTTTTGCTCCACTGTGCTTATAGGGATGGGTAATCCTAGCATCTAACTGCAAACACCTGCTATAGCAGTTTAGACCGCGGTGTTGCTAACAGGATGAAGGTAGTAACTGAAAAATGCAGGCTGGGGCAAGACCCTCACTTAAGTGCTCAGGGTTGCTCTTTAAAGGCACCTCTCCACATCAGCTGTCTATATAAGGAGCCTTGAGGGACAGCACTTAATCCAGGTTGACAGCAGGAGTCCTCTGCTACGTGACTGTCTAATGAGGGGCATGGGGAAGGATGAGCTGTCTTACATTAGTCAGTAGTTCCTTTCACTTCTGCAGGCAGTAATTTGTGCATCCAGTATATAAACCCTATTTCTTGTGCTATTCTACACTCCACTCTGTACCTTGAGCACTCTGTGCACATTTAGGCACCACAGTATAAGACAAAAACCAGTTAGAGAGTGTCTAAATGAGTGCTACGAAGATGGTGAAGAGTCTAGAGTGCAAGGAATATGCGGAGCAGTTGAGGTTCCTCGGTGTGCTCTCAGAAATAGGGTTTGGATTTTGAGTGGTCCTTTGTGGAGCTAGGAGCTGGACTTGACGGTTGTTGTCAGCCCTTTTCAACTTGGGATATTCCATGAGTCTGTGATCTATTGAAGTTAACTTACTTTTGCTTTAATGAAGAGCTCTACTTCTTTATGTATCAACTTGCAAGAGACTACTCAGGTTCTACTATCCCTTACTTTAGTCTCTACCAGGTTAAAGCATCCAATTTTTTTTATTCCTGTGGACTTGGCTGATCAGTCTTTAAACATAAACATACAGAGTGCAAAAGCAAGCACTTAAACCTGAACATTTGCTACCACTTAAGCATCCTGTAGAGCTTGGCTCTGTCTTTTGTGTTGTGTAGGCATTGTAGAACAGGCTTACATATGTGTAGTTAAAAAATCAGACTTGTCTTTGCTTAGTACCATGGTTTAATTCAAGGCTTTGAGAACACTATGAGGCATCTTGGCCAGCCCCTTGTTCATGGACCATTGCTTTTGATAGAATAAACTTCACGTTGGTAGGACCTATGTGGAGGGTTATACAGCTTCTCCGCTCTGCTCGCACAACTCCGTTCTCTGGCTTCTGCTGTCCTCCTGTGCAGCTCCTAGCCATTTTAGAATACTGTCTGTAGTACTGTTTGTTTACAGGGTATTTTCATCTCTCTGTTGTGCATTGTCATTCTGCTTTCATTCAAAGATGATTAGGTTGAGTAGGGAAGTTATTTTCCAGTCTGTGTTTAAAGTACATATTGCTTAATCTAACATGAAGTTGAGGATGTATACCCAGAAGGAAGATGTTTCTTTACACAACCATACCAGATGGTCTAGTAAAGGAAACTGCTTGTATTTGTAAGTTTGTGTCTAATTTTACTACTGCATTCTTGATTTAATAGCTCTTAAGTATCAATCATTTTTATATGTATTGATATCTAGAAACAGAAAGCTATTTTTTAAATGTAAATTGAAAAAGGGTTTTGCTAATTCAAATGAAACAATTGGTTGGAATTAAGGCAAGTTTTTGTACTTAAGGTCTTACTTCCCTATGTTCTGATTATTAACAGAAGAAGTGGAGCTTCTTTTTAACCATATTTTTTACACACATTTAAATATTATTTTCAGATTGTTTTAGAAGTAATCCATATGTCATTAAATAATAAATGAAAAAGCAACCCTTCCATTTGTTTTCTTCTTAACACTTACTTTGTTCTATTCATGCCTTCTTTACTCGTGTTTCCTTTCACTCTGTTTCTTATATCAGGTTACCAGGAGTGAAAAAATACCATGGACGCAGACTTCTTAAATGCGTTTACACAGACTGCTGCCCTTAATCAATTCCTTGTTGAGAATGTCATCACTCCAGGTACATACTTTGTGAACCAAGACAGAAAAAGGTCCAAGGAATGACCTGAAGAGACAAGCAGAAAAATTGCAGTGCAAAAGAATTGTATATTTTTCAACAGTAGTCTCCTGGCTTCATCAGCAACAAGAAAAGTCTGTGATGTGTGTGTAATTTGGCCTCTCACTTTCTTGAAGCAGATCATGAATAAGCAACACAAGTCCTAGAGGATCCTTTAAATGAATTTGAAATTTCATACATAAAGGACTGCCTAACTTTGTTTTGTTTGTTTCAAGGATTTTCCCCCTAGATTTATTGATTTGAATTATGTTGAAATGCAACTTCTGACAGCAGTCATTAATGTTTTGATAAGCCATTTTCTTTCTCATGGGAATAAGTTAAAATAAAAAAAACGATAATTTCTACGTATGTCAGTTAGTGATACTGCAGATTTTATAGAAAACTCGAGTGGGTCTTATCTGATAATTATAATCGATCTTTCCTTTGTAGGAGAGAAGAGGAAACTCATAAAACCCACCTCAAGCAACAATCCCAAGCTGGAGGAATTAAAACTGGTACAATTTCTTCTACTATACTGTTTAACCATCACCTGAGATAGCCATAACCTGCTGTGTTGCTATTCAGATGTATGAATTACTCAGATCCTTGGCCCCAGTCCCACACTCTCCAAGGACATGGCCAAGTCCTGATGCTGGCACTTGGGCTTTTGTTAAGTACAATTCCAAGCTTTATGTGATGACACCACATATAGTGGTCTCCTCTGTGTGTAAAGCGGAGAGCCGTTTGAAAATCTGGGATTCTTCTTTTGTGACCTCTTACATAACTCAGTTATGATATTCTCAGTTATGAGAATATGTGTGAAGTACCCAGATGCTACTTGACCCTAGAGATAATGTAATGGCAGTAAGTAACCACCCAGGACAGCCAGCTGTGGTTGAAAGGAAATCCTTGTCTAAGCTTGCTATGAATAACAGAAGACATTCAAGTACCTGCAGGTTGATTCTCCTGGACCTACAATAAGGGGCTGAAGAAGTGCTATGGTGATGGTCACCAGTTTCCTCTCTTGCTCTCTGCCTTGTGTCTGCAGCTTGCTGGTGGCTGCTGGCTTGGCTCAAGCTAATGTGCAGACTGATGGGTTAATAAATAACAGAGTAAGAAGGAGTGAGGGTGTGCAAGTCACCACTGAAATGAAGGAGAAAAGCCTTCAAGCTGTTGTGCAGTTCATTGTCTGCTTGAGGTAGCTGTGACGGATGAATCCTATTTCACGGGAAAGTGCTTTATTTCCAAGTAATTTTGAAAATTCCCCCTGTGCATTCAATCACTGTGTTTTTCTAGTGGCATAACCCAGGGGAAGGCTAGCATACTGAAATTTCCTACAAGAAAAGTGGCGTGTCTCTTTTGAGACTGGCACATCTTGCATTATGGAGATACTAAAAGTGTTACAAATATTACAAAAACAAGCTTAGACTTTGTGCTGATATGTGTGTGTTATATGGCATTCATAAATCCATAAATATGTGTGCTTCTTTATTATGTTTTCTAAAACCTTCATGCACATTTGATCAAAAATATTTAATTTCTCTGTCAGGCTTTCACAATGTTTTTATATGAAAGAGAAAATCTTGAAAGGTGATGCTGTGAAATGCAATTATGTTGTCTACAGAGACACTGCACTTGTTCTTTCCAGACTGCCAAAAATGAAGAGATTCCTTACTATATGGAGATTTCTGTGAGCTCAGTGCTTGATTCTTTTCCTCTCAGAAACTCCTGAAAGAATGTTTATTGCTGTCTGTCTTCTCTGTGGAAGATGATGGGGTGGAAATGGGGACCCAAAGGAGGGCATCCTCTGCATGCCATCACTACCACTGCTCGCCCTCTTGATCTGAAGTGTTCACAGCCCTTTTGGAGAGGAGCTTGAGGTGGAGAAGGGGGAGCTGCGGAGATCCTTTCTTAACTTGGAAAAAGATGGTCTTGCATTGCATTTTTGTTCTGAAGGGCTTCTGAGAACTAAAATATGTGAAATGGCTCACTTCAGCTACTATAAATATTGAAGAATGTATAAAAGAAAGGTGGTTGCTTTTAGAAGCCAGCAGCAAACATCTTCAGGTATTCCTTTTCTCTGTTCTCAGTTTATTCATTTTTACACACTGCTCTGCTCTGCAGCTGAGTGGGACCCCAGGGTCATGAAAGAGTTTTCAGAGCTGCAGGCTGTGGCTGTGGTTGTGAAAGAGCTGAGATACCCAACTAGGAGTCTCATACATCTGTACTTATCAATACTTTCTACTTCCCTGTCTTTCCTCTACCATGACACTTGGTGTATGTTTCTAGCCCTTGCCTGCCAAGGTTAATGTGCAGGCACTAGCAGAAGCACAGCTTTCTGCCCTAGAAAACTCTACTTCTTTGTTGATGAAGTGTGCTACACAGGCTTTGTCAGCTCCTCAGTTCAGGGGAGTGCCTGAGCAAAGCATTTTTTTTTCACGCAGTTTCAGACATCTCAGAGATACTTATTTTTTTAATAAACATATATTTTTGTCACTGTTGGCTAACATACAGGGACGTGCTATGAATTGTCTCTTATGTTTACAGCAAATAAAGAGGATATCACCCACTTGCAGCAGTAAAAATAGCAGTACGAGCAATACATATCCTTTTGCAAGAGGTTCTTATCAATAACCAGCTGGGGCCACTGCTTTTTAAGTCTGCTTCAGTAGAACCTCTTCCCTGTGTATTAGCATATGTGACTAAATAAGGGCTTGGGAAATGCTGAGAGGCTCCTTTGGTCTCCTGCATGAAGGAAACAACCCACAGAATGAAAGAAGACATTCACAAACTTTTGTCTGTGTGTGAATTCTCTGATGGTTTAATGAAGGCAGGGGGTTGGAAGTCTACTGTACAGCCTTTTCCCTAATGGAAGTGGCATAGGATCTGCCTTCTTCCCTGTATAGTTATTTCTACAAAATTCATGAGTAAATAGCTTGTGAGGCATCTGTCTTACCTAAAAATTTGCCTTGAAGTGGCCAAGGAGCCTTGTATTATTAAGGAGAACAAACTGACACTTAACTTTCATTTGCTTTAAAAAGTAACTGAGAAACAAAAGGAAATAGTGATTGAAAGCAAAATGAAATATGAAACGGGAGTCTGAACAGAGAGGTAAAGCACGATATAGCACTGAGGACTTGTCCAGGCAGAAATATAATTGTCAGCTGTTTTGTTTTTCTCCACAGCTGCTGATTGATTGGATTAACACGACTCTGAAACAGGAACATATAGTAGTTAAAAGTTTGGAAGAAGATCTGTACGATGGGCTAGTACTTCATCATCTCTTGGGTAAGCTGCCTCTGAGTTAAGCTCACAAATAAATAATGGAAAAACTTTACAGAGATAGGATAAATGTACTCTTGAATGGAAAGAGCTATGACTAAGTTGTAATAAAGACAGTTCTGAACAAATGTTTGGTGATCCACTGTTGTATACAATTATTGTTTGTCTTCTCAGAAAGTCTTTTTAGCAACAGCCAAGAGCACAAAGGCAACTTTTGATGCTACCAGAAACATTGAATGGGATCAGCACAACATTTCCCAGCTTTTTATTTTTCTTTTTTTCTTTTAAGTTTCAGGTCTAATACTCTGAGCTGGAACTGATGAATACCTGTTTATTATGATCTCTTGTAACAGCATCTTGGTCTATTTGTTTCTTCATGTTTCCTGTCCCTGTTTGTTCTTCTTTCTTTGGGCAATCCATTCAAATCACATATCCTCTTCCTCAAGGTTGAAAGCAGCAGAGTGAATAGGATTGGTTTATTTCCATAGGTTGCTTGTCTGTGCAAAGAGCTGGGATTTCTTCTATGCATATGAGTTGGTATGGCCTTTGTGCAGTACCTACAGGAAAGATTCAAATGTTGAATTTCTGTAGCTTACCCTTGGGAAAGGAGTACTGTGGGGTGCTGGGGAATGGAAGATGCTACTGTAAGGAATGGGCTGAGACCTCTAAAGCTTTACTGATTTTGCTTGAGGCTGTCAGAGGGTGTGGGAGTATAACAGGGTATATGCTGGTGGGTTGTGGGTCTGAGCTGTGGAAGCCATTAAATAGCACTGGGCATTGAAAACAAGGGTTTGTGTGCTTTGCTATGATTTTATATCGATTTTTTTTCTTTTTTCCTCTCTGTGATGGTGTTAAATGCATCCATCTTCTTCATGTGGGCTCTCTGTCAAAGAAAATCTAGGATCTCTCAAGCTGGATGTTGACAAGATAGCATTAACAGAAAAAAAACAGCGTCAGAAACTCTCTGTGATTCTGGAAGCTGTGGCTAAGTGTTTGCAACTGGAAGAAAGTCAGCTGAAATGGAGTGTGGAAGGTAGGTGCAGCTGTGAAACAAGACAAAATTAGCCATCCCAAGGCTTCCTCTGCTGTAAGACTGCTGTGAAGCAATGAAGTGCCAGAACAGTAATTAAATGACCTGTTTGCAATTACTAGTTAAACCACAAGTGAGACAAGAATCTGTGTCTGACTAGGTGCAGCTGTGTCCTCCACTATGTGTTTTAACAGCCTTTAATATTCACATGAACGTCTCACAAAAAGGATATTTAAGGTCTGGTACTGCTGAATTGTGATGGGATGGATATAAACCCCCAACTTGATGTCCCATCTGTGTTACTTTGGGATGCTCTGTACAGGGAGAACTTAGGATATTACAATGAGGTTTAATTGTTTTGCATGATAAACTTTATTTTCTTTCTTTACATGGTATAGCTATTTTAGCAAAGGACTTACTGAGCACACTGCATCTTCTGGTCGCAATAGCAAAGCACTTCCAGCCAAGTCTGGTTTTTCCTCCAAATGTTCATGTGGAAACAATCACCATTGAGGTATTTATGGCTTTAATATTTGTCACTGAACATCCTAGAAACGTTTCACAAGACTTAGTTTTACTTACAATTAAGGGGAAATGTGTGTGTAACAGTAAATGGGAGACTTATTTTCTGTGAACTATGTCTTTCAATTTAATGACTAGGCCATAATTTTTGAGCTTAGTTCAGATGCTGTAACTTCAAAAGGATAGAAACACTATGTTACTTTTTCTCCTTGATCCAAAAAGGAATGGTCTAATCTGAAAGCAGCTATTGATCACAGTAAAGAAACAGAAGAAGAAATTATGTTCCTGCAGTCTCTAAATGTTTTAAAATAGAAACCTGTGCTGTTTGAACATGACATTAGTTTCTTTCTGTAGGTGAAGGGAGTCCTTACTGTCCATTGGGGTCACATTCAGATATTTTTCTCTATGAGCTGAGATTGGCATGCTTTCTTCCTTGTGTTTCTTGAAGTCAGCTCTAGGACTTCAGGAGTCTATAAAAAAGCCTGTGGTTTGGGATACAATTGTGAAAATTGCTACCACCATGTCAGTTTCAACACTACAGTTGCAGTTCAGTTGTGTTTTGAGCCCTGCACCTTTCATGGCATCATCTAGAGTTTTCACTCTTCAGAGGATGATAATTGGAACTGGAACCGTGGGTATTAGCCCTGAGAGAGAGAGGGCGGTGGTAATGGAGATGGTGAGGTTTTGGTGTTGAGTTGTTTCTTCAAAAGAGAAATTAATGCTCCTGAAGGGAACAGGTCATTCCTGGTTGAAGAGAGAAGAAAGGAGCAGCAGCCTTTCAGAGTGCCTGTACTAATTGTGCTGGACTTCTTGATAAACACTCTCTGGTAGTCATTTAAAGCAGCATACAGTTTGTGAAAGTGTCTCTAATGCTTTCAGTCTTTTTTGCATAACAAAATCAAAAATACATATTTTCTGTTTAACAGAACACCTCCAAAGGATTAAAGTCAGCAAATGGGGTGGAATATATCACAGGAAGCAAGTAAGAGGGGATATATTTGGTTTGTACACTGTCAATCAGAAAGGAAATACTGTGGGTGTTTTTCCCCTTAGAAAAAAAAAAATAGCTGTTATAATGATGATGACAAAAATCATAAAAACCAGGCATGCATATGCATGTTCTACTTTTTATTTAAACTTCTCTAAAATAGTGTATATGAGTATTTATGAGGTTGTTATTGCCATGGAATATAATAATAAAAATAGTAATAAACATCCAGTATTGTAATTCACTGTAAAATAAACAGGAAATTTTATAAAGCCACAGTGGTTTATATCTACTATTCATTTATTTCTATTGTGTACATAAATTAAGAGAAAGGAGGCAGATTGTTGCTTATTTTGATGTTGAAGAAATAAGGTTTGAGCTTGCTGAGTTTGTGTGGTGCTGTGATTATTAAAGATAAAGCAGGATACCATTTTTACACCAAGAAAATATGGCCATCATTCCAAGAACTAGAAACAGATTTTCCTACTGTCATCTTTTATAAGCTAGAACATCTTCAAATTCTAATTTCATGAGCAGCTTATTGCAAGAGGTTATTATGGGTTGTGTTTATAAAATACATGCTCATTGGTCTGTTGGCCAGTTAAATTCTCTTATGCTTCCAAATGCCCATATAGATATACAGTGTGCTTAAAAACATCTGTTGGAAAGTTACTCTGACATAAAGTTAATGGCACTTCATGCTGTATCTCCTGCTTTACGAGGTGCCTGATGGCCCAGATAAGCTTTACTTTTGAATAAGATTAGTTCTGTTGAATGCTTTTTCTAATTCTTTCTTTTTATTGCACTTCTAGAGAGAATTCAGAAGAGCAGCCAAGTAAGTACTGACATTGCCAAATCCAGCGTTTCTCCATTATGTACTATTATGCCCCAAAGTGGGATCAGTTTTTGCTGTGTGATAAAATCATTGTTTCCACTAGAATTAGTGGAGACTCATTGATTTCTCCTACTGTTTTTCTCCACATCTTCTGTTGAAGTCTGTACATTCTGCACAATATGGCTTGGAAGTTGGGCAATACCTTCTTTGCCTGTGGGCTGCAGGTGATATGGGTGGGATGTGAGATGGGGAATGATGCAATGGGCTGATGACTCAGCAGAGAAGCACTGGCTGGGGACAAAGTATGCCTTGAATTAGAAGAAATAATTAGTCTGTGCTGATCTCATTTTCCCTGTTGGAACCACTTAGGAACACAGTGCCGTGAGAATTGTGTTTCTTCTTGCCTCAGCAGTTTCGATGTCATTTCCTTTCTGCTGCTTCAGATAGGATTCTGAAATCTGGTGTTCAGTTATGGATAGCAGCTCACTAAAGCAAGCAGCTTGCCTGGAGATTTTACCCTTAGGGCTTTTGAGGGCTGTGAAACACTTGAGGTGAAAATTGTCCATGTGTGCAGAGCCTACAGAATGCCTGGGCGCTGCCCAAGCT
The DNA here is from genome assembly GCF_038088225.1 of Cyrtonyx montezumae. NCBI lineage: Eukaryota > Metazoa > Chordata > Aves > Galliformes > Odontophoridae > Cyrtonyx > Cyrtonyx montezumae. The sequence continues at coordinate 93,661,137 of NW_027072034.1, read as the reverse complement.
TTGGCTTGAGGCTTTTGGCTGGCACACCATGAGCTGCTCCTTGCTGAAGAGGAGCATTCTTCATCCCAAGTGAGTCAATGAAACTGTTTTAATTCTCTGCTGAGCCCTTTGTGTTAGCATTTCATACTTTGCAGAGGTGCAAACTGTATCATTTAATACATGTTTACCGCTTATTCCCTGACTGGGCTCTAGAGTGGGCTGAAGTAGTGACAAATAATGTAATTGAGTGTTTCTTTCAATTGATTGTTTCTGCTGGAAAAAAGAAATCTGAAAATCACTCTTCAGATGCTGTCTCCATCTATTTTTAACATGGCTTGCTTAACAAAGAATGAGAGAAGACTCATAGCACAGCTCCAGAAGAGGGCTCCCTCGTTTGTGAGACTGCTGCAGGCTGCAGACTGGCTCTGAGATGTGATGGGATCCATCCACCTGCTTCCCAGAAGGGAGGGAGGGCAAACCAGCTAAGCTCCTTCACAGCAGAAGCTTCCCTGCTGCTGGCTTTCTGGGGTAACCTTCCTTAAGCAGAGCTGCATTTGCCTACCTGCACCCTAGAAATCTATTCCCCATTTAGTTTTTCTGCCAGAACTGGTACAGTATAAATCTTGAGAACATCTGCAGGTGAAAACTGCAGAGCTGAATGAATTAAATTTGGCATAATCAGGCTAAAGGAAAACCTCTACCTCTGTCTCCTGTTAAATCCAAAAGCAGGATTTTTCCCCTTCTCCCTAAAACTTTTTTTCCTCCCTGATTTGTGAAGTGTGATTGCCTTTCTTGTTCTTAAGCCATCTTAAATACATGATCTGAGTTATTCCAAATAATACCAATTAATGTTTTTGGATACAGCAGATGATGCCTTTGATGAATTATTTAGCCGTGCTCCTGAAAGACTGGATGATGTAAAAAAGGTAACTTACATATTTATTCCTTAATAGACGTGAAAATATGCAGAGTGAAATATAATTCATGACTTCACTGAAAAAGTTTTCTTTTTATTCCCCTCCTTCTGTTTTCCTTAGGTGTTTTTGCAATTTGTCAACCAGAATGTTGGAAAATTAGGATTAAATGTGAAAGACATGGAATCTCAGGTAGCCTGCTCTCAGCTGTGTGTTATCATTTTCTGTCATTTACTTGAGTGTTTCCTCTTACCATTAGGATCCCTCCTCTTTGTTCTACCAGTTGTAAATTTAGAAATATAACATTTGTATCTAGCTTTAGGTTAAGATATCAGGCTTCCGTCTCTGAAACTTCTAAGAAATGGAAAAATAAGGCATTGTACTGAATACTGTGCAGTCCTTGTAGTGCTATAGGGAGTAATTTTCAGAGTCGACTGAACTCCCATCTTTTTGAAGTAAGGCTGATTCTGACAATTACACTGAAAGTCAGGTTGGTTGCTTGTGTTTAGTGATCTTTAATGCAGGGTTTGCTGCAGGGTAGGAAGGCTTGATTTTCTTTAAACGGCAGAACTCCATCCTTTGAACATTGAGCTTCCTGAGAGTCCATGAAATTGCAGAAGTATTTGCTGGGCAGCTCAGGATCACAGCAAAGCACAGCGAAGAGAGGCTCAATCACACCTCCAATGTTCTGGGGGATGGAGCAAGAGATGGGGAGAGATCTCAGGGGTGTCCCTGGTGCATTTTTCTTTGCTTCAATGGATGCATACACTACAGTGTCAGGAGAACTCAGTTTGTGGGAAGGGAAGTTCCAGGAGGCTTTTGTCATAAATCTCAGGTGCTATGCACAAGTGTATTCGTGTGTTTGTTGCTTGTGGCTGGCTGAAGTCTCTTCGCATCTGGAACGGTTTGTTTTAATAGTGATCCTTTCAGGAGGTTGCATTTTTTTTTTTTTTAAATATGAGCTTAAGAGCCTCATGTATGTACGAAGCGTGCTGTCTGAGAGGTTGAGGAGGATGAGTCATTGGGCTGTCTGGTTGCCAGAGTACCGCTGCAATTCCCTTAGCACTAGAGTGGTGTTTATCTTTGGAATTTACTAAAAGTCCATATAATAAATAATATTCAAACAATTCCTCTTCTAGTTTGCAGATGGAGTTATTTTACTTCTGTTAATTGGACAACTAGAAGGTTATTTTCTGAATTTAAGGGATTTCTTTCTGACTCCAGCCAGCACCACAGAGATGGTAAGTTGTTATTTAATCACTTAGAGCCTGAAGCTTCAAACATCTTGTGTATTTGTTTCCATATGTCAGAAGAGCTCTGTGTCTTGCTGTAACTGCTGCTTCATATTAAACCATATACATGTGCGGTTTTTACTGGTAATGCTTTGAGTCAGTACAAATGCAGGTACTAGGTGCTGTTCAAATACTTTGGAACGTGCTGTTATCTTCTTCAAAAATTTATTACTGTCTTAAGTGAAGCAAGCTATTGTTAATTGCATTTATTTATGCAGATGCATTCTTCCAAAGCCTTCCCGATAAAAACAGAGGCTCTCTGCAGCAAGGAATTGGTGTGCTATCCTCCTACAAGTCTGTCCTACAAATGACATTGTTAAATGGATGACATATCTTGCATAACAGAATTGGATTCATATAGCTTTCCTTATGCCATCCTAAAAATATACCATAATTGAGACATGACCAGAACATTTTGAAGGCCCCTTCTGTACTTTAGAAACTCTTGAGAATATGCTTTCTTCCCCCAAGGCTGGGAGCTGTAATGTACCTAGTTGTCCTTGCCTGGCTCCATTCTCAAGCTCTACCAGGCAGATTTTATCAGAACACCCAAAGAAAATAGTAGTATCAGTCAGAAGGTAGTGCATGCTGGGTTGCTGGTGTGAATGCCCCAGCCACAGATCGGGCATACTGGAATGTTCTGAGATATCTGAGATCTTTTCAAATTGTTCCTTATGCAGTTAAGATCGTAGGTATTTCTGGTGTGACTCAGTTGCTGTGAATCACTCAAACTTTTAGGAAGTTGACCATGAGAGCTATTATTTATATTGATGGTTTTGTATACGCACATGCCTCTGCACCATAAAAAAACCAAAAAAACAAAAACAAAAAAACCTTTTTAAATTATGGTCAGTGAATAGCTCAGAAAATCTTGAAACCCTGGATGTTTTCACTGGGTTGTATACATTTAGAGCTCTGAAGATGAAATAGTTCATATCCTTTGTGCTCTAGAGCTAACTGAGAAAGGGAATCTCTCCTCTGATGTGATTTGCATGCCGGGTTTCCCACACAAATGTTGATTCCCAGTCTCACTGCAGCTCATCTCCCCAGGCACTCTTTATCTGTGATGAAAATTCTCAGAGGTCCCTTCTTAAATAATAAATACTTCCATGGAGATTATCAAAATGTTTAAAAGCACAGCTGTCTGAGATGTAGGTTCAGATTTTGTCAAAAACTGGTTGTTGTAAGCTAATGACTGCTAAAGGTATTAGGAAAATTCAGATTTTATATCTAATATGATGGAAAACAGATTTTGAAGAGTTAAATAAAATCGAAATGTAAAATCTTTCCCTTTCTCCTCCACTCAGTTTTCAAAATAGTGCACTTTGATTCACTGAATTAGGAATAAACTTCTAACATTTTCAATAACTTCCTTCAGAAGAAGTCGATGAATATTTTTTCATTTAAGATTTTGTAGATAATGTTTTTCTTTTTCTATTAGCCCTATTCCAGCTGCAGAGAAATGAGAAATGAGGTGTCCGTACATTTCAGTTATATACCAGAGCTAAGAATTCCTATTTCTTGCCCTGCCTCCCCTGGTCACCAGTGCCAGAGGAGGTTATAATGGGACTATGTACTGGTTCAATTCAATACTATACATCCTAGCAATTTTATTTTAGCAAAGTCACTTTCAAGAGCTGTATTTGCTGTTGAATACTTTGCCTAAGTGGTATTTACCGTTATTCTTGTCTGATGTTTATTACAAGAAAGAAAGCAAGATGACAGTACAACTAAAAATACTGAACTACCGTGGTTCAGCTGTCTTTTGAACATAAAATATGTCTTTCAATTCCCATGTGCTGTCTTACTCCCTGCCATTTTAGACATTAATTGGTACAGTAAAGTATGAAAATATAACCTTTGCTGATATTTAAAACATGTCATTCATGTAATAAAAATGTGACAACCACACGCACCATTGAAATCAGCTCTGTGCACCAACTTGCACTCAAGCTGGAAGCTTGTAGTTCCAAACTGATGTGTGCCTCATGAGTCACAAGGAGAGGAAATTGAAATGGAAGTTCTGATATTAATGAGAAAAATAGAAATAAAAACTGAAGGAGGCAGAGAGGACAGGAGCACATGTTGCAGGAGCAGGAGAGCAGAGCAAAGTGGAGCCAAAATCCTGGAGGTGACCAGCCTGCAGGCGCAATAGTCTGTGCAGTGAGTGGGTTATTTTGTTCCATTTTTCTGAGTGTCTCTTACAAACAGCATGGCTTATAAGCAGCTGCAAATAAGGTCTGGTTCTGAGTGTTTGTGTCTATAGGAAATCAAATGTCCTGAGACAAAGGGTAGAATTATGAAATTATCAGTCTGGAATGAAGGGTGAACTTTGTGTGGTCAGGTGAGAAGGCCTGGGAGGGCCCCTGTGCTTATCACAACCATGCAGACATGGTATTTTTTGTCAAAACAGCCCCACAGCTGAAATATTTCCAACATTCTGATCTCTGTCAGATTGTAAATCCTAGAGAATTTGCCATCTCTTTTGGGTGTGGAAGTTCAGCTGGATGGAACAACTTAGTTTTCTAGGTTGCCTTTCTTAGGTAATTGTTTCTGTCTGAAGATTTACTTTGAAATCTGCATATTATTTTTCCTTGCAAATCTCATATGCTTACAGGGAGGAAAAGTAGATCTTTTTACCTGTGCTGATTCAGTAAGAAAACATTTGGTTTATTCATTCTGATCAGAAAAATTGTGTAGATTGGTATGAGCTTAAGCTCCCTTGCCTGCTGAGTATGAGAGGAAGAAAACAAGCTCAAATTCTGTCAATCTTAGTTGTTTGTGAAACACAGAACCAGGTAAAACATAAATCTATTGTTTCACTTCAGAGCACATGGTTTTTGCTTGGCTTATGCATGTGGGACCCCAGTGCTTGTTGTCAGAAGATAATAGGGAACAGCGTGGCAGCATTTAATGTTGTACCTCCTGAAGGATAAATTGCTCAGTAGCCTAAGGAATGTACAAAGAAAATTTGAAGTTCTTACAGGCCTTGTTACATCATTAGAGGAAGAGAGCCTGCTAATTACCATCCAAGTAAACAGCTGCCCTTAAGCTGTAAGGAGCTAGTAAATTGAATGCTATTCTGTTTTGAAATATCATTCATCATTACTGCGTATGCCTGTGGTGCAACTTTCATGTGGAAAAATGAGAGAAAAACAAGTGAGGAAAAATCAGAAAAAGAAGCCCAGTTTTTATCCATACAGCTATGCTTAATTTCTCAGGAGTGATGTTAAGGGTATCATGTACATACTGTTACATGTATGTACATCTTTATATGTTAAAGCATAAACCTCACAAATATAGCTTATCAGATGATTTCCAATCTTGGTAATCCTAAATAAAATATAGACAACTTTTTACTTGCATATTGTTTTGTTCCAAATACAGTAAGCATATGGGCATTGTGGAAATAAATTCAATGCATCTGTTAGATCCAGTTGTGAATCTACCCTGCTTTCCCTGTGGAGACACCCATTAACAGAGGACTTTCACATGAAAGGTATATTTTTAAATAAATAGATTGTTCTTCCCAACTTGTAGGTAGAGGTTGGATTGAACATCTGATTTGATATGAGAAATTGTAGAAATTCTGAAAAGCACTCCATCAGAAGTAAAGAGATGAATATTAGTACATACTTATGAATCAGTACCTTATTCCAGCTACTAGAGAAATAACTCTAAAAACATCCTGGTCATTATGCTGTTAGATGGACAGTATTTTCTGTTATAATGATCTCTTACTCTTGTCAACAGCTTCACAATGTTAACCTTGCATTGGACTTGCTAACAGATGGAGGTCTTCTCAGTTTTTCTGTGAACTCTGAAGGTAAGTCATGGCATACACTCTTGTCTGGAGTAGCACTGATAAAATAATGGCTAGCAAATCTGAGTGTGATTAAAGAACGTAGCTTCTACAGTGCGGCACCAATACACTTTGTTACATTACTGACCCATAACTTCTTGATAAGAATGAATAATAATAAAGCTGAAGATTGTTTAGATTTTTTTTTAATTTCTGTACTAAAGACATTACAGTACTACAGGTATACTAATTACACAAAATTTTAGCTGTTTAATAAGTCAGTGTTTGTTACAAATTTAGATGAGTGGCAGTTCTTATTGAAAGTACAGCAGCTGGGCTGGAGGGAAAGCTGTTTTCCTGTCTCATAAGAAGTTTAGGTGGTACAAAACCAAATTTGTTTTATACAAGAAGACACCTTTCAGAAAATGTGCTGAAAATCAGAAAGGCTGACTGCCTTTTCCAAACCCAGAGTGGCTGCTGGGTGAGACTGCTGAACATGAAATTCATAGCTGAGTTGTTGCTCTGCCTAGTTCAGACCTCTGAGTTGAATCTTGATCTCCTTCATTCAAGTTAATGCTTACATTGCTGAGTCAATGCTTTGTGCCTGATTTTACTGGGATGTAAGTTCCTGTTCCTCTCTCATCCTGCTAAGAAAAAAATCCTTTGATTGAGTTCAACTTTCCAACTAAAAATTGCCCTACAGAACATTTTTGACCAGCTGTTCATCCAGGTGGAATGGGGATATTGGATACAGCTGCATTAATGAGTTCTCAGATAGCACAAGGGAGGACTTCTTGCAAAGGGAAACACACAATCTCAGCCTGTCATTGCTCTGGCAAGCTCAGAATCTTATTGCTGAGTAAGAAAATCAAATGCTTGTTAAAAATGGAATTACCTCTTCCAATGTTATTTGTAAGCAAGTCTATGTCTGTTTTTAGTAAGGAATCTAGTGCAGGAGAGGGGATGACAGAATATAGGATTTTGTTTGTTTTTATTTTTGTTTTCTTTTTCCTCTAACACTTTGGTGATACTGGCAATTTGTGTGAAGGGCATGCATGAATTATGGGCCTTTTGCCATATGGCATAGAACTATGAGTTTAGAAAGCTATTTATATAAATATGAAATGAGTAACTGGCATGAGCTCAGATCTCCATGCTAGAATCCACTTTTTGCATGAAAAGAGTTAAAGCCTTGCTTTTTCCTTCCCTCTGATAATTCTATACTGCCTCAAATACATATTTAATCAATAAAAATACCAGTGGTGCCAACATCCACAGGTCCTTTAGTTTCACGGGGAAAATCCTCAGTGAGTAATTGATTTTAAGATGATATAGCACAGATACACTATATGCTGTTCAGAGATCTTGTCTAGTGGTGTGTCACTGTTTCTTCTGATGATTTACAACAATATCAGCAGAATAGTAAACCCTCTCTGTTAGTCACCATCTCCCATTGCAATTATTAGGTTGCCTAACAAGAATCTGGAAGCTGAAAACTAAAATTAAAAAAAAAAAAAAGAGAAAAACCAACAGCAGCAAAACATGATAGAAACATTACAACAAAAAAATAGTGTCTGGCAATTCCCATTATGATTCATACCATAGAATAATCATAAACAATGAAAGGTATTTAAAAAATGAAAGGTGTAAAGTCCTATCAAATTATCTTATTTGTTCTATCAGGGAACAAGAGAGAAGAATTATTTCTTGCTATGCATTATTTATCCTGTCTTACAGTAAGATAGTGCAGCAGTGGTCCTTTTTCTTTATGTTTGTTTAATAAATAAATATTTTTTCTAAATTTGTCGTTCCTGTTTTGCTTCTTGTTGCAATTAAACTAAGTTCACATTATAATTGGGGAAAACTGGGAGACTGGCTTTGGTATTGACAGAATCCTTCAGTTCTCCAATTAGAATTGCTAACACTTCCCATCTGGTTTTGTTGCTTATTGTATATCCACAGATATTGTGAAAGGAGATCTGAAGACCACAATGCGGGTTCTGTATTGCTTGTATTCAAAATACAAAGCTAAAGAAACATGAAAAGGAATGCCAAGAGCTTAGATTGCTTTTTTTTTTTCTCCCTTTCTTCCTTATTTTGGATTCCCAGCTTTGTTTGCCACTGTGTATATGCATTCACCTGTGTGTGACTCTTGCTGTATTAATGCTGCATATGCAAGTATGTATTTGTTCAAAGTTTCACATAGATGGCCTGCATAACTGGAAGTGTGTGTATATCCAGGGCCAGTGAACTGTGTAATTCTGCTGCTGGAGCAAGAGCTTGTTACTACTGAGATCTCTTGGTGCTGCACAGAAGAGTAACACGTGCTTGTTTGAGACTTTGGATTCTTTGGCTTCTGGAGATGAATGTGGAAGCTGTTATTGCAACCTCCCATTTTTTTTCTTCTTGTTCAGTCTGGAGAGGGGGAAGGCCCACCAAGACAACCTCTGGGAAGATTGCAGAGACTACAGAAGCTCAAGTTCAAATACTACTTTACACAAGTGGTCAACTCTTGTCAAATGGAGGATGTGGACCAGACACCAAAAGAATACGTAGCCAAAATGAAGTTGGCACTTATCAAAGCGTTTGGTGAAAGCTTCATCACTTGTCTTCTCCAATCTGGAAAAGGAATCAGGATCACATGCTGCCATGAGACTGCAGAAACAGAGGGAGCTCCTGTGCAGCTTTGGAAAAATGCCATGATTTCCTTGCTAAACTAATGCCAAAGTGGACAGCACCAGCCTGTTGCAGCCTAAATTAATGTGTTGCTAGTAGCAATGCTGACTGCCACACCAAGCACATTACAGAAGAGGCTGACACGACTGCATTTCCCTCCAGACAGAGGTGGCAGATACTGGCTGTTTCTACTTGTGGTAGAGGCCATAATGGGTGGGTGGAACAAAACTCTCAGTTTCTGCCACTTCCAACAGCATACTTGTGCTACGGGCTCTTAAACTCTTAGCAGTGTTTGTCCAGTAACAGTCTCCATGCATCAAAGCAGGATCCTCTGGATGCAGCCTGCTAACCACAAATCATGTGAACCTGAACTCTTCTCCTTTTCTGCTGTTTTAAATCAGAATTCCTTTTTCAAAACCTCTGTCTGCTCCCTTAACTTTAAAGCTATGTCATGTTTGTATTGCATAAAGCTCGAGATGTAATAAAAAAAAGTTTTGATATTATTTTGGCTTCTGTCTAAACTGATTTAATTTCCCGCAATCAGTTACTGACATTTGATCTCTGATCCATTTCTCCATCTATGTAGTAATTGGAAACTGAAGCATGCTGAGTGTGAGTGGTGACATTTAAAAATGAGAATTTGTTGTGTCTAGTTCCTGATTGCCCAGGCAAAGAGAGATCCTTAGATAGCAATAATGATAAGTCTTTAAGACCTTCCTTTGAAAGTGGTAATAATGCACAGCAGTTAAAGGAAAGCATTCTGCAAACTGCCTTGAACATCCTTTTTTCACTTACAGTAATCTCATTATGTCTTCACAGAGGAAAATCCAATGTGTGTTGCCAGCGAACTACAAGATCAAGTTGCTTCCCTAGCAGAAGTTGTATTTGTTATTTCAAAAGATTTAAGTGAGAAATACTCGTTCTTTCATATGCAATTCTTTTATGTCTCTTGCTTTATTCCTTAATGGAATAAACGATTGACTGGGAAACCTTGAAATTTGTTCTTGCTTTGGAGATCCCTTCTGCTGAGGCTGTAACTTTGCATAGGAGTTGTTCAGTAAGTCATTACTGGACAAATAAAACAGGGATGTTGTTAATGGAGGGCAGGAGAAAGAAGCAGGAGCGCATCTGGCTGGGTCATGGTGCGGTACAACCTCCTCCACCAAGGAGCTAAACCTGAATGTCCTCCCCAATGCTTGTGACCACAAGTTCTTTCCACTCTATGACTTTTGTACAGCCTCTGGGCTCTGATTTGGAATGAATTGCTGCTGCCCAGCTGAGTAGTTATCAGAGCTCATGGAAATGCAATTTTTTCTTGGTCTGCTTCTGTGGTGTAAGTAAGAAAGGTGCTTGTGTTTCTGCGTATTCCTATCAGGGGAAGTTTGGTTCTTGGTATTGAATGGAAGAAGGGATTGTATGCTCTTCCCAACACCAGTTTGTCTAAACCCTGTTATAAACAAGCTATTCTTTTGGAAATGTTCAGGGGAAAAAAATGACAGCTAACGTGCCTGAACCAAAAATATTGCAAGACCAAATGTGAATATTTTAATCTTTTTTTTTCCTTTGAATGCAGTCAGCCAATCTACAACACACTTGATGTATCTGAATGCTTTGATAAAGAGCCCATGTCTGATTCCTAAAACACACTGCAGAATATTACTAATCTGTTGTACGGGCATCCACTTCATAGACCAGTGCAGAATATGCAAGTTCACTATTTACATTTGAGACATAGTCACAGGATTTGCATAGTCTGAATCACAAAAAAACAGACTGATGTAGATTATTCCAACAGTATAAAGCTGGAGAAAATGGGAATATGTAATATTGTTCTCAGATGTTACTTTTGCCTTGCATCAAAATATCTTGTCTTTCCCATTATAAGTGTAAGTTAATGAAAAATAAAGCTGATTACTGTTTAAACTGGCAAATAAACTATGATATTTTGAATAAACTAAGCTGTCTGTACAAACCTTTTCAATGACATAATCAAGTCTACGATGTTTGTATTTAAATCTTAGAAAGTAAGCCATTTCTGACGGAAAATCATGGTGAGCTATTAAGGAACTGGGTTTCTGATTTATAGTGCCTGTAGCTAGAGGCATGGGGATTGCTAAGTCACTGCCCTAGCCAATGATTTACTACATGATGAAGAGACACAGCCACCCGTGGGAGCACAGGTGAAAACAATTCCTAGTTCCACTGTTCCCTAAGCCTCATTTAAAGGCTGGTTGGCAAAGGGGAAGGGTTTCTACCTGGAGATCCCTTCTTTTGAAGTGTTTGGTGAGCCCTGATCCTCAGGATGGATGAGCAAATGTTTTTTTCTGTAACTGGATTGTGACCATCACGTTGGTTATGTGATATTGTCTTTTGCTATGCTAAGCAAGTTTATTTCCAGTTGAGTTTTCTAATGGAGTTGTTTACTGACTGTGTCAAACTGTTTCTGGGAAAGCAATACAGTCTGGTTCTGTTCTAGTTAGCCAATGTTTTTGCAGAGGAATTTCTGAGACAGAGACAAGTCCTGCAGTAGTTTCTCATGCTATTCTTGTCTCAAAGGTATGTCACTTGTAGCTATGTAATAAGGCTGAGAATTGGAAGAGGTCTGAAGTGCTTTGACTCCTGCTTGATCTTGTTTCTCTGTTATCCTGTCTTTCTGATGTACTCTGCCTAGTAAATATGAAGATGTTTTTGCAGACACCTAACGGAGAGGGTCTGCTGAAAGAAGAGTGGATGCAAGGTGCAGAGTTACCACGATGACACAATGGAAGCAGTAGATGTGCAACAGTTTGAGGCCTGGGTTCAGGCTGTAGACCTGAGACACAGAGCTAGAGCTCTGTCCCTGGGGTCTGGACCCCCTCCTCCTGAAGAACTATATGGTCATTTCTTTATGACCTTGGGTGAGTAAAACTCTGATGGGGACCTTGCTGGGGAGCCTCACTGGGAAGTGTGCAGTTACAGTTCAGAGAGAAAACGCTAACAGACCCTAAATACTGCTGGTGGGAAGGAGCAGCATCTGTATGCTCTTGAATGGTGCCTATTCTTTGTGTCTGTCTTCTCCTGCTTTTTTCCCTCTTCTTATTTTCTTTCTGTGATTTCTATTGTGCTGCCTCTTACAGGGAGACATTCCCACAGTCAATTCCAAAAGTCTCTTCAGCAATTAAGCTTACAAACCATGAAAGCAGTTAATTCAAATTCTTTTTCTCTGTGAGCTTAAAGGGCATGTGCATGTGTGTGTGAAGAGATCTTGCTGCTTTTTCAGGCATCTAAAATCTCCCTAAAGAATAAAAGCCATTGTCAGTTTTCACACACTTGATTTTTTTCTTTTCTAGTCAATTAATATTGTGAGAAAGAAGAGGTGGAAGTGTTACTCTGCAGGCTATAGCAAACAAAATAGTGTACAACAGGCCATCTACTTGCTGTGGAGAAGGAAGGGCTTCCTTTGTTACTCTAAATCTGCTAGGATTGTGACAAGGTTAGCAGGACAAAAAGAATAAGACAAGGAGAGGTCTGTTTTGAGACTAAAGAAAACCAGACCAAGTGAGAAGTACTGTAGGCTGGAACATCTCCTCCCCTCATTCTCTCTGCCAGCCAGTTGTACTTCCTGGAATTTTAAAGTAAAAACCCTACATCTCTATTTCTTTAGCACTTTTATTTGAAGACAGAGCATCAGGGCTCCTCTTGCTAGTGAATCCCCTTAGTGCTTCCAGATTTATAAGCCTTTTCCCTCTATGCCAAGAGGAGATTGCTAAGCCATTCTGGTCCACCTTCAATTAAAGTTTTCAAACTTTATGCACTTATGTCCTTCCTCAGGCTGTACTGATTTCATGAATCTCATCAGGAAGCTGATAAAGTGATATGAAACAGCAGACACAGATTAGAGGGAAAGGAGGGTCAAAGACTGATTAAGTTCATCTGTAGAACAGTGGCTGGTTGTTTAGGTGGGAGGTGGCTTGATTTGGATCTTGAAATCTTCCTGTCACTTAATTCTGGGGGAACTGCTGTTGAATTGCTTCATGTTCTCTACTTACCTCACGGGTGCCCATTTAGTTTTATCACCTTTGGAGAGCTGCAGCCTGCACTTCTTGCCATTGACAGGCTCTACAGCAGTTGAATGGCTTCATTTTTTCTTGGGAAATGGAGCCCAGTTGTAGAGCTGTACCCTTGATGGAAAAATGGTGATTTGAAGCATAGTAAATAAAATGCCTATGATGTGCTGGAAATATGTTTCTCCATTGTTTGTCTTTTTGCCATTTGACTCCTCTTCTATGTTTAAAGACCATTTTGCCCATAGGGGAAGTGGTTGATGCTTTACGTTAAAATAAAACATCACATTCAGTCATCCGATTCCTGACAGGAAAATCAGTCTCTGGACCCTAAATTGCAGTACACGCTTTCATTTTGTCCTTGGGCTTGGATGTCTTTCTGGACCACCTGTTGCATAGACAGTTGCCAGTTCCAGGCTGGAGAACATGAGAAGTATTTTCAACTCTGTGTGCACAGTGCTAGCCAGGCCTTTAGGGACAAAAGCCAGGAAAAATAAAATGTATAGGATCAAAAAGCCACAATTTCCAAGGTGTCTCTCAGCATGGACGTTTTTACTAGAAATACAAGTCTGTTGATTTTAAATAAAATCTAAAGAAATGGGTTTCTAATGCAATTCCACCTCTGCTATGTAATGGAAATGATTTTTGAACTCGTTAAGTTTTGATACCGTCATAGTAATATAAAGAAGTCATACTGAAATGAGCTCTATACATTTTGTCAGGTTATTCTGCAAACCAACTAAAATCATGTGGAGAAAAAGAATCAACAACAAAACCTCAAATTACAACATCCTTCTAGCATCTGAATTTTCTGTGTGTTTTTCATTATTTCAGTACTTTGGCACTTTGACTCTTTTGTCCCCAAATTTCATCTCACTTGATGCCACTGGTGCTAATTGCCTAGGTGGTCACACAGCTGCCTTTTGGCTGTGCCTGCACCTTCCCCTCTCCCTTCTCATCACTGCTGATACATCCCTGGCAAGGTATTTTCTAGAGAAGTCATATTTGCAATGCAGAAAAGCCGTGAAAAATTTTTGGAAACACCACCTGGCTGCTGTGTATAAGAATTTAAAATGTTTCTTGGTGACATGCAACAAGAATTCCTTTATCTTCCTTCCAACATTTAAAAAATAGAAAAACAGAACAAGAAAAATGAAGGTGTAACATTTTGACCCACCCAGCCCAATTGGGATGTAGAAGTGCATCCAGACCCTGATAAACTAATTTTCTGTTCCCATTTTACCTTTTGATGCAAGACAGCTAGCGTGTGCGTATATGTAGGTTTCTTGGATGTGTTCTCTTTTTGGCAGGAAGATGTTGAGTGGAGTGGTTTTGAAAAATTCTGGATGTTTGAGAACTCCAGCAGATAGGACTCCTTTGATGCAGTTGTTGTAAACCAGGTGTTTTTTGTGATCGTGTGAAAGATTTCTGGATGCTAGTCTCCCACTTGGCAGTGATGGGAACATACTCATATATCGTAGTGTAATTTATGGAAGTGTCAGGTTTACAGTGTGCAAGTAGGGTTAGGTATATGTAGAGTGTACTTCAGAGGCAAAGTACCTCTAGTTTACTGTATGCACTGCATATTTTTTCCATGTTTCTATGTAAGAAGTAATGACAAGGGCCTTTATCAGTAGCAATCAGTGACAGAAGGCTGAGTATCTCTAAGGTAAAGCTTTGAGGTTATCACTGGGACAATTACAGTGCAGACGAGAAATACAGCTCTCACACCGAGATTCTTCCAAATGAGAGTATTGTTGGTGAGAGAAATCCAAGTATATAATTTTCTTACCCAACTATCAGAAGCTTGTATCCTTATGGAATTTGAAGAGTTTGTTCTCAGTGCTTTCTTAGTCCTTGAAGTTATTCAGGAGATCGCTAGTGGGCTGTGCTTTGAAATGTGCTTTGGTTCTCCTGAAGATAGAGTCTGTAAGGAAGTGCAAGGAAGTCTATGTGGAAGGGGATTTTCGAGGACATGGGGCTGAAAAGACAAGAACTGTTGATAAAACTTTTTGCAGGGGATCCCCACTGTAGAAGTGTTGACTTTGGATCATTGCTACGTCTAGAAACCGTGTAAAACATGTACCATGCACTTTATGTAGAACAGATGGTACAACAGCTCTGCTGGTTGCAGTGTGTCAAATAACAGATTGTCTGGAAAAGTTTGCTTGCTTTTGGCAGACAATTTAATTCAGCTCATGGTATGTAGCTGAAGTTCATAGCACCTCTGTGCAAAAAGTAGGCAGCTAACACATTTTATGTCATCTGCTATATCAAAAGTTTCTTAAATAATAAAAGAAGTTGTGTCCCTACTTGTGCTCGTGAGTGGAGGTGGGGAAAAGGAGTCTCGAGAGTGTGAGTAGGGAAAAGTAGTCTGAAATCCATACGTTATATTCATGTTCCAAAGCCACAGTCTTCTCCCAGGTGGTGCAAATGTTGATTATCTTTTATATAAGTTTTGAAATATTTCCTCCCTTGTATATTGAAGTGGGAGTGACAGAAAAATATCTCAGTCTTTACTGAAAAAGATACTGTTTCTACAACTCCTAATGTCTGTGCAGGATGGTATACTAGATTTGGCACCAAGAATGGTCACACTGATTCAGTAACCCATAAGAAGTAAGTATACATGGATGTTAAACTTACAGTAAAGAAGTCTGTGTGAACAGTTTAATCATACTGAACATGGATGATCATATTGCTAAGGGATCATTGGACAGACTGGCTTATTCAGGTCCATCTCTGTGTGTCATTGAATGTTAATCTCTTGTCATAGTTTTATGATTTTTGGCATTGGTATTCCACATCATAACATCATGTAGTGCATTGGGAGTTGAAGAGTTAATGCTCCAGCTCCATGGATCATTGATAGTTCTAGGTATACCTGTCTCAGAAGAGAAGAAGAACTCCATTCCCCAGAGGACTTTGCGATGCTTTGCGTTCTTACGTGTTTCTGCTCAGAGGGAAAGATAAAAACTGTCTGCGGTCACGGGACACTCTCTTCCCTTTGGGATGGACTCAGCAGTGGGTGCTCGCCGCCTTCAGCGTTAGCGTAAGGCCTTCGGTTTATCGGACACTCTCTCTTGCTCATTTTATTTGATTTATTAGCTTTGATTCCAATTATATTGTGTTATTTTGCTTTCTGATATCTTGTTTAGTAAATTAGCTTTCCTTCTCAGATCGTTGCCGCTGTTTTGTTCCTAGGCCCATCTCCCTTCTCCCTTTCCCCCTTCCCCTTTCCTGGGGCGTGGGTCTGCAGGTCCCCCACACCAATTGTCACAGAACCGGGCCGAACCAGCCTGGTAAACTGTTGACATTTCTTCTCTAAAACAGTTCCTGAAAACACCATAATGTAATCCAGACAGAAGTACTTAGTTGAGCTGACTGTCACCTGGACTGGTCTGCTGTGTCCAGCAAGCATTTCTGTCTCTTGCAGCCTCCTTTTAAGCTCTGTCAGATAGGTGACCATCTGAAGTTCCTATCAAGTCACCTGCTTGTCCTCCTGGTGCTAAGATCAGCCTGCAGTATGATGATTGCAGGTTCAATCTGAGGAGCTTAAAGACTTGCAGAATATAATTGGATGTGATTTTAAGTAGTAACAACAACTTTAAAATGGACTTCATCTGTAAAAATACCATAATATATGAATTAGTATATCTTCCATGTTTAATTCCCTTGTTGCTCATCTTGTACATTAAATCCATTTGCTGAGGTGTGTGCCTTCTGTATATTCATCTATGCCAAATGTTGAGAGAATGAGAAACAGCAATTTAGTTCCTCAGCATGAGCCCGAAAAGCCCATTCTTTTTATTCTGCCCCTCATTTGTTCAGGCACTACTTGTCCAAAGTAGTGGCTGTCATGCTGTCAGGTGCTGTGACATGTCTGTAGGTGCAAGATAAGACTTGTATTGGCAAAGATAAGGATGGAAAAAGAAGGTGGTGCACTGGCATCCTCACTACACCCAACTCCTACAGGCCTCTGAGTTTTTCAAGACAGACAACAGGTTTGCTCCATGCAAATCCAGCAAGATGACAGACTAGGCTGTTGCCAGCTGGCATGGGTTTACCATACCTTTGTTATTAATCATGATTTGCTGTTTTTCTTTCATTCAGCCTGACTGCCATTTCTGGTTATCACCAGTGGGGTGAGGGGACTGCTTTTTTCTTCACCTCTTTACTGTGGCTGCTGCTGTTTCTTAGGATTTCCAGGGAAGGAGAGTCTGCCCAGAGCCTACAGTTGTGTGGATTAGTGGAGATAATTATCTCTACAAGGATACAGTATGTGAGGAGCAGCAGAGACTCCCACGGTAGACATGAGCTGTGATATGACAACAAAGGTAGTGAACTTGAAGGCCATGGAATGTGTTACCTGGAGGAGAAGAGTAAGGGGCATGTGAGGCAGAACATCTTGAGGAAGCTGTTTTCACTTCAGAAACACTCAGATACATGTTTTAGATGCTTTACTGAGATATAAAAAAGATCTGTGTTTTCTTTGCAGTATTTTGCATTTTTTCCTCAAAGGAGATGGTGACTGTATAGAATGCAATGATACAGGCAAGAAACTTGCCCAAACATTGACCCAGCAGAAGCAAGCTTGGGGATCTTCAAGAGAACCTTCCCTTAGAGCAATGCATTAGTGATAAGCAGGCTAAGTACAGTCCACTTTAATGTCAAATTATATCTACTTCTGAGGTCCTCATCTTGTAATGTTTTTGCTGGCCAGAGCCCAAGAAAGGTATCTCACCTGAGCCTTCACCACAGTCATACCTTATATAAGCCGAATTTTACTCAATGTGCTCATGACAACATAATCTGGGGAAACAATTGTGGACAGCTAATACTTCCAAAGGGAGTTGTAACCTCATTTATAATCACACATGGTGAAATCCATTAGTAAATGACCTTAATGAACTGGAAAATTCTCCATTCTTGGACTTCTCACTACCTTGCTTTGTGTGAGCTTATTCCTACAGAAACTGTGTGAGATACTGCCAGCACATAAGGGTGGAAATTCACAGTCAGCTCTGCATGGGAGTTTTGACCATGTAATAATATTTGAGGCAGAAAGGGAAGTCTCTAAAATGTGACCATGTGCAAGAGGAGATTGAGGAGACACTGGAGCATGCAATGTCTCCTGTTCTCCCTCTACCCAGAGGAAGAAATATAATTGTCCATAATTTGTACTTTCTGGGTCCCAGAGATGGTGTTGGCTTTTTTTTTTGGTTTTTTTTTTTTTTTACAAGACACCCACCATTGACTTAACTGTGAAGATGGTGGGAGTAAAGATAAATTAGAGCACTTTGGAATATCCTTTTCAAAATATGTAGTCTGTCATTCAGAGGGATGTTGTCTGGATGTCTTCCAGAGCAGCTCCCAGGCCAAACAGGACCGTCATGGTATGCCTGTGAGAGTGACAGACTCTATCCGCTTGACACAAATGGAAGCAAATGTGGGATGAGTGTGGAACCTGGAAGCTTACCTTCAAAGTGGGGAGCTACTGGCATGGGTGCTGAAGGTGATCCCACCTCCTCACAACTTTCCTCTGGGACAAAGTCTGTTATAAACCATGCAGCTCTCAAAAATCCATTTACTGCTGTCTTGGAGCCAGTCAAACCAAGAAACATTCATTGGCAATCCTAGTAGCAGCACAAAACGTTCACTTCAATTTTGTTCATAAGCTATTTTTGATTAAGTGCAGACATTTGTGCTGACTTTTCAGCTGCAGCCTATTCACGTATTTAACCACATCTGCATGTAGCAAAGGGTATTGGGCACGAACAAGGATGTTTCCTTATTACTCTTCAGTATTTTGGATTTCCTCTCATCTGAGCACAGCAGCAAATCCAGCATTAGTGGTTTATGAATTAATTGTGTATTGGACTGCTGAAGCAAACAGCTTATGGAAATCCTGTTTGCATTATCTTTGGAGAAATGTCTGTAGACAACCAGTACTTCCAAAGGAAGGGAAATAGTTTTTTAACTGACTGAATATCAAACACGGTAAAATCCATCAGCAAATAGACTTTCTTAGTGTGCTGGAAAATTAACTAATAGCTGCAGGTGAGTTCTCTGCAAAATTTTTATTTCTGTGATTTGACAGCTCTAGTAAGCCAATTGCTGCATTTAATTTCATAGTTTTCGGTCTGTGAGAATGTATTTTAGCAGCTGCTTTTGCCAGTTGCCCTCTAACAAGGATTTTTCTCCTTGTAAGTGAAGTTTCTTTGCAAATGAGAATGAATTTTTTTTCCTGTAGCAAAGAACATGCTGGTGTGTCTAGGCAGGGTAGTCCCTTTGCCCTGCCCTGCAGAAAGAGCAGCTGGGGAAGCCCAGCAGTATTTTGGAATGGTGATGAGGGCTACAGAGATAGAGAGCATGAAGTGTGGAGGTGCTGAGCAGCTCTCAGCAGCACTCTTCAGACTGGGTCCAGCAGTGCATCCCCAGTACGTGCTGAATGAGAAACAGGTCACAAACAACAAACTCCTCTAAGCAGGAGTGCCTTCAGTCTGCTGTTGGTGTGTCCACACAGACCCTACTGCCTGGTGGCGTGTGTTTGCATGAGATGAGTGAGGAAGCAGAAGGAGTCTTCTACCTCTTGAGACTCAATGGGCACACACAGAAACAGGTCAAGTAATTTACTTTTCATCTTATTTCAGATTCTGTTAATTTTAAAGTGTTCTTTTCTCAGGTATCTGTGTTATGTGGCATTGTGTATTGCTATGTGTATGTGCAATAACTTGTCTTTCTGTATGCTAAATTCATGGTGAAATCCCATTTTGAAGCGTCTAACTTAATGAATAAAACAGTACTTAAGAAATTCTAGTAATTTTCAGCTATATGAGGTGAGAATCTGAACAAATGCATGGAAGACAAAATAAAATTTCCTAGGGGTGGGGGAGAGATATTAAATTTACTGTAAAGATCATATGTAGATGCAAATCCATGTACTGCAGTAATCAAAATTCAAGGCAAATATACCCTTTTATCTGAAAAGAAAAAGAAAAGTTGCGCTAATGAGAAGCAGTAACAGAATTGCTTTAAAGTGACTCAGCGTAAGACACTTAGAGGACAGCTATATTTGGGTGAAATCTCCTTCTGCTCATCAGAAATGGAAGAGTGGCTTGTACCCTGGCACGTGAAATATCATGAATCTCTCAAAGCAAATGTTGGTTGCCTATGAAATCAACCCCCTGCACATGAGAAGCAAAGCCAGCCCAACTATTTCAATGAAGACTGAGGCAGAAAGCTCTGCAACGTGCTGAGATAAAGAGTTTTAAGCCTGGGAAATTAATAGGGCTGGAAATACTGCTAGGTCTAAGCAAGTCTCTTGTTACTGTATGTAGATTATTTTTAAGGCAACCTTTCTCCTTTTTTCTTGTGTCTCAGATGTATTCCAGAAATTCCATGGAGAATTCCACTGTGATGGTGCAAACTCCTTATTCTCATAAAATGAAACAAAACAGAACTTTGAAGAAATAATTGTTCTTATTTATTTATTTTTTAATGTTCAAGGATTGCCTAAAATAGATGGGGCTTACATGAGAGCAAATCTCAGAAAACGGATCTATAAAAAATAGTAGTGCTAGCAACTTGCTCCCAGTAATTTCTACCTGAAATTTCCAAGCTTTTCTTATAAAAGATACCCTGAAGTCTTGCTATTAAAAAAAAAGTAATAGAATAATGGTTTGGAGGGAAACTTTCTCACTGAAAGTCTAAGGACATGATGGTCCTGGTCAATTAGAGAGACTCAGGAATAATTAAGACTTGCTATTATGGTGTCCATATATAAGAAGGCTTCTAATGAGGATCCAGGGAACTGCAGGCCAGTCTGCCTGACCTAGGTGCTAGGGAAGGTTATAGAACAGATCATCTTGAGTAGGTGATCAGGCTCTACCACAAAAGATAGGTCCTGCTTGACCATCCTGATTTTTTCTATGATTGAGAGACATGCCTGGTACATGAGGAAAAAGAATCCAGGGGTTTTGGTTGAAGCCTGGCTGCACGTGAGCCAGCAGTGTGCTGAGGTGGCTGAGAAGGCCAATGGCATCCTGGCTTATATTAGTGTAGCCAATGGGAGCAGGGAGGTGACTGTTCCCTTATACTCAATGATGGTGAGGCCACACCTTGAGTACTGTGTTCAGTCTGAGACTCCTCACTGCAAGAAAGACATTGAGGCCCTGGAGCATGTCCAGAGGAGGGGAACAAAGATGGTGAAGGGTCTGGAGCACAGGTCTTATGAGGAGTGGTTGAGGGAGCTGGTTTTGTTGAGTCTGGAGAAGAGGAGGCTCAGGGAAGACCAAATTGCTCTCTACAACTGCCTGAAAGCAGTCTGTGATGAGGTGAGGATAGTCTCTTCTCCTGGGTAACTAGCAATAGGACTAGAGGGAATGGCCTCAAGTTGCATCAGAGGGTGTTTATGTTGAATATTAGGATGGTTTTCTTCTCTGAAAGACTGGTGAGGTGCTGGAACAGGCTTCCTGGAGTAGGGGTGGAATCACTGTCCCTGGAGCTGTTTAAGGAAAAGGTAGATGTGATACTTAGGGACATGATTTAGTGGGGAAATACCGGTGGCAGGTGAGCATTTAGACTTGATGATTATGGAGGTCTTTTCCAACTTTACTGGTTCTTTGATTCTGTGTATGATTCTATGATCCTGTTGTTTTTGTTTTTTTTTTTTTGTAACAAATATTTTTCCCTATCCAATTTAAGCTTTGCATCTGATTTTAGATCATGTCAATAAATACACTAAGATGCAGAATCTGGTTATAGTTGTTGGAAGAAGGAGAAGTGACAGAAGGATTCTGACAGCGATGCTGTAGTCCTGAGCTTCTCCTAGGCCTGGTTTGGGGCCAGAGATTAGCCTCTTGTCTCCTTTGTATCTCTGCAAATCCTTCTTCCTCTATAAGTATTCCAGCCCCAGGTGCTCTGGTGTCACTAGAACAAGGGTTTATATCCTCTGCTTTCATCCTGTCTCTCCTTATATTTGCCTGAAGAAAATGGACTTGGTAATTGAAATGTCTTCATCTGAAGACAGTTAAACATCAAAAAAAAAAAACTCATGCTAGAGAAGGGATAAGATAATAGCTTTGTAGCTTGTAGCTTTTCTAAGAAAGTCTGTATGGATGACGGGTTGAGGTTTTGTGTCTTGTCCCTAGAGCTGAAGGAGAGAAATAACTGTGCTAGAAGAGGTTTACACTGTATTACCCAGAAAGGACAGAGGCACTTGAAGTTTAATGGAATTTTGTGTTATTTAAAGGCTCCCGATGATATTAATTGCCTTGAGGTAGACCAAGCTTTCAGTAGCTCTCTCCAGTAACAAACTATCTCATTAAAAAAAATTTTAACCATGTCACATGAGCAGAAATAACTGGAGTGTTACACATCATGCAGGAAAATTTTCACTGTGTTAACTGCATGGGAACTCTGACTATATTTCCTGACCCCCATGCCATGTGGTATGAATGACATCAGCATTGATATGGCTTTCTTCTGCAAAACTCTAATCAACTGAAATAGGCAGAGACCTCTTCAAATGGAAAGAAAGTGAATGCTAAGGTTAATTCCTCTATTCAGCCTTGACCATATACCAATATGTGGGCAGCACTGAACACCCCACAGACCACACTGAGGGCCTTGCTGATTGCCACAGTTTTATTTCTGGGAGGTACTTGGATCACAGCATTTCCCTGCAGGATAAAAGCCCTGCGAGAGACAAATCAACATGAGATTAATGTTTCATGATAGGAAAGTTTCAGGGTTTCTCTCTGTAAAGGAAATAAACAGATGCTTCAAGTGAAACAGAAGCAGCATAGTAGGCATTGATCTAAGAGCCCTCCCCATGTGTGCCTTCAGTTTTTTTCAGGCTGTAGAAAGCCTAAAAACCTCTCCCTGAGCCTCTTCAGAAAGCAGTGATGAGTAATGCTGTGTACAGTCAGCTTGGCTGGCCACATGGCTATCTACTGGACTTTGTATAGCCATGCTTTTTTAAATATAAAAGGAATAGTCAGTATGTCTGGAACTGGTCATACACATATATCTTCCTATGATCTTGTAATTAGACTGGAAAATTGTTTTTGAATCTGAAAATGAGTGCTCTGCTGGAGGTCTGGATGCAGTGAATCAAAAAGATGCTGTCAGGCTTCAGAAAAGCAGGAAGCCTGAACCCAAAGTGCACCTTTTGAGCTCAGAAGCTGATAGTAAGGAATATTTCCATTTTATAATCTGGTGGGGAAAGGAAGAATGTTCTTGTATTTATGATTGGATACAAAATGGTTTATGTGGATGATTTTTGGGCTGCGGCTTGCTTCTTTCACCCCTCTGTTGCAAACTGTTTTCTAGATCAGTTGGTGGTTAAACTCTGAAAAACAAAAGAACAAAGCCATAAGCCATTTGGAGCACAGCAAATGGAGGTGTTATATCACAAATAAATAAACTAGTTATAAATCATTGGAAAAGGAAAAACTGTTTGCAGGCAGTGTCACAGGAATGTGACTGTTTTAACGATGACTTCTGAAGAATAACTTACTGAAATGCTATGTTTGTCTGTGAAAAGAAAATTGTCTCTTCTCTTACTCTCTTTTCCCTCTGGAGACAAATGAAAAACCCTCCTCTCCCAATTGTGCACAAGCCTTCCAGACCCAATGAGATATATCACAGGGACATGAGGGAACTGACAGATTAAGTTGTGTTGTGGTTTAACCCTGCAACAGCTCAGCACCACCCAGTCCTTTCCTTGTTCCCCCCTCCCAGGGAGATGGGGCAGAGAATTAGGAAAACAAATTAGGAAAACAAAACCGAAATAAAACTTGTGGGTGGATATAAAATGCTATACACCAAGACAGAAAAAGAAGAGAAAAGGAAAATAATAGTATTGGTAATAATATATATATTTACAAAATAGGTAATACGCAATGCAACTGCTTGCCACCCACTGATCAATATCCATCTAGTCACCTAGCAGTAGCTATCTTCCTTGGCCATTGTATTGGGGTTTTTTTGTTGTTTTTTTTTTTATGATGTCGTATATCATGGTATATTCCTTTAGTCAGTTTAGCCAGTTTAGGTCAGTTGTTCTAGCCCATCACAGCTCCTTGTGATGCCCTTAGTTTCCCTTTCTCGCAGGATGGTATGGTAAGCTGAAATGTCTTCAGTGTTGTGCAACATTGCTCAGCAACAACTAAAATATGGATCTTCTATCAGCAAGGTTTCTATCCCAGAGCCAAAACATAGCACCAGACACTATATAGAAAAAATCAACACTTACCCAGTTGAAACCAGGAAAACATAAGTTACTATCAGTCATATTTGAAAAAATGTGGTAGTCAGGTGCAGTCCTCTGTGACTGGAAAAGGAGAAACATCAATTTTTCAAAACAGAGTGAAAAGGAAGATCTGGAGATTTGGATTTGATGGGTGGACTTTTCTGTCTATAAGGAATTGGCTGTATGGTCAAGACAGTTAAGAGGAGGCCACAAGAATGATCAGAGAACTGAAGCACTTCTCCTTTGAGGATGGGTTGAGAGAGCTGAGGTTTTTCTGCTTGGAGAAGGCTCTGGTGAGACCTCGTTTTGGCCTTCCTCTACTTGAAAGGAGCTTATGAAAAAGATGGAGAAGGGCTCTCTTTACTAGAGTGTGAAATGATAGGGCAAGGAGTAACAGTTTTAAACTAAAAAGGGAACAGATTTAGATCAAACATAAGGAAGAAATTCCTTACTCTTAAGGTAGTTAGATACTGAAATGGATTGCCCAGAGAGGGTGCCTCCATCCCTGAAACAGTTCAGGTTGGATGAGACTTTGAGAAACTTGATCTAGTGGAAAGTGTCCCTGCCCATGCTAGGAGAGCTGGAACTAGATGCTCTTTAAAGGTACGTAGTCTAGTTGGGAGTTCTGTAGCTAGAGGTTTAACATCTTCATCAATGACCTGGATGAGGGGATAGAATGAACCCTCAGGAAGCCTGCTGATGTTATGAAGCTAGGTGTGGCTGATACACCAGAAGGCTGTACTGCCATTCAGTGAGACATGGACAGGCTGGAGAATTGGGCAGAGGGGAAACTGATGAATTTCAACAATGGCAAGTGCAGAATCCTGCACCTGAGGAAGAAAAACCTCATGCATTGGTACAGGTTAAGGACTGACTGGAGATAAGCTCTGTGGAAAAGGACCCTGGGTGTTCTGGTGGACAACAGGTTGACCGTGAGCCAGCAGTGTGCCCTCATGGTACTTATCAACAACCTGTTGTAGACAGAATGCTATTACACTTTTTGCTCTACCTTCTCTCTAAGTTATACCTGTTTTGTACCCTACCCACATGTTTTTATATAGAGATGCTCAAAACACCTACCTGCGAATGGTCTGAGTTCCAGGATAATAGATTATACACAGCATAATAGATTTGCACTCATGCTCCTCTTTGGAGTTCTTTGTTGCTTATATTCAGTTATTTAACATGCATTATGGTTTTTCTTGAGCCTAGTGTATGCATATACATAGATAAATTTTTTCTTAAGAAACAAGTCCAGCCCTTTTCTGAATTTCTTCACAAATTTCATTCTTGTTTCACATTCTGTATTTCAGCTGAGATCTCTTGACTTTGACCTCATGTGTGTGTAGGAAGCCTGCTTTGCAGGGGGGTTAGACCTGGTGTCTCTAGGGGTCCCTTCCAACCCCTCCAATTCTGTATTTCTTTGAGATTCTAAGAGAGGAAGTGAAAGAAAATATGTATTCTCAGAATAATGAAAGGTAATTGGAAATATTAAATTACTTAATTGGACTGGAATTGCTTTGAACACCTGAAAGAGGAAAAAACTGGTTGTAAGGGACTGTTTTCATTAAAAATGAAATTTTCTGTTTGACTATTTAATTATGAAATTACAGCTGACTTAGTGGGCATGTATTCTGAGGTGGATTACTACAAGATACTCCAAGGCCTTATAGTGGTGTAACTCTTTACTCATACACAATCAGTTTAATTTTTATGTTTTGGTAATGCAACAGAAAAAATAAAATTGATTTATAGAGAAAAACAACACCTTGGAAGTGAGAATGAAATGTGCCCGGAATCACAATCACTTTCTATAGCTGAGCTAATGACATTACTTCTTCAAATTTCCACGCAAATAGACATCTTCTCTACAATCAGTTTAAAATAGACTTCTACATTCATTCACTATTGTATTAGCAGAGGTAAAAGCGGAAAGGATCCAGCCATAATCAAAGCCAATTATCCGAGGTTTCTGTCTATCTGGTTCTTTATTTTCTCCAGTGCTTATTTGCTATAGTGTGAAAGTATAATAAAAGTCCTTTCTCAAAGCCTGTTCATTTTCAAGGGCTTAGGGACAGAGCTCTGTCCAGTTTCTTTACTAATTTGCAGTAAATCATTGAGAAAAAACAATAACAGGTACTTCAGTTAGCTTAGCTGGTAAAATGGATGAACTTCAGAATGGTGCTAGTAGTTTGAATTGTCATTTCTCTTTCGAGATTTTTCAGATGACATCAGAAATTACTTGCATTCAGTTCACATGCATCTGTTTTCAGGTTTCTAATTTTCATATAAGCTGGACTAAAGTGAAAAGTACTGCGTGCATTCAACGCATGATGATGAGTTACTATTGCTGCAGTACTACCGGTAATGATCCCTTTCCTTCTTTAGGGCTTCTTTTTGAATATATTGAAGTAGGACAACATGCTAAAACCTTACTTTGCATACTTCAAGCACTTCACTCCCATGCTACGGGAATCCATCCAACTTGTTGGCTTCTACTCACTGGTAATCAAGAGAAATCACTTCAACAGCAAAAGACATATTTCTATGATGATGCCTTATGTCTCAATCAGGACAATCCTCTGGTGTGCTTTCTGAATCTGCTGTCTTATGGAATTAAGTATTTATAAACATGTTGCAGAAATAGTATTTTGGCCTAGCTCTCTCAGTTTTGTGTAGAAATGTCTTGGAAGGAGGAATGAAAATTTTAAGTAATAACATTTATCATTATAATATCAGAAATTCTAAACTAAGAGGCCCAAGGCATCTGAAGACAGCTTCAGCATCTTTTTTTTCACCTATATTCTCAATCTATTCTTACTGCTGCAATAACGAGTAGAAATATTAGGTGCTAGTGGTCAGCATGACAGTCAGTCCAATGAGTCCTGTTAGTCATCCAGGTGACCACACTCTTAATCTGCAGGTTAGGCAGATGCTTAATCCATGACACACTTTTTTTAATTTTTTTTTATTTTCAGGTAGCCAATCATTAATTATTATTTATACGTACATGCATGTGTTTATAGGCACACACACGCATGTATAATGAATATTTTATATATAAAATCAAACTATATACATATAAAATCATTATTTCTGTGAAACACTGAAATTTTGGAATGGTGTTGGTGAGTTAGTTCAAGTAGAGGCAGTGATATTTATCTTGGTAGGCATGTAAGCAACTTATGTCTTGAATTTTTTAGCTGCATCTGCCTGTTCCTTTCCCCAGCTACCTTCGCACTGACTCTGTGGTCAGCAAAGGCACGGAGAATAGTCTGAGTATCAGAAACCTGTGCTGAAGGATGAAGATACCCATCAGCTTTAGTGGATATCTGGGTGTATGTGAACTTCTTGAATTATGGTTTGTTTGGAACTGTATTTTTGTCCATACTGAGTTTCACATTTAATCTTTACTCATAAAATCAGAGATTGTTTCAGATTAGGACTAGTCAGGACTCCTGTTAAGAAAGAAAAGAGTTCATCAGGAAACTGCAACTAATTGGAGAAACACCAAATTGGAATTAAGAACAAAAATTCTTCAAGCCACAGAAGTGAAGGAATGCATTTGTTTAGGAAGCTTGCTGAGTTAGCCCACTGGTTTCTGTGTGCAGGCTACAGGAAAGCTATCATAACCCCATAAATGTTTTTCTCCCTAATGTAGAACTTGAGCAAAAGAAATAATGATGCATATGACCACTGTACTTTTGTTGGATAGTAAATGAAGCAGACAATTCTCTAATTGTGACAGTGTATTCACACTGAATTCTGTCCTTTCCCATCCCAGAAAGACCTTTGTTTGTATGGCTTTGAGGTGAAACTTCTTAGCTTCTTAATGTGAAATGGCATTTTTTATTGATGTGTAATAAATTAAATTAAAAAGATTTTGAAAATAATTCCCTTGAAAGAATTAAACAGATTATTTTTTCCTGGAAGAAATAGTGTAAGTTGAACAGAATTTTTTTGAAAATATTGCTATAAATTCGTCATATATACCAACAAATACTGATTTTACATATGCAACTCCTGGCTCTAGCTACAAAAATATAATAATAATAATCATAGTAATCATCATTATAATCACCACCATCGTTATCATCTTCACCATTGAACAACTGTCCAGGTCTCTTTATATCTGATATTTTGATCAGAACTTTTGATCTTTTAAAGCCAGATTTTCAGGGATGGTAAATGTCTCCTCATTTGGTGCTCTTCTATCTGGATTTACAGAGATGCTGAGCACAGCTGGAGTCAGCCTAATCTGCATGATTATTAATTTTTTGATTCATTTACTGAGTGGAGGCTATTTATTTAAAAGTTGATACGGAACCACTGACAGTAATGTGCAAGAGAACCCATATGAGAAGTAATTGCTCTGGGTTCAGCCCAGGCTGAACCACTGCACTGACTGGTGCACAGAGCGTGGAAGCAATGGTGGGGAAGCAGGATGGCTGCTCATGCAGGCAGCCTTCAAAGGTGATTTGTGGGAAAACTGCCTGGGATAAGATATTTAGGGATGCTTTCCTTATCTGTATGCACAACATTGCCCTCTCTGCCTTCAATTTCACACATCCCAACTTTTGACTGCCTGCTCCTCCAACTCATAACATCCTTTTCAGTCTGAGTGTCTTTTCTGCAGTAATGAAAAACAAAATGGAAATGTTGGTGCAGTGTACACTTTCACCCCTAACACTGGAGGGAAACGCAGACTAACTAGCACAGGTGCTTTGGCCTTCTCCACTTTCACCATGGGTTGAATAAGAGTTACGCTGACACCACGAAGCAGGAAGCAGCAGTTTGTCAAAAAGATCACTAGAGACAAAGACATTTCCCATTCATGAATCCATGTTTCCAGAAGCAAGTAAATTATCTTGTCTCAAGCTTTAAAAATATTAAAATCTCCTTAAGAAAGATGCCCAACAGCTGTCTAGATGGCTAAAGTGAGACACAGCTCTGAGCAACAGCAAGCATGGCTCTATGCAGGTAGTGCTATGTAATTTCTGGTATTATCAGCCCTGCCTCCACGCTCAATTTGGGATTACAGTGCAGCACTGTTCTTCAGCTGTTGCTGAGACACAGAGAGAATGCAGTTATTGTGCATTTGAATTATGAGGCATGAAGATTAATGATGTGCAAATTAGCAGCACTCTGCTACAAGTAATTTTTGCTTTCACTCTGCACTCTCATCCCTGAATGCCAACTTTCACTTACATTTATAATGTTCCAATGGAATATTAAATACCAAATTAAGTACTGACTCATCTAATTCTCAGTCCTGAAATGCATCTAATACAGACAAAGTTTTTGCTTCTGTGAACCTCTGCTGCCCCTTTGCCTACAATTTGTATCAGTTAATATTCATAATGTGCAGCTATATTCAAATTGTGAGGATTCATGACTATCTGGTATTCCTGAGCTTCTCAATCAGAGACACAGTGCTAGCTCTGTCTGCAGGTCATTCTGTCTTCTCAGCAGTGCTTACTTTATCATTATCTCATCATCATTTTCCATGTTTGCTGCATACCTTAGATCAACTGGACTTTTTTTTCTGGGGAAAAGATAAAGAGAATATTGATTTGCCTGTCACTACGGACAGCTGCCAAGTGTTTTTTACCTTGCAGTGCAGCTAGGAAGTGTCAGAAGTTGCCCTCTTCCCTCTCCTCTTATTGCATTGTCTGTGGCAAAGGAATACATTTTCTCATCAGTCTCATTATTAACCTGTTTTTATTTGTTTATTTATTTAATTATTGTTCTTCCTTTCTTCTCATTCCAGAGCAGATGGTGTGTGTCCACACACAGGGTTTGGAAATTATCAAGGTTTTGATTCTGGCTTTCCTATGTAAGAAAACATTTTGCTTTCTGGAAAGAATAATTCCTTTCACTGGGACTACATAGGCATAAGGACTACTTGACCTAGTTGAAGGTAGTAGGATCTGCTTTCTTATGCTACTAGTTTCAAAACAAATATTTGTTAGCTGCTGCTCAGCATGCATCTTGTGAGAAAATATACATTTGGGATGTTAGTGTATGTTCCTTAGCTCTGGATTTTTTCCCCAAACACATTTCTGACATGTTCTGCTGTCCAAAGGGGACAGATTTATTTGTGATGTCAGAGTTTGGCAGCTCTCAAGGATTACCCTTCAGCCCTTTTGCCAGTGGCATTTTGTTTGAGCCACAGCTTTTTTGTTTTCTCTGCCCCCACTCTCCCTGGTTTTGGTGCCAATACCTCTCCTGACAACCTGGTTGGTTTGGTGCCACCTGCTCCTCGCTTCCTGCCCAGCCTTTCCTTTTGGCTTTGGCTAGAGCTAGGAGCTCAGAGATGGGGGTTGATCTGTCCCAAATAAACCAGAGCCCCAGTGTAACTTGGACACTGCCTCTGAGGTGCCAGTGTACTTATGGTACTTTTTAAAGGAGTGATCTGGGTTAAATACTTGCTTTTAATTATATAAGATGCAAAAAAATAAAGACCATTTACTGCCTTGTTTTTTTTCTGTGCTAGTGGTCTGTTGCTAAGTGGTCTTCTAAATAACAAAATCTTTACCATTTACCACTGTTGCCAAATATTGTTGCCAGAAATTTTAAGAAGATTAAACCATGACATGCATCTACCAGTGTTCATGTACTCATGTGGTATTTGGTAACTTTAAAAAAAGAATTTCCTAAATTAGAAAAATAGAGCATATTCAATATCACATTGCAATTAGCACACTTCCAGGTCCTTGTGGATCAGTTAGGTCCAGCAGATTATATATTGAGATATATTAATTGTTAATTACTAGTTACCAATTTAAATTCTTATTTACAATGTACTGTGATCTGACCTATATTTCTCAGTGTATGTCTTGCAGTACAAAGGGAATGCTAGTTGAAAGTGTGTGCAACTTTTTGGTCTTCTCTATTATGCTGTTTTTTTTAGGTTTAGCCTGACTTTTATGAACCTTCTAAAATATCTGCCAATTGATCTCTGGAATACAACATTCCCTCATCAGCTGATGTTGTGTTGTTGGACACGTGTTTGCTAGTGTCAATGAGGAAAGCTAATTTTTTGTTAATTATGCTTATTCCCTTGGGCCATGTGGAATGAAACCAGTTAAGAAAAGTGTAATCTTGACCTAATTGATATTGGATATAGGATAGAAATAGTTTCACAAGTGATATAATCTATAAAAACAAACTGCGCATCAGATTATAACATACATTCAGTGATACAATTACACAAAATCTTGATTTTTGGGTAAGAATAGACAGAAAAAGGACTGTTATGGTCAAAGATATTATTTATGTGTATTTATTTTTAAAATAAGTTCTAAAACCTGCCCAAAACAACAACAACAACAACAAATAAACAAAATTCTAGGGTAAACTTGGGCAGCCAATTTCCTAAGAAAAAGCAATAATTTCTTCAAGAAGATATGCACATTTTTGAGTGGGAGTCAACTGAGAGCACATAATAGCAGTCAGATTTGTAGGATCTAAAACAGAAATCAGGTAACTTCAGCAAGTTTTGAAGAAGCCAAGCATTTGAGGAGAGGGACAGGTGTGTAACTGAGATATGGTTTCTTCTCTAATGCCTGAATTAACTTTGAGTGTGCATGCCAACATTTCTACTGGCTTCAAAAGGAGGTCTTGCTGGTAGTTACTTTGTCGTGTTATGATTCTTCTCTTCTAATCTGTGATCTTATTTTTAATTAAATCACTGGAGTTGTGCATTACTTGCTTGACTAATGATGACAGAGAGTATTCCTGGCAGAGAGGACATCTGCTGAGGCAATAAATCAAGGAGGGAAAGATAGACAGAATAAGTATGTGAACAGTCCTGTAGGAAAAAAACAGTACTGTTACCAGATTTATCGTGGCTCACAGCAGTTGCATCACCACACCTAGGTCAAAGCCTGGCAATTTAGACTGGCAGTTGAAAGCATACATTAATAAGTCTCTAATTTACCACACAGGCTGCTGTATAAATAAACTTGAAAAGGAAGGGACACTGTTTTATTTTCATACCCAAGTCTGAATCTGCAGAATTGGTAATTAGAAAAAAATACACTTTCATTTGTGAACTGGTATGGGCATTGCTGCAGAAGCAGATGAAAGGGCCACATCTTTGGAGCAGAGCCTCCTGTTGACTACTAGCTCCTTTTATTAAACTGTAGGTGCTGTTAGGATGTGTTTCCTTACCAGATGCCTGTTTTTGTGTGGCTACACCCAAGTGAGTTTTCGTAAATCCAAGTGCAGCTGGAGTTGTGTTTTCAGTCTGTATACATGTACTGTTTAGTTGATCTGGATGAATTAAAGTTCAGCCTAGCAAGAAGATTCTAAGCTCTATTTCATGGCTTCTGGGCAACCAGTATTTTAATATCATGCAAATTAGCACTAATTAACATACACCCTCTAGCCCCCCCTTTAAGTTCAGATGTTGTGCAGGATAAACAAGCCAAACATAGTTATTACCATTTTAATTCGATCATATTGTAGAAACGTCAAAATATTAGCTGGGAAAATTAACTCCTACAATTCAATGTATGTTATCCTGGAATGAAATCGAGGGTTGCAGGGAATTAACTTGCTTTAAGTCCTCCCACAGTATTGCAGGAGTTCTGCTCTAAAAAATGTAACCAAAATGCCCTCATGCATTTACCTGTCAGGAAGTCGGATGATATTTATTTTGATATATGCCTTTTCCAGCTTCCTTCCTGGTGGAAGCAGTAAGAGACAGAAGGCTGCCTGAGTTGGTGGTGGGCTAGGTGGCTGCTGGGCAGCCTTTCCAGCCTAATGCAGCCTGTGTTTTTCTGTGTTCATGGGGCTTACAGTCACTTACATCTCAATTTTAGTTAACTAATTTAAAGAAAAGTTGGATAGTTTACTACTTGGGAAGATGGGTGCTTTTCTGTTGCAGTTAGCAGTGTGAGGGGGCAATTTGAGTGTGATGTTACTCCTGTGCTTCAACCTCCTGTTTGCACACAGCAGTGCGTGCTGCATGCTATGCTGCCTGTACCTGTGGCACAAGAGCAGCCCCTGCCACTGAGCATCTGCTTAGTTTGTCTGCATGTCTAAAGAGAGAATCAGTATCTCATTACTTTTTTCCACACAGAAACCCTTACAGGTGGCAGTTTTTAGCATGTGTTTCTCTCAGAGTGCATAATTTCTTTCTGGGCCAGGTGACAGACTCTCTTAAGACCGTATACCCTCTTGCTCCATCCTGTGTAGATATCACAGCTGCTACAGAGTCCAATGTACTTTGCTCCTAGAGGTGTCATAAATGTGCGTTTCTTTGTATGCGTTCATTATTTATTGGAGAAGTCAAAACTTGGAGCCAAGCAACCTTAATATTTAAAAAATCAAGAATATTGCATTAAAACATCATTCAAAGTGATTATAGGGTTGCATGTTAATTAGGGAATATTTGTGCATAACCCTTACTACATACGGCACAGCTGAACACAGGGTGTGGCAGGAGGACTGTCATGTTTCTGATCAGGAGCAGCAGGAGAGAGTCAGAATGCCTCTGTGGAGTTGATCATGTGTCATTTACATTATATTGACGTGTTCGAGCAGTCAGTGCAGGCAGAGATCTCACAGCTGATCTGCAAAGATCAACAAAGACTTTTTGCCCTGATCAAGCAGAAATGACTCCTTTTGTTTTTAGAAGGGTACATGCATTCCCAAGGGTCTGCTAAGGGCATGCAACCAGTGACCTTCCCGTGTTTTGTATTTATAACACAGGCACCTATTTTGTGCCATGAACTTGTGTGTTGAGTCATTAAAAAGAATATTATTAGTGGGATCCGTCGAAAGAAACATTACCTCCTGAATTATTTTTACCTGCAATTATATATATGCAAAACATCTTTTGCAGTGTATTCACTTTCTCATAAGCTGTTTTTGTTAGCTGTTAGGTCTATGCATCAGGCAGGGCAAGCAGTACATTGAAGTCATCATGTCTGCATGTGGACTCTGCTTTAAGGAGTTAGTAGCCTTCAGCTGCTGCTGCTGGTATCACCAAGCCCAGTCTCAGCCCCTTTTTCAGTCCAGTGGAGAAGTTTCAATGAAAAGGGTTGTGCCATTTTTTATTTTTTATTTTTTTAGAATGATGAGGGAAACAACTGCTTTTGCCCCTGGTAAGACTCTGAAGACATTCAGCCTCTCCCTTTTGAAGGCATCAGTGTAGCACTGAATGCTGAAACAAGTGCCGTGCTGGGGATGTGTTCTAATCTTCCCCACCTCTGCAGTTCACACATTATCAGAAGTGCATCAGGGTTTGGCAGTTGAGTTCTCTGAGCTTTGAGTGAATTCAGTGCAACAGTACTTCCCTCCTTTCTCACTCGTGATTTGCTGCAGAGAGGCAATACCAAGCTTGGCAGGAGTCTGTGCAACAGCTTCACCAATGAGCTAAGGCAACAGCCCAGACATGCTTATGTAGATAAACAGCTGTATGCCAGTTAATCATGCACTTTCAAGGGTATCTCTACCTTATACTCCCCATAGCAGCTTGGCACTTGAGTGTATTTATCACTGATGACTTGTGAATTCTTCCTGCTTTCTCTATGACATACATTTTTATACTTTACTTTTAAAACTAATGCACATGGTGGTTTGTTGCTTTTTCCTCTTAACCGTAAAGAGCAATGCTATCTAGATTTGGTATATTGCATCTGTACAAACACCTGCAACATCTTCATTTCTTTCAGTATGGTAGTTTTATAAAAGCTTTATATGTCAGAGCTGTAAGTGAATCTCTCATATGTAATTTCTTTTTGGTATAGGATCAGCATACTAGAGAGGAAATGGCACAACATTCCAGATTGTTACTGTGGGAGTTTGTGACCATTCTACTGTTGGCAGTTTACTGGAACACGAAGAGTTTGAGTTGATTACATTTAATTTCAAGTGCATGAAGCAGAGGGCAAAGACTGTCAACCTTCTGTCATTTCTCTAGAATCTTTGCATGATTTTACTTCTCTGCTGTAGATTTGAAATTTTATCTGCAAAAATCATGTGTGTCCTCTGTTGGAAAGACAGGCAAGGATAAGGAGAGTTCAAATGTGTCTAAAATGGAGCGTGTTTCTGAATGCAAATGTTTGGCAAAACAGAATTGTGACAAACTGCAAATAAAACACTGCATTTCTTCTAATTGGTCACATGCAGGTAATGAAAACTTGGATGAACAATTTCTATTCAGTGTGCAAGAAGCTTTTAGTGCTACTGAAGTGTTCCCTCAGTTTCTGTTCCCCTGTACATATAACAAGCATCACAAAACTTAATTCTTGAGAAGAAGATGTTTATGCAGAATTGAAGGATACTAGCTGAGATACTGAGGAACAGTGAGAAGGGCTAAAATCTCCCAGGGAACAGGTGGCTGAAAAATTAAGATATCAAACTCCACATTAATTTGAGCTAATCAACTGATTGGGTGTCTGATCAGTGCAACTCATCTGACCCTGTAATTGTCATGGTTGCTAGGTATCTAGTTTCCAACATTCCTGAAACTGCAGCATGATATAATGAATGTATCTCTGAACAATGGATGTGTATGAAATCAGTGCCTCTTGCAAGGATCTCTACCTTAGAGTATGGAAGGTCTAGGTACCATTGCAAAGGTCCTTCCTAGAGAAACCTTCACTGTGCAGATCTATATTGCCAATAACCCCATGATGGGTCTAAATGTAGTGAAGAATAAATGAAATGTTTGTGAGCAGGCACTGGTACCCTGCTGAAGCTGAAGCAGCATGGCATCACTATGAGCTACTGTGTCTTGAGGTCCCCAGGTCACGCTACAGCGCCATATGTGCAGTGTGGAGGTGGTAAATAGCCTGGGGAGATGGAGATTTCTGTTCCCCACAAACCAGCACTGAAAGAAGACTCAAAAGTCCTTTGTCCAAAGGATTAAACAGAACTGAAAACTTGTTACATCATCAAAATATGGAATTCTTCTTCTAGAGCTGTGGCTCTACTTTCTATTTCCCTGATCCTTTCCTCCAGCTTTCCACAAGGAATTCTTTGCCTACCATTATACTACTGATTTTCTTAGCCCACAAATATCAAGTCTCCCACAGTATTCTCCTGAGGAAACTGGCAGCCCGTGCTGTGGACAGGTTCACTCTTCTCTGGGTGCAGAACTGGCTGGAGGGCCGTGCCCAGAGGGTAGTAGTTAATGGAGTTAAGTCCAGCTGGCGTGCTGTTACGAGTGGTGTCCCCCAAGGGTCAGTTTTGGGGCCCATCTTGTTTAATATCTTTATTGATGACCTAGATGAGGGAATTGAGTGTACCCTCAGTAAGTTTGCAGATGACATCAAGTTGGGAGGATGTGTCAAACTGAGGGTAGGGAGGCCCTTCAGAGGGATTTGGATAGGCTGAGTAGCTGGGCTGAGCTCAATGGGATGAGGTTCAATAAGACCAAGTGCCGGGTCCTGCACTTTGCCCACAATAACCCCATGCAATGCTATAGGCTTGGGGCAGAATGGCTTGAAGAATGTAGAGAGGAAAAGGACCTGGGGGTGTTGGTTGATGCTCGGCTTAACATGAGCCGGCAGTGTGCCCAGGTGGCCAAGAAGGCCAACGGCATCCTGGCCTGTATTAGAAATAGTGTAGCCAGCAGGAGCAGGGAGGTGATCATCCCCCTGTACTCAGCTCTGGTACGGCCGCACCTCGAGTACTGTGTTCAGTTTTGGGCCCCTCACTACAAGAAGGACATTGAGGCCCTGGAGCGTGTTCAGAGAAGGGCAACAAAACTGGTGAGGGGTCTGGAGCACAAGTCTTATGAGGAGCGGCTGAGGGAGCTGGGATTGTTTAGTCTGGAGAAGAGGAGGCTCAGAGGAGACCTTATTGCACCCTACCACTTCCTGAAGGGGGGTTGTGGTGAGGAGGGGGTGGGCCTCTTCTCCCTGATAAATAATGACAGGATGAGAGGGAATGGCCACAAGTTGCACCGGGGAAGATTTAGATTAGACCTGAGGAAACATTTTTTTTCTGAAAGAGTGGTCAGGCACTGGAATGGCCTGCCTAGGGAGGTGGTTGAGGCACCATCCCTAGCGCTGTTCAAGAAGTGTTTAGATGAGGTGCTAAGGGATTTGATTTAGTAGTTTAGTGGGTAGGGATAGTGATAGGAGGATGGTTGGACTAGATGATCTTGTAGGTCCTTTCCAACCTTATGAACCTATGAACCTATGAAGAGCTTAATCTTCAGAAAGAAACAAATCAGACCATCTTTATGTTCTCTGTGGATCTGAATTCAATATTTTCTTAAGGCAAGAACAAAAATCAACAAAAAAGATTGCACCTTTTCTGCAGATAGGTTACTTATTTGTGGTCTGGATCCGGTAGTATGTGAGGATGACTGGATTATTATTAGAAGAACATGAATTCTTTTATTTGTTGAGGTCCATACTTGTTTTATTGTCATTGTCATGACTGTCTTTTTTGCCTTCCCTAGGACCAGAAGAGGAAGAAATAACCACATCACTGTTTTGTAAATAATACAGAGGCCCCTCATTCTGTCTGAGCTGTGATCTGCCCGGAAGCGAGTGCTGCCAGGGCTCTCTTGTAGGGTGGGGGAGAGACAATTTTTGTCTGTTCTGGTTTGGGTGTAATACAGATTGGTGGTAATTTCTGTGTCAAGATTACTTTTTATACCAAGTGCTCATGTCATAGAAGGTTGTTTGCTCACATTTTCCTCTCCAGTGTAGTCTACAGAACATCCTTTAGTGGGGAGTTGGACTAGCTGATCTCCAGAGGTTTCTCAGATCCTACAATTCTGTGATTCTGTGACTCCTTCAGTCTTTTCAGTGTGCTGAATGTTTGCTACAAGGTCACATGTTGCTCCTTCACAAGGAGATGACATAGGGCTAGGACTGTTAGGCATTTCTTTGCAGTTAAGGTTTCTAAATTAGAAGCTTTCACCAGCTTTTCCTCTGGCTTCTTAATTTTTCACTTTTAGTAATACAGTTGAGGATCAGCAAACAGCTCAAATTGTGACAGCGCTGTTTTGTACCACTAGTCAAGATGTTATCCTGTAACAGTGGTTTCGTGACTACATTTTCTTTTTTTTTCAGAGCTGTATCAGCAGACAATGGTCTTTTTTTTAATTTTTTTTTTATTTTAAATAAGACATTATTATGTTGTGGATATATGAGATGTCTGACTATGCCCTACTGAGGTACCCGGAACTTTTAAGGCTACTGGGAAAAAAAACACTTTCATGAATTTCCTGTGAGGAAAAGAAGACTTCATTAGTTCAGTCAGAAATGTCGAGTTAGTGAAGGGGTCATGCAGAATGTCTGATCTATGCATGCTTCTTTATGGGCTGAGCACTTTCCAGTCTGTGTCACTGGGCCATGACAGGGTGAGCACCTAGCCTCCTGGAGAAGGTAAGGAGCACAAGGTCATGTCATGAACCTCTAAGGAAAAGCACAGGTCTAACATAAAGACACTGTTGTAATTAACTATAATTCTTGCAGAATATTGCAAGATACCTTTCCTGACTGTGAAAGTACATAGGATTTTGCATAAGGGAGGTTTGAGGCACATCTCTTGCATCCTGTGCTATACAGCCCAGAAACAGCAAGATTTTTATAAGGGCATTTTCAGAGGACCCATTCTGACTGATGCTGAGATAGGAGAAAACCTTCCCTATCGTTTGTAAACATGGGTGGAAATTACCAGACTCTTGCTTCTACCTGTGAAGCTGGGTCTCTCATCACTTGCTCAACTGCTTACCGATAACTGCTCATTCTAAAAGAAAATACTGTGACCACAGTTTTAAACCTCGTGTCAACTTGCAGCCTAATGGAGATGAGCAGGCTCTGAGCAGTCCAGTTCCACTGGTGCTAATGGCAGGGTAATGAGCCACACTGTGCACCAGGCTGACAGATAGCCTGCACAGCCAAAGAGAACTCCTTTAAAGTGAGCTTGGATCTCTCTATATGATGCTGCAGCTTACAGCATGGATATACAAAATATTTGTCATCTTCCGCCTTTTCACCTACTTATTTGAAAATCTTGGTTCAGTAATATTTGCATGTTTTAAAGTCTTTTTCTTCTGCTTTGTTTTATCATGTCATGTTCATTTTTCCTTTCAAGAAGATTACCACGAGGAAAAAATAATAACTGAACGAATGCATATATAATATGTAACAAAAATATTGTGAAATACCTGTTGACAGAGGAAACCTGGTTAAGACCTATACTTTTCTGGCTGGAAAAGGGAAACACTGTATGAGGGTTTTGAATCCTCTCATACAACAATGTGGGATGTGTGCATGAAGTGCTAATCCAGGACAAGAAATATTCGGAGGCTTTCTACTGAAAGTAAATGAAAGCAAATAGATAGCCTGACACATGCCTGGCATTGTCCCCAACAGGGACCTGTGAATATTCATGTGCATCAGGCTGTGCATTAAGCAGCTTGTATCTGCCAGTGTTCCTCATCTTCCCACACTCCTCTGAATTTGATTTCTCTCTTCAGTCTTCTGCACTGTTGCAGTCATTTACTATAGCTCACTGTTGAGTCAGTATGTGCTGTGATAACATCCACAGCCTTTGTTACTTTCTGTAATGTTTCTCCTTCTGGGCAGCTTATTCTTGTTCTTGCTCTTCAAAACAAAAAACAAACAAACAAAAAAACCCCAACAAAAACAACCAAACAACAACAACAAAAAACAAAAAACAAAAATTGTTTCTAGCTTTTTCTCTAATCAGGAAGCCATCTGCTTCATTTCATTCCTTTGGTCCTACTTTATTGCTATAATGTGACACAACTGAATGTATTGTGTCTGGAGTGTGAGGCACGGTACTAGCTCCAGAGAGTTTACTGTGTAAAAAATAAAACCAAACCAATAAGGGTGGAGGTTAATCTCTGTCAGGTCTGAGATCAACCTGGGATCAGAACTTGTTTTCTGACCTCTAGCTCAGGGCACCAAGTCAAGTGCTCCAGTGCCCTTAATTAATTCTTTGTTTCTTTGACAGATTTAATTTTGATATTCCTTCTTTCGGATGTGTTTTAGAATATATATATTTACTTCCAGCTCTTCAGGGAGTTAGCCAACAAACTCCTCTGGGAAACTGCCCTCAAGGACAAAGGAGGGAAGCAGAGCTGGCAGAACTTTAAGGAAGTTTTCCATTGTGCACAGTAGCTCTCCATCTCCAGGTGTCAGAAGTCAAGAAAGAAAGGCAAGAGTTCATGGCTGAAGGTCAGTGATGAGTGGTGTCCATTAGGGGTGTGTACTGAGACTGGTGCTGTTTAATATCTTCATCAATTACATTGACTGCGGAGTTGAGTGCACCCTCAGCAAGTTTGCAGATGATACCAAACTGTGTGGTGTGATTGACACATCTGAGGGATGTGATGCCACCCAGAGAAACGTAGACAGGCTGAGTAGTCGGTACAGGAGATCCTCAGGAGGTTCATCAAGGCCAAGAGCAAGGTTTTGCACCTGGGTCAAGGCAACCCCCCCCCACTATCAATACAAATTGGGTGGTGAAAGAAGTCCTGCCAAAAAGGTTTGGGGCTACTGGTGGATGGCAAGGTGGACATGAGCCAGCAATGTGCCATTGCAGCCCAGAGAGCCAACCATATCCTGGGTTTCATCAAAAGAAGCGTGGTCAGCAGGTCAAGGGAGGTGATCCTGCCCCTCTGCACTGCACTGGTGAGACCTCACCTGGAGTACTGCATTCAGATGTGGAGTCCTCAGTACAAGAGAGATGTAGCTCTGTTGGAGTGTGTCCAGAGGAGGGACACAAAAATGATTCAAGGAATGAAACACCTCCCCTGTGATAATAGGCCAAGAGAGCTGGGGTTGTTCAACCTGGGGGAGCGAAGGCTCAGGTAAGACATGAAAGTACCATTCAGTATCTAAAGGGGAGGCTGTAAGAAAAAAGGGGATAGACTCTTTATCAGGGTCTGTTGTGACAAGGCATGGAGAAATTATTTCAAACTAAAGAGGGGACAATTTAGATTGGATAGATGGAGAAAGTTTTTTGATGATACTGGTGGTGGAGCACTGGATCAGGATGTCCAGAGAGGTGGTGGATGCCCCATCCCTGGGAATAATCGTAGTCAGGCTGGACTACGCTGTGGACAACTTGGTCTCGCGGTGGATGTCCCTGTTTATTGCAGAGCAGTTGGACTAGACAACCTTTTAAGGTCCCTTCTGATACAAATGGTTCTATGATTCCTTGTTATTTTTTTTTTCAGACCAGGTATTTGGGTCTATATTACTTCTCTAACTGATATTCCCCCCGCAACCAGAGATCAGATTTTATCTTTTAAAGTGCTTCTAGGCCTTTTATTCAGCATCATGTAGTAGGAATTTTCCTCACACACTCACACTGCCTGTAAGCATTTCCACTTTGGCTTCTGACAAAATCTGTGGTGAAGTTTGAAGGTACATAATATCTTTTTTTTACTTTTGTGTTACCTGC
Source organism: Cyrtonyx montezumae (assembly GCF_038088225.1). Taxonomy (NCBI): domain Eukaryota; kingdom Metazoa; phylum Chordata; class Aves; order Galliformes; family Odontophoridae; genus Cyrtonyx; species Cyrtonyx montezumae. The sequence continues at coordinate 93,619,762 of NW_027072034.1, read as the reverse complement.
TTGTTTTTTCCTCACTCCTACCATCTCCTCCTAAAAAATAAAATTTGGTTTCCTTGACACCATTTCACATGATCTGTGTGATTGGGATTGTAAGAAATTAATTTACCTACTCTGTTCACATTGTTTCTGTGATCATCAACTTGCCTCTATTTTCTCTGGGTTTCTACTTACTCCTTCAGTTGACCTCTTTTGTCTTCTGTACTGGAAGTGACATTTCATTATCTCTCCATGGGGGCAGTGCAATCTTCATTCTGCTCCTTGCTTCATTTTTAAGTGTAGCACTTTTGTCTCTGCTGTTCTAGGAGTGCTCCACTCGCCTTCTCTGGGTGATCTGGCATGTTATTCAGCTCAAAGGAGAGCTTTTTCTTTTTTATTCTTTTGTTGCAGATTAGTCTTCACATTTTTTTGTTCCTTCAATTGGCCGTGATCTTTCTTCAGCATTCACCGCCATTCAGCAGTGGAGATGCAAATGACAGACATGGCACAGCGCTGTATCTTATTGAATGCTTTTGATTTATTTATCTTTTTATTTCTTTTAATTGATGTTTTCCAGAATCTGCCTTATTCTTGAAAATGTGCCTTGCTTCCATATCCTTCCCAAACACAGATCTCTCTGTGTTGAAGAGTTGCTCCTGGCAAACCTAGTCAGATTGGGTCTGCTGTTTCTTGGACTATCCTCATGTTTCTCTTGTACAAAGATTTGCACTGCCCACATTTTAGGCAATATCTAGAAAAAGTTATCTCTGTGGACATCCATCACTAATTATGTTTTCCCTCTTTTTCTTATTTGTAATAAATCCTGTATCTCATGGAGGGAGCTCAGTGTATTGGCAGCTAATTCTGTTTTGTTTAGGTCTGAAATTTTTAGAAAGGAAGAAATTAGCTGTTTCTGAAAGCCGAGTGCTCTGATATCTCTAAATTTCTGAGTCTGTTTATGTATTATATTACAATGTCTTGTTGTCAGTTAAATCTTTGCTCTCTTTGTTTCCTACATCTCCATAATGAAGTGTTTCTGTCCTGCTGTGGTTAATTTGAAGCATAGTAAGAGAATTCAGATTTTTTGGATCAAAATCCACAGCTTACCAATAGCCTGTAAAGTTTATCTGATTTCTGAAAAGGAGGTGCATAAGTCCAACAGATATTATGAAAGACAGCAATGGAGAAAGAAAAACAGTGATAGTCACATTTTCAAATATGTAATCCCTAAATATATGGGGAAAAAATCCGAGTAATTGAAAAAGATGAATGTCTCAGAAATAGATTGTGATTGTGAAGTCCTTCAAAGCAAAAACAAAGCAGGCTCCTGTAGAAGGACCAGGAAGTTCAGAATCCAGACTTGTTCTTAAATGCATTGTGACTTTACAGACTGCTTTCCAGAGCTGTAGTATGTAGTTGCATATGAAAGAGTTATGCAGTACTTTCAGTGCAAATGGAGCCAGTCTATGCCTCGATTTATTCCAGGCTCTTGACTAGTTGTGTAAAAATTGCAGATGCAGTTTTGTTTTAGTACGATCATAACATTACTGAATTTGCAATTCTGCTGAAACATAAAAGGAGATAAGGACTTTGTTGTCGTGAGGCTATCCTCTTTAATGTTATAAACAGCAGGATGGCACTAGTCTCATAAAAAATCAGGTTGTCATAAACTGATCTTGGACATCCTCAGTTGGTTTTTTTTTTGTTTTGTTTTGTTTTTTAACCTAGAGTTGTTTTTTCTTCAAAGCTTTTTCATCTTTTCTGTGAAGATTAGCATGGCTTTTGAAGCTCAGCTACATCCGTTATTACTGAAGCTAAATTGTACCCTGCCACCCACACTCCAACACCCCTTCCCAACCCCCCTAGGAATTCACTTCATCTAATTACCACAACTATTGGATAAGCTAACCTTGTGAGACAAATTCACAGAATGGGGAGCAAGTGCCCTCCCTTGAGTCCTTCAGGAGCTACTAGAACAGAAGGAGTGATGGATGGCCCTCCCAGATGCTGCCCACTCCTGATTACATCCTGCCTCGCTTTATCATCTTGTTTACAGTGAGATTTTCTTTCAGAGGAAGAGCAAATCAAACAGCTGCTTTTTTATCAAATCTCACTTGGGAAAGGTAGTGCTGAAGACAGATATTTTCAAAGTTAGGGCCAGAATATCTGCTTTCAATTCCCAGCTCTGTTATTTATTCCTTCTGAACTGAAGCAAATTCAGTGTTCTGCTTTTATTACGGCATTTTTGACTGGGTTTCTGATATTATGTCTCTTCATCTTGCTTTTTTAAATTAATTTAGATACTATCTTGAACAGCATGTAGTTGGTCCCTCTTTGCAGTGAGACATCTAAAGACTGAGACACCTAAAGCTGTGCTGCTTTACACAGTATCATTCCCAACGTAACTAGGAGGTGCTTCCTAAATTGTCAAGGCACTTAGTTCCTTTTGCAGACAGAGGATTGTGTTGAAGGTCATGCACTGGCTTATGCCTCACTAAGGAAGATGTCTCTCCAAGTCTGTGTCCTGGTACCTGAGATGGTGGATTCCCTGACATTACAGGCAGAACAGAGCCTGTTAGTTTCTAATCAGGAACTGAAGATGGTACTCTGTGAGTTGGTGGAAAGATGTAGTCCCAGAGTCTAACACCTTAATTCAAATTGCCTGGAAGGCAGCATGATGGATTGCTGGCAGAATTTAATCTTTAATGAGTTTTTTCTCTGACTTCATAAAGCCTAGTGCACCTTAATCCTTTTTATCGTCTTTAGTTAAAACACAACATCCCTTTGGATGAAATTAATGCTCAGACTAGGGAGATAAGTTTTTGGGCTCACTGGAGAAAAAGAAAGGAAAAAAGATAGAGGATTTTATTATTATTATTGTAAGTGTAAAATAATATAGTAAATAATATTTCTGTAGAACAACCTTTCTTTTTTTTTTTTTGCAGTGTATCCTGTTTCAGTTTTTGATTCATACTGTCCCACAACTACTATGCCTATTTCTGTGATTCATGTTTTCTGATCATGCTGTCGTTATTAGTAGGTTATCATTATTACTTGAATTAAAAGCAATGTGACATACTTACTTGCAAGATTTGAAACTATTTTCTTATCTTTTTGATTTTTTTTAATGTCTACTGTTTGTAGGAAGCACTTGTTTTCGTACAAAAAAGGCTTACAAGCAGATATCTGGGCAACAGAGTATTTTCCTCAAATATTTCTTCTAGAAATGCTAATCAGCCATTTGGAAACCTCTCAGGGGAGAAGTACTGCCCAGTGATTCAAGTAATCAGGCATACAGCATAAATTGCAAATCACCAGCAGAGAACATGCCATTCCATAGAAGTGGTGATAGGCTCATAAGTGCTCAGTATGAAACATCTGAACTTGTGTTTTTTTGCATAAAAGATGTTTTATGGTTGTTTCTTGGACAGTACATGAACCAGAGGAAAGGAAAATTCACTTATTATTTCAGTGAGTATTTAGACTTGTTCATGAACAACACGCCCACGTTGACCTTGCAATGCACCAGTAGTTGAACAGAAGTTGGTGGGGGCATGTTCCTAGGTATCTACACTAGTCCGAGAATTTGGGAGCTGCCAGTTCCATTTGGGAACTGCCAGTACCATTCACGGCAGCTTTGGTCAAACTTTTACAGGCTTTGGTGGTGCAGTGGGATTTCCTAGCATGCATGATAATCTCAGTAGGCTGACAACTGTGCCTTTGTCTTGCTTAACACAGGTTCACTCTTGAATGAGTTTCTTTTTTGGAATCAATTTACTATTTAATTTTGATGCAGAGATATAAGACAGAAGATAACCTGGAAAAATTCCTTTGAAATTTGTGAGGTTACATCCTCTTAAATCAGACCAAAAGATTAAGTCTCTGTGCTCTTTGTGCTATATACTGTGTTTGGCACCTTCACATTTAGTATATTAGTGAAAATGGTAGAAACAATTTATCGAAGACACAATGGGATATTTTTTTAAAAGAGATTTACTGATTGCAGTGTCTTCTGTAGATTATATTATATTCATGAGCTGCCATTTGCATTAGAATACATAGTCCACAAGCTTTTCTGTTATGCTTAATGGATAAATAGAAGAGGTGGGGGAACAGTAGTGCTATCATATTTTTAGTAACAAGTTCATTAATTAAATTCTCCTCTGTCCCTTTCTCTGCAGTGTGAAATTTCACTGAGGTAAATCTGCCTCAGACTAAGTACTGAAAAGTAAAGTGTTTTTTTGTTTTATCTTACAAGCTACAAATGTGAATAGCTTCTTTCTGCTGGATAAGGAAATCCGCTTCTCAGGTCTGGTCTTTTGCTCCTTTTGTCCTATTAAACATTGAGTCTTGGGGAGTAGATGGCATCTTGACTGTCACTGATGTGTCACAAGGTATGATGACAATCTGCCTAATGTCAGTTCTGGCCATTCATGTTTTTTAGAGTTGGCAATTTCAGGCTGACATGTATTAATCAGTATGTTGCTAATTTAGAATAGCAGGAATAATTTTGTCTGGTCAGCAGCTCTTTGAGAAGTTTGATGGATGGTAGTCTAATGTTTTCTACCTAGAGCTTCTTGAGGGAATTGCTATTTTAGATGGGAAGGAAGAATGAGAGTATGTATGCACATAAGAAAAATAATGTTTGTTTATGTGAACAAGTGTTGTAAGCAAGAAAAAAAGATTAATCATTCTGTACAACATTTCTCATTCTAAGACAGTCATTCAGCCTGGTTCCCAAGCACCCGTCAACAAAAGCAGCTGCTTGGAGCAGCCTTGATAGGTGAATCTGCAACCGTGCAGCTCATTTGTATAAATATACTGGTACATGGTGCATGAATGATTTGGTCCCAGTTTTCCACTCTAATTCTCATTAGTTCTGTAAGAGTAATGGATGTTTTAAGTGTTTCATTAGTAGCTGTGTCACTCTGCAAGCAGTCACCCAGCAGCTGTCGTTCTGAATGCTTAATTCATTGCCAGGCTTCTGCAGAAAAGGAAAGGGCTCATAGGGGTCGACAATAGGAAGGTCAAGGAGCTTGTTTTCTTCTGTCTTGCTCAGTGCCTTCTGCGTTGGCCCCAGAGAGTATTCCTTCCAGCCAGCCAGGTGAGAAAAATCCTATCTTCCACCAGCATCCTGTCAAACACAGCAGAATTGTGCAAGCTGCCAAATACAGTGATCATAACTACAAATTCAAGACATTTCATGAAATTTAATAGTATTTTCCATTAAAAAGCAACGTGTAAGCTACACACTCTTCATTATATACTCACAGACACAATCAGTGTTGCTGGTGAACTGATTTAGGGAACTTACTAATAGGCTTTATATACATACCACTCTAATGTCAAAACCCCCACTGATTAACACTCTTTCAATTACACTTGCAGTAGTCCTACAGTTAATGGCACCACATACATTACAGTGTTAGCACCACATAGTACCACAAAGGAACCCAGATTTTGTGAGAACTTTAAGTGCCTGCAAAATGTGAGATGAACATGGATAGGACATTTGGTATAGAAAAGGCTGCTTTTTAGGAGACATCTGTGTTTTTACTGATGTGAATGAATTTTAACTAATGAAAACTTCAGTGATAAATGTTGTGCATATTGCAATTACTACACAATGTGATTAGATTTTATGTAGAAACTTAAAGACAGAGGAGCGGAAAATCCTGCAAGGAGCATCTCCCTTATTTTCAGCTGCAGGTGTTAGGGCTTTTATTTATTTATTTATATATTTTTAAATCTCCCAGCCCTAACTTCATATATTCTTTTGGAAAAAATTGGAAAAAAAAAAAAGAATATTTATCTATTTAAAGAACAAATGCTTGAAGATGTGGAGTACCTTTTCCAGTGAAGTGAAGTGATCTCTGTCAGTTAAGGTCGGAGCTGGTAATCATGTCCTAAGAATCTAAATAACAGAACTTTTTTTATAATGCAGCTTCCCAGAGCTCATAGCATCTTGCAGACAAAGGAAATCCTGAGGGTGATTACTGATCCTCAAGTATATCAGTAACTCTTTTAGGATGCTAGTCCTAAAAGATCCTAAAAAATCAATAATGTTTCCAGAAACAATTTAAATCATGTCAGTGATTTTCTGTGAATGGAACGATGTTTTGATGAAATGACTCATGTATTGGGAAACATAGTTTTTCAGATGTGGTTGGATTCCCTTTCCTGCTGACACAGAGTTTGGGAAACACCTTCACTGTGGTGCTGGCTGACTAGATTCCAGACCCTAGAAACCTCCCTAGGCCATGTATGGGACCTTTAAAGCCAGGAAGGGAAAGCAGGCTTCTGCTGTGAATGCACCCAGTACCAGTAAGCATCTGAAATGCCACCAGGGCACCCTAGCCTGCAAGCATTGATCTCTTTGCATTAAACGTAGAGAGAATGTAGGCACAGATGGTGTAGACACAAAACCCACTGTGCCTCCCTGCCCACCAGTGTGGGGGTCCTCTGACTACACTTTGTCTTCCTGGAAATGGAAAAGGAAATTATTGAGTTCATGTTTTAAACTGAATGTCATTTTACAGGAGAGATTACCTCAAAACTATTTCTCCTCTCTCTTCCCCCTGTCACTGTAATTTTTTAATCTAATCTCTGATGGCACAATACTATAGAAAAGGTCCTTGTTGCTTATTCCTACTTGTACATGCCATATTATTTTGGTTTCTTGTGTTGAGACCCTTATACACTCTTTCTATGCTGACTGTAACCTTCTGTAATCTACTGCTCTACCAGAAAATAACTGGTCTGGATAGTGTGTTTCTAGATAACTACTGCCTATCTAAACATGAAGGAGAAAAGGGTGAAATAAATTCAATTTTCAACATTGAGCACATAGAAAATGCTAGATGTATAGAAGCGGGAAACTAAAAGTAAAAACTAATAACTCTCAAATTTTCCTCTGAGTTTCTGAGCATTTGAGTGATCCTAAGTTTTCTTCTTAGGAAATAGTAAATATTTTTTTCTTTTCTTCTTAGCAACCTCCCCCCCACCCCCCCACTTTAAATGATGACAGCTAGAGGTGGCATCCAATATCAGAGAGTCATATGAGGCCACCCCATTTCCCAGCGCCCCTCTGGGCTCCAGCCTCTTTTCTCTCAGCTCTGTCACAATAATTCTTCCTGCATTGCTGACCACCAGTTGCCAGGAGCTACAAATGTTTTCATGAAATCTGTATCAGTGTCTTAATTAACAGTATGCAAAGATGTATGTAATCAGTATGGCAAATTCTCAGTAACAGTATGACCCTTTTGATCACAGACTCCCTGCTATTAGAATCTGCCTGAAGTTGCTGCTTTCTGCCACATTGACCTGATGTGACTTTCATAGGAGACTTTTTCTGAAGAAAGAAAGAGGGGAATAGAACAAGTAGAGAGCAAAAAGATGGAAGAAATAGCTTTTATTTTTCTTCTTTCCTTGGTTCTAAATGACAGAGGAGGAAGTGCGAAGAGAGAAAAATCAATAAGTCAAATGAAAATGATTGTGCTTGAGCAGAGACTTTGTCACCAACCTCTCAACTGCAGCACTTCAATACCTCAAACTTATGGATTTAGGTAAACACCATTACCTCAGCAAGGCTTATGAATTATCAGTATTATGCAGAAAGATTATAATGCATCATTAAAGATGAAAGGTTATCTTCAGACCTCAGTTAAGTTTTAAATTGCATCCGTAGAGCTCAAGGATGACATTTTAGTGAGCTCAGGATGGACAGCTTACATAAATGCTTGAACCCTTGTTTTTGGCAATATACACCCTTTACATTTCTGCTGACAGTTCTTACGTGTGAGAGAGCTGGAGCTCCCTCACACATATTTGGGAAAGACAATGAAATGATATTAATTCTGATGGAAGAACAATTCAGGAGAAGAATGAATAAGACTGGGGAAAAATACACTTTATGGAGTAAGAATAGAACAAAGGATATCAGAGTTTTTCAAGCTTTTGAAGATTTCATGCTGAATTTAAAGAACAAGAACATAGGTTGGAAGGGGGAACTCCTTACACATGTATTATTAGGATATTTCAAACAGAAAGCATTGTATTTCACAACCTTGTCTTTATTTTATGACCTGTTCCTTTAAATTGGAAAATTGGAAAAAATTAATATGGATACTAGGTTGTGAGAACAAAGCAAAAAGTCCTCACAGCCTCTTTTTTTTTTTTTTTATTTGGAGCTGACACTGGTTGAGGCTTTGTCTCTAGAGCTTTAGGGCAGTACCATCACATTTTCAAAGATGTATCAAAAGTTGTCCATACTATTTCCCTTTGTGAATTCTATATCTAGAAGCAACTCTCTGCGCAGATCATTTAGCTGGCAGTTGAACTATCCGGTTTGTACCAGATAACTCTACTTATAACAACAGGCATACATTTAGATGCCGTTTGGAAAATAAGTTCTTTAGTGTCAAACCAATACAAGAAATGCATCTTTTTTTGTTATTCCCAAAATGAACCTGAATCTGCTGTTTAAATTTTTTATGTAACGATGGTTTTCAGAATGTTTCCTCTAAAGGCTCAGAAGATCCTGAAGCACGTGTGTGTTACAGACAAAAAGCTCACAATGAAAAGATGAGATCTGTGCCATCTTGCTGTAGTGCTATGTGACATTAAGGACAGGAAGTAAAGATCCAATCCCATGCAAATTGCAATCCCATTAAATGATTCCAGGTGGGCAATGGAGGGAGGAACCAGTCAAACTGTAGACAAAGTAGAAAGTTGAACAGTCTCGTTTTAGAAAGGTTGCCAAGGGTTGTTTAACCAACACAGGATCTTGATTTTAATGCTTCATTTGAAAAACGAATCTTGTCATCATGCATGCACCAGTGGGATTTTCATTTTTTTTAGTGATCACAGAATCATAAGGGTTGGAAGGGACCTCTGGAGAGCATCTAATTCAATCCCCTGCTAAAGCAGGTTCCCTGAAGGTTGCACAGAAGGGAGTCCAGTTGGGTTCTGAGTATCTCCAGAGTAGAATCCACAGCCTCACTGGGCAGTCTGTTTCAGTGCTCTGTCACCCTCACAGCAAGAAGTTTTTCCTCATGTTTATATGGAACTTACTGTGTTCCAATTTGTGCCCATTGCCCACTATCCTGTTGCTGAGCACCACTGACAAAAGCCTGGCCAAATCCACGTGCCACTCACCCCTTACATAAGTGTCGATAAAATTCTACCCTCAGTCTTCTCCAAGCTGAACAGCCCCAGGTCTCTCAGCCTTTTCTCTCATAAGGTAGATGTTCCAGGCACCCTAACCATATGTGGTCCTCTCCTTGAACTGGGGAGCCCAGATCTGGATGCAGTACTCTAAGATCAGGATTTAGAAACGTTGACTGTTTCTGAAGGTCTTTATATGGATCTATTAAATATAACTTGTTCGCTTTCTTTTTTTTTTTTCCTTTCATTCATACATACAGCTATCTATTTTCAGCATTTGGTTTCTCATGGGCTGCTGTAGTTAAGAGATTAACCCTGCATGTCTTATCTGAGAATTGGCACTCCATGCCTTTTCATAAAGAACAGAGCACAAATGTGGCTCTTTCTAAACTTGGGAAATCGTGAAGGCTAGAAGTTTCATAGCAGAACAATTAGACATGGATATTATTAGTTACATTTCTGAAGTCAGGTATTTCTATAGGTGCTAGAACTAGAATATATATTATATATATATATATAATTGTTGCTGTTGTTGTGTTTACTTTTTTATTGAAAACATAGTGATTCAGGTTAAGTTTCCTATTGAACAGATTTGAGGTTTCCTTGGTTATTAGGCCTGTGAAGCAGGCCTAGATATAAATTTTATATTTAATCCAGACTTAATACAGCAGGTCCTGGAATATGGATCATTCTCAATTCCAGTTTCATTTTCTCAGGAACTTTGGTTTATGTCCTTTACAGGAAGGATGCCACATGCTTATTTGTAAGCAACTCTCTTTTTGCAATATCTTGGGTTGTGCTGTTGGTATTCCATCCATGTGATCAGAACATAAGATGTCTTGTACTGCCTGAAAAAAACATGGTGTGAGATAGCTTAGTAACTGAGGGAAGTGATCTTTTCAAATATAGAACATATAAAAACAAGAAAATTGGGGTTAGATGAAAAGATTTTCATGACTAAACACAGTTTATGTGAGTACATATTCAAAAGAGAAAAACTATCATCATCTAATATAATGGGCCAAGATTTCAACTACTGCCTTTGCACTAAGTTTTGTGTATGTTGCCAGGGGAAAGTGTCTATAACAACTTCAGAGCATAGTTCTCTTTTTCTGCTATGTGTTGAAAGACTTACCAAAAGACATCAGGTTCTTGAGACCTGTCCATTAGATCCAAGGAATTTTGGAGAAACAATACATAAAAAACACATTAAGATAAAAAGCTAAGGGATGATGTTTTCCCTAAAACCGGTGCTCATGTTGAGTAAATGAATTGCACTATTTGTCTTCTTGATCCTCCTTACTGACATCTGCTAGTTTCTGCATGTACCTGAATCCCACAGCCTGGCAGCACCTTTACCTGCATGGCCTTTTCCCTTGCTTTCTGTTTTCAGTCCCTGATTACAAAGTAATTTCATCCAGGTGATCTTGTGTCACATTCAGTTAACTTGAGTGAACACTTAAATGCCTTTGACGCTTCACATTGTTGCTAACTAAGTCAACTAACCTTAAAACCTGCTTAAATTTAGATATGCTACCATGTATTTCATACTTATGACCAGACTGCCTGCATCTATTATGCATGATCATGGTGAATCACTTCCTTACAGCTCTCCAAATTAATGTTAATTGCATTATATTGCAGTTCTCAGAACAAAATCCAGCTGTGTGATGCTGATATACTCTTAGTGGCTAGAAAGCCTTGTTTGGGAAATAAAATGCCTGAGTTTTTCCTCCTGAGCTCCATGCATTGCTTTTGTGCCTTCTTGTATATTTTCATGTGTGTTCTCCCAGCAATCAGGGCTGGATTATTGATTTGTTTGTTAGATATTTAAATTTCAGTGCACTCCTATGATTCTAGAAGGTGAGGCTTTGAGCCATGTGCTAAATCTCTGCATCCTGTGATAATGTGTCCCCAGCTTCCCTAATTTCAGTGCTTGTTTAGGAGTGCTGGTAAACTGATAAATATTGTGTCTGGGGATAGTCTCATAGCCTTCTCCCTATCATCTTTCTTTCATTCCTTTGCTTCTGGAAAACTTGCCTTTATGGCTTATTTATGTTATCTATTGATTTCTTACCCTCTACTTCACAAAGGCTATATTAAAATGTTTGTCTTTAAAAAGAAATGAAGTACATTCAGCCCACTTGGGTAGAAGACTGCTCAATTTCTGCTAGAAAAGAAAAATTTCTGCATGAAAAGTTCACCCATTTGTCTAATGGCTGTAATGAGCTGCAGGAACTGCCACTGCCTGGAGAGCTGGGACAGCAAAAAGGGAAGAGAATTCAGCATCTAAGTCTTACAGTGAGGGGCACGATCACAAAGCCTGATTTTGCTGCTGAGATTTCTACATAGAAGGAAGAGCAACTCTCTACTGAGAAACCTAAAGAAATGATAAATGGCTATTGCAGATCTACAGTGGTTGTGGAGAGAGAGAATGTGAGGAGCTAGATCAAGCTTGTCTGTGACCCTTGGGAGAGACTCTTCCATTTGTCTGGGTTGGGGGTAGGAGAAAAACCCAGTGATGCTTCACTTTCACAGAGTAATTATATAATCTAGGAAGAAAGGAATTTTCTCCAGTTTCACCAGATGCATACTAAAAGAGGACCACCCTGGCAGGACAGAAGTGGTCAGTCCAGGTGGGAGATGTTACAAGCTAGGCACTTCTGTAGGAGCCAATGTGGTAATATTGAGGGCTACCCAGACTCTACCATAGGGAAGCTCTAATTCTGAAAACAAGACAATTTTTTTTACCATTCATGAAACATGACTGTCCTTGATGACTTTAGAAACAAAGATCAGGACCAGAAATCTTGGATCCCTGTCTGCCCTTTGGTGTTGCTTGCCCACCTGGCAATACATGCAGGTTTCTGTAAGCTTGAGGCTTTAAAGCTACTATTGCCTGTTTCCTGCCTGTTCTGGGAAATGTGTTGCTGTGTTTTGCTCCTGCCAGTCCCTCTGCCAAGAGCTCTGCAGGGAGAGATATTTTAGTGTTCAGATACTTGGCCTCAGCCTCTCATTCTTGGGCTGATGACATTGAGTGGGGTGTTGGGGAACAGAAGTGCTTGTTGAGTGGTGCTTAGCTCTGTAATAATATCCCGAGTGTTAGTGCTCAAATCTCCAACAAATTAATTTTACACCAAACAAGATACTGCTTGTTTGTGAATAAAGTCACCAATCTAAGTGCTGTAGCTGTAGCTTCACTGAGCTGGTACATTGATGACCTTCTATGTCTGGGGGAGAAAATATTTCTGGAAAATGTTATGTGACAAAATGTCTCAGAAAGCTGCAGATGAACAGAAGTGTCATTGACCAAGACATTCTGGATGTTATTTTACTGATGAGATAATTGTAGGAATTATAAATGGAGAGAGACTACTGAAGTAATTTTGTTCCTTCCATGACAACACAAGTGCTTGTCTATCCCTTTTTCCTGGTACTCTCCACACCTATCAACACTTTGTCATCTGATGCAATTTTGCTAAAATTAATTCATCAACTTTGTATAACCCTTCTGAAAAACTATGAGATAAACAACATGTAGACCTCTAATAGTTTTTGAAAGTCAACAGAATTAACTAGGTGAAACCATGAATAGTAGTGTTTTGTTTGGTTGTTTTCCAGTAAGGGTCTTTGAATCATCCATAATATCTCTATTATTTAAATTTTGTCATTAGAGTATTGTTTATAAGTAGACAGCCTCTGCAAAATCCTTTTAAGGAGTGGATTCCAGAATGGAATAGAGAGCATTCTTTTTAATTTACATGACTTTAAAACTCCTCAAAAGGATCTCATATTTCTCTCTAATGCTGCAGAAAATCTTAAACTGCTGTTCTTTTCCAGGTGAGCTTTAAACTGTCACTGTGCTCTTCATGACACCTTTTTTCCTGCGACCAATTTAGGGCCATTAGAATTGCTTAGAAATTGTAGAAGAGGTTTGGAATATTTGAAGGGAGTTTCTTGAGACTCATCCATCAAGATTATGAAACCTCAGATTTCTTTTAGTCTGTGGAAGGGGATGTTCAGCCCCAGGAAATAAGAATAGGATATCCAAACTTAACTGCATGTACTGGTATCATGAGTGTAGCAGGTAAAAGTCAGACTGGTGTCAGTGCCGAACCAGCCTGGTTCCGTGACGATTGGTGCAGGGGACCCACGCCCCAGGAAAGGGAAAAGGGAAAAGGGAGATGGGCCTAGAAAACAAAACAGCGGCAACGATCTGAAGAGGAAAGCTAATTTACTAAACAAGATATCAGAAAGCAAAATAGCTTCAATTCCAATTACATTGTATTATATTGTGTTAATAAATCAAATAAAATGAGCAAGAGAGAGTGTCCGATAAACCGAAGGCCTTACGCTAATGCTGAAGGCGGACGGCGGCGAGCACCCACTGCTGAGTCCATCCCAAAGGAAAGAGAGTGCCCCGTGACCGCAGACGGTTTTTATCTTTCCCTCTGAGCGTAAACACATAAGAACGCAAAGCATCGCAAAGTCCTCTGGGGAATGGAGTTCTTCTTCTCTTCTGAGACAGGTATACCTGGAACTATCAAAGATCCACGGAGCTGGAGCATTAACTCTTTAACTCTAAATGCACTACATGATGTTATGATGTGGAATACCAATGCCAAAAATCACAAAACCATAACAACTGGTTATAATTATTGCAAAGACAGAAATCAGAGCATGTTGAATAACAATACCTGAGCTATAATATGCATCTTCTGTTTTGAAACTGTTAGGCCAAAAGGCTTATTGCGAGCTTTCTTAACTGCCTCCTGTTAAAAGTACTTTTGTTGTTTTGTTTATTTGCACTCATGGCAGTTACTCTTTATTTAGGAGCGAATATCTTCTAGATTTCAAAATGCATACATTGCATATGTATATAAACTTATCGGGAGAAGATCAACATCTTGGTGGCATTTATTGTTCCTGAGCGTGAAAGTGGCTCTTGATGACTTGTCAAAGGTACCAAGGCACTTAGTTAAAAGTGAAGGAAAAAGGCTTTTATCCAATAATTAGTTCTGCCACAAGCTATACAAGTGAAAACTTGGGTAGTCCTCGTAAGTAGAGTTTTAATGCTTGTATCTAGGGTCCTGGGATACCAGAGATGTTTTCAGAACTCTGAGGTGGTTGAACCTGGTGAATGACAGGTTGGCCATGAGCCAGCGGTGTGTCCTGGTGGCCAAGAAGGCCAGTGGTATCCTGGAGCGCGTTAAAAACAGCATGGCCAGCAGGTCAAGGGAGGTGACCCTCCTGGTCTACTCTGCCTTATTCAGGCCTCACTTGGATTATTGTGTCCAGATCTGGGCTCCCTGGTACAAAAAAGACAGATCATAAAGGGCGTGGAATACCTCCCTTATGAGAAAAAAAAAAAAGACTCAAAGGGGATTTGATCTATATCTATAAATATCTAAAGAGCAGGAGGCAAAGGGACGATGCTGGACTCTTCTCAGTGGTATGTGGTGATACAACAAGGGGAAATGGCCACAAACTTATGCATAGAAAGTTTCACACAAATGTGCATGGAACCTTCTTCACAGTGCAGTGATGGAGCACTGGCACAGCTGCACAGAGAGGTGGTGGAGTCTCCTTCTCTGGAGATGTTCAAGACCCGCCTGGATGCCTACCTGTGCAACCTGGGCTAGGGAGCTGCTTTGGCAGGGGGGTTGGACTTGATGATCTCTAGAGGTCCCTTCCAACCCCTACAGTTCTGTGATTCTGTGAACCTGGATGGAAAATATTACAAAGATGATAGGATTCAAGGAATGCATGCATCTTTCTGAAACAAGAGTATTTTCAAATTGGGTGGGACACCCCTGTGCACCTACAATGATGCAAGATAATTTGAGTCCATGATTATCTTTTAAGTCTTACCACCCTGTTGGATTTAAATTCCTGAGATGCTGGTCAGCTCAGCCTCACAGACTTGCACAATGACAGTGTAAATACTGCGTTGTCTTACAGGAGGTGTGTAACAGCTGTTCTCTGACTCCTTTTTCCAGAGGGAAGCTCCAGGCAATACATCCAGAGGTGAATGTGGGAGATGTTTCCCAAACCATCCCTTCCTGCATGTAGATTCTTAAATGTGGTGTGCAGTGCTGGCAAAAACAAGTGCACTCCAATTCTCCACTTGGGCGTGTTTAAGCACTTGTGTGATCAGACTAGCTGCAATCTGATAAGTGTATGTACAGCTGAAAATGGATTTTCACAGCCTGCTGGCCTTCAGGGAGTGTGTCTGTGCTTAATGTATTGCTGTCAAATAGGGGATACAAATGTTTGCTAATCTTTTCCCCTCTTAGTTCCTCTAAGATGGTGTAACAGTGTTTAAACTAAAATCCAACTTTTTCTTTTGCACAAGCTTCATTACATCAACACAGTACACCTCTTCCCAGTGCTTTTAGTTGTAGACTGCAGTATGGTTTATGCTGTCTACTGCAGCATTGCTACCTTTCCTATTCCTCTCTTCCAGTAACTTTTAAATCTCTTTCTAAAAAGGCAGCAGGAACCTTTGTGTAATGTGGACTGTTTTACTGACAAGGCAGCAATTTTCACTGGGATTTTCTTCTACATTTAACAGTACTTATTTATTCTTGTTAAAGGTAGGATCCTACTCTTCCTTCCCTTTTTGATCTTTTACTCTGGCTTAAGTGATCTCTCTCAGAACATCTAATATTAAAGAGTACACTTTATCTTAGCAGCTGAAGTTTTCCTTTATGTTTTCCATTAAGTCTTGGAATTCCATTCTAGTAAGTCTGTACTTTTCAACTCTTTTGAATTTCTGTGATAGAAAATGACATTGTTGTGGGAGGGGAGAGAGTTCTGATGTGTGAAGCCACCACACTTGACTTTGCTGTTTATATGGTGGAGAGAGGGCTGTTCAGAATGGAGTGGCTTTTCAGTGTCTAAAGGGGGGCTATAAGAAAGAAGGGGACAGACTCTTCATCAGGGTCTGTTGTGACAGGACAAGAGGAAATGGTTTCAAACTAGAAGAGAGGAGATTTAGATTGGCTAGAAGGAAAAAGTTTTTTAACTATAATGATAGCAAAGCACTGGGATGGGTTGCCCGGAGAGGTGCTGGATTCTCCACCTCTGGAGACATTCAAGGTCAGGCTGGGCCAGGTTGTGGATAACCAGGTCTGGCTGTAGATGTCCCTGCTCATTGCAGGGGAGTTGAACTAGATGTCTTTAATGTTCCCTTCCAACTCAAACTATTTTCTGACTCTCTAATTCATTATTCATGGTGGATGTGAGGGGCACCAGACACCCACAATGGAGATCTGGCACATGTAGTGAAGATTGTGAAAGTGAGTACCTAAGGCTGCCTTTTTAAAGCCCAAGTTCTGTCAAGCAGGAGTATGTTCATCTTCTAAACCAATATACTTTTTAAAAAGGATAGATCACTACTTGCTTTTCCAAGCTAGGCATATGAGAGAAGCATCTTGCAAAGGTGCAGCTGAATCAAGGTCAGGGCATACCCTGTCTGAGTCATCTGAGTGTGTTTATTTCCTATTTAGCCTTCTGATGTGCAATACAGCCCTAGCTTGCCTGTTCTTCTTTGGCATCTGGAAAGAAAGGATAAGAAAATGGCGATGCTGTCACTAGGCTTTTCTACCTGCTGATGAACAATTCGGGCAAGATTTCTGCTGCTACTGGGGCTCTTCACAGACACTGGTGCTCCAGTTCTGTCACTAAGAATGAAACAAGAAGAGAAATGCTAACTTTAATTAAAAATATAGATGGATTCTTCTCTCTTGCTGCCACCCACCCAAGAATGAATTTGAAAAATGCTTACTTCAAGGAGGCAGTGCAAGTGTTTGTGAGTTACAAGAATGATTATTTTGCTAAAATAAAAGATCATGGAAGTAAATTCTGAAAAAGGATGCACTGACCAGGTAGTTCTGTGTAAGTTTTAATGCATTTCCACAGTTTCAACTTATTGTGTTAATGCTGATGCAATTTCTGCCTGCTCTTACAGAAAACATGTTACCCATTCTTTTATAATAATATGACATTTGCATTTGAAATTTAAAACATGTCCAAGTTAAGAATAATAAGTGCCAAAACTCATTTCCCTCAATTCTGCATTCTTCAGTTACTCTTATGACAGATTTAGGATCTGTCAGTGCCAAATTCAATTCCAGTTTGATTGCTGCAAACCTCTGCGTTTTAGGATTACTCATACTATCCACTGACTGTTTTTGGTACTTCAGCCTTTCTGCTTATTTAAACCATCTTTCTGCAGGGGAGATCTTGTGCATTTTTGGGGCGCAAGGAATGGTTTTCCCTTCTTGTGGGAGTAAAAGTAGCAGTAGTTATCTAAAAGGGGCTGTGTGGCAATACAGAGGGACATGAACAATGACAGTGGAAGTAGAAGAGAAGGTGTTCCAGAAAGCCTTAGGCTCAGAGTTTGGGGTCTGCAACGGGCAGCTGCAGTGCCATAGTCTTGGGTCGGCCATAGACACAAAAACTTCATCCATGCGGTGGCAGATGTTGACAGTGAATTGACATGTGCTGGTGTCCTGTGGTTATACAGCTCACAGACTATGGGAAGCAGCGTGAAGCACTGTTTTTGCAGAGAAGAAAGAGGCTGTTCACAGACATTTAAGAGTAGGGAATAGATCCCTCTTCCTCTCTTGCCCTCTCACCTTTTCCTATTTCACTTGTTCATTACTTCCTTGTACTGTACTTCCCTTACTGTACACAGTGAAACAGACCTGACTTTTCCTTTTGTTCTAGCTGGCTTATCTCTGCTTCTCATGGATTAGCACAATGCTGCAAAATCTGTACTGCTATTCAAGTAGAGTTTAGGCTCAGAGAATGGGAAATCAGTTCTATTTTGCTTAAAAAAAAAGAGCAATAACACTTAAAAAACAACAAAAAAGGTTATAGAAAATTGATTGACATTTTACACAAGAGCTCTTCATCACAGGAACAGATTAAGTGGAAAATACAGATGAAAAAGTGTTTTAAGTATTTCTCAAATCAAAATTGCATTTCCCTATTTTTAATTAGTAGTTCAGTAGAACTTTGCCAACAGCCTTAGAGCCAGATTTCTGATTCCTTTTTCCAGTAACACCTTTACCATGGAGCCTCATTTAGCACAAACTGTCGTTATGGAGCAATACAAATTTCAGCCTTCCACTGTTTGCTTTTAATACCCACTGCTGCTAACACAGATGGCACTCATGTGACATAATAATTTTGTATACAGTTTAATAAACAGAAGACTCCCCAATCTGTGGTTTATCCTGCACATCCAGCTCAAGTTCAGACAATAGAGAACAAAAGCATGTGGCAAAGCCTCAGTGAAAGTGAAGCACTGCCAGTTCTCAAACTGTCTAGACCAAAGGACAATGACCGTGGAGCTAGCACAAAATCTTGCTTGTCTCCAGCCTGGAATGCAAAAGCTTTGCAAACTCACATAGACACATCATCTCTGAGCTGTCAGTGCTTTGGTGCCAGGCCTGCCTTGCTGCTGGGCTTCATGCTTTACTGCTCTTGTTCAGCTGATCCCCAAGGACTCTTGACTTCCCATGGAGAGAATGGGAAGAAAAGATGTTTGGGGAAGTGAGTCCTGAAGAGACAGTGGTGACAGCTTGCTGCTGCTGCACAGGCAGCATATTTCCTCTACACTTTTCTTTGCTGCCACTGATGGGTAATTAGCAAATCCTGTCTGCAGTTTGTCTTTTAACTCTCCTAGCTTCCTCACTGTTGCAGTTTTCTTTCAATGTATGCCACTCTTCATGCTGTGTCCACACTGGCATCCCAAAATGTGCGAGAAGAGCTGAGTTCATCTCCTTGTCTTCTATTGTACTTTTCACAACAATGCTGTGTACCTCTGCATACTGTGCACTGTAGGAGGGAAGTTTACCATTCAAAAACGTTTGCTTCCCCAGCTAGCCAAAAGAGGATGATTATAAAACTTTAAGTATTTCTGATGCTCATGCAGTACAGAAGAGGCTGGCTTCTTTTTTAATTAACGAGTCTCTCCCCTCCTTTTTAAAGATGATTCCTTGTATGGTGAGGGATTAGTTCCAGCTTGGCATATTCCTTAGCAAATATGGATGAGCCACACATTTTCAGGTGAGATGGAGAACTGAATGATGCTTTTTAATGAAGTGAGAGGGGTGGGACGAAGAACGCTTAGGAAAATTTCTTGTTATTGATCACTAAAAGTAGAGGACAACAAGTCAATTGGAGGGAATAGATGTGCCTGGATGTATTCATTTACTGGAGGCGGTTGTACCTGATTCTGCTAAAAATGATCCAAGGAACAGGGAAATACTAGTGTTCTCCTTTGTGGCCTTGAAGGCTCATTTGGCATAATGTGTTTAGTCCTCATTGCTTCAGACAAATGCACTTGAACTGCACAACATGAGTGTTTTAACTTTGTAGGCAACCAATCTATGGAGCAGAAGAAGGATTTTGGTCATCTGAGAGATTAACCTGTGGATAAAACAGCACCCATGCTGTACAGCTCTGAGAACAATAACTCAAAACCTAAGGTAGGGCTCCATAACCCTATGAAAGGAATTTTGTAACATGATAGAGGACTCCAAACAAGCAGAAAACACAGATGGTAATTATGTATGGGTATTCCTAATGGGCTTTAGAAAGAGACAGGGTTGCTGTCATCATATTTATGCCATCATATTTATGTCATATTATTCTCATGCTTTAGAGTTTCAAATGGCTGCTTGCTGAGACGAAAAAGGAATTTTCTCTTTTGGTTATAACTAAATGTAGGAGATGGTGCTTGTATGTCTTTCTTGGTGATTCATAGTGAAACACATCACCACCTTCAGAAACTGAGAGGACAGCTCCTCAGGTGTGACTGGCAAGGAGTACAGATTGCTTTTTGGCTTTCATTTCTAAAATGGACTGTGGTTCATCTTGTTTTTCTGGGAGTTATTACCTATGCCTACTATTACAGACTTAGGACATCAGTAACATTCTTGAGATCCCCTAATCTCTGTTGTATCTACTCCCAGTGGGTGCTTTTAATCCCTTACTACAAGCCTTAACCTTATTGCCAGGCTCTGGTGGCTGCTTTGTGGTTTTTAGAGCAGACACTTTCTGCAGATAGATCTTTCCACATTAGTGCTGGGATGCTCTCATGCCATGTCCGCCTGTGCTCTCTTTGCTCCCATAGCTGAACTTACAGAGCTATTAACTGCTCATTTTACTCAGAGAGCTGTCTCTGGATTTCACTTTGTGAGATCATAATGCATCGCCTACATTGGGTTTTGTATGCAAGATAATAGAGTGTCTTTTGATACAAGGATCTTCATGATGCCAGCAGAGGAATTCTATTAGTGTTACTGTACCTATTATATGAGCTGTTGACTCCAGAGCCATTTTAATGCTTTGTTTCATTTCACTTAAGGCCGATTTCCGTTCACTTGAGGAATGAAAATGCCATGCCTTGCTTCAAGCATAAGCTGATTAAAACTTCAAAACAAGTATGAGTTTTATTAACCTGTTTTTCTTATGGCTTTGTTTTTTCTGTGTTGTTGTTTTTTCTTCAGTATCCAGGCTCTGATAATTCACAACTGATTAAAAAGAAGAAAAAAAAAAAAAGCAGTAAGTAGCTGCAGCTTACTTGGACACTGCCTGGAACAGTTTGTAGAAGTGCTGCTGTCTTAAGGCAACAGAGAAGGCTAGAGCTAAGATCTGGCACTGTGTAAGCTCTGGGTGTCTTTATGGGAGCTGAAAGACACATATTGCTGGATGCCATCATCTATGTGGCTTCTGTGATGTTGCACCAGGAGTGGTGCTGTAAGCAGCCCTTTGACAACTTTGCTGGTGTGTGAATTCCTGAGCCATGCTGTGCCATGCCCACAGCCTTACGTCTGCTGAGCTCTGCTGATCTCACTGGAGGATCTCAGGTACAAGCTTCTCTCTATAACTGAAAAAGAATTGCTGAAAGAGGGTTGAGCTCCAGACATGGGATGTCAGTGCATCTGTAGCCTCAGCCAGGCAGAAATCCTTCTGTCATGCCCAGCTAGGCAGAAGTCCTTCTGTCATTCTGTTGTCACACCCCTGGTCCACAGACCTTGTAGAAATTCAGATGGAGATCTGTGGGTTAGGCTTAGTCTGTCCTTGATTTATCTCCCAGATAAAAAGCAAAAAAAAAAAAAAAAAAAAAAACCAAACCCAAATCTTATAGCCCCAGCATCTTTATCAGCTATCACAGTGACTGCTTTTTTTTTTTTTTGGTACTGGCTGTGGGATGCATACAGCGGTGTCTGGGTTTCTAAGCCTGACAGTGGTCGTTCTAAATAGTGGCCAAATGAGGGTGGTTCAACCCATGATCTGCAGCAGTCAGTGCTGTGGATCAAGACTTAAAATGACATGAGGAACAGCATGTTAACTGTGAAGTTCCATATCCCCTCTACATTCCAAATGACAAGATTTTTTTAAATATTTGTAACATCTGACTTTCAAAAGGAAAACTGTTGATCAACACTGAGGCTTTCTGAAAGGCTTTGGAGCAGATGCGGAGCAAGAATCTGAGAAAGGATCAAGATGCCAGTGCATAAGGCTTGCCAAGCCACTGCAGATATCCAGAACAGAAGTAATTAACTCTTCATGAATAGTTAAATTTGGGGAGTTAGGAGGTGACTGTGTTCCACAGCAAAATAATTGCATCCTGTGGGCTTTGCCACGAAATTAGCTGCATGTGGAAAGCAGGTCCCATAGTTCTAGTCAAGCTGTGTGAATACTCTGAGCACATTTAATATATGCAAATTAAATTAATGTTAAATCACCGTGTCTCTGTGGTAGTGAATAATACAGAAAAAGCAAATGGGATGCACAGCAAATGGAGGTGATTCAGCTGTCAGATCGTGCGCACGAATATTTCCCCAAACTCTTCTCTAAATTGAGAGATTACAAAAGTACAATTTTACTTAAAAGAGCAAATATTTAATGAATTCAAAAATGGTGACATTATTATGTTTTTGCTCAGTCCTGCAGTGCTCCAGCTTCAGCTTTAATGTTCGAGCTTGATAATTTAGTTTTCTAAAAATAGGCTCCCAGACTATGCCTTACATTTCATTATTTTATGAATACTCCTTTGGACATTCCAGGCCATAAAAATCAGCCCCCAGACTAGTACTGTAAAGCAAATATTGTTCCTTTCTTGGGTAGATGAATCGAGGCTGAGCTTTTTTGAGGGCAGCTGGTTCTGATGAGTTCAGTTTTGCAACAAGGGCTTTAATCTTGTGTCTGCGAGCTCAAGCAAGTAGACATAAAAATGATGAATTATACATATTTTTTCTAATGCTACCAAACTCTGAGCCAAGAGAAAAGGTGGTGATTTGGAAGGACATTCAACCTTGGTCCCTGAGAGCCCAGTGAATGGGGTCAAGGTGGGGAGGGGACAGGGCTGCTCCCCTGCTCAATGTTTGTCAGCTACTCAGAATGACTCAGGTTTCATCAAGCTTGACTATGGGTGTTTTCTGGTTTTCTATTTTTAAATCTTTTTATTTTTTTTCCTAAAATCAATGAATAATCTAATATTGATGCTCTCATATGCTTTTAATGGAAGTGGGTATAGAGACAAGACCAAGAATACAAATGATTCTGTTTTGCTGCTTCGTAGACAACACACATTAAGCTTGTGTTGAACAGAATGAAAAATAAAGCTGTCTCCAGGATAATTTTTTTAAATGATGTGTAACATTGTTGTTTTACACATTTAGTTGGGAGGGAGTTACTGAAGTGTGCAAATGCTATTGTAACCGACGGGCAGCAGCAATCAAGCGCTTGAAGGGCTTTCTCCCCTAGAGATTTATTTCTGGTGGCTTTTCTGTGCCTAAAGAAAAACTGTCTGACAGAAAAAGAGCCTATATAAGAAAGCAAAACAAAAGAAAAACAACCCCCAAAACAATAAAAAAAAATTAAACCAAACCTTTCTGTATCCTTCTGGTCCTGCAAATGCATGGCATGTCTATTCAGAGAAGGGATGGTGTAGCTGCTGAGGGCTGCATAATGTCTATATCTACCTCATGATAGGAGTTGAGCGTCCTTCCAGCACAGCATGGAACTTGAGTGGGCCTGGAGCACAAGGCATGTTTCTATAAAGCTGTTTGGGTGAGAGCTGTGCTCTTTGTGGTCCAGTTTTCTGCTCTCCTACCCCTATCAGCGATGGCCTGAGCAGGTCTCTGTGCCCATATCATTCATCACTTTGGGCAGAGTAGTAAGGAGGGCAGAGTGCGAGGAAGAGGGATGAAAGCCAAAGAGGAGACACTGACTTGGTCTGCATGTCCAGAGTATGTGATGTGGACCAAGATGAGTAGAGGGCATGAAGATGTCAAAGACAGCAAGCAGCTCATCTCTGCTCTTCATCTGGGAAGAACATCCCTGGGAAGTGATTTAAGCCCAGATTCTCAAATGCTGAGATGACAGCACAGCTCAGGGGCACACAGCCAGCACAGCAGCCTGGGGAGCAGCCCCACATCATTGCTTTAACCGAGTCCACTTGAAACACTTTGCAGCCAAGTCAGCTGAAAATATAAGGCCGAGATAGGCTCCAGTTTCTATCCAAAGCCAAACAAAATTCTCAAATTCTGCATCTGCCATCCAGCTTCTACACTTCTGGCTGTCATCACATTCTGTGTTGCGCTGCCATAAATCCACACAGCTATTGTTCCTTGGTGAGACTGCATGTGCTGACAGATAATGTTTTTATTATTCCTAGCAGCCCTATGTCCATCCACTGCACCAGGAGACATTTATTGTCTGCCAATATTTATTAGGTGACTAATGTACAGAAATGAAATGGCTTTAAAAACATATCCAGTACAGATTTATGCCAAAATGATTTATGTTACAGTTGGAGCTTGAGCTGAGGTGAGATATCCCCAAAGTCAGATGCAACTCAAAACTGTAATAAGGCAAGAAGGATGCCTCCATGGGTAATTTAAATAAATCAAAGAGGGAAGGAACAGAGAAGAAATGGGTTGCTTGACCTGGTGTCACAGCAGAGACTATCAAAAGGGCTGTTTTCTTTCAGAACAGTGCAGTTTGTAAAGTTCAGATTTTCATAGGGATATGCCCATCTTTTCCAGCAGGAGTAGAAGAATTAATTCAAATGACAGTGGTGTGTTTGCTTTTAACATATTTACTAACATTTACCTTCTGTTCAGGAGCTTTGGTATCGAAAAGGTTTAGCATGCAAACTTCAGTTTACTTGGAAATTCCTGTCCTGTAAGAACACTTATTGTATTTCAGAGCTGACTTAGGAAAACAACGTAGAATTCAATATCTGCAGCTTTTTGTGTTGGATGAGCCACATTTCCTGCACATTTTTGTTGGTAAAACACAGAAGTAAGGGACTAGGTCTTGCAGAACTCAGCCCTTCTCGTGAGATCAAAGCCTTTTAATGCTGGGTTTTGCTGAGTGCTCCTTTGTTATCTCTGATGTCTGTTGAATGCACTTTAAAAGTTCAAATCCTTTCTGTGCAGTCATGCTGTGAGACCGGCCATTGGGGCAGGAAACCCTGCCTGGTGCAAGAAGCCGAGTACAAAAAGGGTGCATGGTGCTGCTGGCACCAATGCCCCTGAAGAGGGGAGATGGGTCTGGGCCTGTTCCTGGAGTGCATCTGGGATGTGTCACAGGAATGCTACTGCTTCCTGGCCCCTGGTGTGCTGGGACTCCTGCTGAGCTTCTCTCAGCCTAAGTTTCACCCTGGGGTCTTTGTGTCCTTCAGCATGCTGTGGTCAGAGGGGTTATGTCACATTACTGCAAAGAAATACAGTGAATGGGGTCTGAGGCTTTTAAAACCAAGGAGAGATTTCACCACAGAACTCCTCTTGGAATTTTGAGGTGTTTTTGTTTTGATTTGCTTTGGTCTGAGTTGTAAAATATCAGAGCGCAGGCTGGAGGCAAATGGTGCCACTCTGGCTGCTGAGGACCATTTGCTTGGAGCTTGTAATGACCATGAGACTGAGTTTTGGCATCATACTACCTCAGCTGGAATAGGAGATGCTCTTGGGTTTGATTTTGATTTTGTGGATTATGTGAAAAATGGATGGGAAAGCAGTGAGATGCCAAGAGAATCCTCTTTTGTGATGCTTGAAGCAAATAAATAAAATTTGAGGTACTCTGTCCTTTTTACTTTCCTTTCTGCTATCTAAATGTAACTGCACTTGAAAGGATTGCATGACATAGGAGCAAATGGCAAATTCTTTCTTTCAGAAATGGGGGAAGGTACTTCCTTATTTATATGTATTTTTAAGTCGGGACCAGATTCATTCCTTTGATCATGAATTGCAGCCTGTTACCAGTATTATTTCATACTTCATCTTTTTTCCATCTCGTTTCCTTCCCTTTTGATCTCGCTCTGTTTCTCCTGCCAGCTGTGCTACGTGAGGAGAATAAGCAAACTTGAGACCTGAACTGGCACTAGCAAGATGCTTTTCTAGCTAGTAAATGACTCATGTCGGGTGCTGGGAAGTTTGACCGGCATGAAAAAGCTTAGCAGCTCTGATGGGTAGCAAAGGGATAACTTTCCTTGGCATCCATCTGACATCCTCTGTAGAGCATTCCCAGTGCACTTGGCGTTTTGCTGCCTGGTGTGCTGCGGTGCAGATCCAGCACATAAGCACACAGAACTTCATGCTTCCTCTCAGGAGAAAATGCCAGTACAGACATACAGAGCTCTCAGGAGCAAGTACCAGACTGGGGAATGTAAAGAGTCCAGCCACAAACTGCTGTGGCTCAGCAGCCATCTGAATCACAGAGGTTAAAGGATTATTTCTGCCTTGGCTTGCTGCTTGTTATTTTATTTTTTTCTGTTTGTTTGTCTGTTTTTCTCCTTATTTATATTTTTAATCTCTCATCTCTATTTGTACTCCATTTTTTCAACTGTGTTCTGATTTGTGTCAAAAGAGGGGTGGTCAGCAGGGACAAGGAGAAGATTGTCCCTCTCTACTCTGCCATCATGAGGCCCCATTTGCAGTACTGCATCCAGGCCTGGGGCTCCCAAAACAAGAAAGACATGGAGCTGTTGTAGCAGGTCTAGAGGAGGCCACAGAGATGTTCAGAGGGCTGGAACACCTCTCCTGTGAAGGAAGGTTGAGGGAGTTGGGCTTATATAGCTTGGAGAAGGGGAGATCTCATCGTGCCCTTCCAGTACTTGGTGGAAATTTATAAGCAAAAGGGGGACCGTGTTTTTACATGATCCAATAGTGATAGGACAAGAGGGAATGGCTTCAAACTAAAAGAAAGGAAATTTAGGTTAGATGTCATGAAAGAATTCTTTACTCAGAGGGTGGTAAGGTACTGGCATAGGCTGCCCAGACAAGTTGTGAATGCCCCATCCCTGGAGGTGTTCAAGGCCAGGTTGGATGGGGCCTGAGTTAGCCTGGTCTGGTGAGTGCCAACGCTGCCCATAGCTGGAGGACTGGAGCTCGGTGATCTTTAAGGTTCCATCCAACCCAAGCCATTCTATGACTATTCCCTTTAGGTCTCAGTGGGAAGGACGGAAGGGCACTTCTGAGTATTGACAAACATTCAGAGAAATTTCCAGATGTCTGTTGGTATCATATTGTAGGATACAATGAAAAATTTTGTAAAGCTATCTAGGCACAGATGTATCATGAACTACCAAAGCTTTTATCACAAATCTCAGCTGATTCAGCAGTGGGTTTATCTCTTTCACTTCCATTTTGAAGTCCCATTCTCCACAGTCAAATGATTGCTTGGGAACTTCAGCTTTCATTTATTAAAAATAAGTTTTCAGTTCCATAATCATAGGTAGACAGTTACAAAAAACCCCAATAATCTTATGTGTCAATTGAAGGACGCAAGAAGATAAGGAGGTTAAGGAGAACAGAATGCTGTCGGATTGCAAGTAATCAGTTTTAAGAATAATCTCCTGACCAGTTGGAGTGAGCTTTTTGATTCCAGAGTGCTACAGAGTTTAGATACCTGTCTCCATTAAAAACCTTTCCTTAATTCAAGCAATTCTTACTGCTCTGTTTTTTAAGCCTGGACAGTTTTATGCTAACCTACATTTTAATTCATACTGCTCTTGTTTATGTAGGATAAGAAGTTTTGCTCTAATTATACTACTGTTAAGCTGCAATTACTGCATTCTTTGCCTTTTATGTGTTAGTTACCTAGTATAGACAGGAACATCCAAATGCATGTGTACTGCATGGGATTTGCAGCACCTGGGTAGTCCACAGCTGTGCCTTTCATCTTCAAATCTCAGCTTCAGATCTGCCTCCAATTCACTGTGACTGAGGTGTTCTGCTGATTTCTTCCACTCTTGCAAGCCAATATAATGATAAGAGTAGGCAATATGCTGACTCTATTTCTTACAGTTCTATTTTTTTTTTTTTTAATCTGAAACCCCTGAAAATTCTGGCTGGAGTGGATCTCTTTACTTCCCATTGGATGGGTTTGACCTCATTTTACTGTATCAAAATACTTGGAAAATAGTGATGGCCTTTTCAACTTGAAAGAAAGGCCCAGCTGATGGCTGCCCAGTAGCCAGTCATTCAGCATGCTTATATGAGAATACTTAAAGAGACAACTTTATCATGTCAAGACCATCACTCCTTTGTTTCTCTACATTTTGTGACTGTCTGAAGTAAAAGTGTGCACAGTGGTAAAGGGGCAGACTATATCCTGCAGTATCCTTTGACTGTAGTGCTGATAATGCCAAGGTTGTAAGGCACTGGCCCAGGCTGCTCAGAGAAGCTATGGATGCCCCATCCCCGGAGGTGATCAAGGCCAGGTTGAATGGGGCTCTGGGCAGCCTGAGCTAGTGGGTGGCAGCTCTGCCCATGGCAGAAGGATTGGAACTGAATGGGCTTTAAATTCCCATCCAACTCAAGCCATTCTATGATTTCCAAGAATGCTGTGAGGTTTTCTGATGAGCAATGATTACAGAGAGGAAATAACCCAGCCAGACAGTGCTCCACAGGTGCTAAATAATAATAAATAAATACAGGAATGGAAAACTCTAATTGCAAATAATAATAATCTGGAATTAGAGAACTTTCTGAATGATCCCACAGGCTTGAAAGAAAGTCCCAGAGCGACTTTTGTTAGAGTGGGTAAGCATGGTAATAGGAAACCCAGGGGGCTGAGCTGGACATTTGTGATCTGGTAGTTGGTTAGTATTCTGGGTAATGTGGCCATGTACATTGTGTGAGACAGAGAGAGAAAGAAGGCTTTTTTTTTTGTGGATCTGTCTACTTGTGAGCCTGCTGGAGCCTAATTGTTTTACAGTGGAAGCAGAACAAAGCAAACAGGATGCAGCAGGGCATATGCAACTTGCATTTAATGCTGAGAGGGGACAATTCCATTCCTTTGGGGAAGCATTTTAGAAGATGCAGTTGATCTGTATTGTGATGTTTATTGTTACTCTGGGTCAATTTATCTCTAGCCTTGTGTCTTATTTTTTTCTTTGAAAATACAATATAATCAATAAAAAGCTTTGATGCAGATGTGTAATTGAGGGAAGAAGAGAAAAAAAAAATGAGTAGAGATGAAATGATGTAGATGAGAAAGAGGAAGAGATGACCTCTCGGCAATCAGGGTTGTGAAGACAGAGGGTATGTCACAGCTTTGCATCAAAAGTAAACCCTGGAGGAAATGTGGGAAGTGCTGGGAAGTATGGTACAAGGCACTGCCAAGCGTGTCCACATCCTCCCAGGCCTGGAACACCTTCACGGATTCTGTTTCCACCCCAAATAATGTGGGTGCCACTGGCCACCCGAGGACATGGAGGAACTCTCTTCAGATTCTTTCCTCTGATGACAAGTGAAGCAAGGGAAGAGCCTCAAGCTGCACCAGAGGAAGTTTAATTGGACATTAGGAAGAAGTTCCTCATGGAGACGGTTGTCAAGTATTGGAATGGACTGCCCAGGGAAGTGGTGGAGTTTCCATCCCTGCAGGTATCCAAGAGATGCAGATTTGGCACTGAGGGTCATGTGTTAGTGAGGGCACTTGATAGATCAGGCTGATGGTTGGACTTGGTCCAATCAGGCATTGCCCTGCAGTGCCTCCAGCTTTTCAACAGCTTGCTTGTTTGCCAGCACTTCCATGATATGTGGCTTCTGTTGCGTAAGAGAGCACCAAAACAGCTCCAAAGCAAATGCTGCAGAAGTTTCTGTAAGTCACTGGAAAACAGCCCGATAAAATAAACAGATGCTGTCATTAAAAATAAAGCAGGAAGCCTGCTAAATAGAGCTGCCCCTGAAGAAAGGGAAAATATCTCATGCCTCACACATTACATTAGCTGGGTTTTATTTTGGTAATTTTGAACTTCTTGAAGCACAATTTCTGAAGCCTCAGTTGTGTGCTTGCTGTTGTCATGTTAGGGAGAGCTACAGATCCCATGCTATGGAAGTGCAGTGCCAGAATTTTTCAATGATACCTTGACATTAGCACATTGCATGCTCTGGCTTTTTTAGAAAAGCTGGTTATTTTGTCTTACATGTAAAGAAAAATAGTTGAGGCATATAAAGTTTGGACTCAGAGGACCCCAACTATTCTTTTTTCCTTATTTGAAGAGAACAAGGCTGCTTCTTACAGAACAGAAAACCTGCCAAGTTGAAATTGGTAGAAGATGTTGAGAGCAGGCCAGTGGCAGGGGGTATGCTGAAGTGGAAACCCCACTGCTCTGGGACAGCCACAGTTCTGAAGTAAAAGGGGATAAGGACACCATCTTTCTGAGGATAAATACAGCTGGTCAGGGGAGGTGGCAGAAGTGCCTCTGCAGACCTGGAGCAGTTTCCTCAGGGAAGCAAGGAGAATGGAAATCCTGCCTTCCTCAAGTGGTCTTCCTTACCAATATAATCCAGACTTTGATGTTATTGAGAAGACAATAAATGATTTAGTCTGTATTAAATCTGCCAGTTTTATGGCTCTGTGGCTGAATTACTGCTTCCCTGGAGGGAAGCAACAGGGGGCTACTAATGAATAGACCAGGAGGAGGTAGGGTTGGTATGGTAGCACTGATCAAGAAACAGCAATAATATCTGAGGCTATTTTCATCCCTCTCATATCATGTCATGTCATTACTAGTTTAAGCTTTGCTGAAATCTTATTTTGCACAAGACATTACCATTTTAAGGTCTTGCACTCTCTGTGATTGTGTTTTTTTTCTTGTATTTTTTTAATATACATAGTCTAAAACATATTTGTTAGGTACACTGGGGCCAGCAGTCTATTTGCCAATGAGGTGCTTGGATATTCCGGCGCCTGGCACATTTGGGAATGCACTTAGCTCTTTGTGCAGCTTTTTGAGTAGTTCCTTTGGGGAGGCTGCTTTGGATGTGGCTGAGCTTTGGCTCTCACTGTTATTCTGCAGGGAAACTCGATCAGGCCCGAAGTCCAGCAAACAAATCCACATTGTAAGGTTCTTCCGTTAATTACTTTTACAGATGTTAGGGGAATTAATTCCATAACTTCTGTGAAGTTAGAATTTCTCATTCCTTGTCAGCTTGTCAGCACTTCAACCTCTTCTGAAGTTTTGATCCTCCTGAAGAATTATCCTAGTTAGTTGATGCTGAAAAATCTTTCCCTTGTTATTTTTCTCTTTTTAAAGAATTAATAAACAAAAGTGTTGTAAGCTACAGCATTAAAGGCTAATCTTTTCAATCCCACAAAAGCAAGGAAATGGAAAATGGCACTCCCTCTTGTTTCTTGTGCTAGGTACTAACAGGGGAAACTCTTAACCTGAGAGCAGACATTTCTTCAGCTCCAGCTAAGCTTCCCTTTATCTCTGACAGATGTGCACTTACTGTGGCTCAGGGAAGTGAAGGACCCAAGCAGCTAGATGTGTATGTTCTAGTAATTGATCAGAGAACAGATAATTTCATCCTACAAAAACACTGGGATTTTGAAGGAGCTCCCCCTCCTCACTTCAAATTAAGCACTTCCAGAGACTGCAAGAACTCATTTTGTTTCCATTTTAGACTTCAGAAGAAAATGTAATATAGTCCATACGGCTTGAAACTATTTTTTTCAATCCATATTTAAATATTTCTTTCTGAAACATTTGTGACAGAATAAGGTCCAACTTCACTTTCATGAGATCATTTCACTGTATTCTTTTCCAATTGTGGTAGAAGCCAAATAGCATTTCCCACTGAAAAGCTGTCAGTTGAAAGCCTTCTGGTACCTGGCTGTCTCCTGTGTGTGCCCTGCATAGGGATCTCCTGCAGCTATGGACCCAGCCCTGTCCTTGGGCAGGCAGCCTTCCTGAATGACCTTCAATGAACCTCCCAAAGCTCGCAAACCTTCTCTGCTCTTCCTTGATGCTTCTCCTAGACAGTCAGCCTTGCCTCTAGAGCTGGAAGCAGGTTCATCATTTCTCAGAAAGTGAAATACTTTTTATTGTGGAGCCTTTGCAAAGGTAGTGACTACTGTCAATGAAAAAATTGTTGTTACTGGTGGTGTATAATCATATATGGAGGGACAGTAGCTCTTCTTTAAGAAGTATTTAAATTATTTTTGATGGGAAAGAGTGATGCTTACAGTTACCATACAGTCATCATTGCCTAGCTGTGCATTATGAAATGATTGTAACTTCGTCTGCCATGAAAAAATCCAGATTGTGAGCACAGAAATGAAAGTTATAAGTAAAAATGTTAAGTTGAATGCACTCAAGTTATATTTGGCAATGCATCAAGGCATCCAGGAAGGCTTGGAAAGATACCCTGAATCTGGAGAGTGGTGGTCAATGGCTCAGTGTCTGGACAGAGATCAGTGACGAGTGGTGTCCACAGAGGCCAGTACTAGAGCCAGTGCTATTTAATATCTTTGTCATCAGTGACATTGGCTGTGGGATTGAATGCACCTTCAGCAAGTTTGTGGATGATACCGAATTGTGTGGTGCAGTCTTCATGCTTGAGGGATGGAATGCCATTCAGAGAGATCTAAGCAGGCTCAAACTGTGGGCCCAAGATGATATTCTGAGGTTTAATAAATCCAAGTTTAAGTTCTTGCATCTAGGTCATGGTAACCCACCCTATCAACACAAACTGAGTGTTGACAGGATTGAGCACAGCCCTCCTGAATGTACCTGGGGATATTGGTGGATGGAAAGCTGTATATGAGCCAGCAGCGTGCCCTTGCAACCCAGAGAGTCAACTTTATCCTGTGTTGCATCAGAAGAAGCATGGCCATCAGGTTGATGGAGGTGATCCTGCCCCTCTACTCTGCACTGGTGAGACCTAACTTGATTTACTGTGTCCAGATGTGGAGTCCTCAGTACAGGAGAAACATGGACCTGTTGGAGTGTGTCCAGAGGAGGGCCACAAAAATTATTTGAGAGTTTGAACACCTCTAGTGTGAGGACAGACTGAAAGAACTGGAGCTGTTCAAACGGGAGCAGAGAAGGCTCCAGGGAGACATGAGAACAGCGTTTTAATATCTGAAGGGGAGGCTGTAAGAAAGAAGGGACGGACTCTTTATCAGGGTCTGTGGTGACAGGACAAGGGGGAATAGTTTCAAGATAAAAGAGGAAATTTAAATTAGATAAAAGAAAAAAGTTATTACAATAAAGGTGGTGAGGCACTGAAGCAGGTTACCTGGAGACGTGGTGGATCTGCTGTCTCTGGAGACGTTCAAAGTCAACTGGATGAGGCTCTGAGCAACCTAATCTATCTGCAGATGTTCCTGTTCACTGCAGAGAAGTTGGATTAGATAATCTTTAATTGTCGCTTCCCACTTAACCAATTTTATAATTCTATGATTCTAAGACTAACACGTCAAGGTCAATGCCATCTTGGTTGGTTTTTGTCACTCTGTTCCTCCTTAACTTTTCAACTTGGATGTATGTGTTTTCTTATTTTTTTCTCTTCTTTCTCTTTGTTAGTTTGGTTTTGGGGAATGATTTTTTTCCCAAAACTAGCTAGGCTTTTGTTTTTTTCTTGATTTTTTTTTCTTGCATTAACCTTCCTCCAGTTCAGCTCAAGGGACAGCAAACAGCTGTCGTGCTTCTCAGAGCTTGCAGCAAGGCTCCTCAATCCTGACACCTGTACACAGAGGGTGTGCCACCTAAACATTACTGCTCATCCTCTCTTCTTACTGTGATGTAAACAATTTCTATTGTTACTGTTTTATATGCTAAGCAGATGGCCTTGATGAAGCAAGCCATGAGGATCAAGTTTTTTTTAAAGTTGCTTGTGTTTTTGGCAAGTTATTTTGATTCTCTAGTCCCTGATTCAACAAAACAGCATCTGTTTTCATGGTAGTGACAATTATAAAAGGGACGGTATCCTGAGAGAAGGCAGAGAGGTGGTTGACTTGCTTCAGTTCTGAGGCACATCTGCATCCCAACTGTTCCTCCATGCCTAGCCTCTGCCCAATGCTCAGTTTTGAACATGGAAGCTTCCTGGACGTGCAGAGGGAAGATAGTGCAAGGTCCCATCTGATGTTATACCAGGGAGGAGGAAGCCTGGCACAGAGATGCTGGGGGATGCAGGGTTCCAGTATGCATAACCCAATGGAGTGTGCAGCAAGGTTTGCTCCACATCTTGACATCATCTCCCACTGTGGCCACAAGGAAATCTGTGTCTCCCTTAGCACCTGAAGATACAAATGGGAACCTAGAGATTCAGCAGATTCAAGTGAAGCCCACAGGGTACAAGAGGTGTGCTGGTATGAGGTGAAAACCTTAGTGCTACTGGTAACAACACCTATGTTGATGTTATCACTGCTGGTATTATCAGCACCTTCCATTCATTAGCTCCTTTAACCTCTTAGTGTTCTAAGTAATGCTATAGACTAGCAGAGTACTTTTTTTTTTTCTCCTTTCATTTCATTTTGCTTTGGTAAACAAGCATAATCACTTTATTCTTCTAGAATGAGAGGCAATGTCATTGGAATTGTGTCAAAATTGAAATGAGGCTTTTTTGCTAATGTGTTATTGCCAGTAGTTTTTTGTTTGGTGTATTTTATTTTTTGGATAAAAGGGAAAGTCCAGAGACAGATGGATGTACGTTAATCTTAGCTAAAAGCTCTTCAGCAGATTAACCCTGGAAAGCAGACAGGATGTGAGCACAGCTGGAATGAATGATTTATCTATTTATTTATTTATTTATTTCAAAGAGCTCTTTATTTTGTGAATTCACACAAAGTATTACAAAATTATCTCTCCTTGTCTTTCTTCAGACTTCCCTTTTGAAATTTCCAGAGTCTGCCTTACTACAAACATTGGTTTCTGTGGAGCTGTTGAAATACTTTGCCAGAATCCTTCCAATACCTCTTCTGTACTATTGGTGCAAGCTCTGATTTCCTGGTTTATCTGTTTAAGCAGAGTTTATTGTGAATCCGTAAGATGTGGGACTAAAATCTAGGATCATGAAGCATTGTAACTCAGTGCTTACATCACACTATTGTACTAGAAATCTGGTTTCCTAAAAAGTACATCTTCTGGTGTTCTGGCCTGGAGTGCAGCCAGAGTTCTCCCTCCTGGGGTCTGGGGTTTAATCACTACACCAGGGAGGAGACAGAAGGAAGATGTCAGAATTTCATTTTAGAGGCAGAAATGGAAGAGATGAGTAGTGTGAAGGATTTGAACAGCCCTTTTGTCTTTGAACAAGGCCTTTGTTCCTCCTGGTGCTGCAGTGTGCACATGCAGATGTGCTCTTGCACACAGGCACTTGTGAAGAGAAGGGTCTGATGCCTCCTCCATAGGGTGCTGAAATGCAAAACAAGATGCCAAGGAAACCCCAAGCCCCAAACTAACAGGCAAGCAAAATGCCCACATTGCTCTTACGCTGAATGTTTCTACCTCTCCTTTACGTGTGACTTTGTGTTGGCTTCCCAAAAGCACTCATTACAAAGAAGCAGCTCAGCTTGTCTACAGAGGGAAGTTTTCAGGTGTCAGCTCATGCCACTGGGCTCTACATGCCACTGTGTAAGTAAAGAACACCAAGTCCCATTATGGTAATGCATGAAAGCTGGTTCTGCAGTTACTGATGAATGTAGCACTGAGATGTGAATGTTGCAGTAGGGCTTGGGGGACTTTGCATGTGAAGAGCAACAGGTGCTGGAAAAGGGTGTGCCACTTACAGAGACAGTGTGATTGCTCCTTTAGAGGCACTGTGGTATGGGGCAAGGGAGGGGCGAGTTGGCCATGGTATGGAGGAGAGGGCTGGGGAAACACACTTTGACTTGAATTATTGAGAAAATTTTCAGAGCCCTAAAACAAAGTCTATATTGAGTGTCTGCCTTTCTCTGCCTCCTCCATCAGAGCATCAAAAACTTCATAAGATTCCCAGGTCGTTCCCTTGCAATGTTGGGCTTGGACGTACAAGTTTCCCTGTGCCCATTTTGTGAAGGACCTGCAATGGCAGGAGAGTTGGACTGCACAGCCTAAGGACCTGCAGACAGCTGCTGACAGCCAAGAGCTGACTGACCTCCCACTGCTCTCACACTGAATCCTGAGGGAATAAAGGAGGGTGGATTTGAAGAGGATATTTTAGATGAAAGTGGTATTAAAGAGGACTGTGAGGCAAACAATCCCTGGTGACTTTTGACAAACCATTATTAACCTGTAATATATATATATATATATTTTTTTTTCTCCTGCTTATTTGGAAAAATATAACAACAAAGGATAACCAAAAAATCTAAAACTTTTAGTGCCCATATGACATCAGATGTTCTATCAAGCTGAGGGCTTTGATGAGAAAACATTGCAATTATAATTTAGCTGATTCTCCAGTGCCATTTCAGTGCGGATTAACCACTGGTGCTGACTGAGGCTACATGTGCTCCAGCTGCCTGCTTTGTAATGGAGCTGCAGCCATTGCGGCTTATAGGGAGGAAGGTCCTGCTTAGGCCAGTTGGAGAAATTCATTGTTCTAGTTGAAATTTCAGATTCTAGATGAAATTTCAGATTCTATTTGGAAAAATGGTGAGAGACAGATGTTACAGCTAGCTAGCCTACAGCTCTTTTCTGTCAACTCTGAGGACACTTGAGACTTCTCCTTGTATGTTTTCCATTGCTGGAGCGGGACATGGATGGGATGTTGTGCACCCAGCACAGTGTTTCATAAAGTGTCCTGGTGGGACTTCGTCCTGTGCTCCTTCTGCCCCAACCAGAGCACCCCAGGTGCTTGAAGCTTTCTGCATCAATGCCTGGAGCTGGAGGCACTGGGGGTGTGAACGCCTTGCTGAATTTCCAGAGAAGAAAGAATTCTTCCCTATTGTTCATTTACTGACGTGACCTCAAAGCTTCTGAGGGAGGGAGACCTCAATATGCTACTACAATAGTGTAGGCTTATAATGAAACTGACTTTTGTTTCACGATCAGCATTTATCTCTGCTGTGCATTTAAACTGGGGGAAAACAAGGAAGAAAAACCTCAATCTGTTTTATTTTTCCTGGGGTTTATTAATCATCAGGGAGCAAGCAATATTTTCTATAAAAAGTGGTTATTATTGTTTTATTCTTGCTTCTAATTCTTTTCTTTTTTGTGAGATATACTGATCTTCTGAATATGTCTGCACTAAATCAGTAGTTCTGTTCTGTTTATTAAGACCAAACTCTTCCTTATTGTCTATTGTTGTAGAATTAATTACCAGCCTTTATTGAATTCCTTCCTTTTTCAACAAGGAAGCCTTGGAGCAGCAGACTGAGGACACATGAGCCAGAGTGGTTTTCATAAAGCTCTGACAGTGGCATCAGATCAGCTGTTTCATCGCTCACGTGGTTTTACTTACAGATTTCTGTATCAAGGCATTAAAAAAAACTACTTATGCTTAGTTTCAGTAAATCTCTCATAGGGCGGCCTGCAAAGAAGGCAACACAGTCTTGTGCAGATTATTTTCTGTTTTCTCCCTCTGATACATCCTATGGCAAGAAGTAGCTCAACCTTATTCTTTTTTCTCTCTTCTGTGAAAGTCCCATGAAGAGCGGCACCCATGCTGGCCTGTTGGATCTGACTGCTGCCAAAGGTGGCTCCCCAGGCTCCCTGTGCTTTTGTCATACCTCACTGTGGCTTTTTGACACTGAACAATATGTGGAAACCCATGGGTATCATGGTTTTATTGCAGAAGTTACACCAATGCAGTTCTG
Organism: Cyrtonyx montezumae; assembly: GCF_038088225.1. Lineage (NCBI taxonomy): Eukaryota > Metazoa > Chordata > Aves > Galliformes > Odontophoridae > Cyrtonyx > Cyrtonyx montezumae. The sequence continues at coordinate 93,582,568 of NW_027072034.1, read as the reverse complement.
TGACTTCTCACATGAAGCATTTTGGGAGGTATTTGTGATGCAGCTTACATGAGATCATGGCAGTGGAGCTGGTGGCTTATGCTGAGACCTGAACCAAGCAGGCTGAAACTCTCTGACTTCTATGGGCTCAGGTCAGATCACTCTTAAGGTTTTCAGACTCTGTGGATCTGAGTCAGCCTCCTAATGTTTGACTTCCTGGTGGGAAAAAGAGCTTGGCTGAGGTATGTGGCTGAGAGTTAGATAAGCCTAATTAGCTGTGCTAACAGTAGAAGTTAGATTACCTCTAGCCCTCAGGGTCTCCCCTCCCAGTAAGCAGACACACAGTTCAGCCTTCTTTCAAAATCTGCCATTTTTACTCTGCTCATCTCCAAAGGTTGTTCTCCAGTTGCAGCTTGCTGAGATTTGTCTCTTTGCTTCATCTCTGCAGAGCCTGGGCAGGATCAGACCCACAGCCTCACTACAAACTGGACAGGGTTTAGGCAGCAGAGCCTGGATTTAAACAGCAGACACCATACACTTCGAAGTGTTTTCAGTTTCAACAAATTCTTTTCTCCCTTTGTGCACTGACATTTTTCTGGCTCAAGGTGGAAAGGAGTGAAGTGTTGCCTGGAGATACAGCAAGGTCTACAAGCCATTGTGGGGTGGAAAAACAGATGTGTGACAAGGCAGGACCTGGCCAAGGCAGCTGCCAAGGCTTCAGGATTTAGGCTTTTAGAAAGGACACAGCAGTAGGGAACGCTGGACAAAACTGCAGAAACATGGCTCTAGCATCCAGCTGCAAGATTCCTCCACTGCTCTTGAGGAGGCTCTTTAGGGAAATGGCTGGAGCATGCTGGTCCTGCAGCACTGGCCCTGCAGTGTCTGCCTCAGTGAGTGCAGGTGCAGGCTTGTAAGGCTTGCAAAGGAGAACTGGAGCCTAGCACCAGCTGGAGAAATGGGAGCAAAGACCTTGATCCAACCGAAGTACCTTTCTTTTAGCTGTCAGGAAGGAGACATGGCACTGAGAATTAATTTGCTGAATTTGTTCTTTCCTGCTGAGAAAGAATGTGTGTCTGTGCAAAATGATGCTGGATGCTTTAATACATGTTTCATCCATGTCATGGGCTAGAAGAAGATGAAAATAAAAGATTTCTTAGTGTTGGTGATTTTTTCCCCCCACAACGCCATGTTCCTGTGGTGTGACCACTGGGAAGTTGGAGGAGGAAGTAAGTGGAAAAGAGGTGATTAAGTAAGCCAAGTATTCCTATTTTATCTCAGTCCTGAATCAATTCCAGTGTCAAGCATATCTGAGAGTCTGTGGTCCGTGTCCCCTCACTATGAGGCTGATGGTTCTTGGGAAAGGGAACAGGACTGCAACCAATGCTATCAGCAGACAGTGCCTTGAGTGGGAAATGCTCACATGCTGCCCAGGAGGGGAAGCACTCAAGGAAACTCAGCGTTGGCCCTTGCATCTATGTGCAGGCATGCTCAGTGCTCAGAGGCATGGCTCTGCCTCTTGAAGGTGAGAAGATGGGAGCACCTGCAGGTGGGTGGGAAAGCACTCGCTGCTCCAGTGAGAGCAGAAATCAGAGCTGTAAGACATCGAATAGAGGATAGATGACTATGTAGCATGAACACCTGGAGTTGCCTATTGTGCAGCCTGCAGGCTTGGCAAAAATTTGACTGTGGGCCTATGAAGTGTGTAGAGTAGTGTAACAGAACATAAAATCCATGAGGCTGACAGTGTTGCATGGTTTATTCTCCTAGGGCTTGGGGCTTTCCACTTATTTTTTTTATTAGCAAGAGGAAAAGGAAGTGAAATGCCTTTAACCTGTTTCTGCAGAATAACAACTGACATAGCACAGGGATACTGTGTCTCTTTGCTGGATAAATTCCCAATTGGCTTTTTTCTGGTAGTGTTCATTCACGAAAGAGGATGTGTACTATTTAGTTAAAACTATATAATGGAGCATATAGAGCCAGTTCTTGCTGTCACATTGACACCAGGAGAGGCATTTCCTGCAAGGCTACCATCCAGTAAAGGATTTTCCAGTAAAATTGGTAATACTGGAGGAAGCAAAATTCACAGTGAGCAGTCTGACAACATGTAACATTAATTATCAGTGATCTAATACACAAACAGTTGGGCCAGCAAATACTGGAAAAAGAAGCAGGTAGGTCCTCTGCTGGAGAGGTAAAACTTGAGGTCAACTGAAAATAGCTTAAAAACAAAACAAAGCAAAACCAAACCAACCAACCAACCAACCAAACAGAACCACAGAGAAATAAAGCAGCCTTGCACAATAAGAAATATGTAGGTAGACATACGGCTCACATTAAGGAAGGTGTGTTGTTTTGGTGATGAACACCAGCCCCTAGGAGGTGTGAGCTGCACTCCCATTACTGGAAAGCTGGAAGAGTGCGTGCTGCAGGAGGAGTCACTTCTAGGAGTGCTGTCCCATGCAGACAGAGGCAGAAGGGAATACAGACATCTCAATGGGACGCTATGTTTGCAGCAGAGCAAATCACTTTGTGTTTATGCTGGAAGTATATATAAAAAAAAAAGGTGCAAAGGCTAGCTGATGTAAAGGGATTGATGAGAAGCATGAGTTTCTTTCTCTCTAGGTGACTCTTCATCTTAAAATCCTACTGCTTTCTCATTATCCTTACAAATAAATCCTGACATTTTATCCTGAAATTAATCCCAGTGATCGCACTTAAGGATGAAATGATGCACTAAAAACATAGAAGAGCTTGAGGCTCTGTACAGCACAGCATTCCGAAGCACAGGGTCAGAATTCTGACTCAGAAATTCAAGATGTGATGTGCTTATACACGAGTGCCTAAAAGGTCGGTGTCCCCCCAATCTCCATTTTATACATGGACTGCATTAACTGCTGAGAACATCTTAAGAGAGATGGGCAGGGCTTTGTTGTCTCAGAGGTAAATATCAACACTGAAGACACTTTTCTTTCTGTCTTTCTGTGTGTATGTGTGCATGATAAGCAGCTCAACACCATCCTTGCTTTCCAGCAAAGCAAGCACTTAATTTAAAGGAACTGATGCTCCTGTTTGTTTGCGAGTTGGCAATAATGGCTCAGTAATGGCAGTCTCTAAGTCACTATCAACATCCTAACATCTTCTATGGACTATTCAGAGATATCTCATTTGCTCGCTTGGTATATAAAAGCTGTTCCTGCTGAGCATAATGTCTTGAATATAATTCTTACTCAATTACTAGAAAAGCGCTGTAAACATTGTGATAATTCAGTAAGGGAGCTGTAACACACTCCATCTATCAATTTACTGTTTTTCTGTCATTTGTCTGACCTTATGAATGGATCTGTCTTTATAACTGCAAATATAGTTTGAGAAGGGAAGTAGGCTGTGATTATTTGTAGCTATTTTTAAAACCATCTTTTGTCCTCCCATTCTTTGCCATATGTCTCTGTAACTCTGAGCACAGTGGGAAGTAATTGCAGTTGCAAGTAAACGAAGAGTTATTAAAGTGTTGCTTTAATGAAAATGTTCCATTTCTGAGCTGATGTGCGTAGACGCAGAAGCTGCAGGAATGATCTTTATTGTATGAAATAACTGCCATTACAATGGATTTCTCAGATATGTGTATACTGTAATTTTGATTTGAAGTTCCTCTGCCTTTTCCAGCCTCTCTGGCTCTCCATGCTGCCATGCACTGTGCTAGGGCACAGGCTCACTCTGAGTGCTACTGAAGATGCCAGAGACTTTTTCTTGAGGAACAGGTGGGAGGAGGAGAAACTTTAAGTATAAGCAAGGCAACCAACACAGAACAGTGTGTTTGTGTCTGTGTGTTTGTATGGGTACAGCTTGGCAGCCAAAAATGCTCCCTCTGATTAGTCCAAAAGCTGAAACTTTAGCTAGGCAAGCTGAATATTTGCTGGAATACTGGCAGTGATGCATCTTAAATGATGTATGACAAAGGGACTTGAGAGAGCACCATGGAGCTTCCCAGAAAGGCTCAGACCTTCTAAGCACAAGTCCTTTGGTTCAACAGAAGAAGAAAAATGTAAGCCTTGCCTTGGCGAGCTGGAAATCCAATCTTTTTTACAAGCAAGTAGAAATGTATTCACCCCACTTCAGCTGGGGTGGTGGGGCTGCCATCACGTGTGTGGAAAGCAACGTGGTGTGTTCTGCTCAGTTGTACATTTGGCTTCTCAGCTAATTCTCAGTAGTGGAAAGATGATGTTTCTTTCTAGGAGTCTTTGCTAAACATCTCACACTTTCCTCTTAAGTAACTGGTATTAGTAGCTGCTGGAAATGTGATGGACCATGTGTTAATGGACTGTGTGCTTGTTGGCAAGTGCTACCTGTGACACCAATCTGAAGGCCTTGGCCTTTTTTTTTTTTCCCTTCAAGTCCAAGCATCATTCCTTGAGCTAAATACACCATTTTCTTCATTTCCACTTGCATAAACTACAGAGTATTGGTATCAGGGGATTTCCCTGCACATGGAGAGGGAAGACATGAAGTCTGAAGCTACTGAAAGAAGTTGGAAACTCAAACCTCTAAAGCTATTCCAGATGGTCTTGAAACATTAAAGCAACTTTTATTACAGAGAACAGTTTACATTACACTCATTTATTAAAACCTAAGGACATCTTTATAAAAACTACTGTATATAAAGACGAGAGCAGTGCAATAGCAGTGTAAAACACATTTTTGGTTTACTTGGCAATCACTTTAGAAAGACAACATGATTCATAATATGAAGTTAAGTATGCTGCAAAAAACAGGACAGGTTTAGATCAAAAACTAGATTAGCAAATCACTGGACACTGGCACATATTGATTTCAAACATCGAGTGTTATGTAAACAGTATTATCGTCAGCGTATCAGTAGTGAGAAATCACTGTAACCCTAGAATTTCTAGTCAGCTTAATTAGCCTAAAATTTGACTGTAGACTATTAGAATGGACTATCATACTGTATATATTATCTTCTTAATGATTTACTACTTATGTAAAAGGAGGACTAGAAAAAATGTCTGTCTTATGCAAGAGAATTTTCGAGGATGAGAAAATATCTTACTTTCCAGTGAGTTGAGTGGGTTTTGGGTTTTGTATCAGTTGTCCTAATTCTTGTAAGTCACCTCTGGTAATTAAATAGAACTGGCTTTAAAAATTGCTTTGATGCATTACTTCAACGCTTCTGCAAGTGGACAGTCCTCATATAGAAATTACAACCATAATAAACTATTAAAAACAGTTATCTAAAATAGCTGCTACAATATGCTGATGTATACATTAAAAGGCCAGGTTGTTGTCACTTTCTGTTTTTGTACAATCGATAACCAGGCACGAAATATGGTTAATTACAACACCAAGTCCTGCACAAGCTGTATTACGTATCTTTTTATGTCCTATGTTATGCACAGCAATTATTAAGAAGTTGGACACTCAGTTCTTAGTAAAACATAGGAGAGAAGATGAGTTGGACAAGGAAGGAAGCTTCTGGAACACAAATGTAATTAACAGCCACTGAAGTAGCTGCCATTGGTGTAACAGGGAATACAATGAAATTATGCACTTTTGTTAATTTTATATCCCTTGTTTTTTCAACTATATCAGGATGGACATTGAGAAATATACTTATTTTAGCCCAGATCTTTTCTTTTAGAGAGAGATCGTGTTTGAACCAGGCTCTTTCTGCAGAAATAATTTAATGATTCATTGCAGCTCATCTGGTACACCATAATTACTTAGGTCAGGTGAATGCATGGTGCTATCAGAGCTCTGCTATACAGAAGTTTAGCTTATTCAGGCTACCTTTTGTCTAGCAGTCCCCTTCTGCAATATCTTGTCCATATGGAAGATCAGTATGGGAGAAGGGCTGACAGTAGTCGAAGCTGGGAAATGTGTGTGAACTGTTTCCCTTTAGTTTAAGGCCCAGCAAGCATTAGTCTTATTCAAGATATTATTCTGCTAAACTAGGTAGGCTATCAAGTAGTTAGGATACTATAGTAGTGACAATTGATGAACATCATCAGCTACAATGTGGATTTGTCCATAAATTAATTGGTAGGCAAAAGCAGAACTTCAGCCAGAGAGTATCTTCCTTATATTAACTGGCTTTGTATATAGAATCAAAGGAAAACAAACAAAGAAAACTGCTCGTCAATTACAAGGTATATGAGTACTAGAAGTAAAGCATAAAACTGCTCATTAATAACGCACAATTCCCAGAGGGAAAAAAACCCTTACAAAATACAGTAATTCACACAAACCAGTATCTAATACAAATTCCTCCATGAACATAAGTTTTTACAAAGCTCTCTGTGGCCCATCTCCTCACAATGAAAGAAAATGCTGACAAAAGGCCAAAGGAGCAAACAGCTACTGCAAAACACCAAGGTGGGACTGATTGGTGTGGGCATAGATACTTTGGTGTCTGTATGCAGGGATTGTGAATCTTGGAGCCAGTGTGGAAGTGAGAGAAGACACGATGCCTGCAGAGGCATGGATTGTATTGTTTCCAGCTACTTGGCTTCCTTTGCTGTTTCTGCAAGGTGGCCCTGCTAAATGGGAGAGATCTGCCAGCACTCAGAGCTCAGCTCATTCCCCTGCTGAATCTCCAGGCTTCCAAGATAGAGCCACTGGGGCTGTGCTGATATCTGCAAGCTACTTATGGTGCTTGTTTGCTGGAGTTTTTTGTTTGTTTCCAGCTGAAGTTCCTTGAATGCTTCTGCCATGCGCTAATGAAATGTCCTTGTGAAAAACTAAGCTCTCATGTGTTTGGAATGAACCAAGGTTTAAAAAGCACTGACTGCTTTTTATTTGAAGTGCTGCAAAGAAGAACACGCATCCTGTGAAGAGAAAGGACAGCCAGGCTTCTGCTTACTGAGAGCAAAATGGAGCCTAATGCTTGCAGGGTGGCATACTTATCTGTGGCATGTGAGTTCTTGCTAGCTAGTTGCTGCCTGCCTTTATACTGGGGTACTCTGCTTTTTTTTTTTTTTTTAATTTTTTATTTTTACTAGTTGGACTGCAAAGAAAAGGGACTTCAGCATATCGGTATCCTCTTCAGATTAGGCCTTCTTTGGAGACCAGGCACTCCTGTGCTCTCTAGTCCTACTGGCTCCCCCAGCACTAATTGTTCCTGGGCGTTCAGTCACATACTGTCATACACTCCAGTAACTGTGAATTAGCTCAGATCTCTAAGGAATCTATCCCTTCTGCTTAAGAAGCTTAAGACTAAAATGCTGTTAAATCAAAAAGGCTAAAAAAAATAATAAAAATAAATTATTCACAAAGTGCTTCTTCATACTCACTGGCAAGGTGTTCTTCATGCTGGCCGTACAATCAAATATGTAATTTTTATTAAATTACTTGTATCTGCAGGACAAAAAATTAGGCAGGAAAAATTAATTTGGTATTCGCGTGGCACTGTGTTGCAGCTTTTCTAGATGAACTCTGTTTAGTTGTCACTGCTGGGTTCTCCATCCATAGATCTTAACAAATGATTATTGTGTAATTGATACTGTGTGACTTTTTAGTAAACCTGACCAGTAGAAAGTTAAGTTAAGCTATCATAACTTAGTAACCGAGTACTGTCGTGCTTCTGTGGCAGCATCATTGCCCTTTTGGCTTACAAATGAATCCTTAGATTTGGGAGGAATAAACTGACGCCAGTCAGCGGCTGAGGGAATTGGATTATTGCCCTGTAAAGCAGAGGGACAATGATATTATTGCTTTTGTAATAGAAAGGTTGTTGCTTGCCTTCTGATATTCTTCCAACTTCAAGGAATATGGGGGGATGAATGGGGTGTCTGCTGCATTAAAAAGGTCCCCTCTTCAGAAACACATGAGAAGCTGAAGCTGAGATGTGTACAGGTATTTGATATCTTAGCAAAATCATTGCCAATGATCTTAAAATGTGCACTGAGGCTGAATCAGTTGCTGCCCTGCAGTTTGATTGGTGGTGAATGCTTCACATACCTTGTAATGCATGACAACATGGGGACTGCCAGCATCTCCTCAATCGTGACAAAATAGTCACCAGAGAACTTTGGAAAAACTCACATTCAGTATTCTGACATCTAGATTAGGCTCAAATGGCAATAGATGGATGGGGAGGCAAAGAAAAGTTATCTACCAAAGGTTTGTCTCGTGATCTTTTTCTACCTTTGTCCGGATTTGCCAGAGCAACTTTATTTTCTTCCTACTGAGCACTTTCTCAAACATTATGCTTCCTTTCAAAGATAATATTGTTGGTCTGAAATTAAAATATTGCTTACGGACTACTTTCTTCTGGAATCTCTTTCTACACTGTTTGCCTACAGAGGCTGTCTGAGAGATGTTTCTCTTCAAGTGACTTGATCAACCTCCATCCTGTCGTTTTCTCTCTCTGCTGCTTATCCACAAGCTCTTGTCATAGAGATGGTTTCCTTGAAGGCTGCTCTGTGGAGTCTGATCTTACCTCTCCCATCCTGAGGCACATCAATATACTTTTCTGGAAGACATAAAAGACACAGGTTTCCATAATGTTTTGTAAGCACTCAACATCAAAGTATTTTCTATGAGGATAAATGTGTAGTATTCTCAGGTGTTGATTTAATCTGGGAAGGCAGGAAAAGGACAAGGAAATGGGTGAGAAAGAAAAAACTACAGACTCTTGGATCTGAGGTAAAGACAAAAATCAGATTTTATTCCAAATCTCTTTTTTCTATGTGTGTGCAGGTTACTGTTCCACACTGCTGAGCTGTCTGCTACCTGTGCGATGAAAAGATAAAATATTTACCTAAAAGTTAACAACTGCTGAACTTTTCATTTCTAGTGCAGGCTGTCTACTCTGACAGTACAAAGTTCAGAGTGCTTCCTTCTGTAATAATAAATTTACTTTGAAGCAAATTTTATTTGCTTACACAATCTTACTTTCACTGTTTACATGAGCAAAAGGATATTCTTGTGACCATACTGTAAATGCCTTTGGCAAATATCACAGAGTCTTCCTCTTGCACTTATTACCAAGGTATGAATCAGGCTAAGCATAAAATGCTTACTTTAACCTCAGTATCTTTCATAAGATGAAAAAAATAAGCTGTTTCTGTACTTCTGGATATGTAAATGAGTATATGTTATAGTCATGCTTTCCTTACAGAAGTGTTGCATTTATTTTTTTGCTTTTGGTGCCTTCTGACAATACTGTAATTCTTCCCATCTTCACCTTGTGCAGTATATTACTATGTGATATAGGTGGTAGCACGTATAGTAGCCTAACAACATAAAGCATTGAGGTAGACTGGGACTACTAATCATAATGATAAACCAAAGCAATGTTTTGCTCTGCTTGCTTGAGTAGGAAAGCATTAAGGGAATGAATAGAAGCTGTTGAAGGCACAATCAGATATCCTAGTAGTTGCAAAACTTAATTTCTCCCAGCAGAGTTCTTTGGGTATTGGGTATTCCCAAGTCCGTGTGCTACTTTATACATGTTGCATTTCACTAACGTATGAAATATAAAGAAACATCTGGTTCAGACAGCAGAATATCCATGGGAATCGGTGTGCTTGAGGTTATCTTGTGTTTACTCATCAAATCTGTTTGGTGTGTGAGGCAGTATATGATCACTACATCCTTATTCGTATTAGAAACAGAGCAAAAGTATTTTGGGTTGTTTTTCACTTTTCTTTTTTTGGCCTTGATAGAAATGACCACTAACAAATCTGCAGACCTGCCTCTCTGAAGGCAGAAGTTTAAAGTAAGTTTGCTTGTATCTAGAAGAAAGCCTCCTGAGATTTTGTTATCACTAATTTAATAAATACCCTGAGAGAGGGCAAGGAGAAGAGTGAAAGCGTGTGTCGTGGAGGCACCTGTGACCTTCACAACACCTTCAGTAGCTTCTTATCATTCTTTTGTGGAGTGATGCATGTGCTTTAGCTTGAACTAAGAGTTTTAGTCATCTCCAGCCTGAGTAACTTAAATCACTAGCTTTTTTTGACTCTTTTTTTGATTCTTTCTTTTTTTTTTCTATTTTTTTAAAGAAATGTTTACAGAAGGAGTAGGTAGCTCATGGATTTGTGTGATCCAGGATAGTCTGCAACTTGAAATGTTATCAGACCCATAGCATCAGGGAGCTGTAGAATACCCTGAGTTGGAAGGGACCCCCAGAGATAATTCAGTCCAACTTGTGGCTTCACCCAAAGTCCAAATCCTGTGTCTGAGAGCATTGACAAGATATTTCTTGGATTCCAGCAACTTGGGGCCAGGACCACTGCCCTGGGGAGCCTGACCACCCTTTTCCTAATGCCCATGCATCTATCTCCATGCCATTCCCTCGAGTCCTGTCACTGTCACCAGAAAGAAGAGATCAGTGCTGCCCCTCTGCTCCCCATGTCAGGAAGCTGTAGGCTGCCATGAGGCCAGCATCTTGCACCAAGCACAAAACACCTGCCCGCTGCTCTCCCAGCTTTGGCTGTGGCTGGTGAAACTAAGCCTAGTCAGTACAGATCCCAGGCTGAGTGTTGTCAGAAGTAATGCTAGAGGGGCAACCATCTGCTTACAAGCTATTGAGTGGCACAAAGGCCTGTCACCTTAATCCACACCCTACAGTGAGAAGTGACTGACAGGTTGGACTGACGATGGACCAGTCAAACTGGAAGGCTGATTTCTATGCATGATTAGCCAGAGTGCATTTAGCAATAGAAGCCTTGTATCACTTCTGGTCTCTTCTATTGGATTTTTACATATTAAGAGTTAAAGTGTATTCTTGGAGCTGGCTCAGCTTGCTGTCACTCACTAGCACAGGTGACCATCCACATGGCACCCTGACTGCCTTGCCACTCAGGGGAGAGACCCATCATGCAACATCCATTCACACTTACAGACAAGGAATTAGCTAGCTATAAGATTGCCTCTTCCTTCACAGCAATGGTTTTGCAAAGTGGCTTAGCTCAATTGAAAAAAAAAGTGACATCTATTAATAACAAAGGAGTGATTCAGAGCCTCTGGAGACAAGGTTTTTTGGGGGAACATATGTCATTTTATGAAAAATGAAGTAAACAGTTGCCACATTCCTGGTTCCAGGGCCTCTTGCTAAGTTAGCGTTCACATAAAAACATTCAATCACTACAGCCCCTCCAGAGATTAGATAACAAAGCAAACAGCCTCTGCTGAGATAACAAAGTGAACAGCATCTGCAACATCCTCATCTCTCTGTGGTATAAAACTGTTATGCTGATCAAACAGACCCACCCTGATATTGAGGTTCTTGAGCTTTTATAGGAGGAGCTCAGCTGCTGGACTAACAGCTTTCTACGGCAGGAAATCCTGGGTGGATGCAATGATTATTACAGGCACCAGGCACGTTCTCCTTTCTCTTAAATGGTAGGAGAAGAGAGAACAATGCACCAGATTCTGGCAAGCAACAACAACAAAAAACAAATTTGAAAGGGAAGGATATGGGAAATGAATTGCAGGACAAGTACCAAATGAAAAGCCATTCAGTCATCGAAATATATTTCAAACCAGAAAGAAGTACAACATAATCTAATCCCTCTGCCTATGGAGTATGCAAAAAAAAAAAAAAAAAAAAAAGGGAAATAATTTTCATAGCTTGGCATCTGTACTGTCCAATAATTATATTATACATAGCAAATAACATAACATCCAAAGCGTGTGCTCAGGTTACCAATTTTAAATTTTAAAAGCTATGAAATACAAGAACAAATGCTGCTTCTGATCTTAATTTGGCCCTCTTGTTTGGATGAAGAAAAGCAGAAAGCCTCAGAATTTAGATAGGGCTTGTCTCTTCTTTCTTTGGGAAAACATCAAAATAGATGAATGAGTCAGATTTTTCCAATGTAGGGGCAGCACTTCCAGACACAACTAACTTTTGCTTCAGGTTGGATCAGTAGACTGGAGATGTCACCAATTTGTTCTTCTGAACTGACAATGAGCATTTCAACATTAGGCAGTGGCATGGGATGTTTCTATCTATAGAGGAACATCAGCCCTTATTTTCAGCCCCATGCTGTGATTTCTTACTGAGTTACATCACCTCTGGATCCCCACAAATTTTCCCCATGCATCATAGCACCTGCAGGGGGTCATATAAGAGGTCTGCCTTTAAATGGAAGCAGATTGGTTTTGTTACAATCATTAAGCAAAATTACTGCTGTCACTGGTAGCCATTGCTAATGTTTCTAAAATACCAGTTGGCTCAGGGCAGAGACATCTGGTGCTTAAGAGTTTAAACAAAACCCAGGCACTGTAAATTTTCAACTTGAGAAACAGACTCTGATTTCCCAACCCGTATGTTCTTTCTACTTTAGCTGATAATTCTGCAAAGGTGGAAATGTCTAGAAGTGTTTGAAAGCCAATACCTTAGGAGTTGATAGGGATTAAATGGAATAGCAATATAGCAAATGTCAGCTTGATCAGAATGAAGTTTATTGCTCAGCTGCAGGCCTAAGAAAAAGAGGCAGAAATACCTGGGATGTGTGAAGAACAAAACCAGAAGCTTCTGCCCTGGTGGGCAGGTGAGGGCACCTAAATGAGGCCAACTGAGAATTTGACCCTTTGCTAAGTAGTTTCAAATGCCTGAGAAATCACTTTCCATCTGCTGTTAAGAAACACCATGGGACTCAATGACAGGTCCACAGGCCCAGGGGAGGGGTGGGACTGATGGGTATGTTGAAGTTTGCTCATGTTCTGCTGGGGTGTGGATTACTACCTGTAGGTAAAATGGCAGCAAGCTGGACTGCTTGATTTGCCTGACACTTCTGAAATCCACTGATCGTCACTGTCTGATCAGCTGTGTCAGCTGAGGCTGGAATTCATCTGGCTGGTTGTTGCCCAGTTTTCCTGCAGGCTAATGTGTGACAGCCATTAAATTACTGATGTACTTGAAGGCCAATTAATTTGCATAGTTCACAAGAAAAAGTGGTTTTATTATGTGCAGTTTGAACTACTTCTGATTTTTGTCAAGACTTCAAGGAATTCTGATGACAAACTCAGTAGGGGTATGTAATTAACTCAAATTTCTTGTTCCATTTGAGACTGGGGTCATTCTCACATATTTTCAGCTAAATGGAGAGACCAACATTTTTAATTGCATTTATATCACACAGGGAGGTATTATATAAAATATTTGGGCAAGTAGAGGCTAAGAGGAACCATTGCTAGAGGCAAGATAGTTGTGAGGGTTTTTTTTCTCTGCTTCTTTGAGCTCTGGGCATGTTTGCTGCTTCAGAAATGAGATTACAGCTATGTGTGATACATCTGTATAGATACTATCATTTTATTTCACCTCACCCAACTTTATACAGCAAATTGACCAGATGTCCTTATTTTGAAAGAGTTACCCCAGGCCCCTTACTGCCACAGGAAAGCAACAGGCAACTCTGAAGATTTCTCCTCCTGGGCCAGGCACTGAGTTGGGTGGATGATGCTCTGGGGACTCTCCTTTGTCCTTACCACAGTGAAGAGTGTCATGATGAGTTCAGGAGCAGATATTTAGAAGTAGGATGCCTGACTTAGGGCATTAGTAGCCTGACTCACTCAAAAACTTAATGATAAAAATTTCTAATACCAGTTTAGGTTTCCATTACCATCATGTTCAAACTCTTATTGACATAAGCCAACATATGATTTCCTATTTAAGTATAACCAACCACACTGTTTGCAATCCAGTATTACTAAATGAAAGTTGTTCTGTAGTCTCCATATTCTGGCTAGAAATGTGCTTGCCTCGGGTTTAATAATGAACTGATATTATTTGTGTGTTTAAGACCTATACACTACAAGATTTTGATGGAAAACCCAAGCCACGTAGGTTATTTCCTCACACATGCATACATCTGGAAAGACAAGCAATTTCTTACTTTGGATGTGCATGTGCAGTCCCAAAAGTTTTTCTCCTCTCTTGTGAAGTCCCAGTAGCTCAGAGGCAGGACAAATGCATCCCTGAGGCTATATGCCAGGCACAGTTACACTGCAGGTGCTGCAGGCCTCTGTAGGTAGGCAGTGGATGGGCACTCTGGGACAGGCCTTGATATTCTTTTTTATGTTTGTTTGTTTTAAGCAGTAAATGCTCTTTAAAACTCTTTAAAAAAATCTATGAACCTTTGAATATTTCTACGTCAGTGGTAAATGATCTGAATGATTTGAATGTCTCCAATTTCAGCTCATTCCAGTTTCCCAAAAGCTGATGTTACAGGCTTTCAAGATCTGTTTCCACAAAGGGGCTGTGACATGCATTAGATATAGAAGTGTTCTTCATATTTGCAGAGCTCTAACACAGCGGTGTCAGATGTAACTCTAAAATCCAAGAGAAGCACAAGAGGCTTTACAAGAGCATGCCCTTCTATGTAAAATTGAAGTACATGATATGAGAAAAAAGTTCTTTTCACGCTGGCTGACAATTTGAATTTAACAGTTCCATATAATTTATAGGATGATGCATATGGTTTAGGAATTGATGTTAATTGAAGCTGTCTAGAATAGATATCAAGTGAATGAAAAATGTGGTCATATTAAGTATTGTAGATAGATGTATAGAAGTGTGAGTGTACATGCATGTATTTGCATTACAGCTGCATATTATAGTAACATTTAACCTAGTAGTTATATTTTATGTTTATCGGACTGACAGATTCTTTATATACTCTGTCAGATTCTATATGTAACTGGACACACACAGTATAGAAACTAGCTCTGTTTCTTCAAAAACTGACTGATCTAAATAAAAGTGAGCTAACCTTCATCTGGTCACCAATCTGCTCCTGAAATCATATATCTTTTTGCATCAGTGCTTTTCACTACCTTGGCATCAGCCAGATGCAACTTATCAGAATTGCTGCGTGGCACATCCCCAAGGTCAACAGAGGATAAAATCCCCATGTTCCTGGAAATGGAGCAGTTGGAATCTTCTGAAGAGGTTTAGATTTGAGTGTGCTTGTGCCTTCTGCAGAGCTGTGAAGTTTTGACTTCTTTCAAGTTCTGTGGAGGTCAATAAAACCAAAAGACTGAGTTTTTTTGTTTTTTTTTTAATGGATTCCTCCAGAAAGAAGGCAGCAAGATTGGTTTGCAAAGTACAGCAGATAAATGTACTGCTTGATTTCAGCTGGATCACCCACAATGCCTCCAGGTGCAGTGAAACTGTCCAGGTTCTTCATTCCCTCCTAGCAAGGTGGGTAATGCAGGAATGGGAGGCTGAATCATTGTATGCAGAGGGAGGTGGCCAAATCCTGCATCACCCAGCAGTCAGGAAGGTGCCGGGTCCCCCTGCACTCTGGAACCACTCCTCAGTGCCCATCTCTGCTCAAGCTTTCTTTGTCTTCCTTGGTTATGCTCCTCTCTTGCTCTCATTTCCACCTTTTTTCACTCCTGTACATTGAAGACCTTCTAGAGCTCTCATTTCCCCTCCAGGAGGGCTGGAGCAATCCCTTACCCCTGTCTGAGCCTGAACTTGCTCCAGCTGCAGAACAGTCAACAAAGGAGGGAGAAATCCAGCACAGCACTGGAATTCTGATCCCCAAACCCCAGGGTCTTACATTTGCTCTCCATTAAGTCACCTTTTCAAAATGTATCTTGGCAGTGTACAGGATATTCATTCATTTCTGGAAATTAAATGCTCATTGGTGACATATGAAAAAAAAAATATAACTCCTGAAATAGTTATTTCTTTTACCAAAGAGTCTTATTTTCTACTTTCACTTTTCAGTACTAGGATGTCACTAGCAATTATGATGGCCAGCTGGTTGTTACTCTCTGTTCTCTGCTATTTGTCATTATTTGTTCACTTGTTTGTGAATGAGCATGTTTGTATTGTGGACCCATTGCATGTTCATTTTTTCATGGGATATATTTATGTTTTTTGCAGTTGCCCAGTGTGACTGCACTTTTCAGGTGTGCACTTCAATATCAGATGATAGGCAGAAAGGAAATAATAATTCAGAATGAATAATTCAAGAACAGGTATCACATGCACACACTGTAATGGAGAATCCTGCTGTGTTGTGTCAATGTTCTTGTGTCCACTACAATCTTAGAGTACTTCTAAATAAAAACTGGGAAGACAACAACACATAAAAATAGCCTTCAATTCCTCATCTCTCCTACCACCACGGGCTTTATGTGCACACAGAACAGTAGGAACAAGGAATTAGGAGGGGATGCTAGGAACAGAATTTGCCCAAAAATTTTTATGCTTTGGTTTGCTTACTCAGTCACCCCAGAGTCCTATTGGCATCAGCAGCAGTTGTGCAGCAGCTGCATAATCAGGCATTTATTGAAGAGGTGGGGAGGACAAAGGACATGTGTTCCCAAATACAGAGGATGAAACAATTAGAAAAAGCATTGTATGATTTTGATGTGCAGCTGCTGTTCTCTCTTCTCTGTAAGTCTGATGAGAATGATGGTGAGGCTCCACCTCGAGTACTGTGTACAGGGTTGAGCACCTCAATACAGAAAGGACATTGAGGTACTGGAACAGGTCCAAAGAAGGGCAACAAGGCTGGTGAAAGACTTGGAGAATATGACCTACGAGGAGCCACTGAAGGAGCTGGGGCTGTTTAGCCTGCGGAAGAGGAGGCTGAGGGGTGACAGGACGAGGGGAAATGGTCCCACGTTGTGACAGGGTAGGTTCAGGTTGGATTTAAGGAAAAAATTCTTTACAGGAAGAGTTGTTAAGCACTTGAGTAGGCTCCCTAGGGTGGTGGTTGAGTCACCATCCCTGAATGTGTTAAAAAACCATGTGGATATGATGCTCAGGGACATGATTTATTGGTGGTCTGTTAGATGTAGGGTAGTATGGTTAAGTTGTGGTTGGACTTGAAGATCTTTAAAGTCTTTTTCAACCTGAGTTATTCTATGATTCTATGAATGCAGTGCTAGAAAAACTGATGACGTTGTGTGTCTTCTGGAAACCCAGCCTTACACAGTCCCCACCTTTGTTTGGCCTTTTGTGCAGATTCAGGCAATACAACCAAGCCAGGGACTCTTGTTTATATTCCACAAGCCATCTTGCCTTATTCTAAAACCATATGCAACACATATCTTGGTGCACATCAAGACATTTCCTTGCAGAAATGTACAGGTAAGTGAGATGAACACCCCCGCCAAACTCCATCTGGTTCAGTGCTAGTGACATTTATAAGCTCATCTTCCAATACACTGACCAAAAAAAAAAGAAGATTGAGAAGCACCCAAGTGATTCAGTCCATCCTAAGAGAAGGGAGATGAACAGCTCACTGGAAATGCCTCTTTCAGTGTGTCAGGGAGGATGTCCAGATAACTGCCTTGGGGTAGATGCTCGAGTTACAATGGCTAAATTGACTGAGGTTAATCCTGCTCTTTATTGCCACTCTGGATTTGAATAAATTGATCCACCAGGTATTAGACATTTTCCGTCTTTGTTTGCTACAATCCTCTGTTATCTGAAATCTCCTCACAGAGAATGTACAGATTGGGATCAAATTAACTTTCAATGCTCTTTTAGCCTTCAGCTTCTTAAAGTTCTTACAGCTTAATAAACTTTCCAAAAGTCAGACCAGCCCGCAGCTCTTCTCCGAATGCTCTCCCGCCTGCTATTAGCATGTTTTCTGCTACAGGTGGTGAAGGTGATGCTTCCCTCCAGCGCTCTCACCACTGCTAGTGAGATAACAGCTCCCTACCTCTAATTGGCATTTCCATCTTTATATACTTAATAATTTATTTAGCTCACATAGTCATGATGTGGCGCAGGAAGCTCACGGTGGCTAATTACCTGTTGTATTCCTGGGTGTTTTAAATGTAATCAGCAGTGCCTCCAGCAGAACAGATAAGAGTAGGTGGTGCATTTTCCCCTGACTCTTATATATCCTCCTTCTGCTATATAATGCAAAATGTGCATCTTGATGCAGTGAGGCAAGATCCTCCTACCCCATCCAGTGAGGCAAGAGCTTCTTCTGTCAGCCTCCAAGAACCTTCCCCTAGCACGAGATTTATGTGTGCAAATCCACTCAAATGCACTGCCATGTGGTTTCCATGATACCCATCTGGAAAAATCGGTGTTCACCTACGGAGCAGGCTGAACTAGAGACAGCCGGAGCCAGAATCTACAGATATCTACACACTTCCACAGCCCCAGGATTTACTGCCTGCTAGTTATAAAAGATGGGTGATCCCTGGAAACTGCAGCATCCCTGGAAACTGCAGTTTGGGGGAAAGGGGCAGGGTCAGTTTCTTGCTCTTGTCAAATACATCCTCCAGTGGGGCTCTCAGTAGCCAGATCAACTTTTCTGCCTCATCTGTCACACTAAAGTAACAGTGCTGTGAGCACTGTGAGTATAAATACATTTCAGAGCATTAAGTATTCATTTACTTCAATAACATACAGAACAGTGTGTAACTCCAGCTATGGCTAATGGTCATGAGAACTAATTTGAAGAAAGATAAGGAAGCACTAGCAAATTCCTTAATTTTTCACTAGTTTTGTTATCTAAACTTCCTAGACAATGTTTGCAGCAATCTAAATGGGAGAAAGGGACAAAGGAAATAAAGCAGAGATTGTCCATGCAAACACTGGAAGATCAGGACTTGTAATGGGAATTGGATTACTCATCACTACTCTAATGCTTAATGAACTCCTTTGCTGTTATTGTGCTTCTCTGTAAACCCTCCTTACAGCCAGCACTATTTTGTGGATTACAGGTTAAGCATATCTGTGTAACTGCTTCAGGTATTTTCACTCTTTGGGTTCTTTTTACTTTATGTATAACCAGGGAAAAGAGGCAACCTAAGCAACAGTCAGCAACTACTGAACCAAATTTATTTTTGATTTCCGTAGCACCATAGTCCGGTTGCATTTTTAATGCATTCACAAAAATCCACCCCCATTTTTATCATCTTTTAGTTGTATAGACAAACAGTGGGGCTCTTTGAGCAGGGACACCATTCTTGCTGTGAGCTTTCAGAGGCTCTACAGAAGAGTAAATTAGAAAAAAAGGAAACAAGTCAGTCCCCATCCACTCACGTAATTGTCTTTAAAATGTCCGAAAAATGTAAATGAAGTGAGTGTTTCTGTAGATTATTTCAGTTACTAACTTCAGCAGCGTAAGAGAAGTTTGAGAGCCTTTTTAGTGATTGGAGAGGATGAATTCTGGCCGCTTTCCAATCAGAATTTCTTTAGAATATTTCAAGTGAAATTGTGATCAAGACGAGCTGTTTGTGTTAAGTATGATAAAAGATTCTGTGCTCAGAGCTTCAGTGACTCATCACTTTCAAGAGAAGAGAAGTTGGGAATGCAGCAGAAAATAACATGCTGCCCTCATCTGCGTGACTGATTAAAATCTGTATTGCTAATCAAGCTAGAATATAGCTAATTACTTTAATTAATTTACTGTAATTTTTGATGAAACTCACTGCAATTACTTGCCCACATGCTGCTACATGATAGTAATGATTTTCAACAGGAAGCAGGCAGACTTTTCAGCGTGTTTCAGCTCTGCTGGCAGCATCACTTTAATGGCTGCAAGGAATTGGTCTAATACAGAGCTCGCCTCAGTGGTGTGATTAGCTCCTTTAACACACACAAACTTCCTTAGCCACGAAGGTTCCTTCATGCATAACCTACTCAACTTTGTGCCACAGCACCAGTCCTTCAGAAAGAAAAACTGTAGGCAGCCCTTGTGCCCTTTACATTTGAGCACACCGGTTCCTGCTCTGCCAGGTGATCACATGACCCTCAGAGCAAACCCATTATTGCTGTTACAGCATCTGCTCTAAATGGTCACGTCTCCACCTTAAAAAAAGCTGTGAAGCTCTTTGAAGCCTGATTAAGGGTACCAATACACACAAGCAAAAGGCAACAGATCACCCTTTGGGTAGTGAAGACAGGTGGCTCAAATATTCCCAGAGAGCTACTTGCTTCATGGCTTTCTGTCCTTTAAGATGGATGGTCACTTTCCACCATTTATTCCTTATGCTGCTGTGTGGAGATGACATGGTGCTGTGCTGATTAGCCTGTCTTCTTCAGCGTCACGTGTTGCAGGTTTGTCTCCTTGTTCTGTCTGGGATCATGTTATTACATGTCGCTGGACTAACATTATTGATATTTTTAATTGCTTGAGCTATATTTGTCACGCTCCTGCTGTTTAATGTTTTAAACCAGCTTCATCTCCTTAGCATTTCTGATTTCCTAGGAACTTTTTATGGCAAAATTTAAAGTCTTTTCAGAGGCTTTTTTTTTATAATTACACTCATAGATTTCTGTGTACAAGCGTTCATAGAATCATAGAATTGTAGACTCACCAAAGTTAGAAAAAACCCACAAGATCATACAGTCTTGTGTCACCAACGGTTCTCCCTAAATGATAGCAGTGGTCATGCAACTTTTCCAAAACCTTTTAAATTCTTGAAAATGGTTTGCTGATTCACACAAATATTCTCTCATGGCTTAAAGGATGGTAAAATGATGCAAACGTTTCTCAAATTTCAAAGCTTCTACTGTTTTGCTTTTGAGACTAGAACAACCATTTATCTGCTATCTTCCTAATGAACACACTGACTGTGTCTAATTGCTGGCCTTTTCTTGAACTGTGTGCTGAAAGATCAATATAAAAGCAAGGTCATACAAACATGTTTTATCACTTTTCTGATGGAATGCCTAATTGCTTGCTGCTGTTATCTGCAGTGAACTAATCAGCAACAGTGACAATAGAAGTAATAACGTGGCAGATCCTTGACCTCAGCTCTCAGTGCAAATAACTGCCTGACATTGCTACCATTTATGGTCACATTCAGCATTATTACATAAGATTTTGATGATTTGATTATCGTTTGGCAATCCATGGCATGCTGTTACTTAATGTAGAAATGTTAGCACACTCTAAAAGATCTTCTGCAGCCCTATAAAAGGATTATTACATGCAGCTTTTGTTTAATAATTCTGAGAATCATAAGCTGCTCTGTACATGACCTATGTAGTAGCACCAGCTTGTTCTTCCTTGAATTAGAAAGTAAGCTATCTGTTTCTTGATAACCAAAATATACGTTGGAGGTGACTTTCCAAGACACTGAAAGCAATGAGATTTTCATTTAGTATATGTGCTATTGAGTATATGTGCTATCTGGCTTCAAGACAATCTACTCAAACTATAGGAGAAAAATGAAAGTGGAAGTTGTTCAGAACTGGTTATTAGTATTTTACTAGCTTTCATTTCTTAGCATGTAGAGTTTGTTAAGCAACTGTCTTCAGATAATCATTTGCTCACTTTTCTACTAATTGCTGATTTCTGACAATTTGTTATCACATTCAAGTTAGTTAAATGAATTCAACAGTTTATTTAAAAGAAAAGACTTTTATGAAGTTGATAAATACAGCAGTCCCAGTTTGATGGGAAGGCTGAGAAATAGGTACGTAGATAATATTTATCATCTCATATCCAATGAATTTGCATGTGACAAGAACATACAGAGATAATTTTTGCAATACTGGGTTTGACCTACATAACAAAAGGAAAAGGAGAATACGTATGAAACAAAGTATATGTATTATTTATGCAACAACAAAGGAGTCAGCATCTACCAGCAATATAGAAAGGATTGTCTGGTCTTAGACTGAAGTGGGCATAAACCTCAGCTTCACATCAACAGCAAATTTCAAAAAATAGGAGAGAAGCACACAGCAACTTATGTATCTTGAATTGTCTAAGTGAAAATGATGAAATTCAAAACTAACCTTTTAAATTATTTGCATGATTATAGTACTGAGGCAAGTAGGCAGGAATCAGAGCATTAACCACTCTGGGGTGCTTGGTTCCAAGTCTGTTGTCTGTTTGTATTCCTGGTTTCCTTCCCTGACATCAAGTAGGAGCCCAAGCAGAAGGGATTTGCAATGCAAGATTAGTTTTATCATCTGACTCTTCTAGGAGCAGAAAGTGATTTCCCTAGGTTTGTTTTTAAGCAATGTCTGTTTTTACAGTTATGCAGTCCCTAGCAAACAGACAAGAATTTAGACAAAATCTTTTTAACAATATCTTTATTCTAAATGAATAAATTATGAAGATAATGGTAGATGTTACCAGATACTTTTAACAGACCAGATATTCCAGGACTTCAACTCCTAGGTTGCTTTCTCACAAAAGCTCTAACAGATTATTTCACTTTTTTTCTTATCTTTCTTTAAAAAACAAACAAAAAAGCTATTGGAGCTCTAGTTTGCCATACTTCATCTTGAACAAAAATGACATTCTAGCTAGGGGTTGTAAATAAAATCAGCCTCAAATGTGGCAGATTCAGTTCCGTTTATTACTGTAAGTAACTTCTATGGCAGAAGCCTCTGCCCAGGATCCTCCCACCGCCTCAACATCGAGCACTTTTGCTGAACTGTGGCCATGGTCACATAGCACAGCTGCCTCTGTTCAGAGCGAGCATCCCTAGTGAGGTGACAGAAGCAAGACTGCCTGTGCAGCTCTTAGAAAATACTGAATCAGAGGGCCTACCAAATGCAGATCCAGAGATAACATGTATTGTGTTTCAAAAGGTACTATCAAAGGAATTATTTCACAGCCTTTTTAGCCACCAGCAAAGTGGCTGTAGCTTTTTTTGTACAGCTACCGTGGATGTGCTTAGCTGTCTTCTAGCTTTTGTACTCAGCCAATATGTTTTTGTTTTCTTCCCTCTTTGTAAGAGGCTTGGCAGTCACTGGAAGAGGTGTGAAGTACTGGTGTTCTATAAAATATTCTACTTTTTGTCATAAGGACAATGCATCTCAGAGGAACTTGCAGCAAAAGCAGGCTGCACCATTTCATATGTGGAAGATAAAACAGACTTGCTTTCAGCTAACTCATTTCAACTGCATATAGGAAATAAGCACAGGCCTACCCTGCTGGGCTGATAGCTTTTCTGATCCAGGGCAAGCAGCACATTTCTGAAACTGTGACTCATGTGGCCTAACGTATGTGGTCACATACAGAGTAGACACAGCCCTGAAGAGAGAGGCAGCAGTTGGCGTTCATGACAGCATCCCTGCGCTATGCATCCTTGATGGATGTGGGGAGGAGTTTCACATCAACAGAACAAGGCAGATCACATTCATCTGTTCCACAGCTATAACACAGCAACAGGAAATCTGGAAAACGCTTATAGGCTGCCCTTGTGCACACTGCCTTAGTGTGATCAACCTGACTTTTTTTATCCATTATTGACTAATATTCCTGTATTAGCAAGACCATTTTTTATCACTGGTCTGGCTTTTGATTCTTCAACTTAGAATAATATCTTGTGCTGCTCCCTGGCTTGCACTTAGCTGAGTAGCAATAAGGATTTCCTTGCTGCTTGTTGCTGCTTGATATCCAGCTGTTAAAAGCCTGCTCCGGCTGCTCCACCTGCAGATTCTCACACGGACCAGTAGGCGTGGAAGGGTCCAGTTCATGCACCTCAGCAAGGACCTGGAGGAACCACCACAATGGCTTAAGCTCAGCCACTTTGCAGGCTGCTTTTTTGAATCTGTGCCGGTGTTTGGGCTGCAGGAGATACATCCACCAGGACCTGGACTCAGACCACACAGGCCTTAGGACAGCCCTCAGATGGTTTCCATACTAAAGAAGAAATCAACATTAGTAGGGCTACAAAAATCTATACACTACATGGTGAAGGAAAGTTATTCTAAATCAGAGTGGATGTTCCTGAGATTAATGATTTTTTTCTTCCTGCCCTTACACAGCACTGCAAGCCCTCTATGCATCAGCTAGCAGTACGTATAACGGATTCCAGACTTCTTTAGCCATAATAATATTCTGTCTATACATGGCCCTTCTTGTCTCAAGTAAATAATGAAATGGACTGCTACAACAAGATGTTTAAACACCTTGGGGATGGTTCCAACCACCATATTGGCTCACTTGATCTTTTCTCTCTGACATCTCTGTCTCAGTTACTGGTTTTATAGCCAATCTACAGTAATTAAACTGAACATGAAATGAAATGATAAAATATTGAGAATTTATATATATATATTTTAATCCAGGGAGACCCCACTTTGCTTTACAAACTGTATGCTAGTACTGCCACTGTTCTTGGGATACTTGCTTATGCTGGCAGTCCTCTGCAAGAAGGAGACAAAATACACTGTTGCTTTGGTTCTGAGTTGGGAGGGACCGTTAAAGGTTATGTAGTCCAACTCCCCTGCCATGAACTGGGACATCTGCAGCTAGGTCAAGCTGCTCAGAGCCCCATCCAACCTGACCTTGAATTTCTCCAGGGACAGGCTATCCACCACCTCTCTGGGCAGAATGATATGCAAGATATGCAAGTATCACATTCCTGTTACCACACAGTACTAGAGTGAAGATGTTTTTTAACTGTATTATGAAAAATGTTGTACAGGAAACTAAAACTTTGAAAACTTTTGTCATCATGAAACCCTGTGAACTTTTTTGGCTAGCATTTTTAACAGCATGCAAGTTATATATCCTGTAATATAAGCATATCTCAAAGGAGTAAAAAAATCTGTTTTGCATTTCTATATAATATTTTACTATTTTTGAGCAGAAAGAAAGCTCATTTATAAATTGGAGCTGTTCTTATGTTATGACACCAACTGTATATACTGTGTATTTGTGAGGTGTTAAAAAAGAATGTTTATTTTCTTTGTGGTGGAAAAAAATAGGGACGTTTGATGCTTTAAGTCAATTTTATAAAGTGGAATCTTGCTGTTAGCAGAGCAGATCAGGAGGTTGTTGTCATCAGGAATAACTGAAATTCAAGTATAAAATACAAAACTAAAAGAGACTTATAACTCAGCAGTCTTAAAAGCAGTGATGGAAATGATAAATCTGGTAACTCTGGTGCACTCCTTCACTGACAGAATGACTAGATTTTGAGAAGACAGTACTGAGATCATTTATCAAACGCAGACCACAGCAGAAACAGACTTTGAAACTAAACCTATTCATACATATATTGCAAAATTTCCATATTTTCATGTATATAACCTGCAGATTATCTAATGGAGAAATAAATAGCCAGGCTACCTACACTTATTCCCCACAGTCTTAGCATGCGCTGTAGCACGCAAGACTTTATTTTCCTAAAAGAGCTCCCTATTTAAAAACCTCTTCCACACAGTAATCACTTTGCCTGTGATCATCTCTGCCTCCTGCTCTTTCCTCTGTATTTTCCTGTGTCAAGCATAGACTAAGACATGCATGAATTTAGCTAAAGGGCTGTGAGTTTTCAAGTGCTGCAGGTTATAAGCTTGAAAATATGGTATCTTCTGCTCTGTCTTACATCCAGAAATACAAGGGATAAACACAGATTTGCTAAGGAAACAGTTATTTCTTTCATTGAACATGAAAGGAACTAGAAAAAAGTAAATAACTTTATGGGAACTAATGGGAGTATAGACAGACAGTGCAGTAGGGAAGGAGTCAGGGTTACTAGAGTGATTTATCAATGCTCATCTCCTGCAAACACAGGAAAAAGAGCATGTGATATGCTCACCTGATCCTAACATACATTCTCCGCTTAATGCTTACAAAATAAAAAAAAATAAAAAAAAAAAGAAAGAAAAAGAACAACAAAAGTCAGTAAAGGAAGGTGATCAAGAATTCTTCAAAAATTACTGGATAGTTTCTTCTCATATAGCAGAACTGCCAACTGGTATAACTGAGTCTAATATTTTAAACATGAGTACATATATTTACACAGTCATTACACTTCTATACACACACACACATGCACACATGTATTAAGCTAAAAATACAATCAGTGTATGATTGAAGTGTGGGTTTTAACCTGAATGACAGTTCTGACTAAAGACTGGGAATTCCACATGCAAAAAAGCAGCAGGGATTGAAAGAAGAAAAGAAAAAAAAGAGGAAGAATAGAAAAGAAGAATGCTTATATATATGTACTATCTTAAGTGATACCATTAGGATTCTCCCATTTGGACAAGACCTGATAAGTCTAAGCTGCATTATATACACCCTGTACTGACTGCTATGACAAATGAGCTCCTCTTTCCCTGATCCTTTTCATCACTAAGTTTTCTGTCAACTACAAAAAATCTTCAATGATTTTCACACTAGATTTACATTTAAAATTGAGGAACTTATGAAATTAAAGCACTGTTTCTAATATCATCCTGTTTTCTGCAACTTCCCAAATGTTTCAGATCAAGACCAACATTGTAACTTTACATGCTTTATGATGTCAGAATTGCCACCACCTTTTACACCCTGCTCATTTGTGGATCACTTTATTTTGACAAAACTCCACTCTCAGGAACACATCGAAAACATACTGGTGCACCCTCTTCCCCCAAGTCGAGTGTGTACGCTGTGTAGAAAACTCATCTTGACACACAAAAATAATGACCTGCCCCACTTGACATCTTATTCAGAATATCATATTATTCAGGTCTCTTCCTTTGATTTTTTTTTTGTTTGGTAAAAACAGTCAAAAATCATCTTGTGACAATTTGTCCCATGGTCATCAGTCTTTTGTTTCTTGTCTTTGTATTTTATGTTCTCACTGCTTCTGAATCTATATCCCATTTGGTCTTGTTGTGGGTTGTTTTTGTTTTGTTTTGTTTTGGTTGCATTTAACTTTACAGTAGCCTACTTGTGTCATCCTGTCAAATAAGATTAAGCTATGCTTTTTCAGCTATGCATATAAAAAACTAACCTGGTTTTCACGTTGTTTCTGTGTCTCATACCCCAAAACTGAATTGTGACATCTCATATTGAAGCAAGTGTTGCTATTTATACAGTCTTTTAAAACTAGACCAACAGACATGTAGATGATGCTAGTCAAAAATTAAGTTTATAATGGTTGATGTAGAAACAACAATTTATAATTTATTTATACCACAGAGTAGAATTTTTGAATGGTTTAGGTTGGAAGGGACCTTTGAAACAACCTGGTTCCAAGCTTACTGCTGTAGGCAGGAACACTTCCCACTAGATCAGGCTGCCCAGGGCCACATTCAGTCTGACCCTGAGTGCCTCCAGGGATGGGACTTCCACAGCTTCTGTGGGCAACTTCTGTTGCACTGTTCCAGTGCCTCATCTCTCTCAGAGTAAAAAAAAAAAA
The DNA here is from genome assembly GCF_038088225.1 of Cyrtonyx montezumae. Taxonomy (NCBI): domain Eukaryota; kingdom Metazoa; phylum Chordata; class Aves; order Galliformes; family Odontophoridae; genus Cyrtonyx; species Cyrtonyx montezumae. The sequence goes on along the minus strand of NW_027072034.1, from coordinate 93,555,535 downwards.
TCATAATATCTAAACAACATCTACTCTCTTTAGCTTAAAGTGAGTACTTGTCCTGTGCTATATTTCTCTGAAAATGAATGCAACTTTCCTATAGTTACTCTTAAGGTACTGGAAGGGCCTCAATGAGGTCCCCCCAGAGCCTTCTCTAAGCTGAACAAACCAAGTTCCTTCAGCCTTTCTTCATATGAGAGGTACTCCATTCCCCTGAGAATCTTCATGACCTTTTCTGGATCCATTCCAACAGTTTCTTGTCATGTGCTGGGTGCCCTAGGCCTGGATGCAATGCTCCAGATGGGGCCTCACAAATGCAGAATAGAGGAGGACAATCACCTCTCTTGCCCTGTTGGCCACCCTTCTCTTGCCAAGCTTACAATTGCCTTTTCAGGCTGCAGGTGTACAATGTCCAGCTTTTTGTCCACAAGAACCCCAAGTACTTCTCTGCAGAGCTAAATCCATTTGTCACCCAGTCTAGGACTGCCCCTACCCTAGTGTAGCTCCTTGTACAAGCCCACTCCTTAAGCTTGTTCAAGTCACTTTGGATGGCATCTTTTCCTTCTGTCATATCAACTGCACCCTCATCTTAGTGTCATCTGCAAATCTTCTAAGGCTGCACTCAATCCTACTGTCTATGTCATTAATGAAGATAGTAGATTAAACTGGTCCCTGTGCAAATCTCTGAGGAACACTCCTCATTACTAATCTCCACCTGGACATAGAGCAGCTGACTGCAATGCTCTGGATGTGGGTATCCAGCCAAATATTTATTCACCAAATAGTCCACCCTTCAAGTCCACCTCACTCCCACTTAGAGAAAAGGATGTTATATGGGAGTAGTAAAACTGTTTACCATTGAAAAGTGGCAGCAACTTTTTCTCTGATAGAACAGTATTATAAGATGATGTAAGATATTCCAGAATAACAGATCACTCCTAAGCAGTAATTACATAAGACAATTCATAATATAAAGAATTACGTCTTAGGTACTCAAATGGTACCCCACGCCCTGAATTTGCAGATGCTTCCAAACGCAAATGACTGTTCACACTACAAAGTAACAGAGTCAAAAAATACATCACAGTATGGCTTAATTTACTTACCAGGCAGATGTACTCTGAAAAGACATCAGGGGTGGGCTTAAAGCATCTCCTTTTAGAGTATGTACCGTCTGCGATGTCTGAGGCTGTGGCTGAGGCTGAGTTTGAGGCTGTGTCTCTGACTGAGGCTGAGTCTGTACTTGGCTTGGATCCTGAGCAGGGTTAATCCATCGGCTCTGTCCTTGTGTCATCCACTTTCCCTGGATTCCCCACCGTGCTAGGTAAAATTTGCAAATATCATAGTTCATTGAAGAGTAATATAAAAGGTCCAGTACCAGCAAGATCACCACAAAAAAACCATAGATCCACACCCCTAACAGTGCGCTGTAGTTGCTGTGAAAGAAAAGAAGGGAAAACAAGTCAGGTAATAGCTCACTCATGGTCACTGTATTAAAAGTTATTTGTTTTTTTTTTTTTTAATTATGTAAGTATAATACATGGAAAACAAAATTTTTCTTTTAAAGTACATAATTAAAAATTATAAACAATGTGTGACATGGGAGGCATTTAAAAGTGAAGACTCTCTGTCCTGTAAACATTTTGATTTCTCTCTCGTGTACACATATACCAATGTATAAATGCAGTCTATGATTAACACCAGTGCATTAAATGAGACCACATATGAACGATTGATGATGTTAGGTGTGAGAAAGAAGAGCAACGAGAGCGAACGGACACCTATTTTGGCCTATGACCACTACTTCCCCGCCACTGGTTCAGCCCAGTTCCCTGGAGTCTCTGCCCAGGCTGAGGGATATGGCTGCTGCTTCCCCCTTCACAGGTTCAGCCATTATCAAAACCAAGCATACATTCCAGAGTCACAGACAGACTCCTCCAGCCAAGGGCTGCTTTCACAGCTCTTAAACACAGCACTCATACAGAACATACACAGGCAGCCCAGTGAATTTATACTGCCCTTTCTCCTGCACGTGCCCTCGGGTTTGCAGTTATGTGGCACACTCCTAGTTTGGTCTCCCTTGGATTGCAGTTGTTCCACCTGCAAGGTTCATACTTCCTTGAAGCAGCTCCTGTAGCTCATCAGCCTAACAATGCCCGTGACTGAGAAGTTTGTTTCTTGTGATGCCTCCATCAGATAACCCTACTGGAATAAACATTCCTACACTCTTACCTGCTCTCATATGTTAGTGTGACTGACCAGACTTGGTGCCCATCACTGCTTCCTTGTCTTATTATCTCTTGTTTCATTGAAAGAGGTCCTTGACTAGATACCCTTAGAAGAGCAGACATTCTCTTTCTACATAAACTTATGAACAGGTCCTATGTTTTATTCTGCAAATTCCCTCTCCAAGAGAGTAACCTTTCTGGAAGCAAAAAGACATTTATATGAGTAAGATTAACCATATGGAAATATGCTGTAATCAGTGACCCTGAGGAGATTTCCACTACTGAAAATAGTCACTGCAGACATGTATTACAAACTTCCTGTCTTAAAAATTGTTTAATGTGCTTGGACTTGCATTCAATTTTACGACTAATTATTGTTAGATGCAGCAAGTGCTATTACAGGTAGTCTCTCAAGTGCAACTGCTAAAGATCCATTAGTTTGCTGGTAGTAAATTTAAGAAGGAAAAATACTGACAAGATCTTGCTATACTATGCATTCAATAGGAAGAAAAATAAGTACTACATTTATATGTACATGTTGCTGTAGCTATAGGGTGTATATGGGTAAAGGAAGTAAAAATTATCAGCTGTTTGTATGGTACACAGAGCTTTACAGCTAAGACAGACAAGTAAAGTTATTAAAAGAAAAGAGAAAAGAAAGGTTGAGAACTGGGAGATCAAAAAGGGGAATAGGTGCTAAAGTTCTGCAGGTGATGCAGTACTAAAAGTAAACAATGACTATCAGCAGTAAATGCAATGTGGATTGAAAACTGTGAGTGAGAAAGATGAGGTGAGAACAGAGAAGGAAAGAAACAAGTAAGAATGAATTTGTTAGGTGTACAGGAAAGAACACTGATCTAGGTCTAAAAGCTTATGTAGAAGTTGGTGTAGAGACTATAGAAATGAGCAAGCAGAAGAGATACTAATAAAAAATGTTACTAGGCATACAGTCATGGGGGAAAGTGAACTCAAAGTAATGGCAATCAGTAATCTGAACTAACACGACGAGAATCAAATACAAGCTCAACCGTGCTTGTTCATAGACACTTGGGGAAACTTTGAGGGAATTGTATTTCATCAGGACATTGATCAAACCTGAAGTGTTTTGTGAAGAAAAAAGGCTGAGAACACGTATCGTAGAGACAAGTCAGAAAGAGATTTTGACAGCTTAAATATATGTCCCAAACTCTTCCAAACCTAAAACTTTTCAAGCTCCTGCTTTGAACATTTATTTCTGTTTAAACTTTTGTATGGCTCTTTCATTTTATACTTAAATAAATAAACAAATCAGTATTTGAAACAAGAAATTGTATGAGAAATTAGAATTTTAATTTCTGCTGCTGCCTGTGAGCACATAGTGAGACTGATTCCCCTCTTCAGCAAATAATCTTTCCAGTAAACTGATAAATACACTTAGATTTTAAGGTTCTGTAGCAAACAACTGTGAGTAAGGAGAGGAAGGTTGGGGCTATTAATTGCCTGTGTAACTGCAGGATTATGCTACCCGAGGATTTCAAACTTTTCAGTAAATTCCTAGAAGGATTGGAAGTAGACAAAACATAGTGCTTCTGAGAGCCCTTAACTGAAAAGTCAGAAAGAAATCCACTGTGACAAATCCTGTCCTTCTGCATCATTCCTGCCAACAGGGTCTGTGTTATGAATATGTGAGCTGCGTTTGATCCACAGTAAGAATGGAAATATTATAAAGCATTATTTTTATTTGGGCAGCAATTTGAGAGGGAGGAACATTTCTCATGGTTACTTCAGAAGAATTCATTACTATTTCAAGCATTTCGTTTTACTCATCAGAATTTTGGCTAGTGAAAATAAGAGTTATTTTGAGTGTTCCAATTTAAAGCAACAATTTATTAATCATGCCATATATGAATTCTCCATCTGTTCCTTCTAAATAACATCTGTTCCTCACAAGTACAGAAACAAAAGTGCCTTATTTAACTTAACAGACAGTGGGACAACATCAGTATCAAAGGGGCCTTGTGAAAAGTCACAAGCAAAACTAATAGTGTGCTTCATATACAGAAGGAAATGCTGTATTTGATTTTTTTTGTTTCTCAAACTATTAAGTTGGTAGAAAATACTAATTTTGCTAATGTTTACTAACTACTTAATGTATTAATTTAAAACTTCCCTACAAATTGAAAAGATCCCTTAATTAGATAATAAACAACATTACTTCTGTACCACTGGATAACAGTAGAGCCAGAGATATGGCAAAGAACTGGGGATCAAAGCTCATTTCACTGAGTGAGCTGAATGATTTAATTTTAAAAGTTTCACCCTACAATCTGATTTTTCTGTATTTTTGTGCAGAAGTTTCATTTTAATTAAAAATAAGTCTGAATGGACTCCATGACAGTCAAAATTCCAGCTAGTAGAATTTGTTCCTTCACTGGGACAGTCAAGTCTAATAAGTTGATTCAGTGAGGTTGTGTCTCCTTCTCCCCTTCTCCAGGCGAAAAGCTTGTCTTCACCTCCTAATTCTTCTGCTGTCCTGGTAAGTAATTTGGGAGCTTCCCTTTTAGCTTCAACACAAGGCTTAGCACTGTAATGCTGGAAGACACTTCCAAGGCTATGCTGCGCAGTCCTCTTCTGTTGCAGGCCCACGAACAGAAAAACTGAATCTGGAGTAAAGTTACACAGTCATTCCCTCCTTCCGTGTATGTGAAACAGAATAACTCGTGGATCTACCACAAAAGCTTAGGGGCTCTTTATTTCTTCATCTTTTACACAAATAGAGCTTTATTTGCTATAGAACTGATGCAGAGCATACTTATGTAAAGATTTGCTCTGGCTTCAAGAAGCCTTGAATTGGGCTCTGAGGAAAATAAGTGCTTTTTTACCCATCTCATCCTATTCCGTGTACAAAATCCTACACAGATCTCTGACACCCCTACAAAGAAGTGAAAATAGACAGATGATGTTATTATTTTTATCCATGCAATTCCTTCCATCTAATTTATTAACAATTTGACAGAGATAGCAAACAGGTTTTGGATTAAGCTGCTTTTTAGAAGAGTTCGTTGGTTTTTTTCTATGGTGCACATGAACAGAAAATAATTCATTAAGGAATTTGAGCTTAAAAATCTCAACAAATCAAAACAATTGTGAGCAGAATTCTACAGCTGCAGTATAAATGCGGGCAGATGGCCATGGAAACTGGTTCTTTCCCTGTTCTAGTTAAAAAGGACTGTTACTTGCAGTAGCAACACATTTTAAGTGTTGCCCCAAGCAAATACAAGCTTACCTCCTTGCAAATTCCTTGGTACTTCTATTACTGAGGAAACCTCTGTACTTTTTATGTGCACATTAGAATAGAAAATACCTGAAGATATTTGTCCCACCTTCTATTTTCCTGAAGAATTCACCGCTGCAGTACCTAAGAGGTCTTCCCAGCTAGATTACATCTTTTTGGAACAGTTGGTGGTGGAAATGAAAATTTTATGTATTTATTTATCTTTGCTTTGTTGTAAAAAAAATTTTCTGGGAGATATTTAATCAAATGCCAGCTCTGCAGGGGACGTGCCGCACATGGAGAAAGATACTGCTATCCTGTTCTCACATTGCTTTTGCTGCATTGTTGTAGTGTGCACTGCTAAAGCCATTCAACTCTGAAAAACTGGAATAAGAGATAAGAAAAAACACAGATGCATTACTGACTGCCAGTGCTATTCCAGTGTCAGATCAAGGACTCCTAACACAGTACTGCTGCTGATTCCTGTCAGAACATGCATAATAAAAAAATTGAGAGAGGATAAATACAAGACTCAGGTTAGTGCTATTTTTAAGAACAATCAGATAACTTATCAGACAAAGGGTATGGAAAAACTTGGGATGGCAGAACCTTTTTTGTCTGTTAGACATCACTGGTATTGCTATCTTCAATACTAAATGAATAGGTAACATTTAAAATATTATAAACTGATTAGTCTGCGCGATTGCAAAGACACAGACCAGTATTGTGTGCTTAGCAAAACACAGAAATATTTAGTTATGGAAACATAAGTAATGTAAATAAACCTGCTATGGTTACTCTGTGCGACTATAGAAGACAAATGTGGTTTTTCAGCTATGCCACAACAAAGGAATTGCGTACGACTTCATTAATTTTTCCCATCAATTGCCTGATAAAACAAGAGATGTGTTTTGATGATCACAAGAATGGCAGATGAGAAAAATAAACCGAATAATACTAATACTGAATCACTCTTCCCTTAAAATAATAATCCATTTTTTTTCAGTTCATTGCTACTCCCATATCCTAAATCATTCATTCTCTCCAGCCACAGTACAATAGGTTTCACCAGAATATTTTTTCAGTGGTGTGTGAAATTAGATCTAAATAGCTGACTTAACAGGATAGTGAATCCTGAATGTATTAGAATCTAACCAAAGTTAAATTACATACGTTAAATAAAGTCTGAGTGTGTTGTTTATTACGATGACCTTAGTGCAAGCATCTAGGCTTCACTTCTTTCTGCTCCTCCACAGCACATTAAAATCATTAGAAAGTCTACCAATCAGTGAGCTCAGGATGAGGAGATTCTCTGTCTCTTTACATTGGAAGATTTTTAATAGATGGATTTATCAGAAGTAATAGCCCAGAAAGTTACAAAAAGAGAATACTGGTTTCACTCATTCATTTCTCTAAACTACATCTCCAAAAGCTTTTTTATTGCATTTAACATGTTCTCACACACCTTTGTGAAAGATCAGCACACAGCTATTGTCCACAAGAAATTCTATACTGAAGACACATAAGTTGCACACTCTTCAGGTGATTCTCAACAACTTGTACTGACAAACACTACAGAGACAGCCTTTTCTCCATCACAACTTCATGAAGTGGCTTCTAAAGAAATGATTGCTAGATTAGAACTAAAATAATGCTTACACTAGGCTCTAAGTATTTTAATTAAAGCAAGATCCCATGGCCTGTAGAATACCAAATAACCTTATTTCACATTGATGAAGTGTTCACGCATCACAGCCCTGAAATAGATATAACTCTATGTTTATTTCTGTGGCTGCATGCATATCTGTGTACATGCACATATGTGAATGGGCATGCAACCAAGAAGGCAAGTGGCAGAGATATGTTTCACATCCCAGGGGGTATTTTGCAATCATCATTCTTTTACACTACATACACTACAGGTTTCTTTATTCTATGTGGTTGTTGATGACACCTGTGAAGTTATAGTATGCAATTTCTACATCTATAAAGGATTCAAACATCAGAAGGCAGAGCTGTAGGAGAGGTGTTAGGGAAGACAACACTGAGCTGGCCGCTGCTTGCTGCAGTTAAAACCAAAAGGAGCCAACATCAGTATTCCAGCTCTGCACCTTGTCCTATATGGATGAATGACAACAAGCTGACCAAGGGCTGCACCAGAAAACAAAACACTGAAATCCCTGTAGTCACCAAAAATCAATAGGCTGGAATGCCAGTTGTCTTTAATTTGCCCCTTCCTTGCCCTGGAGGGCCTGGACACCAGAATAAAACATCAGGAGAAGGCAGACAGATCAGAATGTGACTAGGAGTTTACATCAGCAGTTAAGTGGCCCTCTGCACCAAGAGAAATCACAGTGGATTAGTGTGGCCAGAATACCAAATACTAAATACAAGACAGATCACAAACGAGTATTTTGTCATCATAAATAAGTGATCAGTAACAAACATCTGCTTCATGATTAGTTTCTTATGAAAACAAAACAAAACAAAACAAAACAAAACCAACTGATATTTAAACTAAGGATGGGTCCCAGAATGACATGGAAGTATCTCAGGTAACAGGCAAGGAGACCACACAGTGTTTGTATATCAGCAAATAGATTCTTTTCCCCAAGATCAGAGATTGCAAGAGGTTTACATGTGAAATACTGGAGATCCAATATAGGGTTGACATGGAAAAAAACAGCTCCCTCCCACTTTCCCCATGGACGTGGTTTTGAGGTATGTTATTACAGATGTACATTTAAATATAGTTCAGATAAGACTGAAGCTGAGGAGACACTGTTGGTTTGTAAATTATATATATCTTTATATCTCTTGTATTTATATGCAGCTTTTACTTATATACTGTCCAAACAATGTTTACAGTAGGCACCAAAGAAATGAAAGCAAAGCTAAAATACTGTTTCTTTTAGGAGTTCTGTAATAGAAAAAAACTTTTCAGCAATGTTTCTGTGTGCATGTGATTATTTTAATCACTCCCATCATTAAATACACCTCAGACTACATTAATATACAAGAGTGAAGAACACTTAAAACTCATGTACTTACTTATGCATATATCCATCTGCGTTCCCTGTTAAGTTCATCTGCATAACAGTCTGAAACTCTGTCTCATTGCAGCAGTATTTAAATACTGTGTTGTTATGGTGACAGCAAAAGATGTAAGATTTATTGTCAGAAAGACGGGGGCAGTGAAAACCAAAGTGGTAGCGTCCTTTGTAGTCTGTATATGGCTCGCAGACCCGAAAATGTGCGGACAACGCTGTAAAAAAAAAAAGAGAACATGGGCTTTGTGAGTCATTTCTGTTATCCGTGCACTATGAACTATAGTTTTTCATTGGTTAAGCTTAAGAAACTGTTCTTTGATTTCTGAACATGTTAATATTTCTGAACTTTCAACATTATGACATTTTACACTAATAAATATAGCATTTAGCATTTTGTTGTTTTTTGGCTTTTACTATTGCTATGATTCCAATAGCTATCTTTTCTTTCAAGGGAAGAGAAGGACTGGATTGGCCCATGCCAAGAAACACAAAAGTACTTAGGAAAACATCTTCATAGTGCACACATTAAATACACAGATATCCACAAAGACCCAACAGTCTTCATGTTTGATTTTCCAGTGATGAATTCATAAGAACATAAAGCTGATGTAAAAACTGTAACAAAAGTTTGAAGATGCTTGTTCTACAGTCACTGTTATTGACAGAAGTCTCTCCCTATAAAGGTAACTCTTTGATAAGGATTATTCTGTGAGATTTAGGAAGTACAAAACAGTTCAACAGATCTGAACAATTCTCAATTTGCAATGAGACAGAACTAACAGAAATACAGTTACTCCTGGGAATTCTTACAGGTCTTCTTTATTAAATTCTCATATAAAGTGTTTATTATACCTCTGAGAACCCTTTTGCCACGATTGTCAAAATGATTTTATCATTGCTTTTCCTAAAACAAACAAACAAACAAAAATGAACAAACAAACCAACAAAAAAAAAAAAAAAAAGGAAAGCTCTTCCATTGTGGTTGTTAATCATATACATGTGAACTCTTTGTACATCTGAAAAGTCTTGTACAAGAAAAGCTCCATACACTGCCACCATTCTAACTGATTCAGATTTTGGGAAAGGTCTTGAAGCATTTAAGGCTACATGTACCACAGAGTGCCCAAAGGCCTTCCACTCTGAAGAGAGCAAAATATAGAAAGCAAGAATCTGAATACAGAAACACATGTTTTTACTCTGATTAGAGAACAGAGACAACAATGAAGCTCTGGGCAGCTATGGTTTATGAGGCTGGAAGAATTAACTCTTGTGACTTGGTGTATGATTTGCATATCTGTTTATCAGTACATGAGGATACACATAATGACTTGCATGGATTTAGGTTAACTATACAGCATCTCTGTTGACTGGAAATCATGTTTTCTCAACATTATTTTCAAGTTTCTCACACTCTTTTTCTGTGGACCTCGCCAAATTTTAATGATCATTGCAGTGGAAATGACTTCTCTATTTATGTGTATAGAGGGAGTACAGAACAAATAAAAGAGCATTAAACAGAGCACTAAACTGAGGAGAAAACAAGGTCATGTACTCCCCTCTGAATGAAGTAAAATCACTCTAAACATTTTACAGTCTGAAATATGTACTTTTTTTAATATCTAAACTGAGGCCTGAAAAATTGCATGAGGATCTCATGAAATCTACAGCAGTGCAGGAATTTATTTGCATCTTCTCATGCCAAGTTTATTTTTTCAGCTACCTGAAACACAACCTTTGGTATTAAGACGTGTGGTTAGAATGCAAACTTAGGTTTTGTAAACAAAAATATCTCAAGGAAAAAAACAAAACAAAACAACAAAAAAACTCCAGCAAAACAGATATCTATTTGGATGAGGGCCTCCAAGGACAATCAAACATAAAATCTGGTTCGCCCTCTATGAAAGTTCCTATCTCCACTAGTCTGTATTTCTACTGATTGAAGATCTCACAGCAGCTATCCTCCTAAAACTGACCTCAGCTCCATTCCTAAAATTAGTTAAGATGAACCTAAGCTCTAGTATTAGTAAAGCACAGTATATTCAGAGAAGTAATCTTAGATATGGATTGGTATGATAATGCAACTATTATGTGTGTCATGAACACACACACACTTGTCATTATTACTTTAACAACAGAGAAAATTCCTTCATGGGTGATGTCAGTCAGAAATTGAAGTGCTTGTGGAATGCTGTGATTTTCAAAGGAACACAGATACTGAGAAAATTAACTACGCATCTGTTCTTGGCCCTGCTTAGAAAAAGATCTGTTTTCCAAATATATATAACGTGTACAGGATTTTTCTTTCTTTAGACTTAGGTGACCCTCTGTAATTCTTACAATAAATGTGCAAGTTCAAATTTTGTAGCAACATCCACAAAGCAGGTAAACACAATGACATGTATTTGTTTGAACAATACTAACTTCTCCCTCTCCCTGTCCCAACACTTTAATTATCATAGCAGTAAAATGTAAGGGTTCCATGACTGATACAGATTTGAAAAATCACGATGTTTGGCCCAACCTCTGCCCAGGTAGGGCCATCAAAGAGCTGGAGCTGAGAGTGATGTCCAAACAGCTTCTGAAGATCTCCAAAGAGGAGGCTTCACAACCTCTCCAGTCAACCTGTGCCAGGGCTCTGTCAACTGCACAGGATGAAATTGCTTCCTAGTGTTCATAGGGAATCTCCTGTATTCTAGTTTGTTCCCATGGCCTCTAGTCCTGACATCAGACAACCCTGAAAAGAGCCTGGCTGTGTCGTCTTTGCATATTCAGATATTTATATACATAGAATCATAGAATCATAGAATAGAATCATAGGGGTTGGAAGGGACCTCAAGAGATCATTGAGTCCAACCCCCCTGCCAAAGCAGGTTCCCTACACCAGGTCGCACAGGTAGGCATCCAGGCGGGTCTTGAATATCTCCAGGGAAGGAGACTCCACAACCCCCCTGTGCAGCTGTGCCAGTGCTCCGTCACCCTCACCGTAAAGAAGTTCTTGTGCACATTCGTGCGGAACCTCCTGTGCTGCAGTTTCTGTCTGTTCCCCCTTGTCTTGTCTCCACACACTGCTGAAAAGAATCTGGCCTCACCACTTTGTCTCCCACACCTCAGATATTTATAAACCTGGATCAGGTCCCCAGTTCACTTAGCCTTTCTTCATAGGGGAGATCCTCCAGGCCCTTCACCATCTTTGTGGCCCTCCCTTTCCAAGAGATCCCTCTTTTTTGTACTGGGGAGCCCAGAACTGGACACAGTACTCCAGATGAGGCCTCACCAGGGCAGAGTAGAGGGGGAGGATCACCTCCCTTGACCTGCTGGCCATGCTCTTTTTAATGCATCCCAGAATGCCATTGGCCCTCCTGGCCACGAGAGCACACTGCTGGCTCATGGTCAACCCGTCGTCCACAAGGACACCCAGGTCCCTCCCCTCAGTGCTCCTCTCCAGCAGGTCATCCCCCAGCCTGTACTGGTGCATGCAATTATTCCTCCCTAGGTGCAAGACTCTACACTTGCTTTTGTTAAATTTCATCTGGTTTCTGACTGCCCAGCATAAATTCTGACTGCCCATACATAAATGAGACTGCCCTGAGACTTCTTCTGTCTAGGCTAAACAGTCTCAGCATTTCCTGATATGAGAGATACTTCAGAAATTTCTTCATTCAGTGAACTATTGTTGGTTTCTTTCCATTATCTCTGTCTCTCTCTTGTAAAGAGGAACCTAGAGCTGTACACATTATTCCTGATGTGGCCTCAGCAGTGCTGAGTAGAGGGGAAGGATCACCTTCTTCAACCTGCTGGCAACACTCTGCAACCATTATTAGCCATCTTTACTACAACAGCACTCTGCTGGTTCATGTTCAACTTGAAGTACAGCAGGATGCCCTGGTCCTTTTCTGCCAAGTTGCTTTCCAGCTGGGCAGCCCCAGCATGCACATGTGAATGTTCCTGCCTAGTGGCAAAGACTTTCATTTTCACCTGTCTAACTACGCAAGGTTCCTGTTAGCCCAGTTGTCCAGCTTGTCCAGGTCCCTCTGGAAAGCAGTATGACCTTCTGGCCTCTCAGCCGCTGCCCACTTCTATATCATCAGTAAACTTTCTGGGGGTGCACTCTCTTCCATCATCATTTTAGTTTTAACTATGCACATTTATTCTTATTTATTTTTATTTTAAGCTGAGACCTATTACATGGAAGAAATTCATAAACCAAACAGAGCATTTCGCTAATTTTTTGATTTCCAAAAAGACCAGGAGCTTGATTCAATTAAACACAAGACTCTGGTGACAGCTAAGATTTCCCCAGTCTGTCCCCCCTGTTCTCCAGCTTTCAGTGGAAGAGGTTCAGGTCTCTCATAGCTCCAGTGCATACATAGATGATCTAGAGCAAATCAGATGGCATTAAATTCACATGGTTAAGCTCTTGTAAAGTGCCCCAAGTGTTCTGTAAATGTTTGATGCCTGCTTGTAGGGGTGCATTACACACACTCTGATGCACATAGTTCTACTAATCATTGTTACTAGGAAAAAAACAGCCATGTCTAATGTCAACAAGCAAAAAGAACACTGACCTTGTTTCTTATAGTCATACAAATCAGCATATCAAGGTAATGTCTACCTGGTGTTTTACTGCAAATCTTTTTGCAGTCAGGGAGCTCACCTCTAAGTCACATTTCTAGACCTAGTATACCTGAGTGAAGTGATAGCCTTCATGGAGTAGCCTTGCACATCAATAGTGGCATTTATCCATGGCATTTTTGTTCACAGTACTGAGCAGAAGAGCATCCATCTAATCTTCCTCTGATAAATTGCCTGCTTCAGATGCTTCAAATGAAGACATACCTATATTATAGAATAAGCTGTGCAAAAAATGTTCTACTAAGATACATACAAGGGCTATTTCAAAAGTAATGCCTCCTATTTTATAATGTTGGCCAGCTGTGTTAGAGGCACGTGATGGTGGTATGGACGCAGAGGATAAACCTACCCACCAACAAGCTGTTACATTTTGTTGCTGTGTGACAGATGGCAGCAGAGGGGCAGCATGACAGAATGGTGTCTGACATAAAAGTGTGGAGGAAACAAAGGTTTGGAATTGCATTCTTCCATGTGAAAAAAATTGCACCCATTGACATTCACTGACATTTGCTGAACATTTGTGGAGATCAAACAGTGGCTGTGAGTACAGTGAGGTGGTGGGTGGTGTGTTTCAGCAGTCGCAACAAATTATAGTGGGTCTCCTCTGCTGGTACAGATTTTCACAAGCGCAGCATGCAGGTACCAGTTCATCACTGATGAAAATTAACAACCAGTGTTGGTGACTATGTTGAGAAACAGTGTTTTGTAGCTGAGAATTTGCACTATCCAATAGTGTTATCATGCTCTTTGCATCTGTTATAGTTTTCACAGAAATAAATAGGAGGCATTACTTTCAGACCAATCTTCATATATATCTCATTACACCTGCATTTATCATGCTTATTTGATATATAATTAGATGAATGTTATGACATTATATATGTAAAATGCAGGCATATATATATATATTTGGTACGGTGCCTTTTTCCTTTAAAAGTGTCACATTACTACAACCACTTAGTAATTTATATGTAATTCCTACAGCTTAGCTTGGGTCAATTTTAGCCAGATAAAACTACTGTGGGAGAACAACAGCCCTGTGAGGTTATGCCTGATTTGTATATGCTTCTAATGCATGTCAATAGAACTAAAACTCATTATGTTTCATAAGCAATGGAATATTTCCATGCTTCTAGAATTATCCAGTGTTGAGAGAGAGACTGCATTATGAGAATGCATTACAAGGCTCCAGGACTTTGGAAGGTTTAGATTATTCTTCAGTGCAAAGTAGTTTACCTATTAGCACATGCGAAATGTTCTCTCATCCATAGACATGTTTTTTGACCATTTTAGAAGGAAAACTAAACACAGCTGACTTTGGGGATGAAAACATGGGGAAGGGTGACTATACAGAGGAGGGAAAATGGAAGATAACATTGGGCCAGAGCATGGGTTAAGCTTCTAATAAAATGTATTCCCAAACAAACCCTTAAATAGTAAAATGTGTGTTAGTGATTAAAATAAATGAAAAGAAAGAGCACGAAGTGATATTTGAGCTCTGGTCTGAATTTGAAAGTCACAGAGTGGTGGGTTAACCCTGGTTGGCAGCTATCACCAGAGTCGCTTGTGAACTCTTCCTTCGAATGAGAGGGGGGAGAAAATCACAAGGGCAAAGTGAGAAAACTCGTGGGTTGAAATAAAGGCAGTTTAATTTATGAAGAAGAACAGAAGAAAAAAAATAAGTGACAAGAAGGCAATCACGTACCACCAGCAGAGAGATGTCTAGTCCATTCCCCAAGCAATGACAATTTTTGAAAAAAAAACCCCACAAAACAACAAACTCTTGTCCCAGCTTTATGGCTGGGCATGACATTATCTGTTCTGGAATGTGACTTCAGTCAATGTGGTTCAGGGGTCTGGCTGGGCAGACCCAGTGAGAAATGGAAAATGCCTTGATGCTGTTGTAAGCAGTGTCCAACAACAGCTGCAGCGCTGGTGTGTTATCAAGGCTGCTTTGGTCTCCAGTCTAAAACACAGTGCCACAGAGGCTGCTGGAAAGAAAAATAATCCCACCCAGCCAACTGCAGTACAGCGTGAAAAAGCATTACATAGTTTACAACAAATTCACTTGCTGTATTTGCTTATTGGATCTCTGATTCCTAGAGCAAACTAAAGTATAATGTTTTACAAAATATGTTTTTGTTTTTTTTTTAATAACTTAAATCCCACGCACAAAAGAGCCTTATCTCTACAGAAATACTTTGGATGAAAGTAATGTAACTGAAAGGCTCTGAGTTGTCTGTTGCAAAGATGGCAGCTGCTTCAGGAGTGGATTTGCATGTACAAATTCTCATCCTGCTTTTGAAAGGCATTACTGAACAGGTTGATGATGTAGATGCTCCTACCAGTTCCCACTAATTTCCAGAGAACAGTCTGTCATGCTTCAAATGACCGATTTGCACTCATCTAAAAATGTATCCACTCTACCATAAAAAGTAAACAGCCAGTGTACATCAAGCTGCTACTTCCATAGCTGTTCATGGTTAATCTGTGTAATGCTGATTTTTTTAAATTTTAGTTACATAGTTTTTCAAGTACCAAAGTTTTGAGAACGGCTGATCGTTGTAACTTTTCCAAATAAATACATACAAATATTCATATATTTACATTTTACTTAGCACAACACCAGTCATTAGAGTCTCTGACAATTTTGCTATATAAATATTCATATTTTAATTGAAAGGATAATTACTGTAACATGGAAATAATGTCAAATTTTGCTTGCTAATAAAAGCTTTGCTGCCATCCCTGATGTATTTCAATCCATTACACAAATTTAACTATCAATATTCCTGTAGAGTAAAAATAGGCATTACAGTGGTCTGAAAGGATATTCTTACAGTATGACTGCATGCTTCCTTTCCTCTATTAGGCACTCTCTATTCAGTCAGTACAATTTATACATGTCCACATATTCTGAAATTGTGCACCATTGTGATAACACTGAAACAAAATTGGTCTGAAGTTTCAGCATAGAAAATCTGATTATTTATTTATTTATTTATTTTCCTTCATGGAGCCATGGTGTGTTTCTCCCTTTTCTGAGAACATTTTGCCCATGTTGGGAAATTATGTCTCCCTTCTATATATTCTATTCTATATTTCTATTATAACTACTTCTGCATGCATCATTACAGGTTAGGGGATAACCTGCTGGAGAGGAGCTCTGCAGAAAAGGACATGGGGGTCCTCACAGACAAGAGTTTGGCCAAAGAGCCAGAAGCGTGCCCTGCTGGTCAAGAAGGCCAACGGTATCCTGGGGTGCATTAAAGGAGCACAGACAGCAGGTGGAGGGAGGTGATCCTCCTCCTCCACTCTACCCTGGTGAAGACACATTTAGAATACTGTGTCCAATTCTGGACTCCTCATTTAAAAAAAGGCAGGGATCTCCTAGAAGGAGTCCAGCAGAGGGCCAAAAAGACAAAAGAACTTCTAGAGCACCTCCTGTACGAGGAAAGGCTGAGTAACCAGGGTCTGTTCAGCCTGGGGAAAAGAAGACTGAGAGTGGATCTGATAAATATTTATAAATATCTAAATAAAGGTGGGGGGTAAATGAATGAGGCCAGACTCTTCTCAGTGGTGTTTGGTGATAGAACAAGGAGCAATGATCTAAAGCTTGAACAGAGAAGTTCCATACTAACATGTGGAGGAACTTTATGATACAGCTGTTGGAGCACTGGAACAGGTTTCTGAGAGAGGTTGTGGAGTCTTCTATGGAGATATTGAAGATCTATCTGGATGCCTACCTGTTCAACCTATTGTAGGGTACTTGGTTTGGCAGGGGAGTTGAATGTGTGGATCTCTTGAGGTCCCTTCCAACTCCTAAGATTCTGTGATTCTAGCCACACAGCTAAAACTACCAAATTTTATCCCCATCCTTAGCCACTACCACAGTACCTGACCTAAGACATTTGCTCTACTGCCATTCTTTCTCTCCTTTTCTGACAAAAAGTTGGGCGGGGACTTTGGGAGTTGGGCCCTGAGAACAGCTACTCTGGGAACGTGAATGTTACTTGTGCCCTTTCCTTCTTCCTGCAGATCCAACTACAGTTGCATTTCCAATTGCTGAGTGCAGTTTGCAACCATGCATATAGAGTTAAGAACTTTAATGTGGTGTGTACATCAAAAATTGGAAGAGTTGCACAATCTTACAGACAGAAGTCTGCAAATCTAAGAAACTCAAGAAGTTTTGCCTTTAGATTTTCACTTCAGGTCAGTTTAAGAGTGGTGTTTGCTTAATTTCAGTGAGAGTAGCAGTCTCTTTTTTCCTCAACACTCTCAGTGCATGAAGCCTTTAGTTTTCCTATACAGAAACTGATCTTAGACCAAAAGAGTACACTCATGCTGGCAGCAAAATAATAGATAATAAATTTTAACCTTCCATCCATGTCCTGTGAAGGGTCATTTAGCAATGGCTAAAATCCAGTCTTACAGATGTCAGTTGTAAAATTCTCCAACAAATGAAATTGGGATAGGATGAAAGGCTTGTGGTGACTCCAGATGAAGCCTGAGATCTACACATTAATAATGTGTAGAGTAGTTAAGGTACATTTACAAATACTATAGTTTCTGACATTTATAGATAAATCATGTAAGAACTAAATGTTGTATATAATTAGTTTCAAATAAAAAACTGCACTTCAGAAGCACTGATTTTCATCTCCTAGAAGAAAAAAACATGTCAGCCCACTGTTTTTTGTTTAGGTTTGAGGCAACAAGTGTTGATGTAGCAGCAGATGACTAATGCTGTTTGCACTCATAGTGGAATCATCCGTTCTACTGGAACACAGGTATATTTAAATTATCTCAGGTGATCTTTAGTATAAGTCCCCTAAAATGAGCAGTAAAAGTATGAAAACATTATAAAAATCAAAAGAAGAGACTGGAACAGCTGGAGCAGTTTTGCGGTGTTTGATCAGTGGGATACAATCACTGAAGTCTTCTTGAATAACTGACTTCTTTTACACTAGGGAAATAGCTTTCTGAAATGTCTTTAATCTGCAAAAATACAAAGAGATTGCTCTGACCCTTCATGTCTGATTCTTGTATAATTACATCATATCGAATGAGTACTCATCTCATACAGTTAAAGTTCCATGTTCAATCATTCACATATGTACGTATTTTTGTGTACACACATAAAAACCTAGTGGTGCAGATTTTGTCTTTTCTTTTAAGCAAGCTGAAAAACTACTATAGCAAAACAATGCATTTTTATTTCAAACTAGGTCAGTGCCCCACCACCTCTGCTTTCTTAAACTGAATTTTCAATTGCATTTCACATTTCAGCTTTAGTTGTTAGATGAAAAGATGTTTTCCTTGTTATTCAATTAGCAGTTCATTCGAACATTTTGGTTTTGTAGAAATTTTTTATCAAATTGCAACATTTTTTTTTCCCCATGACACTGATAGATAAATTCAAGGTATGAAAGTTACCTGCTGACAAGAGTAATGAAAGTAGAACCATCAGCACATTCAAGGACTGTTGACCACAACTTGTCATTGTTGGCTTTCATTGGTCCATTAGAGAATCACCTGTTTGATGAGATGAAAAGTCATGGTTAATTGTCTGTTTCATTTCACTTTCATTTGTTCAAACATTTACTTCCCCAAAAAGCTTTGGTTAATTGAAATTGCTTCACACAACAAGAAAAAAACAAAAACAAAAACAAAAGCAAAAAACACCATACTTCTTTCTGGACTGGGTTCTATAAAAGAAATAATTTTCTATTATTCATTTCTCATTTTAACCTGAAGGTGCAGTTATTTACACACTTTTCATTAACTCAGGGTAAAGATAAATCATATAAAGTCTTTATTGGATATTCACACTTCCCCTGTCATCTGAGATCAGCAAGATTGTGCTAGTTTTATTATCACACGAATGGGCTGTTGTATTATGCCTGTGAGAACTAGAAGGATATAAACAACATAAAAATAAATTATCTGCTTTGGAAAGTCGATCTGTTTCACCCCAATAGAGGGTGCAGTCGTTCAGAAAGTGGGTTGAACAACTGAGATGGCTGCAAGCATTTGAAAAAATGTATTTTCGTTAGAATCAAAGCATTTTTGTAGACTCATTCTTCTTGCTTGTTTTTCCTGGAAGAGCAGGCAAGATGTGATCAGTTTGGCTGGCAACTGTTTGTAAAAAGGACAGCCTAGTTTATTTTGCAGAAAAGTCCTACAACTGGGGAAACACTTCTTATATCTGCATTGATTCAACATCACCAGCTGTATGTCACATAGCTAAGTCAGAGGTTCTGTCCCAGTGCAAACATTGTTGCTGACACCATCAGGAACACCTGGTACCTGTTGTCATCGTCATTGCTAATGCAGATTAATGCTGGTCTCCAGCATCCTGAACTCAGACACTGGAAAGTAATAAAGAGGTAATCTGTTGGTCTGTACAATAACATTGGGAGCACAGCCAAAAAACCTAGATTGCACACTGAAGGCTGTTGAGGCATCATATACTTGGGCTGTTGAAAAAAAAATAAAAAATAAGACTTTTATAAAGGAGTGACTTGAAAAACCTGAAAGGAAAATTGATTTGATGTCAAAAATTAAATTGATCTTTTCTGACAGCTCAAGAGCAACATGCTGCCAAATGCTTATGAAATCAGTGCTATAACAGATAAATCCAGCATAGTTTACTGATTGATGTCCTCCATAGACTACAGCAGCAAATTAAAATCCCAAGACAATTGCACCTGCATTTTAAAAATAAGTGAAATAAATCAGCATTATAATAACTGCATAATGAGTAACATTTGTGGGCACAGGAGAGGAGACAGTTCTATTTACAGAGTGTTTAGAGGCAACGGATTTTTCAGTACTATTACTAGTATTATTAATACCATAGTATTTCAAAATACTATGTCCAGAACAAGTAGATTCTGTAAGAAGTCATCTTAGTAGATGAAGAAAACAGATCACAGACTTATAAATCAGTGGTAACTTTTGTACAAGAAGTTGTGACATATTGCACTGTAATCTGCAAGCGTGACTAGTGTCCAAACTTCACTGTCATAATGTAGCTTTAGAATAAATCAATTCAAAAGGAAAAACAATTGGAGAGCACAACATTAAGAGATGATAAATAATTACAGGAAATTATGAATGCTAATTAGGAGCATCTTAAGAATTCTTCTAAGCATCAATAGTGCTTGAAAAGGCTGTTACCTTTCTTCAGAAGGAATATCATATCAGTTAAAACATCAAGAAGATTTAAAATAAGAATTTCATAAGAAAAGAGTAATACTGATCATAAAACAGAGATTAAGAACATGGAAGTTTAATCAAGTGAAACAGGTACAAAGACTGAGTTACCTCCTATACTGTGTAAGGAATAATTTCCTGAGTAAACAAAGACTGCAAGAATTCTGATAGGGATTAATTACAAGAAGAAAATCTTGGCTTCAGTAACAGTTAATTAAAGAGATCAATATGCACTTCTGTTGTGTATCTGGGAAGAGACAGATGTTTGGTAGAGCTGAGACTATTAAATATTTCCATATCAAGAATAATTTAGGATGACATTAATGAGTTGATACCAAAGTTTATAATTTTACAACTGCAGTTCTGTGTAATTTGTACCTCATTATTTTAGAAGGGATGTCGGGGGAGTATATAGATCTTTTTTTTTTCCCCCATTATTCCAGTTGGAAAACTGTGGCAGCTTTCAGAAGAAACTTAATGGCATTTTAAGCAGTAAATTGGATAATGCAGGTAACTATAAGCTTGTGAGCCTGATGATGATGCAGAGAAAACTAATGGAATGGATAATGTAAAAAAAAACAATGAATAACTAGTCAAGGACAGTAATGTGATTAATGTACATTACTGTGAGCTTACAGAAAGTATATTTTATACCTCTCAATAGTGTTATTGATGAAAGTTGCCTAATGAAGACAGTAATAATATAGTAGATTTCTATAAAATATTTTACTTAGTAGTATGCAATTTGACCAAAAATAATAATAATGCAAAATAATAGTATTGCATGTCAGTTGTCAACAAAAGATTAACTCTGACAGGAAAAAAGATGCATCTTTTTCATTTTAATTTTGTCTTGTAGGTAATATAGTACAACCTTGCAAGCAAACGTACAGAAATCTATAACATTTTCAAGAAGAGGAAGATTTTACTTATGTCCAGAAGAAGTGGCAGTAATGATACTGGCGTTTTAATTCAATGGTTGTGATGCTTCAGTTTTGTTAAGTGCCAGCTCAGAAGACTAAAGTGGGGAGACTAGAATAGTAAAGATCTACAGAGTCAGGAAAATGACAGAGTTGGGGTGCCTTTGTGTATAGGAATGATACAGTGCATCATCTACCAGTCATTGTGTATATACACACATGGTCATAGGGCGTATCATGAAACCAGAGTGAGTGTGTTTATTGTTCTTACAAGGGATGCGAATATATATATATATACACATATATATGCATGCATATATACAGACACATACTTGTATAGAGATGATATGGTGATAGAGAAATGCTCTGATTTTGTAACTACTGATTCAGTACATTAAACTGAATATCATGATTTCAAAGAGAGAGAGATACCACTAATCATTCATTACTAGTTACTATTGTTGTTATTATTATCTTCCACATGCTATTGTTCAACTAAAGCAATCATATTTAAGTGAAGTATTGTGAGGATATCTCTGAGCTATTATGTATGTTGCTCCAGAAATATCTCTGGAACATGGTTTGTCTCTCACATCACTGTTGCCACTGCTGAAATGCAACACCCACCATCTCACTATGCTCACATCCACTGTTTGGTCTCCATAAACATCCAACAAATGTCAATGAGTGACAATAGGTGCCTTTTTTTTTTTCTGTATTGAAGAATTCAATGACACATCTTTGCTTCATATGCACTCCGAAGTCAGGTACCATTTTGTCAGACTTTCTCTGCTGCCATTTGTTGCACAGTAACAAAATGTAATAAAATACTGTTAAGAAGGTTTAGTCTCTACTGCCATACCACCTGCCTCTGATGCTGAGAACCAACATAATAAAATAGGAGACATTACTTTTGGAGCGGTCATAAAACTCAATCAGCCAGGTGGAATAGATGAGCAGGAGCACTGGTGGCACAGAAAAAGAAGGGGCTGAAATCATAAGAAAATCATCCTAATGCTACTCCACATGACGGAGTGATAGAAGTATGGTAATTAACAGTGATATAGCTGAATAATTTGTTATGACTGCCAGAATGCTTTAAAATTAAATTAAATTAAAAAAAGAAATAATATAATTAAAATGAATTTTTTTGAAGGAAAGAGGAACTTTTAAAAAATATATATATTTTTTTAATAAAATTTGAACAGTATGTGACAAATCCAGTAGAGAAGGTAAAGGTCCTGGAAGCAAAGAGGTTAGGTTTTCTTCTTCATTCTTTATATCAGTGATTAGATGTGTAGCCTAATGCACCAGTTTTAACATTCCGTGCACCATTTCAAGACTATTTGTGGTCTATATGGCCATCCTTTTTTTTTGTCCCTTGACAAACCATTCTTTGTCTTACACCCCCTTCTGTTTTCTGCTAGCAATTATAAATACCACCATATCTACATCATAAAGTAGGCTAACAAAATAGTTGAAGAATCATGGCTTTAGAGGGTAGTTCTTTTTTAATTTTCTCTGTTTTAACATTTCTGCTATGAAATAGAAGTAATGGTCCTTATGTTCTTCTTGAGCTACTTTTCTACAGAATAGGGATTATGTCAGGAACATTGCTTTCCCTTGGAGAAGATGCGACAATGAATGATTCAAAGAGAACAAAATTCAAAAGAAAGGTGCTGTGATGTTAAGATCAAGGAGCACAGACATTAATATGAGACACAACAGGTGGGTAGCTTTTTGTTCCTGGCGACAGTTTGTGTTTGCCCTGCACTTTCTACTCCCACCACCACTACAGAAATTGAATTCATTTTCCTACCCCCTCACCATGCGATCACTAGATGCAGATGTATGTATCAGATCCTTGCACCAGACTTTTTACTCTTTAGTCATACACTGTGACATTCTAGCTCGTTCTTTGCTACTGTGTACACTGCTTTAGTTATCCGTATGGTTTTATCTAGCAGTGTGTTCTTGAGGGGAATCAGTGAATCATTTGAAAGAAAAGCTGCCAAGAGAAATAACCATTTTATGTGGCAAGATTTTGTGCAGAAAATTTTCCCCCTCAATTCAAAGAAAAATAGAAGTATGGTTGGAAGAGATGCTTTGAACATTTTTCTTCTTTTTTTTTTTTTTCTTTTGCTAATATAAAGAACAAAAGGTGCTAGCTAGAGGATTATTAAATACATCAACACTGTCTCAGAAGTTAAAGAACAACAGAAGTCTAGTACTGATACAGAAGTTCACCCAACTCAACTATCACAGGATCAAGTGAACCTAAATCACTGGTAGCAACACAACCACAATGATTCCCTGAACTTCACAGGCTTTTCCCTTCCAGCGCTTCTCTAATCTCATGGCTAGAAAGGTTTTCTATGCCTAACTTGCATAACCTTTGCTTTGATTAAATCTCATCCTGAACTCAGTGGACTGGAAACAATTCTTCCAGATACACATCAGTTACACCTGTGTCAGTCTTTAATTACCACATCATTCAAAAAGTGCCATCCTATCTATCCACTCAGTCTTTTCTTATGCTAACACTTTCACTTCTTACAGTTTTTCATTTAAGAACGTATTTTCTATACTTCATATACCTTGCTCTACAGTTTATGGTAAGGATGTAATATAGTTCTCTGCACATGCCTTCAGTAATGTTTCAGTCGTTCAATTTATCAGTGCCTAGAAACTTCCACTAAATTGTGCTGTGGTTGGCAACACTTCCACATTAGATAAAAGTACAACATTATAAATGTGGAGAGAGCTGTAGATCTTCTGCTAATTGTCAGAGCTAATTATAAGATACATAGGTATGCTGTACTCAGGTAAATGCCACCACATGTGATTTAATTAAGAATGACTCTTGTCTTTTCACACCATTCTCCAGCAGGCTTTCCAATCCTTGTGATTGGAAACACATTGTAACAGTGACCTGGCCCCAGGAAATCATACCAGTGGCAGATGCAACGATGGGCTTTCCCCGTCTTTGTCTTCCATTTGCTGTGGGTCACATCTACTGCTCCACTTCGTACACTGTTGAGACAAGGAGGGTCACTAACAGGGAAATGGCCTCCTCTCAACCTCTTAGCTCTTTTCAGAGCAAAAGACAACACAGCCTGGATTGTAACTGTAGTAAGGGGACTAATAATGTGCCCAAGGAATTCACAGTGGTTGAGAAAACTGCTTAAAATTAAATGCAAAAATAAGGCTGTGACCTGAACCTAACTTCTAGTTCACTCTGCTAAATTCTCGTATTAACACAGAGTGAAAAAATGCATCTAGAATGAGTTCATGCATGCTACTACAATTAAATTATAGTCATATTACTAAGGTAGTAATGTAATTTGAAGGAAAGAGAGAATGGTTTTACAGTGCAATAACCTCAGAAAGTGTTTATGAAAAACAGATGCTAGTTTTAAGTTGACAGTTGGCTTACTTTAAATAATTAAAACAGACCTGTGCAAAGGAATTGCTGGTAGGAAACCTTCTGGATTAGAGTCCACCATTAACATGCCTCATTTCTTCCCCAGAAGCATCTTAATATGTATGTTCCAAATTAAGCACGCAAAATGTAGAGACTCTTATGTCTCTACACAACTGCAAATAAACTCTTGGCCATGAAACTCTTCCCTTATTTCATAAAATTTAAAACTGAAAACATTAACTTGTTTCTCACCCACCCCACTGTCATGATTATTACTCCCTCTACTAAATAGCTACGAGGAAACAACGTGCTAAAACGTAAAGCTATAAATGAAGGACTGCTTGCAGATTATCTTGCAAACTTCAAGTATTCCACTGTTGTTATTAATAAGAGAAGGCCGAGAAACTCATACGTACTACAGCTGTCATCTATACCAAAAACAAACCACCAAAGCTGCTCATTTATCTCCTGCCTCTCTTGCCCATTTCATTTTTTAGCAGTACACTTAGTACTTTCCTTCAATCTGAGAGACACATGTGAATGTCAGGTGGAAATGCATTTTAGCAGTTCCTACTCTGATCATGTAGTACATTGCACAGCAGAACGACAGAGAAGTCAGAAGGGATTGTTAAGAAAACAGTATAACTGATTTCACGTAATCAATGGTATATTCAGACTCTAAATTCATGAAACAGAACTGATGAGAAAGTTCCCTAGGCTAGCACAAAATCATTATTGGCTGCCAAATTCCTTACCATCTCGGTTAGAAAAGTAAAGATATAGTGGTATTGTGAGCTACAACGTATTGTGGCAATGCAGCTCGATTGCAGCATTCCAAAGAAACTTCATGTAATCAATTTCTTGGTACAATTCATTTCCTCTTTGCATTTGGTAGGATAAATGCATGATTTCCTGAATGTATTGCTGGTGAAGGTCAGAAAATGATAGACTGTTTTCTGTCCAACAACTACCTCTCCACTGTGTGCATTAGATCTCATTTTGGGGAAAAAAATACCTAAAGTACTTCATGGAGACATTCAGATTTGTAAAAATAACAGCTACAGTTGTAATGATTTACTGACATCAGTAACTAACTTCAGCTACAAGTTACTAGTAACTTTCTCACTTCCCAGACATGAAATTCCCCCTGCAGACAGCAGGAGCAACCTCTCCTAATGCTCTGAACACAGTTTTTATCTTTTTTTTTTGAAGACAGAAATATTCATATGTTCTGATTTCCGTGTACTGTATCAGCACAAGCATATGCAGCTGACAAAAGACTTACTACAGCCATCCAGGATCCTTATTTTTAATCAACTCAGTTTTCTGAAGGTACATCTCAGTTCAGAAACGTACCTGGATATATACCAGCATTAAGCAAAGCAACTGAGTGATTCTGTGCAAACAACTTTCAGTTCCTGCTTACACAGGTGGCTAATAGGACTGCTAGACAGTTTTTCCATGTAATTTTAAAGAAGTTATGGAAAATTACAGTGAAATTGTGAAGGTAAGACTACGTACAAGTTTTAGTATTAACATGCTTTGAAATCTCCCTAGTCTAACAGACAAATATTCCTAAACAGTATTACAGGGTAGCACTAGAACCTAAGAACATGTACATATCAATGTGCAAGAGAACCTGGCCAGTGAACTTTTATTATCTACTTGAGAAAAAAGGCACCATATTAACAAATAATTTATCTAGTGAAAAATAAGTTGGTGAATCTTTGGTTTCAGTGATATGTTGAAATTAAGGACAAGTTACAGTCTTTGCAGGATCGCTTCTGACCCACTTTCCTTTCAAGATTGCCTTTTCTGAAAAAATATTTTCAAAAGTCTGTTGGCATCCAAATCTCACTTCATTCTCTTGCTTTTGAACACTGTTACTGTTATCTGTTTCTAAACAGATCTGTTCCTAACTTTTCATTATCCAGGTTTGTATAATGGTTTCAAAAATTATTTTGCTCAAAAGCAGAAAAAATACAGGGAGTAAGTTAAGGAAAAGAAAAATCTTTAGCATTTTATGTATTAGTTTAGTCATGTCACATGGGGCAAACTGGGAACGTCCTAAACTATCTATTGTTGTGTGTGGTTAGTTTTGGAGGAGGTGGCCCCTGTAAAAATCTTTTCAAAGGGCAATACTTTCTCACTACTCAAATCTGAAACTGGCCACCAGCATTCCCCTGTGAGTCAAATAACTCTCTGGATTCCAGGAAACAATATGGTCAAATCTTGGTTATGCTCTCATTAAAGAAAATGATGAAAACCACCTCTCAGAGGGAACTGAGAAACAACCAGCCTTCCTCTGTGACATCTGTGATCATATATCCAAATGTTTTATAAAGTCTATCAGTAACATCACAATTGAAGGCAGTTCTTAAAGCAAATTGGAAAGGATAAGTAGCTGTGACTACACCAGCTAAGGAGAAAGGAAATCATGCGTAAACTTTGAACCAACAACTGTTGGAGAAAAAAATGTGCCAAAAGATGGGCGTAACTCTTTTCACCTCCTCTTTTGCCTCATCATTCTTCAGTAGAAAATGCACTATTCACTGCAGCGCATTTAAAAAATACTTCAGAAAGCTGGCTTTAAGAACATTACATTCCAGTGCTACTGCAATCACACTAGTGTATTGCCATTCTAATTAGAACAAAACACCTAGATTTTGGATCCTTCAAAACATGAATTGTTGACAAGAATGCTAGTGAATCCTTTTTCTGCTCCTTTTAGGCAGAAGTATTTTCAGGAGAAAGGAAAGAACTGTTAGCAGTCAGACTGGCAGGTGTGGAGATTGCAAACCAGAAGGAAAATGGGGAAGCAGGACAATGGAAAAGTAGCGTTTAACAGTTTAGACTTCTTTTTTTTCAGCGTGTATTTTTTAAACTGAAATACCAAGTAAAACAAAGCTGTGATGTTGGTGGTGACATCAGAGGCATCAACATTTTCGTTTCACATTACTTGTTTTACAGGATGCAAAAAGTGTTTATTATGTATAGCTTACAGTTTCTGCACGTTTTCTCCTGCAGAGGCAGGTGTGAGAGAAGCTACTTGAAAAGACTTGTACAGAGTTTCATTAAAATGTTATTTCTTGATCACACATGGATCAATCAGAGAAATGTCCACCCCGCTGAATGTACAAGAGCCAAGCAAAAAAAACACCAGTGCTCTAGCAGAAGTGTATCATGGTTTTATGATTTTTTGTTATAGCTATTCCACATCATATCATCATGTGAGGCACTGGGAGTTAAAGAGTTAATGCTCCAAGTCCACGGACTGCTGAATTTCCGGGTACCTGGCTCTCAGAAGAGAACTATGTACCTCAGAGGACTTTGCATTCCCGTTTTCCACTCAGAGGGAAAGATAAAACTGCATGCAAGTCCTCAGACTTCCTCTTTTGCTGATTATCTCAGCAGTGGAGCTTTAGCATAAGGCCTTCAGCTTTGGACACTATCTCTCTCACTTTATTTGATTTACAACTCCAATTATATTGTATTAAATTGTGTTATTTTGCATTCCAAAATCTTATTTAGTAAATTAGTTTTCTTCCTCAGATCGTTGCTGCTGTTTTGTTTTAAGGCCCATCTCCCTACCCTCTCCCCTCTCCCCCTTCCCTGGGATGTGGGTCCGAAGGTCCCTCAACCCATTAGTCACAGAACCAGGTCAAATTGGCCCACAAACTGCTGCCAAAATGTTAACTTCAGATTGAAGCTACAACTCATTTAGAAGTGACTTCTTTTGTTCAATACATATGTGCATTCATTGGGCATCTATGCCTTACATATATACTCCTTGATGTTCAAGTACTACAGTGGTACAGTGAAACCTAGTCATAAGCCACAGACATCAACACTATACTGGGCTCCGTATAAAGACATATATAGTAAATAGGTACTACACAAAATACTTGCCATTCATGTGTTTTTAATTACAGCAGTACACAAGACAATTTGTATCAAAAGAGGCTCTGAAAGTCTAACATATAGGGTTCATACATATAGATAACATACAGATTGAAGCTCAGCTAATGCCAGGAATAGGTTCTAACATACTGTGCTAGATCACACCTGCACAAAGCTACCACTTATTATGTGACTTATATGCACACTTTTCTCTGCATAACCAACTGAGCAGTTTACTTTGTTGAAAAATTCCAATATTGATAGGCATTTGTTTTGCATTTTTAAATGGTGCAGCTTAAGTGCAAAACAGCGAATGCCTAAAGAATGCAACTGCACTAAATGTTGTTATAAAGATGGATGAATAAACTTTGCTTCAGCAGGATGCCAAATTATGTCACTACTGAAAAAGAGTTGCTGTCATCTATGCTTGAAACAATTTCACCTTGGCTTGGTACATGTGCCAGTCTGGTAGGAAGGTGAGGAGCCCACACTGTATTCTGGATATACACTGATACAATCATCCCACATTGCAGTCGATAGTAAATGATTCTAAGAACATAGGCTCAAGACTACAAAGCAACTAAATGAGGAATTACCACCCTGTGTATGTGTCAGCTGCTGAGCTGACAACTTTGCTCCCTGGTGGAAGACAAAGCATTCCTATAAAACCATGTATCCATCTTTAAGTCAGTATTTCATTTCTAGTGCCAGCATCCTTCTAAATCCATCTTAACATCAGCATGAACTGACAGGAAGCACCTTATGACTTGCAGATGGAAAGTGGATTGACTCATGCATAAAATAAACATAACACATCCACACATTTTTATTTGGATCGATTGGTTTATGCCACATAAATTTCCTTCACATAAAAAAGGGCATCTATTTCCGCATATTGTCCAAACTAACTTTACCACAGTTTTGATTAGCTCTTCAGGTAACTCAGAATTAGGTTCCAGGGTAAAACACTGTTTTTATTGAAGTTGGTGGAATTTTAGTCTTGAAGTCAATAGGATCAGCTGCTTGAACTTGCAGTAACAAACAATGTAGGTCAATCCAAAAGTAAAATCACCTATTTATTTCCATGGAAACTGCAACAGATACAAAGATAACAATAACAATACCATAGCAGTATTTGATAAAGCAAATTCTCATCTATAAAATGCTATTTTTCAACACAGTCACAGCCATCAGCCCTGCATTTTCAATAGTGATGAACAAGAACCTGCATGCTGCACTTGTAAAAATCTGCACCAGTGCAGATTACCCACTGTTGCTGTCCCTACTACTGAAATGCACCATTTACCGTCTCACTGTGCTCACAACTACTGTTTCATCTCTGCAAACATTCAGTAAGCACCAATGTATATCACTGGGTGCATTGTTTTCCACATGAAGTAATTCAATTACACACCTTTGCTTGATACCCACTTCCATGTCAGATATCATTTTTTCAGACTGCTCCTCTGCTGCCATCCCACCAACATCCACCTTTGATACCATGGACCAACATAACAAAACAGGAAGCATTACTTTCAGAGCAACTCTCAGAGAATCACAGAACCACCAACGGTGGAAAAGACCTACAAGATCATCCAGTCCAATCATCCACCTGTCACCAATAATTCTCAATAAACCATGTTGCTCAACACAACATCTAAGTGTTTCTTGAACATCTTCAGGGCCAGTGACTTCATCATGTCCCTGGGCAGCCCATTCCAGGGCCTGACCACTCTTTCAGAGAAGAGGTATTTCCTAGCACCTAGACTGAAACACTCCTCTTCACAGCTTGAAGCAATTCCCTCTTGTCCTATTACAAGAGAAGAGGTCGACCCCAGCTCACTGCGACTTCCCTTCCAGTAGTTATAGAGACCAATAAGGTCTCCCCTCAGCCTCCTTTTCTCCAGACTCAACTTGTTGCTCTCCTCTGGACATGCTCCAGGACCTCAATGTGCTTCTTGCATTGACAGGCCCAAAACTGAACACAATGCTTGAGATGTGGCTTCACTAGTGCTCAGTATAGGCAGACGATTACTTTCCTGCTCCTGCTGGCAACACTATTTCTGATACAAACCAGGATGGCATTGGCCTTCTTGGCCATCTGGGCACACTGTTGGCTCATGTTCAGCTGAGCATCAACCTATACCCCCAGATCTGTTTCCCCTACACAGTTTACTGGCCATTCTGTGCCAAGCCTGTAGTGTTGCCTGGGGCTGTTGTGGCCAAAGTGCAGGGCCCAGAAATCGGTCTTGTTGAACCTCATCCCATTGGTTTCAGCCTACCTATCCAGCCTGTCCGGATCCCTCTGCAGGGCCTCGCTACCCCCAGGTGGATTGACACTTCCAGCCACCTTGGTTTCATCTGTAGACTTACTGAGGGTGTTCTCAATGCCCTCATCCAGGTCAACAATAAAGATATTGAAGAGTAACAACCCCTGGGGAGCACCACTCATGACCGTTTGCCAGCTGAATTTAACTCTCATACTACTTGACTTCTGATTGCAATAGCCAATGTAGTTTCATTTGACAAACTTTCTGAAATTGACTTTTTGAAAGTAATGATCGCTTCCACTTTATCTTGCATACCAGCACATAGGAACATTGACAAAACACTGACTCCCAATAATTCGTATATAGGGAATGAAGTGCGGCATTCATTGTATATGTTACACAGCAAAGGTATTAGCAGAAAAACGGTAGTGCAGACAGAATAATGGAGAGTTGGCACTATTTCTATTTTACCTAAAAGAAGATGATATATGAAAGTGATACACAGAATAGTTATGCTCAGAGAACGTAATTAGATTTGGGAACTGCATATCAAGTTTCCCAATCCGATGCCTTAAAAAGGAAATACTGATAAATATGCCACACTCCTATGACAGCTAACCAGGTTAGGGGAAAGAAAAAAAGAAAAAGAAAGAAAAAAAAAGAAAAGAAAAAAAAAAGAAAAAAAGGAAAAACCACCAAATCAGACTAATTTAATTCCCTATGAGAATATAAACTCACTTCATACACAGTTAAATTAATAATATAAATATTTTTCATGTAGTTTACATATGAAAGACTGCCCATTGAGGTAATTCTGCTTACCTTACTTAATAATGGTCTAATTTGATATCATTATAAGCCACAGCAATGCCATCTGTCCTAAGAAAGCTGGAAAGTGGGAGTCAAAAGTTTAACTTGAGACTCTGTCAGATGTCTGCCTTTGTCTCTTAGAAATAATCCTACAAAGTCTTTAACCCAAAGAATTCAAAGGAGAATTATTTAATTGTATGCAGTTTAAGTATACACCTCGACTCACTGAAGGACACCAATAGCACTTTTCTATATGTGTCCAACCTGTCAGTTTTGTTTTGGTTGCCCTCCCCCCCCCCCTTTTTTTTTTTATGCTTTAATAAAAACTATTAAAAATAATTTTTGTTACTTATACACATTAACTATACTATATATGTCCCAAGAATATTCCCAGGCAAGCCAAATAGTTGGACAGCTGTGCCTTAAAAAATCTTTTCACAAAACGTGTTTAAAGATACGTCGAAGAACAGGACACAACATAGACATAGGAAAAAAGACAAATAATTATGCAGAGTATTAAATCATATGAATGATTTGAAAAACTCCATTCCATTTTTCTCTGGAAGTTGTTGCTGAAAAACTGTTTTTCCTCTCTGCAGTAATATCACATCGTACACATTATCTCATTAAGTTCAAAGTAAAGAATCTCTTATGTGCACATTGTACTGCTCCTCACAGTATAGTCCCAAGGATCCATTCTTCGGGTATTTTAGAAGAGTGAAACTAGTTAATTTGTTAATTGTTGATTTTATTAACCTATAATGCAAATAGTTCTGGTTATTTTATTTGAATGAGCAACAAAAAAAATTGATCATAAAACTTAGCATGCAACAGAAAAGTTGATGCCACAGCTTCAGTACAGTGCATGCAAATTTTATGAGCAGAACATTAAGATTAAAGTAATACCTCTATGGATTTTCAAGGTCTGTTCACAAACATTGTATCTATTGTCACAACATTTTTGGACTCTCTTGTCTAATAAAACTGTAATTCTTTTGGCAGCTTCCAAGCATACTCATTTTGTAGTGATTTTCTTTCACTAACCATAAGGCTTTTCATGCCCTCTATGCAATACATTTATCAGTATGAATGAATTCATATACCCCAGACAATCAATTCTGTCTTGGGACAGTAAATGAGATCCAAAATACACTGAATTATGAAATCTTTAGAACTCGAATGTAGTTAAACTTACTCTAATGAGATCTGTGAAGTGCAGAGAGGCATTTCATTTTGGATTAACTCACTTCAGCTATAGGTTCCAAATCTAATTTACTGTCAGCCCCAAAAAGAAAAGGTCTGGTACTCAGAAAGCATAATTGAAATCTGTTTTTCTCATTTTCTTGAAGTATCAACTCAGAGACATTTCTGGAAAACTGTGAGGAAGAGATTATTAATGTTTAAGAGGCAAAAGAGAAGATAAGTTAGAAACTAAGTGACATTGTTATGAAAAAACGGCGTCATCCAGTAAGGAAATATGAGCCACATGAAGAGGCGATTTCTCCTTTCTTGTCTAACCCATCCTCTCCTATCCCTTTCCAGCCTCTACCCACTTCAGCTACTAGATTCATGCTTTAATCCCTACAGCCAAAATAATGGGAATAAGAACAACCAGAAGACTTCTGAAGAACACTTCCAAATCTTAAATTTTATTGCTTCTGGTTGCTTCCAAAATCGTACTCTATCTACTTGTTATCTCTAAAGCCTATTGACACATGATCTTTTCTTGCCCAAAATCCAGAAGTCCACTCTACAGCTTCCTTGGTAACCAACTATTTTCTAGTATTTTAGTTTGTGAAATCTGAGTAAAGTTCACACATTAATCTGTGTTCTCTTGATTGTGCTAGCTCCTCTTCTCATACAAAAATCCTTATATTAATCAGTCGCCTTGCCCCTGAACTCTAATGTTTCAATACGTGGTCTCCACATCGGTTATAAGGGTGAGTGCAGACTGCAACGTGTTAACGTGCAATCTGTGGCATGTCATCGCCATTCAAGACAAATGCCCTATTCTGATGATGCACTACAAACACCACAACAATAGAGAAGGACTCACTTCAGCCTTTTTCAAGTGCTTTTGAATAGTCATTGCAATGACTGTTGTAGCTACTATAGGTCTTAAATATAAACAGGTAGCTTTGTAGTTATTATAGCAAAATGTATCAAATGAACACAGCCTTCCCAAGTAACCCCAAGGAATCCAAAGTCTTCCACTCAAAAATAAATGTAGTTCTTATTTAGCATCTTATCCATTCTTTGATAATACAGTGGAAAAGTTGAAACTGTCCTGTTCATATTGAAAACATTCTAAGCACTAAAATCTTTCTGATTATGGAAAATCAGCAGTCCTTGGTATGGTTTACATAATTTCCAAAAGCCAGAATAATAGCTCATTCCATGTGCATGAGTTCTAAGCTTTTTTTCTGCCTCCTATTTGCATTGAGACACTGTTTTATATATATATATATATATATATATATAGCCTCATCCTAAAATGGGATAAAAACACACCTTTTTTGAAAATGATGAGTATTCATGACATAGTAGACATAAAAGATTTCATATTTCATAATAGAAACAAACGTAATAGAAATAAAAGATTAGTTTCATCACTAGAATTAAAAAATGTGAGTTTCCCCCCTCCTTCCTCCCTCATAGCTTATACATTGCTACAACTACTTTAATATTAGTTTAATCATTCTAGTTTTCTGCCTACTGGCCAGGCTTGTACTGCTATCAGTGGGCTATAGTTATATAGTTATAGACGGTTAAGTTTAGCTCCAATCTTTTTTTAAATCCGATTATCTACTTCTCACCCATTTAATTTATATCATAGGAATTTACGCAAGTTACTGGTTATTAAAAAGTCTACTCTGAACAGAACAACTGCTTTCTTCATTTCCTACTAGTGTATAGTATACATCAGAATAGGATATATTGTCTTTAATGTATGCACCAAACTAAAGATTTCTAAGGAGAATAATCATTCATAAAGTCAACTAAAATGGTTGTTTCTTAAAAATGGTATTTCATATTCTAAATTCAGGCTCTGAGGAAAAGGAAAACAAGAAAAAAATAATAAAATGTTATCCTAGAAATATCCGAGCGCTTATTCTATTTCTCTCTGATTTATAGAATAAGAGAAATATGCATTGTCCTGGGTCAAATGAAACATTCTTGGTTGACTTGACAGATTTTTCTTCCTTCCTTGAAAAGGCAAAAGTGTTTCTGTTTAATTCTATTTAATGTCACTCCATTCCCCCATATAATATTCTTCAATTTTCCCATATGGCCACTAACTCAAAAATCTAATTATAATGCCAACTTCATTACACTAAAGTCAATGTAATAAGTTTCAATAAAAGAACAAAAATTGAAGTTTTGATTCTAAATAGTTGATTTTTAGAAATATTTCAGTAGATCAGCAGGTTAAAGTGAAATACTACCAAAAATATCAGTCATACCAGTCATATGTTCAATTTTCTTTTCTTTTTCCAGACCAGACTGCTATATATTTGAAATTGGACATGAACAGAAATTCGTCTTACAGGTAAATTTCCTCAATATTTCTGTAATTAGGGGCTCACAATGTCTTGAAGATAAAATCTACTCCTGAAAACTGTAATTATTGTAACACTGATTAATACAGTTATTTCATCGTTTC
The DNA here is from genome assembly GCF_038088225.1 of Cyrtonyx montezumae. NCBI lineage: Eukaryota > Metazoa > Chordata > Aves > Galliformes > Odontophoridae > Cyrtonyx > Cyrtonyx montezumae. Next base: position 93,520,175 of record NW_027072034.1, on the reverse strand, counting down.
TGTGTTTGCTCTTCTGTGGAGCACAGACCTTTTAGCTCAATTATTCTGTTGATTAGTCCTAATAAATAGTAAATGCTATTTGACCAGCCTAACATTCTCTTAGTTATTTCATTTCTAATTTTTATATGTCCTTTTGAATCCTATTTCCAAATATCCAATTTCAGTCTTCACAGTAATCTCCCGGGTACAAATGTTGTGTCATGTGTCCTGTGAGAATATGAGTGTTCAAAAGTCTTTGATTAGGAAGCTAGATTTTTTTTTAATAGAACTTGAATAATAATGCTTATTTCAGAGATACACTTAGGAAATGAATGTGTATTGAAACACCACTAATTTGAAGACATATAGAAATGATTTCAAAAATATTAAGTTGGATTGATGTTTACATAGCTTGTGTTTTCCTGAAGAACTTACATCATAGGTAGTTCAGAAACGCTATTAATTACAAAATCCATTCAGGGAATAATGAAATCAATTTAAAGGAAGCTTTGTTCTTAACCTAAATAGCTAGGAGCTATTTACTTTCTCTGGATACTTTTGGTTTGCATTCCCACCTGTACACCAACTGTACACTGAAAACACCCAACTAACATGGTTAAAAATGCAATTTCATCTTGCTTCTAAGCTCTAAGTATGTAAGTTTCTGAAGGGGATTTTAAACAGATGGATTTCCAAAGCCACTCATACAATTATCTTCCTCAAACTATTAGGTAATTCGCAATAATTAGGAAGGCTACTCTAACTTACACAAAACACAAATTCCTTTCAGTCTAAAAAGAAAACTCACCTAGAAGTATAGCACTGATTAGGAAAGAATTTATTTTAAGAAAATCACACTTAAGAAAACATTTCTCAGTTAATCAGGCTTGCAGCTTGAAATTGTACCAAGTTCTACTTAATCCTTCACAGAAAGGTTCATAATCAGGCTAAGCATCTGCACTGGAACTGCAATCTAATGTCATAAACCTTGTCAAAAAGGGCCTCTTCAAATGAAAACGACTGCAAAATATGCTCAGAGATGATATCAAAGTTCATCTGAAGAAGTGGCAGTGAAATGAAGAACTGATTTTTTTCAGGGAAGTCAGGAGGCAGTAATAAGAAATTAAACATCACAGTCTGCTTCATTGCAGGACACAGTAATTCGATAATTTATACAGGTAAAAGCTGCAATAAGCACACATCTAAGAATCGCTGATGCACACAAAAGAGTAAAACATTTATCTAGTAGAAATATATCTGGGATCTTCAACAAGATGAAGCAATTCATAAGAAAACCAGAGAACACAGTTTCTTAAAGCAAACAAAAAGGAAAACTGTATAGGGATGAAGACAAATATGACTACTGACGCTTGTAACCCAACAAGCAATGAGAGGAGGCAAGAAGCAGTGTATGTGCTGGCAGCACAGAGACTTCTAAAGTAAAGACCACTGCCTGAGTTCTAAACACATGTAACACAAAACAAATAGAGGCACTTAAGAAAGGACCTGTGGGAATATCCACTCAATGAATTTGAAACAAGCTGTTAATAAAGCGCTGTTTCTACTACAGCCATATAACAAAACCAGTTCAGAAGTGTATCTATGTTAATAGCTAACAAAGCATTTCCATTTGAAGTCATACATTTAAAAATCCAGGTGGTGTACTGGTATGACTACCCACGACATTTAGAAAATCTTGGTGAGAACAGGGTGATCAGCATGGTTTTCTGAAAGCCAGCACTACTCTTAAAAAGGCGGCTCTCCTACAGAAGTACACATACAAGGTTTCTCAGCAAATTAGGGATAAAAAGTGTTGCCTGAGGCAAGAATTTGGTTTCTGGCATTTGTCTTAAACGTGGAGGAAAACAAGAGTCAATTAAATTCAGCCTTACTTAGCATACCTGTTGGTGCATATCTGAAACTACTCACATAAACATCAGTACCATCAGGAACGTTAGTGACAACTTTTATCTTTGCCTCATAACAAGGCAATAGCATCCGAAGTACCCATGGTTTCTCCAGTTGAGCCATTCTTTACAATACTAAGCTACTAGTTATCAAGAAGGCAGTCAGAGAGGGGAAGCAGCTATGTGCCCCTACAGCACATCTGTAGTTATAAAGCTTGGTCTTCCTGCGTGTCAAGAGTTACTGGCAAAGCGTGAACAGAGGTAGACAAAGGAAAATGTATATGTGTGTCTTTGTATTCAAGAGTGAAAACACAATGCAAGTATCTAAGTCATTTGATTTTATTACAAGTTACATAACAGGCATTACAGCGAAAGCATTTCTACTATTATGTATGTACCAACTTGTCAGCACATACTAGGGCACCTAATTAGCCTGCTACTTTTTATCTACCTTCTGTTGTATTTCAATTTACCCAGTAATAGTTGGAGCATTAAAAACAGATCTGGAAAGATCTGTTGTACTCTAAGGACAAAAAACCTTAAGTATTTGTATTATACACTATATATCGATGCCTCCCATTCTTACTGCTAAAAAACAAATTGTAGGCTTTTTGGGCTTTAATAAAGTTTGCTTTTAAAAACAAAAACTTTGTATAGTCTGTGTAATTCACATTGTTCTGACATACAAGTCCATAAATCATATTGTTCTTTCACATGCGTGTTTAATTTCCCATTGACTCAATGCTATGAGAGAATTGATGCAATCTAAAACTACATAATTGAAGTGAATAATTTAATTCTTCAGAATTTTCTTACTGGAAAAAAAAAAGATAATTGGATAAATAAATAAAGCTGGTTTCCATCAGGAAATTCAGCAGTATTGCAATACAAAATGACTACTGGTGAAAATGCAGAAGTATTTTCTCCGCTATAACAAACTTGATTCAATTTGAAAGTATGTATACAGATTATTTCCAAATACTTAAGCACACTCTGCAGGCAGTTCCTAACTGCCTTAAGTGGTACTATATGTTTTCACCTAAACAGAGGCTAAAAATCTTCCCAGTTCCTTAAGCACACTATAACTAATTGAAAACTTAGATCTCAAGTTTTCAATTGAGTAGTTGACAGATCACTGTATGCAGAACCTCTTTTGCCTTTTAGCTCTGTCACAGCGTGGCAGTATCTAACTATCAGTGCAGTCCAAGGCTTTCTAAGAAAGCAAGAGCTAGCTTGAAAAAATAAAGGATCCTATTTCTCTCAATGGACTAGGACCTTTTTGACAGCTCTCTTTTTATGAATAAGCTTCATAGAAAAAAGAAAAAAATATGGTTAAAAATAATTTAAAAATTTAAAAAAATGATTCCGACACTAATACAGGTGGCATAACTTCTATTCAAACACTAGGAAATTATGCAGCTGGAAAACAAGTACAGGTAAAAGTGATTCTCCTTCAAACCCTATTATTTAAAAAGATTCCTTTAGGATCTGGGGACAACATATTTTCAAGCATTCACCTTAAGAGACAGGGATTGTTCTTGGATAATTCCTTCCCCACGCCCCTCCAGTATTTCTAAAGGGTTTTAAAATCTGATGTATATATTAATACTGCCTTAATAACAATAAAGCCCCTACCTGCATGTAGTAGCTCAATATCATTACCCCTTTGGATTATGCAAAGTCATTGTTATACTAGTTCTTTTGGTTACGGAGAAGGATTCTGTGTTGGAGAAAGTCAGAATACTTAATGCAAGCAGCAGATGGGAGCAGAAATGGGTGCCAAAGATTTGCCAACGTTCTTGATTTTAATTTAATCACAGAAAACTTTCCTCTGAAGGTTTTTTGTTATACATGCTTCATAACGCAACTTCTGCTTTAACGTCTGTCCTCAGCTGTTTGTGCTGAAGTGATTCAAAAATCAGTTACCAGGTTTTTTTAACCAGCCAACAATTACCATTTTCTTAAAAAAGCCGTAATGCTAGGATCCTTTTTCTGCAATGCTACACCCACACCAAAAATGCTGTGCAGGTGCCTACTCTACTGCTGCTGTACTCTGTAATCCACGAAACAGGAGACATACTATCCTGTATGGTTTGTTAGAAAGGGCCCCTGTTTTTTTGGTAAATCACATTCCATCAGAGTAATTTTTCCTGTTACCCAGGCTTTTTCTACATCCTGAGAAGCAAGCAGGATAGGTTCAGAAAAACAGTAGACAGTTTGGACACTGCATTTAAACCTTGAATGATCAGGAACGTTGACGATTTACATCATTGAAACATGTATTACATATTCAGTGTCATAAAACTTAAAATTTTGGTGAGCACATGAAGACATGTTCACTTACTAGCTTGATGTTTTGGATCTGCACAAACTAAGAAATTATAATACATTTCATAAGCTCTTTCATGTGACAAACTAGGTGTTCAAACCCACAAAAAAAGTTTTAAAATCTATTCCAAAATCCTTTTTATTGTATTTTTTCAACAGTATCACTTAACAACAGTACTGGAATATTGTACACTACATAAAGGGAAGAAAAAAACAGTAATAGGAGGTGGGATATTAATAAAAATGAGTGAGAAGATGCACCCATGAGTGAGAAAACTTCTTAGCAACATGATACAAAAATGAAAATAGTGCTGCTCCTCAGGCAAGAAAAAAACTTCCTACTGAACAAGTATCCATCTTCAGGTAATAAAAGGACATTCTTTAAAACGCTTAGGGAAATGTACTTAGTTAAAAGTGTTGGCACTTATTCACTAATGATAAATGAACTGAGAGGTATGGACAAACTATTTTTGAACACTGTAATGATTAAAAGGATATTCTGCCATAAATACACTTAGAAACTATGACCAGTTTTGTAGGAATCAAATTCAAAGCCTGTTCCAGTTCTTGTAAAAATCAGTGTGACTGAAAGACTTAAATGAAAATAACAAGAGTAGTATTTTGTATTTCCATAGTAATCATCATTGAGCAATGTCTTAGGTCGGGTCACTTATGCATATAAAACACTATCAGAGTTTTATTATCCAGTATCTCAGACACAAATGTCTGCTCCTCTAATGTCTGCTTTGTTTTGGCAAATATCTAATCAGGACCACGCAACAGGCACATTTGTGTGATCTTCACAGACTCATCTCCCATCTCCCCAGTCTCCTATCTCCAAAGAATGTGATGGTTAACAACCATGACCAGCCACACAGAGCAAGAAACAGAATTTAGGACACTTAGAAACAATAAGCAAAATATTCATTTATTAGATTATCTAGCTAGATAATGCTGCACATACCTGTTAAGACCCTGGATTTTTTGTGCCCTAGGGTTTTGTTGTTATCTTACTTTACTTCTCCAACTTCACCACAGTGATGGACTGAGTATTTATCTGGTATTAGTTACTAAGAATAGAGGCATACTGGAAATAAGTCCTGTGGGTAAACTTACACTGTGTGAAGTAGGGATTGTCTACTAGCACATCAGTGTGATCATTGCTCTTGTTTCCAATCTGTAGGTCCACTTACCATGCCTGATGCTCTTTGCAGGAAAGAGTGCTGTGCTCCCTGTTTCAATTATGAAAGTCAAGTATGTAATAGTATTCTGACAAATAAAGAAAAAATATACCAAAGGACCCAGATAAACAAAGAAAAAGAATGTGCTGTCGACTTTGCTTTATGATGGTGGATGGAGAGAACTTCACTATGCATTTAATAAATCCAGTTTAACGAATCATGTCCTACCTACTAGCACTGAGCACCAGCAAGTGTATGCTGGCTTTAGAAAATCTTATCTCTGAAAGTAGTTAATTGCCTTTTAAAGATTTTATCCCAGCTCAGCCGATGGGGCCAATTATTCAACATCCTTGGAAATAAATGAAGAATACTGTACTGACAAGACATCAGGCTGTAAATACAATCTGAAGCTAAGAAAGACCACATGAAGATGAAGGCTTGACCATTTGCAGATAGATGACAATTTGTCTAATAAACTAAAGATAAGCATATGATGGACAGTCAATATACAGCTTCCAGAGAACCCAAACAACTAAAAGCGAAAGAAATCTTATACAGAAAGCGGCCTATGAACCTATGATGAACTGATGGCAAGAGAGCTTCTTCTCTTATGAAGATTCGTTGAATACAATTGGATTACATCACTTACCAAGTATGCAAAGCACCAGAAATCGCATACTATGAAGGATTATCATGTCAATAAATAATTCAAAAGCATTCTAAGAGTTACAGACAAAGTTTTAGCAGATGATAAACGAAACTGTCAGGCTTAAATCAAATAGGCTACTTATAACCACTGCATTTGGAACAAATGTAAAACTTATAATGATTTAACTATGACATCAAAGCTCAAAATAAAAATCTTCAAGAAAAGAATTTGAGGTTCAAGAGAACTTTTTACCACATCAGGATAAAATAGAATAAAATACTTTAACTAGATAAACTGAGAAAGGTACAACTGGTAACAATAAGGCAGAGGAGGAATTATCCATCATTTTTATCACGCTGCTCACTAGACAGCTAATTCATGCATATCTAAAAGTGCTAATGAAAGATCAAAGGACATTGTTATATGATAAAAGAAGGGACAGAAGAGAACTCTAAAAGATCAAGCACCCCATAGTCTATGCCTTAAGACAGGGATTTCAAAAGGAGCCTTTTGTCATGTGGCTATGGGATGAAAAGATACAAAAGCAAAGAGTAAATGCACTTGCATTATAAAAGAAGGCACAACTTAGACACTACCTCAGAAGAGCCAATCAAATACACTGAAAAATAAAGATATGGAAAGACGAATGACTCCAAGTATTTCCTATGCCTTAGGCAACACAAGGTTATCCTTAAAGCTCTTGGTGAAACAGAGGGTGTTAATGCCTTCTTGGTACCTACTGCCTATAAGGGAAAGTTTTCTGTAGATTAATTTCCCAGCAAGAAAGTAATTAAAAGAAAATAATACATATTTTCATTACATAAATGGTTAACGCTCACAATGCTGATGTGATCCAAAAGAAATATCAAAAGGAGCATGTTTGGAGAGTCTGAACATCTTTGAAAAGAACTAGAATTGAGAGATAAAATCAAAGCAAGAAAATAAGTCACCTAGAATAAAAATTCTTTTAATATAGTTGGAAATAAAGGGACGTCAACATGTTGAGGATGACGACAAGGATGCCACAACAGTCTAAAGAGTACTGTAGAAGTTATTGCATTTGCTTTGAAATCTGAACTGATCCTGTCCGTTTCCTTGATATAAACTGTTGTAAAGACTGACTAGTAGTCCCCTTCAGTATTTTGGGTAGGCACATTTTGTATGAACAGACACTGAACCAGACAAGTTTTTGCAGTTACAGAATTTTGGGTGGGGCATGAGTCATCATTACCTTTTGGGAAAGTAAAGACCAGAGGATGGACATACCCTAAATATCTGATGGCACTGTTTTTCCCAAATGGGCAAAACTTAACATTTGTCTGTTAAGGTTGATAAATCAGCCTTAAAGAGCCTTTTCTTTTTATTTTGTGAGGAGAGACATTTCGAGATGCCTTCTCATGAGAAGACCATGTACTACATGTCTAAGTAGGCATAGAATCATAGAATCTTTTGAGTAGGAAGGAACCTTTCAAGGTCATCTAATCCAATGTCCTGCAATGAACATCTACAGCTAGATCAAGACGCTCAGAGTCCCATCCAGCCTGACCTTGAATATCTCCAAGGACAGGGCTTCCACTGCATCTCTGGGAAATTGTTTCCAGCACTTCACCACCCTTACTGTAGAAAATTTTCCCCTATGTTCAACTAAATCTCCCCTCTTTCAGTTTGAAACTATTTCCCCTTGTTCTATCACAGCAGATCCTGCTAAAGAGTCTGTCCTCCTTTTTCTTATAGCCCCCTTTTAGATACTGAAAGGCCACTATCAGGTCTCCCTGGAGCATTCCCTTCTTCAGACTCAACAGCTCCAGCTCTTAGCCTGTCCCTGTAGAGGTGTTTCATCCCTTGGATCATTTCTGTGACCCTCCTCTGAATGCAGTCCAACAGGTTCATGTCTCTCCCATGCTGAGGACTCCACATGTGGATGCAGTAGTCCAGGTGAGGCTTCATCAATGCAGAGTAGAGGAGTAGGACCACTTCCCTTGACCTGCTTTTGATGCAGCCCAGGATACAGTTGTCATTCTGAATTGCGAGGGCACGTTGCTGGCTCATGTCCAGCTTCCTATCCCCCAGTACCCCCAAGTCCTTTTCAGCAGAGCTGTGCTCCATCATTACATCCCCCATCTTGTACTGATAGCAGGGGGGTTGCCATGACCCAGGTGTAAGATCTTGCTCTTGGATTTGTTGAACCTCATGAGGTTCACCTGGGCCCACCACTGGAGTGTGGTCTCTCAGAATGGCATCCTGTCCCTTGGGTGTGTTGACTGCACCACAGAGTTTGGTGTCATCCTCAAACTTGCTGGACGTGCATATAATCCCACTGTTGATGTCATTGATGAAGATGTTAAAGAGCAGAAGTCCTGATAATGACCCCTGAGGGACACCACTCATCACTGATCTCCATCCAGACACTGAGTCTGATCTCCATACATACCACAACTCTCTGGGTATGATCTCATAACCTGCTCCTCATTCATTGAACAGCCCACCCAACAAATCTGTATCTTTCCAGTGTAGAGAGAAGGATGATATGGGAGATCACGTCAAAGGTCTTACTACAGATAGATGACATCAGAGGCTCTTTTCATGCTCACTGATGCTGTTGTGCCATCATAAAAAGCCACTAGGCTGGACAGACAGGACCTGCCCTTGATGAAGCCACGCTGATTATCCCATATCACCTTCCCTCTCTTCCATATGTCTTAACATAACTTCTAGGAAGATCTTCTCCATGATTTTCCCCAGCACTGAGAGTGAGGCTAGCAGATCAGTAGTTCCCTGTGTCATCCTTTCTACTCTTATAAGTGAGTGTGACACTGCCTTTTACCCAGTCAGCAGGGACTTTGCCTGACCACCATGACATTTCAAATATCATAGAGAGTGACCTGGCAATTACATCAGCCAATTCCCTCTGGACTCTGGGATGTACCTCATCAGGACCCATAGACTTATGGCTTTTCAGGTTCCTCAAGTGGTCATTAAACTCATCTTCACTTCACTGAGCTCCACCCCTTCACAGGATAGGCAATGTTTTTCCAGATCTCACCTTCCAAATAATCTGCTTGAGGGCTTTGTGTAGAACAGTTGCTTGTGAAGACTGAGGCACAAAAAAGTTGTTGAATACCTCAGCCTCAGTTTTAAAGCAGACTGAATAGCATGCAGTATCTAAATCATTTTGGTCTCTTCTCCCAGCAGTAAGGAGTCTATTTCTTACTGCTGACCAAAACACTGTGTAGCAACAAACACCTTGAACCCCTTCGGTCTCTGAAACTTTCATCTGTGCAATAAAAACTGCACAAAGCCACAGGACAGAACTGACAAACAGTGCACAGATTCCTTGGGTGCTTCTTCTGTCAACTAATTAAGCATCTGACTACTGATATATTGCCTGTAAATTTACAGATTCCTGGTAGACCAATCTTAGTCTCTTTTTTTGTGACTCCAGGTCTTTTTCCCTGTGCCTGTCATCAACCTATCTCCTGGAATTTTGTGTCATCCTGCTGCTGCTGCCTTTGATCCAGAAACAAGGAAGGCATACTTTCCACACATTTCTGCCACCACTCTTCCTTCATGACCTCATTTGGCTGCTAAGACTTGCTCATTAACTCCTATGAAGATGTCAGCAGGACAAGAAATATTCAGGCATAGCAGGAGAATTTCCTGACCAGATCTATTTTATAGAACTTAGAACTTCCAACTCCACAAAACCATGGCAAGCCCTGAGATATACATTTCTTTATGCTGATCTGACTCCCTATTCAAAAGATCCATGGTTTGGCAGAACAGTTCCTTGCCTTCACTCAGAAATCACTGGGGCTCATCACTCATGATGCAGATTAACTGGAAGATAAAATAGGAAATTAAATTCATGTTGACAAATGCAAAGTAATGCAGGGATGGGAAGTCCTACCCACACTAGCTTTATGCAATGGTGGGCACCAACACTACTCTACCTTATAACAGAAAACAAATCTAAAGCCTAAAGTCTAACAAGTGTAAAACAAATAATTCAACACAAATGAAATGATTCTATGCAGGTGTTGATTCAGTTCTCAGTAGCAGCTGGGAAGCAGGCAGAATTTTAGAAGCTGCTGAGAGAACAAAAGAAAAGTTCACGGTGTCGTATGTAAGCTTATGGCTCATCTATGTATCTATAGCTGGAAAGGGAACAGGATAAGGATAGTAGAAGTTAAAATATTTTCAAGCAATTAAATGAACGAGGAAGATTCAGCTTTAAAGGGAACTCAAAGCTCTATATGAGCAGCATGGACAAGCTGAATAATCAACAGTTGTGCATTGCTTCTAATGATACAAGGATTGCAAGCCAAACAGTGTTGTCAGGCAGTAGTTCAAAAATAAACAAGAAGAGGTGCATTGTTTTTTCCCCCCACATAGCATACAGCTTGACTGGATTTGTTGATGACAACAGCCTACTTATATTCTAAAAACAAACACATTTCATAGATAAAAGCATCCATCAACAGCTATTAAACTCCAAGCTATGATCTCTGATGCAGAAAGTACCTATCACACAGTTGGCCAGGAGCTGAGAGAGTATATATCTGGGAGAGAGTATATCTGCAAATAATGTCTGTTTCACACCATACAATACCTACCCTGGTCAGTAACACAGACAACAAGCTAGGCGGATATTTAATTCGACCCCAAATACCCATTCTTTCATCTCTTTTTGTCTGACCTACCCTATATAAAAAAATCACATCAAAGTCTGTTCTCCTCACTCTGTTCCCAATCCATGCAAAATACAGGAAACAACCAATCAAGCAAAGAAGTGGAATTATGTGCCCTTGTAGAATAATGAGTTCAAAGTCACGTTCTGATGGCCCTAAAGATGGTGGTTTCCTGAATCTCTTGGTACTAGAAGACCTACTCCAGGCTGCTTATGAGCAAATACAAACTAGCAAAGCGTCAAGTTCAGACGGTCAGGAATAAAGAAGTCACCAGTTGATAATTAAAAACTACTCTTCAGTGTGTCTTATTGAAAAGTTAATCCATCTTTGAACCTTCTCATACCACAGTATAAAATGAAGCCACAACTGAGGGTCAGAGCACACAAGAGAACTCTTCAAATGGAGTTTTACATCTTGAAAATGAATTCCTGTAATAGGACAAAGCTCCAGTACTAACGTGCAGTTATTATTGTGTATAGAAAACTACTATCTGTTTAACTAAAAAATTCCACATAACCAGGCACAGGATATGCAGCAGATAAAAATTTCAGTAGATTGAAGTGGCTAGTCTACATTCTACTGAGTTGTTAGCTTCTGTAAAATAAGGTCTTCAGAAAAAAAAAAGATTTGTGCTTCTGCTAGGAAAGCAGAAGATCCCATTTGTTACCGTAAGGGGACAGGAATTAGAATCTTCCCATTATCTTGACTTACATCTAAATCTCAGTACATATACTTATGCCTTACTTCTGTGTTGCTGATTACCTGCGTGTTTTCAGAGTTCTGCTTTCTATTGCACTTTCATTTGTTTGTTGACCATGAGACTTGATCACCTCAAGCTTACAAAAGCATGTTCTTCAGACATTATTTCAGCCTTCTCACAGCTGCTTATTTATAAAACTGCATTTTCAAAGATTCTTCACCCTTGTGATAGAACAAAGCACCTCAGTAATATTGAAGTTATTTATGTATTTTAAAACACTGACAAGTTTAGTGTTCCTGTAATGTCTGGATCCCTTTCACAGGTGCAGGAAGGTCTGAGTCTCTGTCATTCCAATGAACTTCAGTTACATCCATCATAACTCAATGCTTCAAAATCCAGGCTCTGAATTTGCTGTGTCATTACATTTATTACCAATAAAGAGCTGTGCAACAGATGGCTTACCTCATTGGGTCTGCTTTGCTACTAATAGCTAGGTAATTTAATTCAAGCAACTTCCTCTTCCAGGCCCACTAGCCTCCCAAAAGGAGCAAAATCTTTGTACTGATGGGTTGTAATCAGCATGGACATACAAACTACATGTGGGACAATGCTGCCATATGACCCAGTTGGCATCTATAAGTTTTTGGGTTTTTTTAAATATATATTTCATATTATAAGCAAACACTTTATTTGGACTTGTGTAACAAAGTGACTCTATGGCAAGCATTGCCAGTATGGGTTTAGAATTCAAATTATAAAGTTCCTTAAAGACCATGACTTAGCTTTGTTTCCAAGAAGATTGTATGTGTAGTTTACATCCTCAAAACAAGCTTTTTCCAACCCTCTCATTCTATCACAATGGTCTCCTAAAGCCTTCACTAATTACAAGTCTCTCTGGCTTCACAGTCATGGAAAAAGCTCTTGTGCAAGATGACAGGACTTCATTTCCAGGAAAGGGGATCTACTACAACAGTGACTACAGAACCAGACTGATTTTATTATGTGGTCAGAATCTCAATTCACAAAAAATGAATGTGTTCCTATGGAAGGCCATTCTGTGCCACATATAAGTTCTCCAGTAACGCTATACAACAAAATGATTTTTGTTGTTTTAGCGGTGAAGCTGCAAAAAATTAGGAAAGACATTAATGTTGAAATTAAATAAACATTTGTTTAGTTTTGGTGCTTGAAATTAAAATACCAAAACATTTGCTTCAAATCAGTCAAAAGAAAAGTGTAGTAAAAATGAAAATAAAGATTAGGCCCATGAAAGAGGAAGAGGATTTTCCTTGTTTGATGAGGATTGTATGAAACAAAACTACTTTCACTGTTCCTAATAACATCAGCTAGTCTAGATATGAAATGGAAGTAAGTATAATAAATGTTTTTTGAGATGGAAGTTGGGCAGGAAGTTTGCAGGCAGCTGCTGAACACCAAAACTTTATTGATCCAGCCCATGACAACAGTAAAACATAGTCTTGACTTTGGTAATTTATTAAGGAGGGGAAAAAAAAAAAAAAAAGGCAAAGGTTCCACGTAGATCTCCACTGTGTGCCTGCCCAAATCCATCTGAAGAGAGACATGATTGAGAAGACCGATGGAACAGAAAAGGAACAAAGGAAGAGAATACTCAGCATTGATTCTAAGTGATAGCACTACAGCTTTATTTGCATTATTCAAATGTTATACACAGCTTTTAATTGTTTGTTGTAGGTAAAGATAACTAAATGCAGAAAGTTGCAAAAACAATGCTTTCTTTTAAGGCCTCATTATCAAAACAGACACCAATATAAACACAGCCTGTTTAAGAAGGGTGCTGAATGCATTGAGAATATTGCTCCTCTCATCTTTTCTTAAAAAGAACCGAGCACCAAGAGACTTCACTAAGGTTTACTGTGACACAGTTGCAGTAGAGAGTACATCTGAAAAGCATGCATATATTATTAGAGCTCTTACTTGATGTTTTAAAGCTAGACAATAAATACCAGTGATTAGATTGTACTACTGGATTAATTTTCATATCTCAGAGAAAAACAAAAGGAAAAAAAAAATCTATCAAATGTTTTAAACAAGCTATTGTGAATATGTTTATTCCATATTTCAGTTCCATCACCACAGGAAGTTTAGGAAGCTGCTACTTACATTCAGTAGTTAAAGTAATAAATGTTGTTCCTACCAGTAACCAGTCATTCAGATTTGTGTTTAAGTTACTGTTATTCTTCTACAGGAGCCTGAAGTCAGAAGAGGTAGGGAGAAGCTAGGTGGACTTGGAAAAAGTTATAATACTGTTTCAAAGTCTGGCTCAAAATTTGCCATAAGCAGTAAACTTGTTGCACCCCTTGTATTATCACTAAGAGATCAGAACAATTACAAAAGTACAAAATGAACACATATTATGCAAATTCATTTAAATGAAAGCTATGCACCTATGCCTATATGTGTGCATGTAGATACATTAATTTCTCTTTAATGTAATAGATTCTGGGAAAAAGAAGAAAGGAAGCTTCAGAATACAGCCTTAGGGCTTAAGAGACTGAAGTTGGACTTTCCCTGCTATGAATATGTCTCTGTATGAGAGAGAAGATAGAGTCCAAGAAAGACAATTAATGGACTGAACAGTTCTCTCATTGGCTGAGAATGACCCCAAAGCATGGGATGCAAGCAATAAAGAGTAGAAAGGCAGAAGAAGTATTATTAGTGTCAATTCCCTTCTTTACAAATTTCACATTGTTATATTTAGATTACTAGCCAGCAGTTCCATCCTGATTCCTGCTGAAGGGGTTTGGCTTTGCTTTCATGACAGTATCCCTCACACAACTGGAGCGTGACTGCTTTCATTCAAATAAATAGGAATTTGTCTGTGGTCTTACAAAATTAGGGTCTGTGTCTTGAATATAGTTATTTCAAGTTAAAAATAAAAGTTTGAGCCTTATTTAGTAATTCTTCAACTCTGCTACTCTGAATGGGGAGGAGGGAAATAAAAAAAATTCTTTCATCGAAGATGAGCTTTCAGTTTTTAAATACAGTTCTATTTATGAGGCTTCTAAAAAGTAAGTATCAGTAATGTGTGTCGTGGGCCAGTTTCTTACATAAAGTATACACCTCTACAGTCAGCAGACGAATGGCAGAGTGCACAGTCTAAAAAAATTAAAAATAATAAAAAAAGAGATAATAGTAATGGGAAATAGCTAAGAGTGACCGAATCTGATCTTTGCAGCACAGATTCAGACTGCACATGTTTTGTACACTGCCACTTTTCTAGCAATAGAAGAACTCAAGGGCTGTTGTAAAACATAGATCAGAAGAGCGCTGAGCCCAAAGGATCCTTTCCATTTGCTTCAAGTCCTGTAAAGGCCATGGATCAGAATGTGATCGAGTAACCACTGCGGAGGCTAATGCCCCAATGCCCCTGCACTGGTTGCATAGCTACTGAGTTACTTCACATGGGAATTCACAGATTTGCCCAAACACAGAAGAGAGCCTGCAACAGAAAGCAATAATTAACAGTCTCTGACTTGTGTATATAGAATCTCCTTGCATAGTTGGCTCTAGTGGATTGTTTATTCTCTGGCTAGAATCCAGCTTTCAAAATCCCTGCCAATAGTATTTCTAAGTATGAAAATTCAGCAGCGTCTTAATCAAGGAAATACTGCTGTGTCACCATACTTCACAACAGGATCACAACAAATTACTCAATCTCCACATAATCAAAAAAAGACAACAAGGATGATTATACTGAACTTATTTCAGAAACATGGTTCTAATATGGAAAATAGCCCATACCTAGTTCTCTCATGACTTTTCAGTTCTAGCTCAATGTCAATGTTCAACATTTCCACTAAGCCATAGATGCAACTAGTGTCTTACTCATGTCTGAGCTCCTCTACGTCTGTAACTGTAAGTGGAATTTAACACTTAGTACAATGGAAAATGTTGCATTTAGAAGAATGAGCATTAATTTTTTTCACAAAAGAGCAGTGAAATCTGTACTGTAAAGATATCATTATTCAGTTTCCCATCATTTGGGATGGTTTAAGTTCTCCATGAAGTCCCACTGTGTGGGCTAATGCTACTTCTGCCTTAGATTTATGTTGTCTTCCACAGCTTTACAGTAAATCAGTAAATACAGACTTGTATTCAATTCCTATATTTGGGGATATTTTGTGTGAGTAACTTCTCATTTAATCTATTTTGGTAGCTTTCTGTCCAAACTACATGCCAGGGTAACACTGAAAAGACAACACAGAAATAAAGAACGAACATATCCTTATTCATGCAGAAAAAAGCCAATATTTTGGATGTTAACATGTACCAAAAATTCATGTTTTCCACTCAAGATAAAGTATCTAAAAAGAACACAATTCCCTTGGAAAGGTTTACCTCTGCAGAACTTTGCCTATGTCATTGAATAGTAAGATGAACTATCTGGGAAGTGACATAACGGGAAAGTGACATAATTTTAAAGTGTAAGTATTGTTGGTCAGAGGTTGACAGTGTTAATACTGAGTAGGGCAAGAACATAAAAATCTCTTGAAGTCTCACCACAAAAAGCAAACCAGTGCAAGATGGGAAATTACCAGGTGAAGCGTGTTTAACAAAGAGGTGTTCAAATTACCACAGGCTGAAAATGGTAAGGAAAATCAGTCCTGGCATCTTTATCTTTGGGAATGCTACACAGACAACAAATGACTGAGTGCATCACTCAGGCAACTACCTCCTTCTACCTTGCTAGCTTTGTTCAGAACAGTAGCTCTCTAGCAACAAAATTAGTGAAATACAGAGATTTTGAAAAGCAATCACGGAGCTGCAGAGTTCTAAGGAATACATTTTTGGAATTGCCTTCCTCCAATGGGTTCTAGGTACTTCACTTCAGCTTCTCTCAGAGAAAAAGCCTGTAACTGAACAAGTTTCTCTGGAATGACAGCAAGGTAATCATCAAGGGTAAGATTAAAAGAAGAAAAAAAATAAGAAGAAAAAAATGAGAAAAAGAAAAAAATGTAATAGCCAAGTTGGGGAGGAGAACGATTGGTTAGGAATATATCTAAAGTATCACAGCTCCAGACAACAGAATGCAGTTCAAAGTTTTTCTTGGTATCATTCAAGTGTCTCCTCCATAAGTATCAGGCCTTTTCTTTCTCTGGGTAAACTGAAATCCCTCTGCCTTTTCTGTTTGAGGTAGTCAATCCTTTGTGTAATGCCATTAAGACAAACTTCATCGCTTCTAGACTGTATCAGGAATGAAATTCTAATGGACTGAATAGTGCCCATTAGAATAAGCGTTTTTGGTTTTTTTTTTTCAATCAGTAATATGATCAAGACTGAATTGTTTCTCAGTGCAGACTGAGAGCTGGCAATCCTCCACAGTCCTTCCAGGAATGCCCTGAGGTTTGCTGCTTGCAGTGCTTGGTCTGAAAGCATATTACTGTCCAGGGGTTTGAAGGATAAAACAATGCTCACTGTTATGTGCAATGTTATAGTCTGGCTCTTTATTAGGAAGTTTCTTTCTAGCTACTGAAGCATGTTTAGGAACACAACTTGTTCCTATGGAAATTAGTGAGAATTTTGCCCTTGACTCCAAATAGAACAGGAACAGACTCCCTGTCTGCAACATCAGACATCCAGCATAAAGTGACAAAATCGTGTGGGCCTGCTAAGCTTCACTGTTGTGAAAAGGTCAGCCTACAAATCAAGAGACTCAAAGGGAGAAGCACGAATGCTGCTGCTGGAGCTGCTGTGCACACAGACGTCAGGTCTCTCCCTGATTTATCTCCAGAAAACATAGAAAATCAGCACCTTAGCTTCCACCCCACGCACACTGCCAGGTAGAAACATTGACTGTTGTACTCAAAGCCTGCATCCTGCAAATGAAGAAATCAAGCAAACCAGTCTTACCATGATTTCATTGATGTACAATGTCAGCTGAAGATAAGGTATTCAGATGCAGCATCAGCATCAAAGGGTTGTAATGCCACCTGAAGTATTCAGTGGCTCCTCTATGGGTTTACTATACTGACATGGGATATCGGGGTGTACATGAAGAATACTATCTGTGTTGCATGCTGGTACCAGTTTCTGAAGTGTGGGGTGTTCATCTTCCTCATTTCCAATTTGGTGTGCAGCACATGCATGTAGGGTAGCAATAAAAGCAGAAGAGTATCCTCTACTGTTGAAACTGCTAATAGATTAATTTGCCTTTATTTTTCTCACCATTATTAAAAAGAGAAATAATCACCTTTAAAGCAAATTAACTGCTCCCAAGATTGCACTATGCTGTTCTTAGGCTTTCAATATGATAGAGGATTCTCAAGTCTACTTGTTATTATCTGCCATATTGTATGTTCTGGCATTTAAACAAACTGTTTGCTACGTGGGTTTTTTACCTTCTCTCAAGAGCAGACACCCTCTTTGAATCAGAATTGCATCACAGACAATTCCAGTCCCAGGAGAATGAGCTCTTTACAACTGAGGCTAAGTAAGGCATATAGATGATGAAGACTTCATACTGGGGAACCCAAAGAAGCCAGCAGATAGCTTTATTTTCAGGGCCTTTGAAACAGATTGTTTTGTTCCAAGTTTCTGAAGAAGTAAGGCAGTGTAGTCAGATCAATCTCAGGTTTGATTCTACTATTACTGCACTTCTGGTGACCATTAACACCACTGTTACTACCCACAGCCCCTAGTATCTGGATAAGTCTTTTGAAATGTGTCTTCACAGAGTGTCCTTTTCCTTTCTGAATTTTTAAATCCTTATAAGCTTCTGTGTATTCTCTTCCTTCATGCAGGAGTCCATATCACGTTCAGTGGGACTTCGTGAGAAGGAAGGTTTGCCTTTCCCTTCAGAGTTCCTATAGTTTATATCGCAGTGGTATAGAAATTGACCACTGGCTGAGCCCTACAGCCACTGAACTCTCTTGTTTGAGCAATAAGATTTGTAGGTAACAAATTTCAACTGATATCACCTTTCATGTGTTTATTTCATAAGTAGGAAACAGACTCAGGTCCAAAATTTCTAGAGCCACTAGAGAGTGTGTGTGTCAACTTGCAGATTTGCAACATCAGGTGTTTTAGAGACCTGTTCTTTTCTCCTCCAGGTGTATTAAAAAAAAACAACAATCCTTTTTTTTTTTTTTTTTGTTAATATTTGTGCCTTAAAACTCAAGTCACTTCGAAATCATAGCACAGAATTCATTAAAAACAAGGGAAGTAAATGAAAAGATGGAAAAGAGCATTTCTAGATCTTCATAAGTAAAAGTTCTCATTTTTAAGAGAAACAAAACAAGGAAAATAAAAGAGCTTTACTTCACTTTCCAAAACTATGCAAAAATATATTCCTTGCGTTATCTTACTTTATTTTGTCAGCTAAATCCTGACAAAAGAAGTTGATCTACAGCATAAATGTAATTAGTTAAAAAATAAGTAAATAAAAAACAGTTTTCATCTGTAAACCTTTTCTAGAAAAGGATCTCAGCTGAAAAGCCCAGTTTATCAAAAATTTCCAATATCCATTTAGAGAGTGATTTTGAAAAGCGAGATCAAACAAAAGAAGTTTTAGCTGGATTTACCCCAAGTATATCATATTTTGAAGTATAAACATTCTTACAGTAGTTTATCAAGAGCGTAATTAAGCTCTAAGCTGGAATAATACAGTGACAGCTCTCATACCTTCCTAACACCATTACTTACTGCTGTTATATGAAGATGTGTGCTTTATAAGCTTGAAAAGGATACTTGGAAACTCATCTGCCTTTCTCCCACCAACAAACACAGGAAAAAAAGAATGAATAAATAAATGATAGGGATCCTACTTCATTTCTTTAGTGTTTGTTTCTGCTGTTGATGAGCCTCCTGCCACCAACATGCAAATTTTAAATTTATGACTGCCTTATTTTTACCTACAGAAGTCTAGTACATTCATCCCAACAGCAAACTTACACATACAAGAAAAGCAGGAATGAGCTTTTCATTTTCTATATAGACTCATATTCTAGATCCGTGAACTTTTCCTCTGGAAGTTCTAAGGGTACTAGCAATAGAAGCAATTCCTCCATTATACCTTCACACTGATTTGTAACAATCTTACTGCCTTTCAGACAGCAACTAGTGTTCATGCAAACACCTTGGTGACTGATACAGGAAAAATGTTGGCTATCATTTCTCATTATTGTACTGCAGAAACATTTTGCTGCTCCAACAGAAATCTGCCTGGGCACCAAACCTGTGCACAAGATTTTACACTGAAGAACCTGCACTCCAAACAAAGAAGGCTGAAGATAAGTAGGGGGATGATGAATGGAGAAAAAGACGAAACGGGGATAAAGCAGTTTACCCCAAGCAGATCAGTTACAGAGAAAGTAGCACAACCGTCTCCAGTGTTTACTTTTTTCACAAACCACCTGAAGGACTTTCAAAACCAGAGAAACAATGCTAAGTTTACTTCTACGTGCCAGTAAAGTTGAAGCAACGTACATATTGAGTAATACATAGCTTGAATGCGAACATTCCCAGAAGCTCTTTAGTTTTAAACAAAAAAACAAACAAAACAAAACAGTACATTACAACCAAGTTATGTTGGTACAGTAAAATACAGAACCTATATTATCATCTATGTCTATGAGTTTAGTTTTTGTATCGATTTGCTTTTTTCTCTCTGCTTCTTGAAGCAGAACACCTTTAGCAGTAGCAGCTTAGACAATAATACATCTTCAGAAAATATTATTCCCAAAAGCAACTGTAGGAATCATACAGACTTTATAAAAAGTATCTTTCTTGCCACTCTGTTACCAATTTAAGAAATATATATTTACCTGCCCGCTCACAGAAACCAGAGTCTGAGAACTGAACTGGAATATCTGTTGTTCTTACTATCAAAAGTAATAGGAGACTGAGCTTTGCAGAAGGTGCAAAGCACAAAGTAAAACCTGGATCACTTTCTAGCCACCTGCATTGACTGTGCAGCACTAAGCAGTAAAAATGTAATAGTTCAATATAGAAACATAATTCAGTGACAACCAATGGGGATGAGATACTCAGATGTTGGGTTTTTTTGTTTGTTTTGTTTTTTCTTTCTGTAGGTTTGTCATTAAATTTCTTCACTAGTGCTGGTAACAGTCAGAAGTTCCTCAGTTCCCAAGAGATATTCTCGGACAGGTGTTTCACTGCCAAGCTGCTAAGAAGACAAGGTCACTGGCTTGATTCTTTAGAATATTTAAGTAAATGCTTGAAGCACAGTTTGTCTGCTGGTATTAGAGAACACTAATGTATTTGGAATGAGGCATATGTTTTAGCACTTTACTGAACAGAGCTTGGGATAGGCTCTTCTTCAGGGTATGAAGGAGATAAATATTTTAGAAAGGATATGGTTTACTCACTTGAAAGGAGCATTTCAACAAAGAAACGCACACTTCCTACTACAGTTCCCCTGCTATTGTAACTTACTGCTGCTATCATCTCAGATGTCTATAGCTGAACACCAGTCAGGTGCTATTTAAGTTTAGAAACATATATCCTAAAACATTTTTACACCCTCCCTTCTCAATGCTTTTATGAAGAATGCTACATATCAGTTTTTTGAAAAACTATGAAAATTAGTTGAAATGTTTCAGATGTTTAACTTGACATACAGTTACAACTGTGTGTTTGATCATTCTCTCTCTTGAAGAAAAAAAAAAAAAAGCTTTTCAGTCCCTCTTCTAAGACAAATGGCCAATATAATCATTCAATTCTTCACTCTTTTCTTTTCTCTACTATTTTATGTCCTTGCTAGATCTATACTCTTTTTCTGTCACAGTTGATATTCCTACAAATTTAAAACTGCCAAAGAGTTACATTTTTACCTGAACCTGACAGAGTTAATATAAGAAGGCAGTGACTGGTTGCTACTGCAAATGGGATTAGAATTACTGATTTCAGTTGGATAATGACAGGACACAGCATCTTGAAGAGAAAAAAAAAGGGGGGGAGATTTGCACCTAGGTCATTATAGAAGAGGAAGACGATATGTGTTTACTACTCATAACAAAACAGTACATTCAAATGTAACAGGACTCCACCTCAGAAGAACCTGATTAGCACAGAGCACCACAGGTACCAGTGGGCAGCGTTTCCTTGCGTTAAGACCCCGGAGGTTAGAGGGAAGTTAAGAACCTGTCAAGGTCACACCACAAGAAGGTGACAAAGTTACACAATAAGTCAGCAAGCCGAGCTGCAGCAATGAAGTACAGAGATCCCAATACAGAGCCTCTCGGGGGGGATCGGCGCTCATCAACCACGCACAAAGAATTTAACGAACATCGCACTTCTCGATACTCGCGTCTTGAAGGAGAACTGGAGCAAGTGACGACTCAAACTATGTTTTAGTCTGAGCTTTACGGCTAGAGGAAAGAAGTAAAACAAACACTAAGAGATCTCGCACAACTCACACTACTGCTTAGTCCCGTCCAAGCATCGTGCATTTATGAAGAACCGGGGACACGGATCGCTCCGCTTTTACTGCTTGTTTTCCTCCTCGGCGGCAAAACACGACAGCGGTACGAGTCCATCTCATCAACGGGAAAGAAATGAAGGCGGGCACACAGATAACCCCGAAGCCTCAGAGGGGTCCCGTTGTCATGGAAACGAGTCACCACTAATGAGCTTTGTAAGAGGCGAGCGGTTAATACCTGAGCCCCGCACATCAATATTGATCCGCAACCCGGGCGCGCGCACACACACACACACACAAACACACACACACACACACCAAACAGACGCGCTGCCAGCAGCCCAACCCAACCAGCCTTCCCCGGCCGCTCGCACACCGCACAAAGTTTCCCGAGCGCGGCAGGTAGCGCCCGGGAACCAGCGGGCAAAAGCGCGACCCCAAGACGGGGAGAGGAGAGCAGCCCACCACGCGGCCCGCTGACCTGGCGCCGAGTCGCTCTCGGAGCACTTTTTCCGACGGTCTCCCAGCGAAGCCCCGTGGGCTGCCCGCAGCCGGCGCCGGCACGTCAAAGCCCGAGCTGAGGGACGAGGCGCTCCGGAGCCTCCACCTCCTTCCCCATCGCTCGGCTCCGCCCGCGTCCCCACCTCCACGTTCTCCCGCTGCCCGCCCCGCCCCAGCCCGCCGCTCTCCCTCCACCTGGGCCGGCTCTCCCACGCGCGGCACCCGTGTGACGGGAGGAACCCCGCACCGGCTGCCGGCTGCGTCCCTCCCGCAAACTTCCCCCGCTCCGAAGCGGGACGGCGTCTCAGGGCGGGGCCGCTGCCTCCAGCGCTTCGCATCAGCCTTGCGGGGCGGGCAGCCCCCTCCTAGCGGTACCTGACGGCAGCCGGGCGCTGCTCGCTAACGGCGTGACCCCGGGAGACCGGGAGCTATCCCGGCTCCGCGCGGTCTTAGAGCCGTGCTGCTGCCTACCTCCGTGAGACAAAGCGACTCCGAGAGAGGAAGAGGAGGGTGCGCGCCGCTTTATGGGCTCACTTTGCTAAAAATGGCAAAGCCTCCCTCCGCCCGCCCTCCTCTTGTGCCGCAGCCGCTCGGCCCAACGGGAGCCGCGATCGCGGAGGAGACGGCCCTAAAGGCACTGCCTCGGAATGGTCCCTCGTACGGATTCGATGTATAATCAAAGCCCTCTTTCATTTACACTTTAATGCGTAAAGCGTGCAGAGCAGGGAGCTCCGCTGACGCGGTTGCGGGAGCGATGACTCATGCCCACCACATGTACATTATTTACTGTTTGGGGATGGAGCTGTGTTAAATGAGGCGGCCCGATAACACAATCTTCGTGTTTCAACCGCTTCCCTACAGGCAGGATTTCTCTCCCTGACATGTTTTGATTGATAGCCCCGGGTGAAGGTATGCTTTGGGTTATCCGAGCAAGTAAAGCGCACTTTTTGCACAGGTGTTGCACATGGCAAGGAGCGGTTGCAGATGTATTTCTGAAATTGGGCAGCAATATGAGCTCTCACTCTCTTCACATCACCAAACTCAGCCAGTTGTTTAGATCTGTGAGCTGTAACAGAAATCAAAGTTCCCTGTCGGCTTGTGCCAGCTTCTTGTGAGAGGATCCCTCATTACGCAGCCACATAAAACTAGGCTATACTGTCCCAGTGGGACTAATTCTTCTACAGACACCAAATAAAACTCCTTCCGACTAGGTGGGCATTGCCATTTCTTTCATAAAATAATTATAGAGCACAGGAGCGATGGACCAGCAGTTAATCAATTTGTTGTTTTTCCTACAGTTCTGTAGTAGTGCTAATACCTCAATTTAACTCAACCCTGATAGGACAAGAGCAAGAAACCATTTTCCATTTCTTCCATTTATTTTTCTTCTTATGCAGATGGAACCTCTCTTCATGTGGATTCAAAGCCACTCTTGCAAGGTGCTCAGGCTTCAGACATTCTTGTTTCCAGGCTTCACTATGAGAGTGGCATTTTCATTCCATTTCATTGTCCTAAGAGACCAAAGGAAAAGCTCCTTTCATTTAGACACAAATGATTCTGGATTATTTATTGCCTGTTTCCTGAGGATTAGACATTGTCGAGTGTGTATGAGAGGAAAAAGCAGGAGGGAAGATGTGCATCTTTGACTCTTTTTTGAGGACAGAAAGGAACACTGGACTCTTACTGCCATGAGCCTTCAGCTAGTTATCTCCCAGACCCATGGGGACGAAGATGCAAATCAGGACAAGAAATGGAAATTAAATCCTGAACAGTGATTTTACCGTCCTATGCTAATTCCAAATACAGCAACCAAATGCCTGTGTCCCAACTGCCTCATCATCATCTGCTCCATGCTGTATGGCTCCTGTGCAGTAAATATAACATTACTTTTTTTTTTTCTTTTCTTAAATAGTGACAAGTCTTCCTGCTCTAGCACCGATGTCCCATACAATAAAATCTCTTTAAAATCACAACTTCAATCGCTGTGCAGACTTGATGTGCCTTGTTATGGAGAGTGACACTAAACCAAAAAGAGAAGTGACTGATGCATCTCTCACCCCTACCTAAGCCAGTGCTGGAACTGATATTAGGATCAAGGTCTTATTGTGGTGACTGAGCTCCCTATTAAGCCCAAACTATTTCAAACCATTTCAAAGTTTCAAATACAGAGTTCTGTATAAAAAAAAAATAAAAAATAGCTGCATTCCAGGCAGCAATTGTGTGTGTTTTTGTGGTATAAAGAAGGCCTTGAACAGGAACCTCATTTGGGCTTTGAGATGATTCCATAGTAAATAATGTATTTAAAAAAAAAAAAGTATAGCACTATTAACTGTAGATTCCTTTCTCATTCCAAGACTAGAGGAAAACACTATTTTAAAGTTTACAACATCTGTGTAGCTAATTCACTATGTTAGTCATGTACATAGAACAGTGATGCTGGCTCACACAGATAACTTGGCTCACACAGAAAGCCCCATCTATTAACTCCAGCAATGGCAAGATCACACCTCAGGCTTTACAGCACAGAACACTGTGCTGATGCAGACATGGCAGAGGCCAAATGTAACATTTGCATGCACGAGTTGTACACTAAGATAAGCATATGTGTAAACCTTTGTAGGATTGACCCCAAGTTTTTCAGGCTTTCATCACTGAAGATCATGCTTTGCCAAACCCAACAAGGGTGTACTGTTCCATCCTTGGAATTCTGTGTGTTTTCACCCTCTGCGTATCTACTAACATGTACCCTGCTTTTTTACTACACCATGTCAGGGAACCTTAATAATGCCTCGTAAGCACAGAAGTACAGCATATGTCAGTATCAGATTTCTGAAGTGGCTGATTCACCTTTGCTAGTACTTTGAATAGCTTCCATTGGACTGTCATGACATCAAACACACAGTGTTTCCACACAGTATTTGGAAAAGAGTGTTATAGTGTCATTTCAGCCATCTTTCATAACTCATCTTTGAGTATCACCTAGTGGGAACTTCCATGGAATTTTCTGTGAGGCACCTGCATGCTAAAACATTACACTCAAGGCATTAAATCCTACCGCATGAGAAGTGTTGACATCTATAGTGAATTAATAAAGAGCTGACTGCCAACAGAGAAGTTCAAACTCAGGTGGTTTGGATGTGGCCCTGGCATCATTCATCCTGAATGGGCCAAAGATGATTTTCAAAACCAAATGTCAAGGAAGTGGCTCAGGAATAGACCTTACTATTTCTCTTCAAGCTGTATATCCACATACTCGTATATATATACATGCTGTTTGCAAGAAGAAACTGATACTTAAACTGGGTAAGAATAAAAAACACTATACTTCTGTAGGCACTACTGGAGCAATGACTTTGTAAGGATTAGCTACACTGAAACATTTTGTTATTGTTTTAATTTTCTTAGGTTTCTGAAAGAAAGATTAAAAAAAAAACACCATAAAATGCCAACACTTAATGATAGTAGTGCAAGCATGCACAGTTGTGATTTACAGAGGGGTAAATACATGTACATGTATGCACGTATACATAAATACACATTTATACTTCCAAGACCCTATCAAGGGAAGCACAATGGGTCACAGCTTTACCCAGTGCTGTTGATAGAGCACAGTAAGAATCTGAACTGGTAAGTTCACCTCAGAACACATCTTGATGTGTGGGATTGGCATTAATCCTATTATCAAGGAGCGAAAGACATGCAGGGAATTCAGGACTCCATTTAATTACCAAGCAAGTCAAACTGCAGCACTTCTCTCCCACTCACACACACCCCAGGCAGGTGCTGTTCAGCGGGCAGTGACAGGAGGGGAACTATTTTTGCGAAGCAAATAAAAAATACTGGTTACTTCTTTGTGTAGATGATGGGCTACAGCACCTGACATTTAAAACCCATTAGCACTTGTCATAGAAATATTATGCAGTGGGTTGGTTATCCCACAATAGCTACATGGGACCAGTCTAGCTTACATCTTTTCTTACTTTTAGATACTCTTCACTCTTTCCTTTTCCACTGATTGTCTAAGAGAAAATACATGATTTCCATTGTTCCCAAAAGGTTAATAGATCTATCTGTGCTTTTTGATGGGGATACAATGGGCTTGTAAAGCAGAAGGTGGAGAGCTGGAGCAGTGCTCCTGTCTGACGTGAAAAGCTAAAAGGGATCTTTTTAGCTTTCTTTAAGTGCATCTTTTTTTTTTTTTTTTTCAGAGACAATCCACCCTTCTGAATCATCCTGCACATGACAGAGAAAGAACTGGTTCCAGAGGAGTCAGAGCTAGACAGGAACTCTTTAACTCTGAGTTGATGAAGACTAGAGGAAGGGAGTGGAAAAGAAGAAAGAGAATTGGCTCTATAATATTGAAGCAGGTCTTTGTGGCCACAGGGCCCAGCCAAAGTCTCCAGTTCTGTAAAAAGATATGCAGCTAGATGCAGTTTTTGGACTTCGATGTGGAATCCTTAATAAGAAAATAGAAGTAATGGAGAACAACTGTAATGTAGGTAGAGTTCCACTAACTAAATGGAGAAATGTGAAGGGAAAAGTCAGCAAACACTGGGATGAGTTTTATATTTTCTACAATTGACATTTTAAACTACTGTACAATGTGTATCAGTTAAAAATCTTTCCAGAAGTTTCATTTTGTCACTGTTTACTTCTTGTTGAGGATTACACAGAGCTGGATCACTAAGCAGTGACTATATTTCAGCTTCAGTAAGCCTGCATTTAAGGGATGGAACTGTGGCTGCTGAGCAGTATCTTTTACAATTTTTAGAGGAGACAGGGATCCTTGACATGAAAGGAGCCAAGCAGATGTGTGATGACTACGTTTTACTGGGAAATACTAAACCAAAGCAGGAATAATAGAAAATAGGGTGGGTTTTCTTGTGGTTACATCTTGGGAATTGTTTTTTTCCCTGATTCTCTGAGTACCCTTGAAGAGCAGATAACATTTTAGAATTTTGCTATGAATGTAGGTTGTCTTTGGGTTCACTGGTCTCCTCCAATCCAGTGGTTGCTATAGTACATTTAATGATCTGATCCTATGAGAGAGAGAAGGAAGGCTGTTGGTTTTTTTGTTTTGTTTTTTGAGACAGAAGAGGTTTTCTTTTGATGGGCACACAAAATGATTTATCCCCCTAATCTCCTGTGTAATTCATTCACGTAATCTCTTTGTAGGCACATTATATTAATCCCTGTTATTAAGAGAGAAAACCTAAAACATTGAAAATGTCAAAACTGACTGCCCAGCAGAAGAGGCCAAGATACTGAATGTCCCTCCTCTTTCTACTCTGCAAAAGATATATGTTGTTTGTCTTAGTATGTCACTGGAAATATTCCCTGAAGTTGATATTCTCTGAAAAAAAAAAAGGAAGTAACCGAATGAGAAAAACCTAACAGTGCTATGCCAATAAAGAGATTTTTCTACAGTAATGTAATCAACTGCAAAAGCTGGGTCAAGGGACTTTTAAGGTGTGAGCTGAATCCAGAGAATGAAGCACACTTTATAGAGTTGCTTATGTTTTCTTTTATAGCCATTTTCCCTGGAATCCATCAGTGCAGAGAAATGACACAGCAAAAATAAATTGTAAAACCATCATGTAAATAGATTTCTTTTGCACAGTGTTTGGTGTTCACTGGCTTTAGGCTGCCAACTTTGGGCTCGGGATTTGTATACAATAAATATATCTGTACTATTAATGAGAGTGGCTTGTAATCTAAAACCTCTGTGGACTGATAGCCAGTTACATTCAGAGCAGTATTCCACCATCATTCTCTTTAGGATTTGTTACTGATGGACTAGGAAAGGATGCAAAGGTTTGTTTAACTCCACAGAACAATTCCTCTCCTGCCTGAAATGGAAGCTTGCTGTGATGGCTTCTTTCTTCCTCTTTTTCCTGCTGAACCTTCCCTTCTGCACGTAGAAGCACAGAATCATAGAGTATCCCAAGTTGAAAGGGAACCATACGGCTCATCGAGTTCAACTGTTTGTTCTGCACAGGACCTTCCAAAATCCAAACCCTATGTCTGAAAGTATTGTCCATGTGTTCCTTGAACTCTGGCAGCGTGGGGCCGTGCCTACTGCCCTGAGGAGCCTGTTCCAGGGCACAACCACCCTGGGGTGCAGACCCTGTCCCTAACCCCTAGCTGCCCCTCCCCTGACACAGCTCCATGCCGTTCCCTCGGGCCCTGTCACACAGAGCAGAGCTCAGTGCTGCCCCTCCGCTCCCTGTGAGAGTTGCAGCCACCCCTCATACATCTGCCCTCTAAAATCTTTACCATCTTTGTAACACCCTTTTGGACGCTCTCTAATAGTTTTATGTCCTTCTTCTACTGAGGCACCCAAAACTGCACACATTAATGAGTCGGTGCTACTGCAGTGTACTGTGAGACAATCACTTCCCTTACTTCAATCATTCGCAGAAGTGCATGTGAAAAGCCAGTAAACCAAGCTGCACCAGTACTTTCACCATTACAAGTATTTCCTAGACATTCTCAGGAGCTTGTACAATGTTTGCATTTCTCTCCTTATGCACTGTACAATACTCTCTAGCATTTTCCCCTTTGCAAGGCTTTCCTTGAATGAATACACTGACCACATGTAGTTTGGAGGACAGAATTTTAGCTGTCCTTCTAAGTCATCTCTACTCATAGCCTTAAAATTACTTAGGCATGGGAGTAAAACTTCTACATATCCTTGAGGATCTGGGTCACAGATGTATTAGAAAATGTTATCTTCACTTTGAAGTGCAACTTCAATACAGATTTGCTTGCTTCATGCTGCTCTGTCCCTTCTTGCTTATTTATACCAGAAACCTTTTTGTTTGTGAATAGAACTGAAGTAGGTTATTTGGCATTTCAGTCCCTTAACCATGCACTATGTTTATCTTGAGGATAATAATAATATTTTATGTGCTATACCAACATTATGACACTGCACATCATTGACAGAAAATGAGAGAAATCGTTCTGACTAACGGGCTGGGAGTCAAATCCAGGGAGAAAGCAAACAGAGGTGACCCAAGTGCATTAGAAATTTTTGCACTTTCTGGAAGCACATGTTGAAACTCAGCCACTTCTGTCTGAGCAAGATAAATGCTGCTCTTTGTGTCCTCCTGCAGGAAGGGATTATAAGTAAGGCTTAAAAAGACTAGAGTTCTTTTCTGTTCAACACAAGTCTAATAAGATGTTTCAGTTTTGCTATCCTTTGCTAAATGATGTCTGCATAGCTATGGTGTTTTGTGGGCAATGACTGATGGAATTTTTTGAGGATGAAATATATTAAACAATATCGGTGTCTAGAAGTAGTAACTACCAGCTATTTGGTGTCATAATATTAAGGTTATTTTTCCATTATTGTCATCAAAATAGAGGACTGTTTTGAACACTGTTTTGGGGGGAGATTTTGATTTAACTAGGATAAAGTATTTTTCTTTCTTGTGGAATAAATTCTGTATGTTCCCAGAAAGCGTATCATTTGGTATTCTGTCGTGTTCAGGTTGCCTGAACTACTAGGTAATGTCCATTGCACCGAGCCTCCAATTATGCATGAATAGGGAGAGCAACCTGGACTTCTGGGCAGCATATGGGAAATGAGAGGCTTGGGAAAAGAGAAAAGGCAAGCTTTGCGGGTTGGTGGAAAACAAGAGGTTGAAAAGAGAAGACTCAGATAAGGGGTTGCAGATGCAAAGGAAAGAAATGTAGAAGTACAGGAAGAATTAAGGCAGAAGAGAAGCAACTGAAGAGATAACACTCAGGGAACTGTAAGGGCTGAAACAAAAGCCAACAGCCTAAAGGCTACTGTACGAAGTATGTTTGGAGGAAGAAAGCTCATATTCTTTACTGTTAATTATAGTGACAGTGATCACAATTCTCTCTTACCCAAATATGGTGTATTTACAGATCAGGCTTTCTGAGCCCGGTTGTATGGATGCTCATGCGAAAGGTAGCTAGGGAGTGCTGCCAGCATGACTGGCCATGTCCAATGAAATTTCATACTCTCCCCTGAGTCAAAAACACTAGCAAAGTAAAGTGTACAGATAAGTAAATAAAAAGAAGTCACAAATATTTTCAGATCTATTTCTCAGTTGTGAAAGCAAATGTTCACAAATACATCCCCCTCATCCCTCCCACATGGCAAGTGCTTGTCCCAGTCTACTGAAGACCAGAACTGAGTGTGAGAGGAATTGCAAATAGTCCCAGTAGGACTTAATAATATCTCTCTTGTCTTTATTTTGCACAGCTTCAGCTCCAATATTTTTTTCCCGAATTTTCATATATTTTTGTTTTGCTCTTGTATCCATCTAAAAGGATATGGTTTAATCAGTGATTATTACTGCTTTACTTATAATAGCAATATTTGCCCTACAAAGATATGTAAATCAGGCACACTCACAGTGTGCTGCATTGTATTTATTTGCAATATTCTCAAGTCTTATAAGAATTATTTAAACTGCCTCTGGTCTCCTCAGCTGAAGAAATTTGTCTAGATCTTCTACAACTGAAGCCAGAATGGCATTATTCTTCTCTCCTGTTGGTCACATCCCAGTTTGTAACAGGGGCAAGAAAATAAGATTTTCAGGGAAATATGCGTCTAGTGCTGCACAAAAGTAGGTAAAAAATATCACACATTATTTTGTGCCTTTTCCAAGACTTGCCCAGAATCTGGGTGGTTTAGGCCAAGCTGCTAGAAGAAATACAGATTCAATTGCCAATGCCTGCTGTGATTGGTATCAAGCTGTAAGGACTGAGGCAGGCCCCTTTTGTATATGCTCAAGTGACAGACATGAGGATAAGTATTAATAGCAGATACTAATAAATTTTCATGGGACCAGAATCAACGTCCAACTATTGCAGCCTTTTAAGCACATGCAGTTGTGGCAGATCTTGCAGTCCTGACACAGAGAGAAGTCCCACTGGAATTACTATGCATTTGCCTGAACCAGGATTGAACGCCTGCAAACTTGCCCAATAAGCCTTTTCTCTTGACAGCATCCAATCAAAATTAATGAAGTAACTTGTTTGAGATCACCCAGGGAAATGATGGGAGAGGCAGGAGGGAACTTCGATTACGAACTGACAAGTTTTCTTGATGTTGCTAAGTCAAAAATATTTAGAAAGCCAAAAGGCTGAAGAATACTGAGAAATGAGAGCCATTGGTTAAAACGGCTCCCAGGCAATCTGTTTGGTCTGATCTGTTTGTTATGAATCACCACTGAGATAAAAACTCCTGCTTTCCACCATATTCCTAACCTGTCTCACATGTAATCAGATATTTTGATTAAAATTTGAGAGTATTTTATTTTTTTGTAAAGGAAAAGAATTATGTCTTAACACATCAGGTAGACTAGATCTCTCTTCTTTTACACCATTTTGACTGTCCTTTGATATATCAGAGTAGCCTGGAGATGAAGCTTTATCACATGCAGCTATCTGAGCCTGATTTTACTCCTTGCCCAGCTCAAAGGATAAATTTATATTCTGTCCATGCCCAACTCTCTTCTTTCGTCTAACTCACCCTGGATGCAGATGAAGAGTGACGATGTCCCTTTGCAAGCTAGCTGTAAAGGCATTGACTTAATGTCGCCTGTGGTATTAGAGTGGTATAAAGGCAATGTGGAGGATGTAACGTTTTGGACTGCTATTTGTAGAATAAATGAGTTTGCTTGTTTGTGTTGCAAATGCCATGTGGGAGTCACTAAAACAGGAATAGTTTCAGAAATCTAATTTACTTTCATTGTATGTGCTGTTTGACTACCTTGTACATTTCTTTCTGTTTGCAATAAAAATAGCTACTTTCCAGTCATTTTTATTTTAGGTCTCTCTAGCACCCACACATCAATAACATTTGAATTGCAAATTGTGAGAGAAATATTTATTAAAGATAGTAATTTCCTTTGGAATTTTATGTATGTATGCATCTATATCTTCCTATTGTTTTCAGTTACTATGAGGGTTTATTCTAGCTGTCTTCTAGCAGGCTGTTTTTAACCAGCTCTGTGTCTCAATGTAAGGACAAAATACATTTAATGTACTTTCTCAGAATTCAATCATAATTTTTGAAAGAACTGTCAGAGTATTCTGCAAGAACTTCAGTGCACAGAGAAGTTCTCCTTGACTAGACAGACAGCATCACCTTGTCTGATACTATGCAATTTAAATGATTAAATGAATTCAAGAAGATGATCCTAAATTGCATCCCATTTTTCCATGCTACATTTAGCATGAGTGTTCACACAACAGGATTCAGAAACCCTGACATGTAAATGCCTCCCAGTTTATTTTACTCAAGGGAAATGGCTTTCATGCTGCTGTCCACTGATCTCCAAAAGTTAGAAGAAAGATATCTGAACCATAAACTAAAACAACGTCAGCACATATCTGCAAACACTACGATGGCGTAATCCAAATATCTGAACTCCTGAATGCAATATATTTACTCCAGAATGCTACCTAGGGAGATCAGAAATGATAGTCCTAAGATACCAGGTCACCAATGCTCTGTGTGGATCATTTGCGGTGGTGGAAAGGAGCTTCCATTCGTTCATAGCTCTCCCACAGTGACTACAGAGAGTGAGAACATCCGGCTTATGTTCTACAGGCACTATTCATGTTGTTGTCAACTCTGCTTATGTGTACTGGCTTTCAAAGTGCTCAACATTTAGCACTGTATGGTAGGCTGCCTGATGTATTACATAGCACAATACTACAGTGTAATACAGAAGAAAAGTAACAAGTTATGTTAAATGTTCTTCGAAATTGTTCAGTGATACACGAAAGATAAGCTAGAGATTCAAGTGAACAGAATAAGCTACTTTCAACAAAGTCAATACACACATTGCCACACTACAATTCCTGTTTAGCTCTTGCAGTTCTTAGGAAATATGGTATGACAGTGCATAAGTCATGAAGCCAAAGAAACTTCTAAGTGCCTTCAGTTTCCTTATAGGACGCAGATGCCCCATTGTACTAATGTCTTACTGCATTCATAAACTGAAAACAGTATTTTCAGTGTTATTTGCAATCTAAATGATGATAAATATTTTAATTTGGGAGTGGCCATATTATAATGTGTCATTAGTAGGATTTTCCCCTCTCTGTCTTCTCTAAATATCCCTATTTTCCCTTCAAGACAGTCTCCTGGCAACATTTTCAATGCTACCAAACAGAAGGCTGCTTCTCCTGTTTGTGTTTTAAGGTTCATTTCTTTCTTTTCCTTATTAGGTATACTTATAAGGCTGTTTCTGAGCAGTACTAATGGAAATAGTATTAGAGATTGGAATAATAATTTCTAATGAGGAATCAGCAAGGAGACATAAAGGCTATACAATTTATTTATTTATTTATTTACTTGCTTTACTTATAATTCAGTGAGTCTGATGCTTTATCTCTAGAAGCAACATAAACACTTACACCATGTACAGGTAAACCTAGTTGCTGATTCCATTCTTCCAGCTTCTATGATAGCTTCAATTGTGATCACAATAAAAACAGGGATATGAATTTAAGAAATAGACATAGCTTGAGTCTTTCTTTCTTGAAGAATGTACATGTTGTTCACAATAAATACAAGCTTGTAGTCATGTTGACTTATCTATGAAAAAAAATAAAATACTAGGATGTTTTATTCCTTCCTTCCTAAAATAACAATTGCTTTGCCAAATACCAGCTTACTACAGTCTGGAAGAACAAATGCTTTGCATTGGTGGACAAACATGAATCTCAGTCAGTAAAAAACATAAATGTCAGTCAGTGAGGAGAGAAGGGAGAGTTAAAGATTTTGGTGGGGCCACAAGGTGAAAACATGGTATTTGAAACAACTTTCCATTTTCATTCTTCCATGTAAGACCAGTTAGAGAGAAGTCAGAAAAAGTTAGGCTAGGTTGGTGATGCTTGTCTGAATGAATTGAACCTTCCTTTCACTTACAGAGACAAACTAATATGATTTACTTTCATTTCTGTAAGATGCATGTGCACTTTACCTCAGCCTTTGGCAGAAACTGGATAACTTGTGCTGAGAATATTTTTGTTTTGTTTTGTTTTATTATTTTTACTTTTTGCTTATGCCATTGTCAGAGCACGCAGAAATATATTAAGCCATAGTCAATGTAAACTTCATGCTTGCCCAGGAAACAAGATATTAAAAATATGTATTGTGAGAATCACATCTCTAGCCATGCTCACGTGGAGTTTAGGTATAATTCCTGTAATTTCTGCTGACTTGCATTTAATAGTGTCTTCTGCCATTAAGATCAATCAAAGGCATTACAATGCATGGGGCTGTGTTTTGGCAATAGAAAGTTTGTTATTTGGTCAGTGTGAACTGTGCCTTTCAATTCTGACTGAATGGAAGTGCTACATGATACACTAGGCACTGTCAAACATCATTAGTGAGTCAGAAAGAAAAATGCTAATATTCTGAAGTGGAATAATGAAA
This sequence comes from Cyrtonyx montezumae, assembly GCF_038088225.1. Classification (NCBI taxonomy): domain Eukaryota; kingdom Metazoa; phylum Chordata; class Aves; order Galliformes; family Odontophoridae; genus Cyrtonyx; species Cyrtonyx montezumae. The sequence continues at coordinate 93,485,389 of NW_027072034.1, read as the reverse complement.
CTACTGTGACATCATGTCATTGCCAGACTGTCTTTATAAAAAGCCATGGCTTTATATGGAGTACATGAGAATCCAAGTCTTTCTTGATACTAACCATATCTTACCAAATCTGATGAATACTGAAAATAAATAGGGAACATGGGCAATAGTACATCTCCTTATACATTTTGAAACACAGTGTTGTTTATTTGAGAAAGTTGGTTCTGTTTTTGACATTTGCTTTTTTATTCGTGGCAATAAAGCTCTGTAAGTCTTTAGAAGCAGTTTCTTCATAGTTTGGCTTATAAAAATTCCAAGAATATCCAGCCAGCTAGATAGTCCAACCAACAACATATGCCAACTTTACTACTAATTGCCTGTTTTAAGCCATACCAGCTGAGTGTCTGCTACCTTACATTTTTACTGGGCTAAACCCAATTATTTTTATTTTGAGTAACAGTTTGTAAAAGAAATCAGTCAGAGTCACTAAATATTTTGGCTGACCAGAATAGAAGTACAGAAGTGTTACCCTTTATTTTTACTCTTTATGTTGGCAACTTTAAAATAATTTTGAAGGCAAAAATGGAAACATCTTGTTTGAAAACATTGAATTGCAGCATTTTTATACTTCCAATTTTTTTATTTTTTTATTTTTATTTTTAAGCTATCAGCCAAGTCAGTGAAGAGCTGTGACTATTGAACAAACACATTTTTGGTAAATAAATCATTAGTAAAATTTATGGATCTGAGTCACTCTACTCCAGACAAATGTCTGTCATAATTTTCTAAGATCATACGTCGCTTAGAAATATGCCTCAATTTCATCAATTTGTAAAGCACTGACTGTATGTCTAACCTTGAATCATGCAATTGATTGATGAATGCTCACTAATGTTTTAAATTTTTACTACAGTACCGCCTAACATCCCCACTTATATAACTCCCTCTGAGTTAGTCTGAGCAAACAAAATTAGTCTACTGTTTAGAGCATTCATAATACAAGTGCTTCTACAAAATCAGAGTAGAAGAAGAAAGTTCCATAATCTGCTTTTTAGTTTAGTGAATGATTTTTCTTGTTTTGCAAGAAATCTGTAAAAAACATCAGCAATTGAACCAGTGTCTTTTGAGGCCTCTGGCAATGCTTTACTACAAGACAGTCCTTCCTGGAAGGAAAAGACAAACCATATTTTTGAGTTCATTAGTTGCTGATCTCCAAATATGGTGAAGCTGCTAGGCCAAGGATCACTTCTGTCTCCAGTCCATCACAAATGGAGTAGCTTTCTCATTATTATTCACTATGTGTATTGGCATATTGTCTTTGAGTTGAAGCCATTGATCCAGATCAGACTGCAGTAGGCACTGTACAATCACAAACCAAACAAAACAGCACTTTCTCAAAAAGCTCACAGTTTAAGCTGGTATTTCCACTAACCCATGTGCTTATGACTGCAAATGAAATCAGGACTGTAGAATCATGAACGATATAAGGCATCATTATTTGTACAAATAATGACATGCTGAGAGGCACATGAAGATTTGAGTTTTAATATGTTGTTGAAAGGTTCTGTGTTAGTATTCTCATAAAAAGAAGTATGTTTGGGAAACATTTATCATAACAGAAAATTCTTCCTTTCTCCTAGTTGGACTGTTTTGTTCTTTGGGAGTTTTTGAGTCTTGACTTGTAATAAAATTTCTGGGAAAAAAGAAAAGGCACAAAGAGAGAAAAGATTATTAAAAAGAAAAAAGAAAAAACAAGAGAAATTACCAGGAAGCATTCTGACTTTATAGAAAAAAAATATTTTAAAGAAGATGGTATAACAACAAGCTGCTTATTGGTGCTTGATTCTTCACCTTGCAAATATCAGTGGGTTTAAAATTGTATTAGCAGGAGTAAAAGATTTCAAATAAAGTTTCCTTAATGTAGGAAGGCATGTTCTATGCATGTAATCATCACCGGAATTTTTCAGAACAGATTGCACTACCATTTGCTTTGAATTATTGATTTTTTATTTTTGGGGGGAAGAGTGTGACAAAAAAAAATGACATCCTGAGGTTTTTTTTGGGCTGCTTTTTTGTTGTTTCGGTCTTTGCTGGTGAGCCATTCTTACAGGAGCTCTGTAAGACCATGTGTTTCTCTTGGCGTTCCCACACAATTCTGCATCACGGTGGAAACAGTTGGTATCATTCCCAGGGTATGGTTGAACTGCTTTCAGGCCTTAACACTAAAGATGGGTAAGAATGAATTGAAGCTGGGATAGCAGACCTTTGGAAAAACACCAAGTTACCATCAAACAGTGGAAAAGCTGGGAAATGATGAGACTGGTGTCTTTAGCATGAGGCTAAAGACATCCCAGTTCCATTCACTTCCAGCTATTGTTCATATCACCACACTGGTTTGATGGTATGCAAATATTGTTGTCATGTTGACAGTTGGCCAAAGATTTCTTGCTTCCTAAGCTACTGTTGTGATTTAGTGACTAATAAGACTGTTAACTCTGCTTCAGCTTAATGCTCAGTACATGATTTCTTACTACCAGGATGGAAGGTCCACAAGCAGCTCTGGGGCAATGAGAGCTGCTCCTTGTTTTAATGGCTTACTGGGAGAGGATTTTTCTGTCTACAGGTTGGAATTGTACCACAAGCACCTTGTAGACATGCCTCAGCTGTCTCCAGAAGAACTAGTAAAGTGCCTAAGTGAAATACCAGGGAACTGGTATTCATGGGAACTACTGAGCCATGGCCTGAAACACTGAATGAGCACCTGAAAGAAAGATCCTGTCAGCCCTGGGAGCACAGGTGAAGGTGATTCACCAGTGGAAGATTCCAACCAATGCCCTTCCTTTTTTTTTTTAATTGTACATTTTGATTTTACATTTGTCACAACACTTGTGTTGTGGCTTCTATGGATTATAATTTTGAAAGAGCCAGTAACTTTTCACTATGCATGAATATAATAAATCTCTAGAATGCCGGAACAAGGATAGTAAGTTATGTTCCTAGCTAACTCAAGGCCTTGACAAGTTAGACACTTAGCTGATGTGCTCAAATTAGAAACAAGGTCATGTTAGGCTTTCTACATAGTTAATTCATGCTTCCTAAGGGAGATGCAGCCCACCTATGGTATGAATCACCCACTGGAGCTGCCTCACATTCTTTATTGACTACAAAGGGACCCTATGGTGACCTTGATACAAATATAGATTCTTTAGCTTGATACTTGAAGTTAGGTTAAAGGAATCCAGGACTCTCTAGGTGGTTAAGTCACTATAGATTATATAGGGGGAAAAAGGCAAGATGAAATGGGAAAACATGCTGAGTTTAAAGAACCCCAGCACATTGGTATATGAAGTTTTGAAAAGAAAAAATCAACACCTTGCAGAAGAACTTCTGTTCCTTATTCTCAGTGTTCCATTTTGGCCTCTGACCTGCATCCCAGAAAAGAACCCAAGCCAAAAATACCCCCACCCCCCCAGTGCAGTTAAGTAGGTTATTTGCTGAGGGTTGTAAGATGTGTCCTGGGTCAAACCAATTGCCCATCTCTGCCAGAACCCTGTCTCCAGCAAGAGAAAGGAATATAAGTATTGGAACAAACGAACTGTGACACTTTGCAGCAATATTCTTCTAGTTTCTAAAAGGCTGTTGCTTAGCGGCATCCTCCATATTTAACAAACTTTTATTGTATTTCTCATATATGAACCTGTCAAATGTCTTTTTTAAGCTGTGTAAGCTGTTGTCACCCACCGTTTTCCGAGGCAAGAAATACTGCTTAACTAAAATGTTTTAAGATTTCCCTTTGTTCTTTTTCATTTTATGATTTTTCCTGTACTGCATCCTCTTCCAATCAGCACAATGGATTCCTCACTACCTCTGAATGGTGAGTAGGTAGCTATTTGCTGCAAGCTCACAAGGGACTGAAAGGAACCATGCCTCCCTTTCCTCTTATGCCTGGTTCACACAATTGCTCAGTTGAAGGAAGAGCTAAAACACAAGCTAAAGGATATGTAAACACTAATGCTAAGAAGTAATGAAGTCAAATTAAGTGATGGGGCAAGTACAAGAGTTTTGTAGCCAGCTAAAGAGAAAAATTCAAAGATATGTCAAGCTGAGAAGGGAGAATTTCAGCGATTATTCTGCAGTTGTCTTGTCCTTTCAGCAACTCCTACAACAGCAGTCTCTGAAAAGATGTCCCCGGCTCCTTGAAGAAGTTTTAGGTAAAAATAAACTTAATTTTGATAGATTAGAGGCTTCTAAGACAACGTTGAGTGCTTAACTTCAGGAATCGATCGGTACATTTTTCAAATTCTCCTTTAAAAAAAATTGCAGCTAGCCTGTGATAGGTAAAGAAACTGTGTTATGGAACAGAGTTTCTGAAGACAATTGTTTTTCAAGGTTTAGGCAAAATACATCTAAGAAGAGAAATGAGACTTTTCAAGGGATTAGGCTAAGGAGGGAAGACCATGTTTTTTCATGAACTTTTCAGACTAGTTTTAGTTCAGGATTCATTTTCAGAAAACAAAGAAGTTTAGTGTGGGAAAAAAATTACAAATATTTTAAATCTTTTTTCAGTTGTTCTCCTACATTTTTCTATCTTACTTGTGTAGAAAAACTTAAACAATGGTAGTGAATAACACATTTAATAATATTTTCAGCTCCAAGAATGTACTTTATTATCTCCTGGAAAAGATACAAGTTCACTAAATTGTTGAATTGGGAAGTGAGTAAAAGGAGAAACATTCTTAGGGGAATGAAGTATCAGTAGGAAGAATGCATTTAAATTGTGTTATCAACTACATGAGCTTTCTGGGGCTCCTCTAGCTGTAGCAGAGTTAATGACATGTTGGCAGACACACCTAGTTGGACAGATCAATATGGATAATTTGTTTGCAGATACTACAATGTTATCTCAGCACTGAAATACACCAAATAGATGGTTTCCCTGCAGGAAAGCACTCACTTCCCTTCTGAGAATCAGTGCTCACAGAAATCTCCTCTGTGCCATCATGTCTGATTTCTCAGAGCCCACACAAGTTTGTGATTCCATGTCCTGGAAGCACAGGTGAAAGCTGCTCTCACAAAATGGCATGATATGTGAATAAGCTGAATGATGCACTGATGGGACAGCTGAAAGAAAACAAATGTAATTACTACTTTTTAAGTTATGGAGTATAGTGACTTCTATCCATTTAGAGCTTCGCCTCTGTCCTTCTTTTGTTACCTTTGACTTTTTTCCCCTCAGATGTTCCCCCTTTTCTCCTAGCAGTCCCCTCTCTTCCACAGGCACTATCTCTTCCCATTTTCCAACCCCTCTCACCCAGTATCTGAGACTTTGTGACCCTATATGCTGAACAGAGCTCTGTAAAAATGCTTCAGTCCTGACCACAGCAACAAGGAGTATGAAATGCACAATCTTAATGCAAGAATTTACAATATGGGATAACAGATTTATTTTTCTTCAGTCATTTCTATCTGCTTATAAATAAGAGAAGAAATGATCTTTGCATGCTAAGACTCTTTGTGAGAAGAATAAGCTTCCAAGGTGTCAAAGGTCTCAGTTCAAGCCCAAGCGACTGTGACAAGGACTTCTCTGCTCCGTTAGGCAAATATATTAATATGAAGCAATAAGAGGCAGAAATATTTGACGTAAGTTAAAAACCACCGCATTTTCTAAGTTTTCATTTTCTATGTCCCTACAAAACAACTTGTCCTTCTGTATGAGAAGCAGAGAATAATCTGAAAACATACTAAATGTTGGAAAACATCCTGACCAGGATATTATGCCTTCTTCCCTTATCCCACCTCTGCCTTCACCTCAAATGCACAGGTTGGTAAGCTTGATTGGGATGCTGTGTGTTGCTTTTTCATCACAGATTGTTATTTAGCTGATGAAAGAAGGAATGTTAATGAATGTCAAGAAGGTATGCCCATTGTGATGGGGACGTTCTGAGTCACCAAGCTGGGAAGTCAAGCCATGAAGACAGGATCAAATTGGTGCACGGACAGGCAGAGTGCATCTGCAGCACAGCTCAATCAAGGACCAAGGGTGAGGCTTGAGCACAATGTGGATCCCAGGATAGAATGGGATGTCTCCAGCAAGGTTTTTCACAGTTCCTTCTCCTGAGCTAGCTGCTTTCTCAGCAGCCCAATCCAATATCTGCATCACATCAGACAAACTCCCAGGATGGAAGAAGAGGCTGTAAAGCTTGGTGGTGTCCCTAAGGCCCTGACATCAAGATGAGGATGGATCCAGTGAATTGCTGCTGGTCTGTATGTATTAACCCAGCTCCAGGGGTTGGGATGTTTTTCCAGATTATTATTTTTTTAATATTAAATTATGTACGTGACTGCTATTGTTGTTTTGGTATTTTGTTTCCCTTTGTGGGCACATCTAACCCCTGAAGTCATAAGCCAGTCAAAACTACAACAGTGCTGGAATAATATTTTGAAGGTGTACAGGTGAGTAACATCTGAAAGGTCATATATCCAATAGAAAAAATTATTCATACTTTTGTTGTTAACTGGGTCCTGTGCTCATGCAGATTTCTTTCTGCTTTGCAAGAGACTGTTAATTCTCTAGTTGACTTCCCTACTGCCACAATTGTTTTCTCTGAGCATCTGTAATGCTCTGGATGGTAATCGATCCAAGCAATGGACACACAGGAAATAGATTAAAAAATAAAAATAAACTATTTAAAAATAATCTTTTTCTCAAGTGGGTATAAGAACACCAGTGCAGTGAGGGCACTTATTCAAAAATTTCCAGGAGCTAAGGCAGTACAGCAGAGAAGCTTTCATCACTGCATGCAATGTTAAGAACTTGATAGTGGGGAAAGTCTAGAGGACATTTCCACAAGGATCTCCACATCATGCCTTACATTTCTTTCCTTAAAAGGTACTTAGACAGTTTAAGGATTCATTTTTTGGGCATGGTAATGAGAGAAGTCCTAATAATGTGATCGCTGAATAAAGCAGGGATGCCATGCTATCTGTGTTTGAACTTGAGTTTGATATTTCCATTAAACAGTGTTGTCAGAAAACTGGTTTGAAACAAATATAGGTAGAATGACGTTCTAGCAAATAGCCTGAAAATGCTTTTGGGCTCTTTTTTTTCATATCCAAATCAGGTTGGATTTATTAAAAATTCTGAGAGATATTCACAAATTATTTGAACCATAGCATGAAACCCAGTGATCTCAGTGTGATATTTTAAGCATTCATGGGGAAAAGGAGGTTTATTCACCATCTACAGACTTTTGGATTTCAGCCCATGCTTAGCTCCAGCATTTAGATCTTATATTCTCACCAGCTTCTCGCATGATGAGCTAAAGACTCTGTCAATTTCATTACCTTCAGAGGCATTAAGTCATCAACATGTTATTTCTTTTGAGTTGCTTCTGAAGGAAGACCTTGGTGAGTTCATTTAGACAGAAGATATTAGAGTCACTCAATAGGGCAAATATTAACAGCATATACTGATAATAACCCATCATACATATATCTGACTCTCCAGCTCAGAAATTCAGTCCTATTATCAGTTCATTCTGAAAATGAATCAATATTTGAGTCTGAAATTAAGCGGAAAAATGTGAATTGTCAGAAATCTCCCAGCAGCTATGTAATGGAGAATCTCTCTCCAATGAACCTCCTCGGGGAATGAATGCAATTAAGGACCAAGGTAATGAACTGCCAAGAAATTTCAGCTAGCAGGAGAAGACTTATTTAAACCCTGAGTTTTCCCAGTGAGGTGAACTGGGAGTGCCATCTCTTCTACTGCAGAAAGATTATGAGTATGAAAATGAATATGCTATATAAATATATGTATTTTTTTGCCTCCCTGTATATACTATTCTAACTCATTAAACAGGAACTGATAGAATTTGTAGAGGTTGCCTGTGTGATTCTGGTTAGCACCCTGTCCATCATTTGAAGAAATCAAACATAGCATTATAGATAAAGTGGCAAATATATTCTCCCTTTCCCAATACTGAACAGTATTCTGACAACGTCTCTACTATTGTGTAGATAGTTAAAACTAAGAAGCTCACTCAGATACCCCTGAACAGGTCCCAGAGTGCCCCACAGCCTCTCTCATGTACACTTCACTAATGAAGAACTTGATGAGCCTGAAGCTCTTTAAGAAAGCAGGTCACCCCATAGAAAGGTTCCAGTGACAGAGTGTACTGTGTAACGGAAAAAGATAATTTTTTAATGGTTTGTAGAGATCTTTATACAACAAATATTAATATCAGCTTTATCAGACACCACACAGTTTGAGCTGGGCAAAAGCCTTTTTTGCTTGGGAGTTTTGTTACAAAGAAAATTGGGATAAATGTTGATTGGGTCTGACCAACAGCCTGGCAGCTGAAGGAACAGAGAAAGGACCAAGAATTAAAGCCAACTTCAGTAGCCAAACTTCTGCTGCGAATCATGTTCACTTGTTCATTTGCCAAAATGTTTTAAGTCAGACCATGATGATTGTGGTTTTCTACAGCTGCGGAGGTCATGCCAGCTCTGAGTTCACGAGTTTACAGAAAACCAGGAAATAAGCCTGAGCCCAGAATAGGAAAAGGGTGCTTGGACTATCTGAAGGAACAGCCATAGACTGAGGAGATTTCCACCCCGGCGAGCAACAAGTTCAGAAATGCTTGGAACATGAAACTAGATACAATTGTTTAAGAACAACTGAGGCTGTTGAAGGAATTTCAGCCATCTGTTTCCACCCTATGCCCTCAGTTCACTCCCTATTACGCATGTTGCCTCTTATTTTATAACTAACACTCCCTCTAATGTGTTATGTCTATGCTGTATTGTCTGGTCTTGCATTGTTTGCAGCTTTGACAAGTTTTTAAATTGCCTAATTGCATTGTTCTATTTGAGGTACTGGAAAGCATGCAGCATTTAGAAACAGGCTAAAAATATTGTACTTTTAACTTGTTTTTCTGATGTAGAAAAAATAAGAAAAAGGCTTCCTGAATATAAATTATCTGAAGAGAATGTGATAAAACTTACTTATCACTTTAAAAAGCTATAGTTTGCTTTACACAGTAGTCACCAGGAACCACTTTACTTCTTTACCACTTCACGCGATGGTGAACAGGGAGCAGCAGCACAAACACACAGTATGGAAGAGGCTGGTAGTGAAGCAGTGGCAAGCCCTGCACTGCTTCTGCAGGAGTCTGCTGAACCAAAGAGGGAGTTACATCTGACAGTTGCAAGAGTGATAGTAGTTTCAAGGGCAAAATAAAAAGACAAGAAGATGTATGTGCCTGGAAGCAATGGTATGGGTGCCAGGTGGAGACCGGAGTCTAAAGGCGATAGCACTGGAGCTTGCAAGCAAGCTCACAGAAAAACAGAAGTTTTGGGGAAGATACAATGCTCTGGAATCTGTATAAGTGAATGAAGGGAAGATAGTGTGAGTGTGCCAGTATAGCAAAAAGTATAACAGACAAAGCCCTTGTGTAAAAATAGAGGAGTTAGGGGAACAGAATGAGGGTCAGTGGCTTGAATAAAAGATGAAGTCAGTGCAAAGAGCACAGTTAGAGTTCATAGAAGATTTTGCCAACTCAAAGGATTGTAAGGTTGACTACCATGAATTTGAGATTTAAAAAATATATCTTTCTATGTATTTCAAGACACACATGCAGTAAGAAAAAGCTTATTGTCAAATTAATTCTGGAAAAGTAGTCTAGAGCAGCAGTTCCTAAGTTTTCTGTCCAGTAAAACTTCTCAAACATCTGAATTCCCTGTGGACCACCATCTGAGTAGAAAGCATATCTTGTCTAAAAATTAAACTATTTCCTAGATCACTTACTGCTGTCTCATGGACCAACAGTTTGTTAATAAATAAAACATTTCATTGTTTAATAAATAAAACATTTCAGAGTCTCCTGAGGTCATAAGACTGAAGAAAGAGGTGGCAGAAGGAGCTGGGCAGTAGCCTGGAACAAGCAGAGGTGAAAGTACCCTGTCAAGGAAAAATGGAATATCTGAGACTGGAAACACGGGGAGTCAGAGATGAAGGCAGTACAGTGGGATATTCTGAACTGGGATGCTTAAAATGCAGATATAGGACAAGAAACTATGGATGTGGAAAGGGTTTGTCTCAAAGACAGGCAGGTAAAGATGGGGCAGGTAGGTAAAGATGCTCAACATAAGGAAGGTTTTGTCTCAGGAGACTATAGTGGTCTGAATCTCATTGATGCCAACAAACTGGTGATGGCTGCTGACTGAGTACTCTGGAACTGTTCTACACAAAGGTTAACCATCAGTTGCTACTACTGGTGGTGGATATCTTAGCTCAGGTAGCATAAAATAAGTTTGACCAAAAACTTCCATCTTTAGTAATGAAATACACTGAGTCAGTAGTTACATATATCTGATTATTCTGCTGATCACATTCTTTCAATATTTTCATTTGGGTATTTTTACTGAAGTTATATTCACCAAAGCAGGTTATGAGAAAGTACTCATAGCAAGTCCAAGATAGCCTTCCAACTTTTCTCCCTTAAAATATCAAGGCATTGGGATGCTTCTGTTAGTGTTATACTGAGAATATCATGCTCACACTGTGCAGGGAATGACAGCCCTGAGAGGACACCAGCTGGCAGACAGATTTGCATTTGGTATCTCTAGCATGAGTTGAAGATCTGGCTTGTGCTCTCCATCTGTCACAGTTTTTCTGCTTTCCTGGTCTGTGTTATTGCTTTAAGTTCCCTTTTGAGTGCTCACAGAAAGCTACAGGTGGAGACAACAAAGAAGAAACTGCCACAGACTGTACTTTATATACTGCAGAAAAATTCATTAGGATCTAGCACTGTCAAACCTAGTTCTGCCCTGGAGTACAGTAATGAAAAACCTAGTGTGTACAACATTAGCTGCTATTAGATGTGTAAATCATTCTAGAACAAATGACTGTCAGAGACCACATCACTACTGATTTTTCTTTAGCTTAGTGTCCCCATGCTCCTACTGAATTTCTGACTGGACAGTGTGCAGATGTGAAACCAATGAGCATAACAGCAGCAGTGTTACTGTAGATGTAATTATCCACAGCTATCAACTAGATAAAGTTCACAAGGTTCTGCAATAGCTTTTATTATAATAACTGATATATCTGGGGAAAAAGAAGCATGGACAAAAACACAGGTGCTCTTTTTTTTATATATACATATATGTCACTCATATATGAAAATCTGTGATTTTCAGAGAAGACACTAGGAATTGGTCTGAGATTTTCCTTTCCTGATGCCTTTTGGAGATATTCACCAAAAGGAATTACATACATAAAAGAAAAATATATTATGACTTCAGGTTAGGGAAACAAAACACTATTCACTGAAGTATAAACATATGCCACAGAGATGGATTAATCTTTACACAGTTTCTGAAAGTACAAACAGTTGGAGCTACAAACCTATAACTTAATCAGAACCAACATAAAGACTGCTCTCATCTGAAGCCGTAAATTCATGGGAGCATAAATTTCCTAGACACAATAGAGACCCTACCAGAACATGCTGGCTAGACAATACATAGACATTTTTTCTGATTGAATTAAAAAATCCCCTTGTTTGTGTATTCATAAATCGAAGTGAAGAGCTAGACTCTTAAGAATGTAACTGCAGATGTGAGGAACCTGGGTTACTTACAGCAGAAAAAAACTTGAGTTAAAATATCCCATACTGATTAAATTAATCTGCTTACTCTCAAAAAAAAATCCCAGTTCATTTGGGAAGACAAGTGCATAGGTTAAATCTCACTGAGGGAGAAACTTGGTTTCATGCAAGGAAATTTATTAGTGAAATTCATAACAAGACCAAGAATTCAGCTTGACGTTCAGCAGCACAGCTGTAGAGTTATGCTGGCTATTCAATATGTGTGCCAGCAGAATTCAAGCTCCAAATAAATAAACATAATATAGGCTTTTGCCTGCAGAAGAAAGCAGCAGTGGTTTCACTAGGATTGTTTCTTTAAATCAATTTCATTAAACATTAAGCAAATCTACATGTGGACACAGTTAAATTGATTTACAACTGGCTTATGTTTATTTAGCTTAATTCAAAGGATGGAATTTTATATGGCAACTATAAATTAAGTGCATCTACGCATGGCTGCAATGTTTCAGTTTTCAGACTTAAACAAGACTTCACTTAAGCTACTTTTGCAACACTTTAAGTAGTAGGTTAGAACTTAGTAAACAAACATTTAAGTGACAACTGCTTTTCTGAGATCAGGACATTCAGATCATACTGAGTTCTGCACCAAATTCTATAGTCTTCTCAGCAGTTGGACTTGATGATCTTAAGGGTCTTTTCCAAACACAATTATTCTATGTTTCTATTTGTACAAAACTACCAAGGATTAACTTAGAGGCTTACTTGAAAGTTTCCTTTGTTACCTACAACCAAGCTGTGGGGTATGGTTGACATACCAGAGGGATGGAATGCCATCCAAAGGGACCTAGACAGGCTTGAGCAATGAACCTCATGAGGTTCAGCAAACACAAGCTCAAGGTCTTGCACCTGGATAGAAGCAACATCCACTACCAATGCAAGATGGAGGATGAAATGATTGAGCCAAAAAAGACCTGGGGGTATTAGTGGATGGAAAGCTGGACATGAGCAAGCAGTGTACTGTGACAGCCCAGAAAGCCAACAGTATGCTGGGCTGCATCAAAAGAAGCGTGGCCAGCAGGATAAGGGAGGTGATCCTTCCCCTATACTCTGTGCTGGTGAGGCCTCAGACTGTCCTCGTAGGAGAGATGTTCTGCCTCCCCATGTGGAGTCCTCACTACAGAAGAGAATGGACCTGCTGGAGTGTGTCCAGAGGAGGGCCGCAAAAATTATCCAAGGAATATGGTCACAGACTGAGAGAGCTGGGGCTGTTCAGCCTGGAGGACAGAAGGCTGTGAATTGACCTGATAATAGCCTTTAATTATCTAAAGGGGAGCTATAGGAAATAAGGCAACAGACTCTTCAGAAGGGTCTGTGGTGATAGAACAAGGGGAAATGATTTCAAGCTTAAAGAGGGTGGATTTAGGCTAGATATAAAGAATAAGTCTTTTACAGTGAGGGCAGTGAGGCACTGGAACAGGCTGCCCAGAGATGTGGTTGATGCCCCCATCCCTGGAGACATTCAAGACAAGACTGGACTAGCCCTGGGCAAGCTGATCTGATCTGGCTGTGCATGTCCCTGTTCATTGCAGGGGAATTGGACTAAATTACTTTGAATGGTCCCTTCAAACTCAAAATATTCCATAATCTATGATTCTATAACATCATGGTTCAAGCCCAGTTAGGCCTAATTCCATGACTAAGGAGGCGAATGGACCTATGGACCCATGCCCTTGGAAAAGGGGAAGGGGAGGAAAAATAGGGAGATGGGTCTACAGGATGAAAACAGCAACAACAAGCTAAGGGGAAAACTAATTTACTAAATATGATAATAAAATGTACTATATAATACAATATAATTAAAATTGAAGTTATTAAATCAAATAATTGAGAACAAGAGTGTCCAAAACTGAAGGCCTTACTCTAGGGAACACACGCTACAGAAACAAGCAGAAAAGGAGAAAAAAGATACAGTCTTGTGACTCCCGGTCCATTTTATCTTTCCCTCTGAATGGAAAATGGAAACAGAAATATTGAAGTCTTCTGATAGCTGTAGTTCAACATTCTGATACCTGGAACTATCAGCAATTCACAAAACTGCAGCATTAACTCTTTAATTTCCAGTGTACTAAATGATGTTATGATATGGAATACTGATAACAAAAATCATAAAACCACAGAATTATAGAACCACAGAATAGCTTGTATTGGAATGGACCCCAAGTTCCAACCCCCTGCCACATGCAGGACCACCAGCCTTCAGATCTGGTACTAGACCAGGTTGCCCAGGGCCTCATCCAATCTGTTCTTGAACGCTTCCAGGGACATCCACAACCACTCTGAGGAACCTGTTCCAGTACCTCACCACACTCTCTGTAAAGAATTTCCCCTGACATCCAATCAAAACCTTCCCCCCTTGAGCTTAAAATCACTCCTGCTTGTCCTATCATTGCCCTTGTAAAAAGTTGTTTCTCTTCCTGTTTTAAATCCCCTTTTAAATACTGGAAAGCTGCAATGAAGTCTCCTCTCTGCAGTGAGGTTCACATGGGCCCAGCTTTTGAGTTTGTTGAGGTCTCTCTGGATGGCATCTTATCCTTTTAATGTGTCAACTGCACCATTCAGCTTGATGTCATCAGCAAACTTAGGGTGCATTCAAGCCCAAGTGTCACTCATAAAGATGTTGAAGGGCAACAGTTCCAAGATGGACCCCTGGGGGACACCACTTGTCACTGGCCTCCACCTGCACATAGTGACATTCACTACAACCCTCTGTCTATGACCTTCCAACCAATTCCTCCTTGACCAAACAGTCCACCACTCAAATCCATATCTCTCAAATTTAGAGACAAGGATCTGGTGGGGGACCATGTCAAAGGCTTTGCACAAGTTCAAGCAGATTACACTGTTTGCCTTTCCTTTGTCCACTGATGTCATAAAACCATGACATATAAGTATCATATTATAAACTATTATAAACTGCTACTGGGAAATATTTAGGTTCCTTTCTCTGGGAATTTTTATATGTCACTTCTCTTAACATTTTACTCAATGTAATGTATGTCACAAGGCAAAACATTTTTATGAGCCTCAGAGGTAAGTCATCTTTCATAGTCATGGTTAAATGATACGTGGAAAATGACTGATCTCTGAGGCAAAGAAATTTCCACTTACAAAAGTAGAATCTTAACAAGATGAATTCCCTCCCAGCACACTTTTTAGAAAGGCTACTTGAGTCATTATCAGTCCCCCAAGCTAATGATTTCTGCACCAAAGGGGCTGATGCTCTAACAGATGGCTACACAGACCAGAATTCAGCATCCAACCAAGGCATAGCACTGCTGCTGCTCCTTCATGGATCTTAAATAACCTTTGATCTACTTCAGACTCTATGTCCCACCACAAAAAGAGCAATATATTTACTTTGTATTCAGAGAAAAAAAAAGTATGTAGTCAGCATGTGAGCATGACAGGATGCTTGGAGTCTGCCAACACATTTACAAAATGAAATGAAAAGTAGTATGCTGTGGAGTGTTATGCTGAGTATTAGAAGAACAGTCACAGAGGAAGAACAGCAAATACCGATCAGACTGGGGCAAGTGGGATTTCTGACGTTTTTCTGCAGTGTCTATTGGAGCAAATACAAAACCAAACATCCAGACAACATAAATCCTTGCTCCACTGAAGTCATGGCAAAACTGTCATTCATTTCAGCAAGACCAGAATCACTTCCACAGTAGTCTAATACTTTTTCAATGTTCATGATGTCAAACAATAACATACTCTGCTGTAATCATCATTACAATGTGATTGAACTTGGAAATATTTTGCTATCATCTTTCCCCCTTATGGTCCAGTTTCAGAGGTGTATATTCCCTTCCCAGAGATGCACACATCCTTAACCTGATTCAGATCACAGAATCACAGAATGTCAGGCATTGGAAGAGACATTGAAAGATCATCTAGCCTAATCTCCCTGCTGGAGCAGGAACACCTAGATTAGGTCACACAGGAACATGTCCATGTAGGTTTTGAATGTCTCCAGAGAAGGAGACCCCACAGCCACTCTGGGCAGTCAGTTCCAGTGTTCTGTTATCCTTGCTGTGAAGGAGTTTTCTTTCATATTTATGTGGAACCTCCGATGTTCCAGCTTGCACCCATTGCCACTTGTCTTATCATTGGATGTCAGTGAGAAAAACCTGTCTCCATCCCCCTGACACACGATCCCCAACCATTATAAATGTTAATGAGGTCACCTCTCAGTCTCCTCCAGACTAGAGAGACCCAGCTCCCTCAGCCTTTCCACTTGAGGAAGGTGCTCCACAACTTTAATCGTCTTTGTGGCTCTGCGTTGGATTCTCTCAAGCAGTTCCCTGTCCTTGAACTGAGGGGCCCAGAACTGGACACAATATGGAAGATGCAGTCTCACTAGGGCAGAGTAGAAGGTTAGGAGAATCACTTTTGACCTATTAACCGCATCCTTTCTAATATAACCAGGATGCCATTGGCCTTCTTGGCCACAAGGGCATAGTGCTGGTTCATGGTCATCCCGTAGTACAACAGGATCCCTAGGTCCCTTTCCTCTTCATTGATCAAGGGAGTAGAAATTTATTTGAAAATGGAAAGATAAACTCTACTTAAATATTGTTGAATTTTGCTGTGATTTTAGCTAAGAGTGTTTCAAGATGTGCTTGAATACACACATAATGAAATGAACAAAAGGTGGATTTAGAATAGCCATCTCTACCTGTTGTCAACAAACTGCATAAGTGCCGTAAATTATTTCTAAAAATCTAGGAAAACAAAAACAAAAACAAATGAAGACAAGCATTTATTTTGCCAGTAACCATCAATTCACTCTGTAGATCCCTACACAATCCTGGGAATTTTTGAGCAAACAAAAATTGAAACTTCAAAGAAGTTGAAAAATCACTTAAACATTATTAAAAACATTTGATACTATCAAACTTGCTGTACCCACCTCACTTTCCACTCACCTATGCCACACTTTCTAAAGTTTATTACAAGGATGCTGTGGCAGACAGTGTCAAATGCCTTGCTGAAGTCAAAGTATACACAACATTCACTGCTCACTTCCTATCTATCCAGCCAGTAATGACATTACAGAAGACTACCAGGTTGGTCAAGCATGATTTCCTTACAGGATTTCCATTCCACTTGGTAAATCCATGTTGACTACTCCTGATAGGATTATTTCCTTCCAATTGCTTGGAGATGGCACCCAGAATGAGTTGGTCTATCACCTTTCCAAGGATGGAGGTGAGGCTGACAAGCTTGTAGTATCCAGGTTGGATATTTGGAGAAGTTTATTCTCCAAAAGAGTGGTCAGGTGCAGGAATGGGCTGAGAAGGAAGGGGGTTGAGTCACTGTCCCTGGAGGTGTTTGAGAAACATTTAGATGCTGCACTAAGGGACATAGTTTAGTGGGGAAATATTAGTGGTAGATGGATGGTTGAATTGGATGATCTTGGAGATCTTTTTCAACCTTGGTGATTCCATGATTCTATGGTTCACAGAACATCTTTTTTGCCCTTTTTGAACAGAATTGGCTATTCTCCAGTCCTCAGGCACCTCTCATTCTCTAAGACCTTTCAAAGATGATAGAGAGCACTTCAACTATTACCTCTGCTAGCTGGCTCGGCACATGTGGGTGCATCCCATAGGGGTCCGTGGATCTGGACTGTGTGCAGTGATTTTTGCTCAGTGGTCTCTGACCATGTCCAGCTTGACAAAAGAGAAGTATTCCATTCCCCATACTCTCTCTCTTACCTCTAGGATCACCCACCTGAATGGAGGTCCCCTTTCTTATAGTTCTGTCTAGGCAGAGGCATTTCCTGCGATTTCCCTGAAGGGGTACTGGTTTTAGCTCTCAGGTGGGTGCTCACCACCATGCTAGTGCTTCTCTGGCTATGAACCTGCAAGCTAACTGCCATGATAGAGCAGAGCCCTCTCTGCTTGCATTTCTTGTGTAAACTGGGGCTCTGACCTTCTATACAAAGGGCAAAGTCCACAGTGAGCCAGAGTTGTGTGTGTTTCCATCAAAATCAGATGACCTAGCCCTGAAGGCCTGGTCTGCCACCAGGATGGGGTGACAGAATGCATAGTCCTGCATTTGTGATGGTTTCAGTACTTTTGGATTTACCCAAATGTTGCAAGTTCCCTTTGGCTTTGTTTTTGCTTAGGATACCTATCTAAAAACATATGATAATTTATCAGGAAGTCTTGGGCTCAATTCTGTAAAGCATAGTTACTACAGTTACAGGATAGATGTTTCTCACACCTTAGAACTTATATGATGTCTGTACTTGTGTTCATTTATTACATGTAACTTTAAAATCACAAAATCAGCTGACCTCAATTGGGATTTATGGATTTAAACACCTAAAATGAATGGGTAACTGAACAATTGGTTTCTATTGTACAAATAATCTTTACATTTGTAATAATTACTGACTAACTGGAGCTAAATTGCAAACTAATTATTTTTATTAGTTGAGCATAATTAAACTGCAGGATCTGAGGATGTGAGATAGGTTTTTGGAGGGTGCTGAGCTGGGGGTTATCATATGGCTGAATGCAACAGTAAGGCCCAGTAGTGTTGCTTAGCAACATCTGAGGGCTGACTTTGGCAATTAATTATTGTTTGTGCTGGAGTTGCACCATGGCTTTATTCAGGACAGGAGAAGGTGGAGCAAGTGGTCCTCCAGGAGAGGCAGCAGCAAAACTGGGACTTGCTCCAAATGGCCACTGCAAAACAAACCCTTGTGCAGTAGCTGTTTCTTGATGAGTTCCTTTTCTCAACAGCCTCGTTCTTTCCATGCAAACATAACATGCTTTTGTAAAAGATTAGTCAATATCAGAATGCATACATTTGTTAAAGATAAAGAGCATCCATGCAGGGAATTGCTTCAAAACCAGCTGTTTTATTTTATGTTTATACTTGAATCTAAACTTGAATCTAAAAATGGCATTCAAATGCAAAAGCCATAGCCTATGAGTCTATCCATGAAACCATACTGCTTGTCAGATTACATATAATTTTATTCTTTGTTTGAAATTACACTTAGTTTTGCCTTAGTTTTAGCTATGGTGCCCCAAGACACTAGGAATGGACAAAGAGGTGGAGGAAGGTGATTGTCCCCCTCTGCTCTGCCTTCACAAGGCTTCACTTACAGTACTGCATCCAGGCCTGGGGTCCCCAGAACAAGAAAAATGTGGAGCTGTTGGACCAGTTCCAGAGGAGGGCCATGAAGATGATCAGAGAGCTGGAGCACCTCTTCTATGAGTAAGGTTGAGGGAGTTGGGCTTGTTCAGCCTGAAGAAGAGAAGGCTCCAGGGAGACATCATTGCAGCCTTCCAGCAGTTGATGGGAGCTTATAATCAGGAGGGAGACTGACTTGTTACACAGTCTGATAGTGACAGAAAAAGAGGGAATGGCTTTAAACTAAAAAAAGGAGACTTAGGGTAGATGTTAGGAGGAAATTCTTTACTCAGAGGCACTGGAACTGTTTGCCCAGAGAAGCTGTGGACCCCCATCCCTAGAGGCAGTTGAGGCCAGGTTGGATGGGGCCCTGGGCAGCCTGACCTGATTGCAACCCTTCCCATTGGAGGTAGGTTGGAACTAGATGATCATCTAGTCCCTTCCAACCCAGCTAGTTTGATGATTCTGTGAAAGACAATGCTGAGTCTATGTTCTCTTACTAGTGATAGCACCAGGTTGCTCCCAGTGCCCTTCTCCTACATCCCTAGTCCGAACAACTCTTCCCAGCCTTCTCCACTCTGAAGGCGACTCTGGCCTCAGTTGCTTTCTCTGCTTTTCTGTGATGAGGAGAGCCTCAAAAGAGGGAATAAAGCTCTAAGGAGATTCTAACTTCTCTACCTCGTATCACAGGGCCTGTAACTAAAAGCCCTGTTTGCAAGGACAGGGCAGCAATGCTCCCCATTCAGTAGCCAGTTTTATGTCCTACTGAATGCCCACAGTCAGATGTTTATTTTGCCCTTCAGGTGGAAGTGGAAGCAGTGCTGTCAATGTGCGGGTACATTCAAAATTC
The DNA here is from genome assembly GCF_038088225.1 of Cyrtonyx montezumae. NCBI lineage: Eukaryota > Metazoa > Chordata > Aves > Galliformes > Odontophoridae > Cyrtonyx > Cyrtonyx montezumae. Next base: position 93,465,733 of record NW_027072034.1, on the reverse strand, counting down.
TGATTCATTTCTATAAAGCTTTTGCGTAAACACATACAACTGAATTATTTATGAATTTCTACTTTCTCCTCCAACTGTGATAAAACAACTTGCTGAAAAAGGCCAGAATATGGTGGAAAACCTTTTACAAAGAACTAAAAAACATTTCCTCTGTGCTGGCAATATCATTTGTTAAGAATTATGAAAGCAAAAATTTTGCATAATATTGCAGTGAAGAAAAACTTGGAAGTAAATTCACCTTTTTTTGTAGTTTAAAAAGGTATCTAAAGGACAACTTCTGTTCGTTCACAAAGTAAGGGGAGCTACAATTCTCCTTCATTCAGGATGCTGAAGTTTTAATAATATACTTTACATATAAACTATGGAAAGAAGTTGACAATACATCTCAAAAAAAAAAAATCAACTAGCTTGTTTTATAACAGACAAAAATAACTACATTTTTCTGCAATTCAATCATTTGAAATTCGTCAGAACTCTTTGTCTTTCAGCTTTCCAATCAGCATTTGCAACAAGAATGGTGTCTTGCTATTGCAAATGCCTCTTTTGTCCATGGAGTCAAGTTGTTTGAAAAATTATTTCATGATGAAAAACTGCCCTGATAACAATGAATACTATTTTGAAAAGTATTTCACTGCATGAAGAATTTTACATAATTTACACACATTAACTGTTTTTTAACACGCAAGTGATTTATGAGGCACGAACCAAAGAAAATACCCAGCAAAAGACAATACCTTGTTAAGACTGTACATTTACATCGTGAGTCTATATATAATGAGTAATTGATCTTGTAAAATCATAGCCCTTGTCTGAGCTCTGCCCAGATAAGCCAGATGTTAGGCACAGTGACAGCTAAGACATGCCACATGCTAAACAGCAATCAGGGGCTGAGTAGCTCTCTGCTCATCATCATGACTTTGCAACAGCACCCATCTGGACCACCCAGCCATGTGGGGCATGGACATGACCACCTAAACCCACCAGGGAAGAGAAATTATTCTATGCTGGAGTTCAATAAGTATAGCAGCACTTTGTTTCTTTATGATGAATAGGCAGAGAGAGAAGTAAAATAAACAGCCCTAAACTATGATGGTTCTAAACATCAGGAAAGGACATTCTGAGATAAGTTTTAAACTGAAAATGCTGTACCTGCCTGGATGTCTCACTGCCAGCAAGAGGCTGATGAGACTCCTACAGCCTCCGGTTCCTTATTCCTACACTTTTTTCACTTTTTTTTTTTGCTTGGTAAAAGCCATTTTTGGCTTTTTTTTTTTTTTTGACATCTTTGACAGTACAGTTTTATCATCAGTCAGAAATAAATTGACCTAAACATGTAATCTCTCTTGTGGGAGCTTCAGTTATTTCAGCTTTTGAAGAAGAGTGAGGATATGGAAGTGCCAAGTAGCAGCAGTTCCTTCTGCAGATGCAGCTTGAACATTAGCTTTTTGCTTTCAGACAGTAGTCTCAAAGATAGAAATTCCCGTAAGTTTTGGGCTGCAGATAATTGACCCAAGCTTTGTTGATAAAAATTGATTCTGAAGTTAGTTCTTCAGCTGTTACTAATGCTCTTGTTTTCTGAAATATAACTCAAACAGATATGAAAACCTGTGTCATTGCCACATATTCATCTTCCCACCCACACATTCTCTACCTAGATATTATGTTATCTGTCTGCAAACTGAATTAGTTTACAGGTTGAATAAAGTTCATAAAACTTCTAGCAAATCTGGGCTGAATATAATAAGCATTAATCCACATTATGACTTGAGAAAGAGATCAGTGAGCTCACTGTAATTGCATGGCTTCACTGGAAATCATGCAAAAGTTTTTAGGTTCCTCTATATTCTACTTTAGATTTATAAACTTTCTGAATTTCTGTGTAAAATCTAGACTTGTAATTTGCCTGAATTCAACACGAGAGCAATGCATCCATGAACTACTCCTCAGTTCCTTGTTTCCCAGAACACTGATCTCTCTACATGAGATCTGAATGCATACCCAAGTAGCAGACAAAACTGTGTTTGCAACCACTGTAATCTTAAAGGATTTTGTCCCATTTGCAGAAAACCACATGATATTATTTATGAAATATCTAGAGCACTCTATTGCATTTTGTACATTCACAAGCTGTACTGACTATGAGCTCTGTGCTGTAAAATGGGAAAGTCCTTCCTTCAGCACAGACTGGAAAATTTCTGTTAGGAAAAGGTAGTGTGCATCCACTTTGGATGTATGGAGAGGGATATCCACAGACATCTGCTCTCCACAGATTCATGAATGAGGGTGCATATGGCACTAAGTGACCAAGGTGCAGCAATGTTCTTTGGACTCTTCTTGGTCAATAACAAAGCTCCACTCTAGCTGTCAAAACTGTTGTTCATAGACAAACTGATGAAGTACAGCCTAGAGAAGTTGTCAGTGTGGTGGTCTTAAAACTGGCTGAACCTCCAGGCTCAAAGTGCTGTGACCAGCAGCACAAAGTCCAGCTGGAGAACAGACACTCGTTGTGTACCAAGGAGTTTTGCACATCAGCATCTACAGCACCAGAAATGCACTACAGCCATAAGCTGAACCTTACAGAGCTTTTTATTACAACATGCCTTGCAGTCTCAGACAGTTGACTTTAACAGACACTCCTCTTCATCTCTGCTAATCATATTAGGAGGCATGGAATAAAATATCAGCTCTTACCAAGACAAAAGATTGAAAACCCCTTCTCAGGCACTGATAGGATGAGGAGCTGGAAAACCTTCACTGTGTATTCAGTGGAAGTGATTAAAAAAAGGTTAAGGTTCAGGAGTAATGGAATGTCAGAATGAATTACGAAAAAGAAACTCTAACACATTCCATTAAAATAAAATCAAAGATTATGTTAAGGGAAGAAGGCCTCTGAAACACAACAGAAATACTCAGGACACCATTCAGGGCACACTGAGTATTCCTCCTTCAAATGATGCCCTTTGGGTGAGAAGCACAGCGTATTGGTAAGAGGCAAGGAAGCTTCTACTGTCTGTACTAGCGTATGACGTTACTTTCCCATGAAGGAGATAGTTTGGCCTACAAGCCTTTCAGTCTTACAAATTCCTCACACTGAAGCCTTGCTATACTCTCTGTTGAAGAGGATATTTTCTACTGCTTTCAATAATTACCAGGTCCAATTCTTGACAAGTTAACTCAAGAACCAATACAGTTTCTGAAGCAACTTTCACCTCTGACTTCATCTTGCTCCGAGTCAAGGGCTTTCAAAAGATGGTGTATAAACGGCTCAAAGTGCCGTGCTACTTTCAAGGCAGCTGAGATCTGAATACAGTCAAATTCTTATTTGTTTAACAGCATAGGCAAAGCAAAAAACATACTATGGTCTGGCAGCTGGGTGAGGTTGAACATCACTGCAAGAGATGTCCTGGTAAAAGCAAGTTGCCACACAAAGCAGGGTTTGGATATAGGCACAAACCCACTTATGTCCAAGCACAGAATTCATTATGCAGAAGTTCAGAGTGAGCTTCCCTTTGTCCTTCTCAAGTGCAAAGTGCTTGACAGTGGTACCTGTCACTGTTCAGAGTGTCAAAATCTGGTCAGAGAAAGTTTGGTCTACTGATTTATGACCAGGGATACAAAATGAAAGCACCAGAGAGAAGGAGAAATGTTAATAGATTTCATCTGAGCAGCTTTTGTCTCATGGATCACATATTAATGCAGCCTTTAAAATTTTATTTCTTTTTTTTTTTCTAAGTCAGTAATAGAAAAATTAAATTATACATTATTAATTATATACCTTAAAAAGAAACTGAAGACTTTCAAGAAGGTAAGCAGGGATTTCCAAGTGTCCATTGCAAAAACTGAGACTGTAATGCTACCTATAGAAAGATATTTGGAGCTCTTTCTAAAATCTCTCCAAAGTTTGTTTCTGGATGCTATCAAGATTTTCTGCTGAGATGGCAACTCTCAAGGTTGATGGGAGAACAAAACTGGAGACAAAGTTGGCTTTGCTATTCAGGTCTGGTTGCCAAGATCTCCCCAGTCAAAGTGCACATTAGGCACAGATGTGGTTTATACACTAACATTTGTTAAAGTGGAAGGCTGTTCTATGGGATTTGTTGGTCTGAAGACAATTACAGACCTCGCAAAAAGAAATTGTCATGAAAAGCACCTTTCTCAACAACAAAGAGATGGAAAACAGAAGATCAAACCTCAGCTATCAGGGAGGCTGTTAGAAGGAAAATCTCCATAGAAGTTGCTGTGTCAGTGTTATGAAGATATATGAGCTTAAGCAGATATGTCTGATATCTTATAAGTGCGAGGTTAAACATCAGAAAGAAATAGGTAGTAACAAGTAACCTTATGCTCACAAAAACAGTGAAAAAATGGATTTCACAGAACTATATAGTGAGAAATTATGCAGAGCATCAGAGTTGCAAGCATATAATTGCCCGCAGCATCAGCCCTCCTTATCCCAGTCTCAGCTCACTGCTCAGGGGAATAGGCAGAGCTGTGTTCCTTTGCCTTGCAGAGACCTCCAGGGCCTCACTGCCTCAAGGCTACTGCTGTAGTGCTGCTCTAATCATCAAATCTCTGCTTTAAAAGGCATTCCTCCTTCTCCGTTTAAGCACCTTGTTCCTTTGTTGATATGCATATTGAACTGCTTTCACTACAAAGTATAATATATGGAGCAGAGTGCTTCCCAGAGCATGGCTAAATGGACATATTGCTATTTCACTGTTACTGTTACCTAGAAGGTAAATGAAGAAGTATTGTCAACAACCAAATGGATCCATACTAAAGATTCTATCAGTATAACCATAAACAGATCCCTTCTCAGCTATGATAGTTACACTAGCACAAAAGCTGTGCTAAAATGAATGTAAGCCTGTGGTCATACAATCCAGAGTATCTGGGATTTGTGTTACCGCACAGCAACAGCTACCATGATAATCTGTAGCCTTTGTTGTATGCTAATATGAGTTCATAGTTCCCCTAAGCTAATTTTACTTCTCAGTTCAGATGGGTTAAAAAGAGCATGAGCAAACAAAAATTTGCCAAGTGGTGTTAATTTAATAACTGTAAGTCACAAAGCAATATTCTATTTTTCTTATGCTGTCAGAGCTACAGTGAAGTCACTGTAGTGAAAAAGAGAGATTGCTCCTGTAGAATTCCTGGGTTACAGACAAGGCCTTTCCATGGGATGTCACACCATGACAAAGTCGGTCCTTCTCCCTTACTTCTGTAATAAATAATTGCTGAACCAAAGCAGCTAAGGGCAATTACCAATGATCTTGAGAAAGGTTATTTTAGTATGTAACAGAGAACTGTTAAAGCAATTACATTGTTGTAAACAACAACAAAACACAGAAAAACCCACACAGCAGGATTTCAACATCTGAAATATGTAAATCTATCAGTGCTACTGCCATGTTTTCAGCCAGGCATAGCTTATACCATAGCCCTAATCCATTCCACAATGCTGCTTTCTCTGTCTGCTACTCTTCCCAATGCCCATATGTGCATTAGCAGTGGAAGGCAGCAATCCCTGCCTGCCACAGTGATGGGTCATACAGTCACCTGCCACACAAGGAAAATCTGCCCAGACTCCTCAGCTGTTTACTTCTTGTAGGACTGGAAGTCAAGAAAGGAATTATGCAACAGAGATATGGGAGGGAGGGAAGGATGTCAAAGTGACAAACCAAGAATTCAATTCAGGACACTTATCCTCATACTGAAATTCTACAAAAAAAGGCATTACATAATTTGAACACAACAAAGTGATAAAACATAGCTTCATTATGTGCTCTCAGTTTACATATTATGCATGCTTTCGTTCACTTATTCCCATTAGAAGCATCTGGTATTGAACTGAATTTCCTTTATTACATGAGTTATGTTTCCTCCCAAGTGAACTACAGCATGGAAAATGTCTGTGAACATTTTTCACTGTATATTGACAGAAATTTTCATGATCTTTTCTTTCAAAACACTGTAGATTTTAGTGGGATAACATGAGATAACACCCAGACCTTTACGTTGAGTCTTCACCTATTTAGAGTCTCCTGAACATCAGTACCAGAGAGGATGCTCTGCTCCTCATCTCTTGCACATATTTCTGGAAGGGGCATGTTGTTGAGAGTTAATTAACACTCAAATACGGATAAATTGCTATGCAAAGGAGCACTTGGTGTGTCCAGACTTTTCCTCAGAGGTGGCAATGGATGCAGTTTCCCTGCAGGTGGACCTGCTGCTCACATTCAGCTGAGGTTCTAAAGGTGGCTTTACATTATGGGTATCTTTCTGATTAAATTTCAGGAGCTTTAAAGGCTAATACTGCTTATAAGATTCACTTTCAAGCCCTTGGAACATTTCTCTTCTTAACTGCCTTCTCTCTCGTACATTTTTAGAGAATTATCCTACTAATGAGGGGATTAATATTAAGTCATTTCATTATAAATGTGCTGGATGCACTGTTAATATCTTGGATTAATTTGCAGTTGGCAAGCACAACCCTACTTTTGTCCACCTTTCCAAAAGATATTTAGAATGAGAGACTCCTTAGATGTCATAAATAAAACTACTGAAGTTAACCAAATTGTGAGACAGGACTGAATACACTTTACAATGAAGGAAACTAAGAATATCCGCAAGAAAGTTACATAAACTACACAAGGCTGCAGGTTTTTTGTTTGCTTGTTTGTTTTTTTCCCCAGTTTCCACCAAATATTATCGCTTTAATCTTGAGGGCTCAGCTCTTTTTTTTTTTTTTTTGTCTGATGCTGTATGGGCAATAACAATGGAAAGACTCGCACATTTCTCCTTGAGCTTGCCAAATGTGGTGAGCTTGCTTTGAGAAGGCTCTAGCCTTCTGGCTCAGCCAGTCCCAGCCACTGCTTAGACTGGTACCCCACTGCTACAGATGATACCTGCACAGATGACACCTCTGACTGTGCTGGCAGCTGATCACCCATGCCTGCCCCACAGCCAGCCACCTCTAAGCTCTCACTGCACACAGGCTTAGTATGAAGCAAACTGTGCTTTGCTTTCTGGAAAGGGGTTAGGGAATTGGGCAGCACTAGAGGAAAAGGAAAAAGACTTTCTGAGTCATCTTGCCCTTTGCAAGGCAGCCAGATAAAAGCAGCCTCCATCCTGCCTCTTGGTGGAGAGGCATCTGGAGCTGGAGCCTGCTTCCTGTGAGACAGCAGATGAAGATGACAAAGGGGTGAGAAGTGTTCTTTCCGAGGAGGTAGTCTGTCCTCTGAAGGTAGACAGTGGACAGGCTGATCTCCAAGATTCACCTTTTGACTATGGTACAAAAGCTGGTTTTGAGGATTCATTTTTAAAGACCATTCTTATCGGTCGAGTAAATCATTAGATCTTCCTAGACCAGCAAAAAATCTGGCCTCGTGCATCAGGCATTGCACTGGCTGAACTGGGGTGCAGGAAAAAAAGGACATTACCTCAGTCTTCTGCTAGCTTTGAAGTGAACTATTGCAGCAAGAAGAGGAAAAGAGTCAGGAGAAAAGGAAAAAAGATCGATTTTCCTTTTGGCAAATATTTGGCTGCAAGGATGTACTCATCTGTCATTTGTCTTGTCTCAAGAATTGGCCTTTTCAGAATGAAACAAACAAACATTGTTACACTGTATGGCATTTTGTATTGACATGAAAGCCTCACTGAGGGTAACAGACATTTAAAGAGCAATTCACATGACTTTAAAATTATCCACCTTTGCCTTTGCTTAGTGATATTTCATCTAATCATTTGCATTTGTTATTTGAAGTGTATGTAGAGTAGATAGTGTTGCTGACAGCAATGTGGAAAACATACTGTCTTTTAAGACCATTTCTGTATGTCCTCCCTGATAGCAGGATTTTATGTAGACAGTTACAGTAAGATTACATTTCCCACCTAGTTCTTAAAGGGGGCAGAGAATGACTGCAGCAGCCTAGGTTACAGAATCACAGAATCACAGAATTGTAGGGGTTGGAAGGGACCTCTACAGATCACCTAGTCCAACCCCTACGCCAAAGCAGGCTTCCTAGACCAGGTTGCACAGGTAGGCATCCAGGTGGGTCTTGATTCCCTAGGTGATCTATATAACTCCCTAGAAGATCCATACAGTATCTTATATTGTATACAGCAGGTTAGAAATAGAAAATACAAACAATTGATGAAGGCTGGTATAATACTGCAAATTCTAGAAGACTCTGTGTGGCTAGGCAAAATTCAGGGAAATGAAGGCAGATTGCTCATACCAAACTCCCTAACCAATCATTCTCAGTATTTCCTATTACCTGATCACAAACAACACTTCTTATTTTTTGAGTGCTAGGTGAGACAGGGAGTTGAGCTTTGATTGCGAGAAGCCTTATCCTGTGGCTACCTCCTGAGAGATTCCTGTGATGCACAGCAAGAATGTGGTCACCAAAAAGAAAGATAGAAAAATTCTTGCATCTGTCAGAATAATTCAATTCTTGGATCTTCAGCCAAGGTCTATTATCCTTCACAAAGAGTTAATCTGAATCATTAACATCCACATTTTAATAACCACCCCCTCTCACGCTCTGCTTTACTATCACAAAGCAAAGATGTGGATATTTTAATTGTCTGGCTGACAATGCATATAAGAATACTCTGGGAAGAGCATTATCTGTGCCTGAATGTAGGGCTTACAGTCTTGTTTAGGTAGTTGGATAAGCACTCTGGCTGTCAGGGTTATTATCACATCAAGGGTTTAATGGCTGCTGATCCTAATAGCTTTTGCAAAGATGTCCCACAGGCCCAGTTCTTCCTTCTTCTTATGGGGATCTACAAAATCTTCAGTAAGCAAATGATGTACAGTGTGTTTCTTCATGTAAGTTAAATCTCAGAAATTTTGTCTGACACTGAAGTAACATGTTTTACTGACAATCAGTGGAAAGTGTTAAGATTCATAGAACACATTATTATTTTTGCACAAGTTCCAGGCTATTCTCCACAGAATATTAACTTTTGAAGTACAAGAAAAGCCAGTGAAAAGCTGGGAAAACCCTAGCAATCAGAGCTTTCATGGCAATACTAAATAATTTGATCAAGGATATCTCCAAAGTTAATCTAGTATCTTTAGTGATATATAAGAAAGGACAACCAGGGACTACTAATACAAATGAAGAGCAGCAGAAATTGTTTCTCAGTTGCCTAATCTATGGTGTTCCAAGATATCAAAGGGAAAACATTTTATAGCTGTATAAGAACACATGTCCAAGCTTTTGGTTAGATTTTGGTACTGTATGTGCACATGCTAACAGATGCATTTACTGTAGAGTTTACCTGAGATGTCTACCTTCATTACGCACGTGGAGAAATGGCACACCAATGCTACACTGATAAAGGAAGCATTTTCTGTTTCAGTGAGTTCTTTTCAATAAAGACAGAGCAGCGGTTTCAGTAAATAATGACAGATGTTCATTAAAAAGCCATTTTCTAGATTTTGGTTGGAAAACCAGTGCCAACACCACTTGGAGAACACTTCAGTTCTTCCCTAAGGTGAGGAAGAAAAGCTGTATGGAATACCACAAAGCCAAACATTAGTTTCACATATCAAATGGACTCCACTCCAAGTAAACCCCCAGCATAAGCTGCAGTACAAGACAAATAGACAAGGTTATGGCCACATAAAATTCCTAAGTGGGAGCTACAGCCCTTATAGCTAACTGCAACTGAGTGTAAATACAAGTTAGCTGACTTCTCTGTGTTAGACTGTTAAGGTTAATCATTTAGACAATCTGAAAGAAAAGGTGGTTGATACCTGTGAAATGGCATAGGAACAATGGACTGAAGCATTAAGCTGGCTGAGGCTGTTGGAACAGGGAAGCACAATATCTCCTAGCAGAGATGTCTGAGATGCAAGGATTAAGATAGGTGACATTTTCACAGCATGAGCCTCATGCCAGCAGGCTCTTAAATCAGTAAGCGTTCAAACAATCTTCACTGTGCTCTCATCCATTCCTCACAAAGCAAGATCTGCAGTGGAAAAGCTGCCACCATTTATGAAATGAGACTTGTGAAACCCATGCTGGGACAGAAACCATATTCGTGTGGTATGTAAATGAAGTGACAACAGGAGGATGATGTAACTGCTTCTGAAGCATCAACTCTGCTACATCAGATGCAGCTTCCCTAAGTATATGGGGCTTGTGAATGAAAACTTTGCTGTTACAGAGGCGAGCAACATGTGCTGCTCAGGAAGTAAATAAAACATAAGGCAATTAGCCTTATCTCTGGGAAAGAAACAAAACCAATGAAAATAACATTTCCAGAGTATCAGAAAGGCCTAAGAGGCTTGAAGATGTCCACCCACAGAAGCTAAAAAAGTACCCAAACCTGCAAAGACTCCTGTTGGAGCTAGCTTTGCATCAGAAGCAATTCAGCTACTCTAATAAAACAGTCATCACCGAAGCTAACAAACCCGAGCAGGGTGGCACGCTAATTCACCTCCCAGCACACAGACTTTGCTTGTCTGCCTAACCCTTCATGCTGTGAGATCTGCCCTGAGGTCTCTAGAGCTAGAAGATGGCTGGGGGCCTTCTGAAGTCTTTCCAGCTTGAATTATCTTTGGTACTATAAAGCATCCTAAAATCTGGTAACAAAAAACCTGAAATTAAAAGCACACATCTGTTTTCTGCTATTTTTTCTTCCTGAAGATAATGTTTTTCCTCGCAGGCCAAAATAAATGTCATATATATTGCAAAAAAAATTGCTTCCTTGGGGAATTCATCTCATTTCGGTGAGACTTCTGCTGTAAATAAATGCTTGTCCAATGGAAACAAGCATAAGTTTTGACCACGAGTTTCAAAATGTGGAGGAGAAAAAGATTTAGTCATAGATCATATCAGCCAGTGACTAGATACGAGTAACATGTCAACAATGCTAAAGGACTTTCATTGCCAGAAGTAATTTCTGGTTCCATTTCTATTTCCACCCCCTCCTTCTTCTTTCTGAAATTTTGTCGTTATGTGAACTGATGTATTGATAATGAAACTTGTCATTACTCCTTTTCTAGGACATTCGTCAATTAAACTAAATATAGCCATAAAATCCTGTTAGATAAGATAATAGAGTGCTGCAGTAATAGTATGCCAGCTGTTAACGAGAGCTGTTAACTCTCTCTTAGTGTCAGAGTCTGGGACTGCTGCTATTGATGAACTGAAACTCTCCAATGACAGTAGCATATGCATAGCCACAACCAAGAGCAAGCTAAGGCAATATGAGCACATATCCTGCAACATCTGCAGAAGCTTCCAGAGGCCATGTTAGGTCAGATGTGTTTTTGGAAGACAGGTAGAGTTTAACTGGAATAAAAACTGATCCAGAGATTTCATAACACATAATAGAGATTAACAAACTAGGTTCACTACTATTCAAACAGTGCTGAAATATTTTTGTATAAGCTGGTAAATTCCTAAATTAAGAAATGTCTGGTCTAGTTAGTGATAGATGCTAAGCAAGGCATGAACATGACTGACAACAAATGACTTTTTATTTCAAGAAAATGCCCAGACATGGCTATGAAGGAGAATGAATGAGTTCATTCGCAGCACTTAGGCTGCTGTTAGGGTCTTCTTTTTACAGCAAATGTTTTCTGTTTTTACATTACAATTATATTGCCGTTATTGTATGTAATGATAAGGTGTGTTCATATATTTCTGAACAGGCAAGGAACCAGGCAGTTCTGATTCATGGGAGGCCAGTGTCAGTTCTTTTAGTAGGCTGCATGGGGAGGAGTTCTCCTTTTCTTGGGTTTCCAGTCATACCAGGCCACATTATTGTCAATAAAAGGACATCACTTTGATCTCACATTCTAATTGCTAACAGTATAGCTTTCTTCAGATCAGTACTGAAGTGACAAATTTGGGAATGTTAGATATCCTTGGGTATGAAATGTCAGTCAACACTAAGAAACCCTAATTCTCTAGAGTGCTCCTTCTGAGAAGATTTCAACTGACTACACAGAAATTATTTCTCCAATGCTGAAGATTTGACTTGGTGGTTACTATTGCTTTGCATGGCCCTTTGAGACAGAACAGTCTGAATCTTATACTATAGCTATCCAGAATCATGAGAGCAGCTGAGGGCCACAGTGCTGAGCAGAGAATCCGTGGAGAAAAACACAGAAACTGAGTGAGTAGTAGATTTGCCAGGTAAATATAATAGACCTATGGCTGTAAAAACAGAGAAGGGTTTAATTGCAGTTTAGCTTGAAGAAGAATCAAACAAACAAGCCCAAAAGTGAGCCTTTTTAAAACAAAACAAAACAAAAAATAAAACCCAGATTGTTTCACTAATCTGGGCTACCAAACAGCAAAGCCTACATACAAATTCTAAGAACAGTAGTAGGAACTGTCTACGGAAGAAGCAAGGAAAAGGTGGTGAGCACTACATCCGTTTAGAAGTTAGATGAATCACCAGTGCAACAGTTTGTTTTGCTATGCTGATGAACGAATGAGGGCTTTATCTTACCTGGTTAATGTACTTACTGTTGAGGAAGACAGTGCTTCCTGCAAGGCAACTGGTGATAGAAATTCAGCTGTCTCCTTTCTGCTTAGAAAGGAGGAGTGAGATGGGACAGCTAGGTATGAAAGTAGTGACTTTTTTGCTAGGACTTGCTGCTGTATATCCAGTATCACTATAAGAATATTTGTGCAGTACAGTTCAAGGCACAAATCACTTATTGCTTTGTTGCTGCATTAGACTGGGGCTGCATCCAGGTAAGAGGCAGGAGTGCTCTCAAAAGATCTCATTTCTAAACTACTTTTCACCTGCAGAGAGTTCAGGTAATTTGTGGTGATACTGCTTCTAATAAGGCCAATATGAGGGTGAAATTTGGGCATGTCTGAGAGAGGCGAGGAAGAAGAGCTAGGGTAGAATGACAAGAGGAAGGAAGTGCAGGATGGCTGTGAACTACCAGGTCTTGCCTTGACAAAACTGGAATACCTGAAACACTGAAAATTTCCTTCAAGTAATCTTAACCTCTCTCTGCATTGTGGGGAAAGCACCCCACATTGTCCCCTTGAAGGATCTTTCATAGAGGGCTTTAATAGCATGAATGGATATTTTTGCCAGAGCCACTGTGAATGAAAAAGGAGACTGTTCAACTCCCAGCATCTCCTGCATTTCGTTAGGAAGTACAGTGCCTGCAGGACTGTGACATCGAACTGCTGCCAAAATGCCCTGTGTAGTGATGACTCACACCCTCCAGGTGCACCCTGCCACGTTAATTGTGCAGCAAAAGGCAGTAAAACTGCTTTGCACTGTGTGGTATCCAAGATTTGGCATCCATGAGAACAGATGGGAGGGAGGCGAGAGCATGGCTGGGAGCATTTGCAGTTTGCAGGGCTGCTGTGGCAAGGACAACTGACCTGAAGTGCCCAATGCCTCAAGAGTGCAGAGCATCCTCACTGCAGTGTTGAATCCTTGCCCTGCACCTCTGGGTGCCCAAGCTGTTGGCACAGGAGGCTAACAGCTCTCTCACATCTCACTGCAGTACAGCAGGTGGAGAAGGCAGTTTCAGTTAAACCAGAAGATTCCTGCTCTCACCTGCTCAGTTTGATAGTATAGAAAGATTCTGTAATTACTAAATCTGTTATGAAGCTAGTATAGAAGAAAGCTTAATAATTATACCAACTGATGCTTCTCTACTCAAAAAAACTTTATATTCCTTAATGCAAAAACAAAACAAACTAAAATAAACGGGGATAAAAAGAACACAAGAACTCAAGAAAGCTGTTAGGGAGGACAATTTTCTCATACTAATTCCTCTTCCCAGCATTTGGACAGAATGTGACTCTTGCAGACTTCTTACAAATGAGCTAGAGAATATTTCACACACTATGCATACCAGGCTCAAATAGCTTGCTCAAAAGAGTAAAACAGCTTTTGTACAGTATGATTCAATATCTCAGCTGAACATTGCTTCATTTATTTAAATTTTGAAAATCTCACTTAGATGCTTTCTATTCCCGACTTGTGAGAGACTTTGTAATGTTTTAGATTAAAATTGTCATAAAACAGTCCTGAATTTTTATGTCATCCAAAAAAAAAAATTAAAAATAATGATGCCAAATAATGAATGCATGGAGTAGCTATGTTGAAGTACGTATACTATCTTCATTCTCTTATTTATCTGTTGCTTCAAGATTCTGAAATCACTTGAGAATCTCTGGGGAGTGAAGTTTAATTCAGTTTCTTGGCACATGCAATTAGTTGGTTGCCTTAGCTACTCCTCAGATAAATCTGTAGCATCCAAACGAAGGCTGAGCCAATTCATTTATGTTGGATTGTCAGTTAAAATGAGATTTAGAGGCCAGTGTGTATAGTGTTTAAACAATATCAAAAATTCTAATAACTCATCAAAACCTTACTGTGCTCATGTTAGTGAGAGCTTGTCATTGTGTTTAACACGCTAAATAGAGTGAAGATTTTGCTCTCCAGCTTTATTTGCACTCTGGGATATCAGCCTTTTTTTGAGATATCAAGTGGAAGTTGATAGTTTCTTTCAAAGGAGATACTGAGATATATCTGCATAGTCAGATTTTAGCAACACCAGTGCATTCTGTCCAAAGCAGTTTGAGGCTCTGCTTGGAGAGCCTGCTTTGAAGAACATGTTAAGAGAACTGGACATTGCTCAGCCTAACATTGAAATATCCAAATGCAGAAGGTTCAGGCTAATTGCATGCATATAAGCCATCATTGCTTGCCTGGCAGCCACTGCCATCCCAGAAGAACACTGGTCTCCTGCACATCCTGGATCACATTTGCCACACAGATGTCCCTGACTACACAGGGCATCACAAATGCACTACGGGCATAGGTGACATATTTGATGTTTTCCTGTCGTGTCATGAGGTGTAGCTAGTACATTATTAGATAAAGAAGTGAAATAGCTTACGTACATCAACCATATCTTGGATAATCTGTAGTTATTTGTTTTTAAATGACTCTCAAATCAAGTGTGCTCAGCATGACTGCCACTTGCCTAAACCCTTCCCATATAAAAACTCACTTTCACAGTCTCTCCACTAACCCATACTTTGGATTTTCTTTACTGAAACTCAGATTCCAGTTCTAGCAGATAGTTGTGGCTGGGTATGTCTGCTCAGAGAAGTGTAACTATACATTTCAGTGGAACCACCTTATACTCAGTCTTAATACAGGTATGACAGCTTGAGGACAAAACTGAGCTGGATATCTCTCTGCTGACTTACTCCAGATGAAATCTGCAGCTTCTTGATCAGACTGCTTGCAGTACCTTCACTCTGATCTCAGTTGTCTTCAACAGGACATAAAGACCTGTCTGTAGCTGAGAGCAGAATGTGTATGAGAGTCAGTATTTCAGCTGATTCTATGTAAAAAACCAACAACACTATATCTCTCTCATAGCCATATTATTTCAAATAGATTTGATCAGGACTTTCGTGTCAATTTATGCTATTTATACAATATATGTATTTGCATATATTTATGTATACAAAAGTAGCTATAACAACAGAAAACTATTAGGGCTCCAACTGACTCTACTTAGATGGCTATTCTCTATCAACTTCTGTCAGTGTAAATGCATTAATGTTAAAATAAGGATTATATTTTTTGAATTATATGCTATGAAAAAAAAGATACAACAATGCAAAAATTACATGTAGCTTCGGTCTAAATCAGCAGAACTCTGAATGTGTTTAAGCAGCAGAACTCTTCATTCACATGAATACTCTTCCCAAATTCACATCTCAAGAGTGTAATTGTATTTAAAAAGTGCTTCAATCCACTTATGCTTCCAGTTATAAATTGTCTCATTTTTTTTATTGCCTAACATTTGGTGGCTTCCAGCTTACATTTCTCCTTGACAGACTGAACTTAAATCAAAAGAACCATATACTTATTCTCTTCTGTAGGCATCTCAGCAGTGAAGTGTGCTTGTTTCTTAAGTTCTGTCACTGACAATTACCAAAGAACAAAACCAGAGAAATGTTGACTAGTCCAGAGGTCCTTATCAAAACTACTAGTCCAGAGGTCCTTATCAAAACTACATTCTGCAGTCAAGATGTAATTAACTCACTGAAATGATTCAGGGTTCCTGATGTGGAGAGAATCCCAGTAAGTTACCAGCAAGGCTGCCCATGAAAATTTTGCATTTCCTGATAATATATTCTAGGAAGTACTGTGTAGAAATGAAAAATGTGTTGCTTATAAATTTGAAACATTTTCATTTAGAGTTGGCTTCAAAGGTTCCTTATTTTTCAGCATTATTATTAATATGCAAATAGGAAAGCAATCTTGTATAAGTGGTGACCATGATTTATGCTACCTGAGCACATTTTCTGGTAGAAACAATGACATTTGTTATCATGAATAAGTAATGTAATGACAGGCTAGGGAAGAGAAGCCAGCAGAAAGTGGTTATAATCTCTTTCTGATGTGTGTGCTTCAAGTTTCAGTAGTTCCAGTGGAAAGAATAGAGTTATTTTAAGGAGGTCTCATGGACTCAGTGGCTTTTACTGTATCCTAACCCTAGCTCTGTTTGCGAGATGTTCCCACTCAAGATTTTGCAAGATATTTTATTAAGACTGTTTTCTTCTGTATTAGACTTGAGGACTTCAGATGGCAGGGGTAAACCTGTACATTTATAACAGGTCAGATAACGGGGAGATTGAATGAAATGTTTCCTCTGCTTCCCTAAACACTTTCTCTCATACACAATTGCTTGAGAAAAATAATATTATTGAGAAAAAAATATGTATAGTGTGTGTGAACTCTGGACTGAAACAAAACCTAGCACTGTGAAGGACAAAGCATCCCATATAATTGTAAAAAGAAATCATTTGAGAAAGCTGGTTCCTGAAAACATTATTCATTTTTGGTATTAAGAGCCTATTGCTGCTCAGGGATTTTGCAGGTGGCTTGCTGCATGTTTATTGTCTCTATTTAATTAAGCACTGCACAAAGTTGGTACAACTGAGCTGGAGTCTCAGAGCTCAAGGTCCTGACTCAGAGAACATTAAAAGCAACGTAAAGACTTCCATCACCTCTGATGGTTTTAGGTTAGGCTATAAATGAGCTGAAAATCTTGAAAAAACATTCCTGAAATTGTCAGGAAATATCAAAGTCATGAGACTGATGTATTTTTGCTCTTTCCTTTACAACAAAAAATCCTCTTTTCGTTGAAATTAAATCCATCATTATCCTCATAACACATCTTAAGAATTTTTACTTTGTTTTGAATAACTGCTGAAACAATTGAAACATGAAAGAAAAATAAATCTACAAGGAAAAGAAAGCATTTATAAACTGCCATGTGTCATAACAGAATGCAGCACTTGTACATCACTTAGAAAGGCTTTTTCACTAAAATACTTTGTAGAAGAAAATGGCAAAGGAGAGCAATAAAGGAAAAGAAGAACTTAACCTCCTTCTTATCATCATCTTTGTCCCTTTTGCACATGTGAGGCACCCTAGACCTATCTCCCATTTTGTTTTTCCAAAGCATTGCTTGTCCTTTCCATAGTATTCAAGAAACTACTTGGTCCACGCCCTCAGGAAAAGCCATGCACAGAGGCAATTTCAGGGGTAAGATGCTTTCCATAGGAATCTTCGGGAGTGGCAACAGGTTTGCTGCAGCCCACCAAGCCAAAAGCAGTTGGACAGTGAGCAGAAATGGAGTAAAGAACCTAGCTTGTGGGAGCAGTGAGTAAAGGAGAAAGTCCTCTTGCTTTCTCTGTTTTTTGGATTAGATATTTGGACTATAGTATCTTACCAGTCTTTTCCAACTTTAATTATACTGTGATTCTATATTTGCTTTTTGTTTGTTTGTCAGGGGGGTGGGGGTGTCTTTTTTTTGTTAAGTTCTCCTATTCATGGTCTCAGAGCTCCAACTACTTCAGGGTTTCATCATTCCTTTTGTGAAAATACTTTTTTTTTAAATTCATGTCCAAAAAAGCTCTAACCAACAAGTGACTACATTCTTTTGCCAAGAATAAACAATAAAAGTAAGACTGCACATTTGTTTCTTTCTTCATCCTTTCCCTTAAACCTTCTGCATTTTTCAAGAGTAGAAAAGGGGGGAAGGGAGGGGTGAGGGTACAGTGGGAAATAAAAAACTTAAACCCAGAAAAGAATAATTTTTTGTCACTTGTATAGGAAAATGAAAAATAGTAAAAAAAAATCTATCAAATGACTTTCAGTGTTTTAGTTATAATGCAGTTATTTATCACAGTTTGGGACTGTCTTTTTGATTTATGAACTGTGAAGTTATTCATTGAAATAATATGTAAATGTCTATGACCTGAAGACAGAAAAGTGAGCAAAAACAATTAAAATTCATCTCATTGATTTGTTGAGTGTTATTTACTCAGCTACAATGCTGATACTTTGCTTTGATTTTGGGCATGACCCCAAGTATCTTGCTTTATGGTGACATGAACCATGAACTGGAAGAAAACCTGCTCCATCATATCTGGTGATAGTACAGTTACTTCACCCAGTTATCACAGTGGATGGGTCCAACACAGCATGTGGAAAATTGCTCGCTGTGCTGAACTGCCCAGAGAGGGGCTGAGTACAAACTGCTGTCGTTTCTTTGTGAAGATAATGGTGATTTATTTGGCAAGGTAGCAAGGCTTGTTCTGCTGACACTAACCATCTCAGGGCATGGAGAGAGAAAGCATTAATCAATAGGACATCAAGGTGAAGCCATTTGTGACTCTTGAGTACACCAAGCCACAGGTATTTTTCCAGATACTGACTGCAAAGACTCAGTCACAGTTATTATCTGCTCACTCTTGGCTTTTAACTGAGGCCCATGACAAAATTAAGAAATGCTAAGTTTGACTGCTGTTTCAGGAAACTACCTGCTGTACAACCTTTTCAGAGTACTGATACAGACACAGAGCATAAGGGAGCTATGTGAAGGAAAAGCTCCTCGGCTGTACTGCCTTACTGGTGGCCATTTGATATTTTCTGAGCTCTCGTGTTGTTCAGTTCTGCAGGGTATGTGCAGAAGATCTGCCAATCTTTCCAAAGGAGCTTCTTAATTAAAGGGGATGGACAGATAATGCAATATGTACAAAGAAATGCCTTTCTGAAGTGTATTACTCAGAGATAAAGCAAAGTTTTCAATGTATATATGAAGATATGCTGTTGGAGAATCACACCCCACCCCATCTACAGTATGTGATTTCTTACGCAAAGTACTAAGAGATAAAAGAAAAAAGATGGAAAGATTTGAGAGCAGTGAATACGATTAATGTCAATATGATTATTATTTAACCATATTGTTATTTATTTAAACCCATAGCTATTATTTTACCACAACAATTGCATAAGAAGGTCTGGTGAATGAAGGCAAAGCCTAGTGTCTCCTCATGTTGACTCTGAAGAAGACTCTGCAGAGGAGGAAAGTGACATGTAAATGTCTCTGTTTTACAGGCAGGGGAATGGATGCTCAGTGAGATGAAATTATTTATCAAACTGTTCAATAGATAGCTCCAGAACTAGGAACTAGAACTCATGCTTCTTAAGGCAAATGTAACATTCTATTCCCTAGGTATTTTCTCCTCCATTAAAATATACTCCTCAATAAAGCATCCATTTTACAGAAAAATCTGTATAAGGTAAAAAGAAAGAATTGAAAGAAAACACTATTAAGACGGATATTGCTTATTCTGCTAATTTATATAGGAATTGCAGAAAGCTGGAGAGGCACAGCCTTCTCTGTATGGGTACACATAAGCATTAATAGCATTAATTTAACACACACACACTGAGTGGAAGAGTTACAGCCCATTGAAACGAGACTTGATTTTCATAAGCTTTGCATATTGTTTGGAGAGAAAGCCAGAGCAAAATATCCTTTCTGACTGATGCACAGAGCTAGCAAAATAATTGTACAAGGGCTACTCTGGAAGTAATGCCTCCTATTTTACTTTATTGGGCCACAATGTCAGAGGCAGATGTTGGTGGTATGGCAGTAGAGACTGAACCTTCCCAACAATATTCCATTACATTATATTGTTGTGTGACCGATGGCAGCAAAGGGGCACCCTGAAAAAACAGCATCTGACAGAAAGTGAAAATAATGCAGAGGTGTGTCACTGAATTCCTCCATGTGGAAAAAATGGCACCCATTGACATTCCATTGATGCCTGCAGAACATTTATGGAGGCCAAAGAGTGACTGTGAGCACAATGGTGGGTGGCTCTTGTTCATTGCTGGCAAAAATGCATAGCTAATGGTGGTGACTATGTCAAAAAAATAGGCTGAGAATATACCCTATCAAGCAGTACTATTGTTCTCTTTGAAGCTGTCATGATTTCCATGAAAACAAATAGGAGGCATTACTTTCGGAGCAAAAATAAAATTATAAAAAGACCTAGTGGTAATATCTAAGAGGTTCCTTTTGCATTCATGAACCTTGTTCCACTTGAAGTTCACCATTTGCCTGCAAACGAAGATTTTTCAAAAGGGAATAAGTAGGAGAAAGCAAGTGTGCTTCTAATAAATCAGACTCAAAGTTCATGTATCTGATCTGATGAATTTTGCTTTAGGGATTTAAAATACTCAAATCTCATTGTTATTTTGGTTAAAAGCTACTGTCAAAGCGGTGTCCTGTTGTGTTAGGGTTATTTTTGCTGCAAGGTACATGATTCACTACAAAGACGCTCTGCAAAAGGCTCCTTAGCACAGCGTGCTGCAAACCATGTCTTCAGCAGTTTACTGTTTGTAGTTCCTGGATGTGTCAGAAAAGTCAAGGGCAGGGGGAAAGCAGGGATGCTAGTTCTGGTTACACTGGCAGAAGCTGTCAGATGAGAATTCACAGATGGACACCTAGCACTCAGGTTAGATGAATCAATTTCTGTTTCGTAAGAGATTTTCTTTTCCTTCTGAGGGTTTAATCGATATTTATACATCAAAAGCACCCTAAACCTGGTTACTGCCAAATGGCTCCAAAATAAGTCAAGAAGCCATCCTACTGTGGAAATACGCTGACATTGTAAAAGACTGTAGATATTTATGAAGAAAAGAAAAAACAGAGATGCTTGCTGTGCTGCAGGTGGGTGACAGCTTGTTCTACCTACCAGCTTCTTAAGCTATGGGTTGGCTAGACACTCTTTACCATGCTATCCTTCTCATGCTAAATACTAATTAAATACTTGCATTTTATATGGCTCTCTCATCCTGCAGTACTTTACCAACCTTTTTCAGCCTTTCAATAACAATTTAACATCCTCATGCCAAGCTGCAGAAAATTATCTTGCACTTGCACTATGTGCTCTCAGACTAACTCTGTGCATAAATGTGGTTATGGTAGTAAAGCCACAGTTTCATGCACTACTTTATTCACAGCTGAAAGACTGTGAGGTCCCACATTTCTTCCCCAGGTTTCAAGTGAGAGCTGTTTAGTCAGAATGTATATCATAAATGTAGTACAGTTATGAAAAAAAAAAAAGAAAAACCCACAAAACTGCACATTCTTGGCTAGTTATCCTGTAGGAAATATTATTGTTTGTCATGCTGAGCAGAATGAAATTTTTGCTCACTTTGGGAGAGATCAACTTTGGGACAAGAAGATCTCTTTCAGCTGCTGGCTAGTGATGACTTTTAATTGAACGTAGTATTCGGCCATACTTGCCATGGATACATTTCAATTGGGAAGAGCACAGAAAACAAGGCTGTATGTTATTTTTCATATTGTTTTTAAGCTCGAACTATAATTTTCCCAAAGCAATGAATAATTTTTTATCTCCATCTTGTAGTACTTTAAAACAATGTATTTCTCTAAAACTCCAAAGTGAGACAGCTTTAGAACACCTTATGTTATCAGAGTTTTTATCACTGCTTTTGTCAAAACAAGCAAACAAACCATGGTAGCTCCCAACAACTTGATCTCACAAACATGCTGTATGAAACATCCACTTATCCTATGAGTTGATATTCTATGAAGTTATGTAATGATAAAATTCCGTATAAGTGGATTTTAGGTGATGAGCCTACAGGTCTGTTGTGTCCCTGCTGTGCAATGCTTTCATTTCCTGATACTATCTTTAAAAGTGCATTATTTCTGCTGCTTCTAACCATGGACATCTCTTCCTGAAGGAAAACCTATCTTGACATTTTTTAGTGATAATTTCCTAAAAGCTCAGCCTTTACTGCCTCCTAAAACAGAAGTCACTGTGTGTTATGGAGCTGATTAAAGTGGAGATGCATTAACTATTTCTTTTCTAACAGCTGTGTTACCCAAGAACAGTCATATATTGAATCTACTCTAAAATCTGTAGAAGAATGATTCATCTTAATGGGAAATAAATAAATTAATTGGTTTTATGTCAGATTACATTTTTATTTTAGAGGTAGAATGGCCTTTACAACAACTGCAGTGTTTTCTTCAGCATCCCTCAGACTATTTTATATTTTGGGCCTTAGAGTGAGAAGAGATTATGAGCTGCATTTCACAGCTTGCATTCCCTTCGGTCTGTATACAATCGCTCACAGAATCCCTGATCCTTCAAAAGAATTTTCCATTTAGAGAACCTTGTAATAAATTACATTCCATCATAATGTTGTTTTATGTACCTATAGTAAATCATGAAACACAAATATAAATAGGTATACAAAATTAGAGATGGTTAAACATAATCCATCTTTCCCGCTCCTTCAACAAATGCTATATGTGTAAGAATAAATAGTTCAGTAAGAGAATTTCAAATTTGTGAACAGGTGACAGAAATCCTTAAACACATCTTTAAAAACAAATTCCCTATTGGAAGTTGAGCAGCAAATGAACTGAAATCAGTATTTCTGTGAAGAAGTCTATTTTTGTCTCTTCTTTCATTTGTATATTTGGTTTTCAAGAAGCTTGTATTTTTTGCAAGATACAATTCCAGAATTTGTGATCACTTTGAGCTGCAGTGGAACTCCTATCATTGACTGATTTTCATCACTCAGGGTTATTATTACAGTATGTTTCAGGTTATTAAAAATGTAATACTGAAAGAGGCTCCCAAAGAAAGCTGATTATAGTCAGCTTCCCTCTGCCTAAGATATAGAAGTGTTTAAAATATTCTTTACTTATATTATCCACTTACAAGCTCATGTAACTGTTCAAATACACTAATTTAATTTACATGATAGCATTGTTCCTATTTTATGATCACATACTGAAAACCTATTATTATGTTTCATGATCTCATTGTAAGACTATTACATTTATCTTTGCTGTTCTACATTACTACCATGAATACACTCCACCTACAGTCTGTGATTAGCTCTTTTATATTTCTTGTCGTATTAAGAATACATTATAGAAAAGTATTTAACAGCATTAAAAAATAAGTTGCTGGTGTTAACTTACTTAGATGGTTCCAACATAGACATTTTTTGAATAATTGCTGAACAACAAACACATGCAGTGGTTGACGTTGGAATGCTGTATATTAATCATCTGTCTCCAAAACTGTCCTTACCCCAAAGATAAAAATGCAAAGCCTATACAAGTCTTATGCAGAATGCAATTTTGTTTGCATATGTCTGTGCCAAGGTTTCAGTACTAATATGCAATTACATCTAAGGTGAAGAGTGCCCTCAATGCTCAGAAAACATGGCATTCATAGGAAATTTGCCTTTCTCTCTGCAGAACATTTAGGCAATTATCAGCAGTCTGAATCTCTGAGAATACCTGGGGCACCCATGGGTACAGCCTCAGAGCCCTGCACAAGTGCATTTTGTATTGACGGGTGGAGGAGGTTGCTGTCTTTGCCCTGGTCATGAGCAGCAGTGGAGCTAAGGTATCGGTTTGGTACATAATACTGCAGCAAAGAGAGACTGCGGTCAGATGACATCAAGTGAAATATACTCCTTATCCTCCTTTCTTTGCTGCTGGCTATACATTTTCCTTGACAATAGCATATCTCATTGCTTATTCAACAGCCTGTTTCTTATTTCCCACTTTTTATTGAAATCTTCCTCCCTTTGCAATTGCCCTAAGCAGTAAGTTTTTAAAGGACTCAGCCAGGCATCAGCATTATTTTATTTTTAAAATTGCTTCTTCTATGTGGTTTAGGATTTTCAAGGCAATGTGCTTGAGGGAGCTGAGCTTGGTGCTTACATTTTTCTCTCATGAAATACTGCCACATGAATGATTTTGCTTCATCTGATGTTTCTTCTCAAACTGATGACTTTTAGAACCGCCACTCGCCCGTCATAAGTTGAAACTATTGGTGGCCAGCACAACTTCTGTCTGCAGAAAGTGCAGCCCTTAACTTATGAATCAACAGACTTTCCCAGTCTGACAAATAAGTTGTTCCACTGTAAAGCAACTATGATTTTTCTGCTGTAACAGCAGATTGTAGAATACAGGCACAGAATAGCCTAAGTTGGAAGAGACCAACATGGATCAGAGAATCACAGAATAGCTTGAGTTGGAAAGGAACTTAAATATTGTCTAATTTCAACCCCCCTGCCATGGACAGAGTTGCCCAGGGCATCATCCAATACGGCCTTGAATGTGTCCAGGGATGGGACACCCATAACTTCTCTGGGCAGCCCGTGCCTCACCACCCTTATCATTGAGTCCAACTCCTGGCTCCACATGGGCCCACCCAAAATTCAAATCCTATGTCTTACAAACTGAAGCATAAGAAGTTCCGCACTAATGTTCATGGGAACTTCTTTCACAGTGCAGTGATGGAGCACTGGCACAGCTGCACAGAGAGGTGGTGGAGTCTCCTTCTCTGGAGGCATTCAAGACCTGCCTGGATGCCTACCTGTGCAACCTGGGCTAGGGAGCTGCTGTGGCTGTTGGGGATGAACTCAATGATCTCTAGAGGTCCCTTCCAACCCCTACAATTCTATGATTATGTGATTGTCCAAATGCACTTTGAACTCTGACAGCTTGGCACCATGACTTCTGCCCTGGGAAGCAGTGTGATGTTAACAGGAGTTTTATTTGATTTTCATTATGTCAGTGAGTTGATTAGCTGGAGAATTTGCTCAGTGAAGCAATTCTGATGCCACATGAGGGTGCTGAGAAGAAAGATACATTGGCAAGGAAGGAAAAGATTGACGACATGTGTAGCATTGGATATGGCTGCTTGTGAACCAGTTGTCTGATCGCAGCAGCATAACACTGCATAGCATCATGACTAAATGTTTTTGTCCTTTAAGAAGTGACAGAGGTCCAGGTGGGCTCGGAGCCCAGTCATCCTCAGACCTGTAGACACACAGCTTGGGCAAATGGCCCCAAGTCTGTCTCCCAATCACCTTCAGCTCCCTGAGAAGTGAAGTACACAGAGGTAAGCCAAAATAAGTGGAAAATTTCTGTTTATATAGATGATTTTAGTAGGAGCCAAAGAACTGCTGTTCTTAAAGACTTGAGTAAAGATGGGTGACTTCAGATTCCACAGAAACATGCAGGATCCCTGAAACCTGCTGGGTCCCCACCTGGTGCACCAAATGAAATGCATAGACATTTAGCTGCTTTTGCGTGTCCTGTCTGTGTTAGAAATTATTTTTTTCTTGTATTTTTCCCTCTCTGATATTTGTATCATATAATATCCCTGCACACTTACAGAAAACAAATCTCAGCTTGATCTAATAGTTCATCTTTCAAGATCTCAGGAATCTGAGATGGACCATCCTATTATAAAGAATTAAGATAAGTTATCTCTCAAAGACATACAATATTCCAAGATGTATACATAAAAGAGAGAGTACAGATGTTTTTCCTTTTGCTATACTATCATTACTCGCACAATTTAATTCAGTTTCTTATAACAGTTTTTCTCTTCCTTGGCTACCACTATCTAAATGCACAGTTCATGTCCAATAGAAGATGCCATTATGAGATGCATCACTTCCTTTGTCCCAATCCCTGGGGTACTCTTCTACAACCATGCATTTCCGCAGCTCTAGACTCTGTTCCTAACAACTAACAGCTCATCCTGGCTGGGCAAGAACAACATTTGGCCTTAGCTCTAGGCCATTAAACCAATAAACCTTATTTAATGGGTCCCTCAATTGCCCTACTCAGGAAGAACGAATGAAGGAACAGCCAGGCATATCTTTTGACATCCTAAAGAAAAGATGCTGAGATGCAAGGCTCCCAGGTGCAAGCAAGGTCCCACAAGCTGCTCTTCCCAGCCATCCCATTCTGCTGGGAGGTATCATCCATCCTCAGACTGGACTATCCAATTCACAGAACCTGGTATGGTCACAAGCTAGAGCTAGTTCCTGCTCCTAAGGGCTGACTCCACATCTTAAAGATGATGCTTTGCTTATGTGGGACACAAACAAAAAAAAACCACTGTCAAAGCTTCTCTCACCCAAAGTCATACCACAGTGATCACAGGAGACCTCAACAGGTTTACTCATTTAACACTAAGCATGTTCTTTAGTCCATTCCTGTTTAACAAACTACATGAATATGCATTTTGTCTGTTTAAATGTAGCAAGATGCTTGAATGTGCAATCCACTGGCACTCTTAAATGAGTTGATTAATAAAATTGAGTTTTTAAAATAACAAAGCTAGGGGAAGGCATCACAAAAAGTACTTTCTAACAAGCCTGAGCATGCTTATTTTCTGTTTCCCAGCTATTTGATCCCACCAGAAGTTACTTCTACATGTGTTTTGTAGACAAAGAATGCAGATGGTCCCTCCCCTACTCCTCCAAAGACCATCTTCCTGGAGCAGCAGTTCTCAGCCTCCAGCCTACTTCTCCCCTCCATTTCCAGGTGTTCCTTGTCCATAGCTGATCTCAGCAAGTCCATACTGCCTTTCCAGAGTCAGATTATTTAACTATATTTCACATCATCATGCAATTCCATAGCACAGTTATGTAGAGCAGCTTCCAGAGGACATGATGATCCCAGGGGAGGGTTGTTAGCACTGCGCAATACTCACCGTTTGGGTCAACGCTGTCAAAGCATTGTAAATCCCATTTCTACAAAGCACAGTGTTCCTTACCCTCACTTAAATGAGCATTCCTGTTCTGGATCAATGAGTTTGAACACTTTCTAGCCTCTCTCCACAGCCTCAGGGACCACCCATTATATAAAAGCAGCTACAACATACAAATACACACAGAGCTCTATAAAAACCTCTGTAACAAGGACCTTAGTATGTAATGCCTCAGTATTAGCTTCATATTTAACAGTCCTTCTAGGATTGGGGTCATTTGTGCAACCTTTTGGCAGGAGACTATACAGTTATCTGAAAACACTCTCTATACTCAAAACTTTCTGTCAGCAATGTGTCCAGCACATCTCTGCACTTCTGGAAGAAGGGGAGCCCCTGGTTCATAGGCCAGACACAACTCTGCACATGTTCCCAGCATTGCAGCTGCCAGGTGGCAGAGCAGAGGTTTGGGACACGCTAATGTATTTTATATAGTCTTATATAAAGGCATTAGGTGAACTACCTAAAGTATTTCAGAGTTCCAAGTAACCCCTTGGATCGACACGTTACATCAAAGGAGGAGCTGAGTATGTCTGAGAAATAATCTGAAGCAGCACACAGAGGGGATGTTGCACCAGTTTGTAAAACATTACTTTCATCACTGAGATTAAACTTGCTACAGAGTCTGGGTTAGTGAAGGTCTTAACATCTGCTTAATAACTCTTGCTTCTGCTATGTATTCATTTATAATGCTTTTTAAGACGGCTTGCAGTTTATTATTCCCAAGCATGCTATTTAAGTAAACAGTGGGCAGATACAGTCAGTACTGTATACGACTTGTTAAAAGCTTTTAATAATACATGATGAACCAGGTTGAAAAAGAGGTCAAGTAAATAGTTACAAGACTAAAAAGTATGTCGCATTAAACATTAAAACCAGTTGTTTTCCTAGTACTTAAAACTGTTTCTTTATTTTGTGTTGTTGCTTTGCAATATTTTAAAAACAAATTGCTTTGCGTTTATCTCGATAACACATTGCAGATGTGCTAAGACTACCCACGAAGTGGTAGTAGTGAAAGTCCTGGGGATCTGTCAGCTCACATTATGCTGTTTTTTAGTATTTGACATCTTCTAATAAGACACAGCTTCATACCCATGGTGCCATGCCCAGAGTCAGGAATACCTGTTTAACAGTAAGTGACACCAATGAATGGAGCTCAAGTGCTCTGCAACCAGCAAGGGAATTTTCAGAGGACAAGAGTGAAAGTTCCATTTCTGGCTTTCTTCTATTGTCAAAACCACTGGGGAGGTTCCAGACATTTACTCTTACTATTTCATTTAAAAATTTAATGACATGAAAGAAAGAACGGGAGAAAGAAAGAAAGGAAAGAAAGAAAGGAAGAAAGCAAAGATGTCTCAGAATTCACTTACTGTTTTTTATTTTCATCTAGTCTCTAGGTAACTTCATCAAGTCATGGCCAGTTACTTATCCTAATGGTTCTAAGTTAAACTTTTCCCCCACTGAAATTCAGAAGGAAAGACTGGCGGAAAGACTGAATGATTGAGGATTGCAATCTGAAAATTTTGGCTGTCTGAAGTTATTCTAGCATCTCGCTACCTGGATATCATGAGGGTTTTTTTTGAAAGTATCAAAGTCGGGCCCATGGTACCAGCATAGACAGAAAACTCACTCTGCACAAGGAAAACAGGAAAAAAAGGAAGGTGATGCCTCAAATAATCTATGAATTTGTGGCTGTACTACTTGACCTTCTTTATAGCAGTATGCATTGGTAATGTCTTAATTTAGGGCCAGTTATTAAACAGATTTTTGAAGAAATGGATTAAAAGAGACAACTTTGTTGTACAAATTAATGAGAAAAAGCCCATCACCATAATTAATGTTAGGTGGGATTTTTTTTTTTTGCTTTATTGCATGTTTTTCTATCTCTGACATCTAATTTTAATCACCTCAGCGCAATAAGTATGTATCTAGATAGGTAAAGCTGGATTCAGTCTACCCTATTATCACATTGTTTTGTGTAAATTTAGATTTTGAAGTGATAAATATTAAAGTCAGCAAAAGGGAAACCACATACAAAATTTACTGTGTAGGCTTTGCGTGGTCAATAGCCACCAGTTTTTCAGGATGACATTTCCAGAGACTAGCAAAACCAGCAATATTACTCAATAGAGTCATCAGCTAAACCTCCAAAAATGACTGAAATTTCACTGGATTTTGGATCCCGCTCTTGACATTTATTCAGCTACGCTTTTGGCACACTTGAAAAATGTATTCAAATAACATTACGTACGTTTACAGCAGGATTTCAAGTACTTCAGGAAGTACTGAATAATTACAATGCTGAATAATGAAGTGTTTCAGGGAAACGCTTGCATAAGCAGCTAAGGATGCAGGGCCTTAAATCCTAAATTCAGAATATTATTGTATGGATTTTTGGAGAAGTCACATACTCAAAGAAAAGATTACCACAAGCTCATTTAGAGAACTACAGCGTCATCAACAACAGCAAATGGTTTGAAATGGTTGCAGGCTGTCTCATTACCCAACAGTGTGTAATGCAGCATATGTCTGTCCCTACCACACATGATGGCTGTCTAAGTGCTATGTCCAGATGTCCTTTACATGCAATTTCTTTTTATTCCAGTTTGAGTGATTAACAGGGACCATATCCAGATATCGATGAACTTTTCTACCTGGAACAGATCACCTGATTTTTCACCAAGCCTGTAAATAGAACACAAATTTCTTTCCTTTCTTGATACTCTTCTTTTGTTCCTGGTGGCAGAGGCTATAGATGTATATGAGGAACATAAAAAGAAGCTGCAGCATTGACAGCTGAGCTCTTGGAAAACCTTGCTGTGAATATTTAAGATGTCAGTACCCCCTATTGCCTGCCTACCCTTCTGGTGGAAGCTAATGCAGTAAAGGAAAAGCAAAAGCAATCCAGTTAAGAGCTTGGTATCTTAGGACACATTCACTGATTTAAGATGAAATACTGAAACTTGCAATAGAGGGCTGGTAATCTCTGCGACTGAGACTGGAAAGAAAGCTGGCAACACTTTAAAATCCTACAGTGAGATATGTCAGGGCACATCAGTCAAAATACAGTTGTTGTTGTTTGTTTGTTTTGTAATTATTTTTTAATAATGCTAGTAAACCCTATTTTCATTTAATGCAGCTGGATTGTATGCTGCTGGAAGATTTTTGGTCCAGAGTTGCTGTTCCCTCATTATGGAACATACACTTTGATAAAAATTCCACACATTTTGCAAACCTGTGCCTTGCTCTCAAATCAGAATGAAAACTGTAACCTCATCTGAAAAAAGGGTAACTACAACCCTTGCTCCATCACAGAGGACTTCTTCCCTGAGGATTCACAGAATAAGGCTCATAGATGCTTAATTTCATAAAAAGAAATAAGTCACGCTGACACAGGTGCCAAAAGGAAGGATTACACTGTTTTTTCAGTTACATACATAACATTCTTGAGAGAATTAAAAAATGCTTCTTCCTAATTAACAAAGGGATCAACAGAACAACAGTAGACTGCAAAGTCCTCTCCTTCATTTTACTGTCTTACATCACCCTACCTACTACTGCAGGCAATGACTGGCTCATATACCAGCTGATGGAGGCTCATTAACTCATTTTTAGGTGATGCACACCTGAACTATTTTAAGAAAAGTAGAGAAATAAAATCCTTTCTGTGGCTATGTTACCATAAGATGGTTACCCATAAATCTCTGGGAAGCCATGAAAACACTCCTCAGGGACAAAATAATTGCTGATGACTCAGACAGAAAAGTGATAGTAAAGGTTAACTGTCTCGAAAAGAAAATTTCTCTAATAGAGATGCAATATGATGAAACTAAAATCAGAATTCTGTAATTTCTATAGCATTGCAGAATTGAATCATGCATTTTTCTAAAAAGATCAATATAAGCAAAATCAACTTATTAAAAATGTAGGAAATGGAAGAATACAAGTATCCGTTATTTCAAAAACAAAAACAAAAGACTGACATACAGATGTGGGTGGAAAGGCGCTTTAGTAAGGACCTCAGGACCTTCCATGGATAAATTCACAACCATGAGCAGGTTAAGGCTATTTAGGTAAATAGAAAAGAAAGAAAAAAGAAAACAACAACAAAAACAAACCCACAATTATTTTGTTTAGACCAAAAATGCTAAGGTAACTTTGCTAATGCAGGCCAGAGGGATCTGTAAACAGCTGTGTGCAGTCTATGTGTTTTTTGAGAAACCATCAGAAAACAGCCAGCATCTGATACCACCAACTTCTGTAATTCCTCAAGTGAGCTGAATTGACAAAGGAGAGTTCAGAAAGGGCTGTCAGTGAAAAGATGCATGGAAATAAGAGAGAGGAGAGAGGAATGAGAAAACTGTTCCAGAGCTGGGAGAAAAAAGAACAAGGAGATATCCCGTTAGGTGACCCAGGAGACTGGCTAGTCTAGGACGGACTAAGCCATTCAGAAGTCCTGTGGAAAAACCCCTGCACTGCCTTAAGTACCTGAACCCACCACAATGAAGGTTTCAGAAAACAGAGGAAATGAAAATAGCACTGTACAAAGCAAACGGCACAGAGATCAAGGCATTTTCTAAACTTCTTTGAAAGTCTCAGTAGCATGTAGCAGAAATGCCTGTATGCTTGAAGGTATTTTCTTCTTTTTCAAGCATAGTTTGGTGAATCTTGTTTTGAACCTACTGATACTGCACAGAAGCCATACCATACTGCTGATTACTGCTGCCCATCCCCTACTTCTTTCCTAGGAGCACCTCTATGTGCTAGTTAAAATAGAGAGGTGGGAAATCATAACTACTCTTAGTATTAAAGATGAAAGCACACCACAAATTTATAGAATTGCTTAGATTTACTTTTCACTGGTTTCCTAATAATACAAAACACTGAAATTTTGTCATCCAATGAGCAGCTGTATTCCTAGCAGTCTTCTTATACCTCTACAATCTTCCTGCATGGAAATAGTTACTTTAGAGCCCATCACTCCCAGTATATAATTAGAACTTTGATTGTTTCTGGCAGTCAAATAGATCCTACTGGTTAAAGACCTCTTGATGAGGACTGATAATTCTCCAAAGGGAGATACTGACCAGAACTGTAACTATGTGCATCCCATACTTAGATTAAACCACAAATTAAACCATTCATCAACTAAAACGATGTAATGTCACACTATAGTGATATCCTTAACTTACTCATAGTACAAAACCAACAAATAAAAGACTGAATAAATAGTCTTTTATTAACATAAACAACTGCGTTCTTAAGGTTTTAGATGGTATCCATCCCTTCCTTCTAGCATCTGGTGGAGGAAAAGAATAATGGACCTGGCCAATCTGAGTTCAAAAAAGTTTCAAACACTGATTGTATTGTGAGCAGATACTGTATCTTTTGACTGGCCTTCCTCACACATACATTGGAATTTTGAATGTCACTTCCTCCTGCTCAGCACTCAAAATGCTGAAGTATGGTAGTAGGTACAGTTAGACACAGCCAGAAAGCAGCAGAAAAGTAGCAATAGCAAAGTGCTTGAAGGGATATTAGAGTGGGAGATAGTGGACTTCAAAAATATGAATGAAGTGAAAGGTTTAGCTTAATAATGGCCCATTAAAACCTAGTTTTGATACACTTTGCCAGATTTTCTGGACTTTAAGCAAATAAATTCTTAGCTGACTACATGGTCTTCTTGTGTTGGTCCTAGTGACAGATCTCAATATTCTTTCATGTTTACATATTTAATCATTGCTGTTGGTTATCATTTAAAGTACTTATTACAGTCACTGACTTTAACCACCTATGTACACTACCTTAAGTATAATGAAATAGTACTAAATCAATGTCTGTAGTTGCTAGGTGCAACCTCTACTAAATATTGTGAAAACTTCCAATACTGAAGTCATACTACTTGCTTAATAAAAGTTAAATTGGAAGGTGGTAGCTTATGTTTTTTTATTAGCAGGGAATCCCATAGAAACACA
The DNA here is from genome assembly GCF_038088225.1 of Cyrtonyx montezumae. Taxonomy (NCBI): domain Eukaryota; kingdom Metazoa; phylum Chordata; class Aves; order Galliformes; family Odontophoridae; genus Cyrtonyx; species Cyrtonyx montezumae. The sequence goes on along the minus strand of NW_027072034.1, from coordinate 93,432,795 downwards.
TCTTAATGCCACTCAAATGAGGAAGGTAAAAAAGGAATGGATTCAAAACAAGCATATCAGCAGTTTCATTAAGGCGCTAGAAAATTCATGGCGATTATTAATTTAGTTCATTTATACATCTTGTCTCTCTTCTTCCCCCTCCTGCCACCTTCACCTCCCAGCACACTCCTACATGCACATCAGTCTTCTGTGAAGAAAAAAGAAAAGTCATTCTCCTTTCCTAAACAAAAAGGAAAAGTAATTTTCTTGCCACTCCTTGTTATCATTGTTTTGCTGTTACTGCTTTGCACTCATATTCTGTCAGCTCAGCCAGCAGAGCTTTCCAATTTACGTAATGAAAGTGGAAGATGCAAGCAGCAAGAGACAGGTCCAATTTATGCAAAGATTGGTATTCAGGTCTGGAGTTGGGGAGTTAAAAGACACAGGAGGTAGTATCTTGCTATTGCCAGCCCTGGGCCACCTGCCTTTCCACCTCACCAATGCTTGGTAGGACAGGCAACTACCAAGTTTCTACTATACTTGCCAGTATAGTAAATGTTAGAACATATTATACTACACACTCTGCTGCAATAAAAACTATACTTGGTAGAATAGGAAATGCAAATAAAGCATGCTGCATCAGCCATGAGTGTCACCTTCTTTGTGCTACAGGGGTTATGGAAGCAGTATTTCCTGAGGCTGGGCACAACCAGTTTAATGACTAGGTCATTATTTTCACGAGTTTCACTAGTAGCACTGCCTGGTCAGTGCTGCCATGGGAGCCACTCACTGCACTAGGAGCAAAGGGAGGCTAATGATACAATAAAAAACTCTTTCCATATTTATATTTCCTTCTTTCAAACTCTCTATGCAATCAAAATACTTTGAGCTGGTGCAGCATACACTTATGTGAAGGAAGTAGCATAGATTAGGATATGAGCACTGTTTATTTAGGGAAGAACTTGGGACTTCGATAGCATCTGCTTACAGATGTTACACTCTGATCTTAATTTCCATTTATATCTCAGATTGATAAAGCAAAAAAAGACATAGAAGCTCTTGCAATAAAGAGAACTGAACATTTTTGCCACCTCCTGTGCCTGTTATTCGGTCTTTTGACCCACATCTGTGCACTGACACCTGACAGAGCAGTACAAGTCAATCTGCAAAACAGTAGTGAGGCAGTGATCTGGGGGCCGTTGTAATCAGTCATCAGATAAAAGCTTTTTTTCTTATTTTTTTTTAATCCAGAAGTAGGACCAAATTTCCTTTACTCTTTAAAGCTGAGGCAAAACTGAACACAGCTTATCTTCATTCAGATATTTCCCTTACGTTTTTGTGTCAGTTCATAAAGTCATTAAGTCATTAGCTTCCTCAAAGTAGAATAGAACACTATAGATAATTTGGAATTACAATTTAAAAAGTATTCTATTTTTCCTTTTTTTCTTTCCTTCTTTTAGTTAATCCTTGTACTTTTATATCATATATACTAAGTGGGCACATGAAAATCTGCAATCTTTTTCCATATAAATTACTATCCTAACCTAATACTGCACTTTCGTATTACTTGAGTCAGATGTTACTGATGAGAGGTGGTAGTTTTTCATTGCATGCCATCACATTTCAAAGAAAATTGAATTAATTCCTTTAGTGAGAGCACATCTGGCAAGAAATTTTATATAGAAATATTTTTCACAAAAAAGCACCCAAAGATAAGGCTTTTTATAAAGGATAGAATCTAAATACATATATTTGGAAAATATATGTTTTTTTAATACTGTTGAAATGTCTTGTAACGTATTTATAAATGAAACTAGTTCTATAATTCATTCAGGTTTTTAATACATGTAAGTAGTATAGGCATTACTCTTTTAAAGGATTTGTATTCAAAAATAAATCCTCAGATGACCATTGCAAAACCAAGTCTAATCAGGGAGCTTTTGTGATTTCAGAGAAAACCGCTGCTGATTGGAGGCAGGGGAATTTGCTACAAATCTCCCCTCTTGTTACATGTACGCAAAATGCCATCATGCAGAATCACTCAGGGGAGATGGTTTGCTTTTACACATTAAATACAGCATATTTTCACAGGAAGAGCCTAATACAATGAATATAACTTTTTGTTGTTGTTGTTTAAGACAAAAGTCAGAACAAATCTTTTCAATTGATCCAATTGCATGAGACTGCTTTGAACATATTCTTGCAGTTTTGATATTTCTTTCTCTACCAAGACAGAATGAACATGTCTTTCTTAATTCTAACAATAAATTAATTATCATTGGTCAATGAAGTGCCTCATGAAGTTCATATGTTGAGGAAAAACTGTCTACTCTTTCATTCATGTCATCTTAAGAAAGAAGAAAAAAGATAAGAAAAGGGAAAGAAAAAAATCACTTTTTCTATGTATTCCACAAGCATCCTCAATTGTGAGGTCCCCAGGAGGTCATAAGCTTGGTCATGCCAGAAACAAGAGAAAAGCTGCAATAACAGCATCTTTTGCATGTGGTGGAACTTTGGTGCTACCAACAGGAATAAAAAGCAAAAAAAAAAAAAAAAAGACCAAAGTAGCAGCACGAATCTACATAATAAAGCATGTAACATTTCCTATTTTTATGTTGCATTTCCACGCTGAGGAATACAATGCCGCACTATGAACTTATGAACTTATGAACTTAGCATGCTGAATAATAGAAGGGGGTGGTGAATGCCAGCACTTTGTCTCATCTGACACACAGAAGTAAACGCAATTCAGCACGCTTAATGAGTTCACACAACTGTCTCCATACTGGTTTTAGATAATTATTCAGGTATATCAATGAAAGTGTCCTGTGCCATTTTAGACGGACCATGGTATCTAACAAGTCTGTAAGGGTCTGCATGATATCAAGCAGGAGCTCCTGGCACTTGCAGAAGGTAGTGGGCACGGTGGTGACTGGCTGATGTTTGAAACTAATTATGATCTTAGAGGTCTTATCCAACCTTAATGCAGCTGTTAAGAGAGCCTGCCAGGGGTAGTGCCCTGCTAGACCTGCTCTTCACTAACAGTGAAGGACTGGTGGAAGATGTGAAGGCTGGGGACTGTCTTGGGCAGAGCAACCATGAAATTGTAGAATTCTCTATTCTTAGAGATGTCAGAAGGGTGAATAGCAAAACCACTATCTTGAACTTCAAGAGGGTGCACTTCGACCTGTTCAGGACGCTTGTTGCAGTCATTCCATAAGGGCTAAGGGGTCAAGGAAGCCTGGACACTCCTCAAGATGGAAATCTTAAAGGCACAAAAACAGGCTGTTCCTGAATGCTGTAAGGCAAGCCATAGGGGAAGAAGTCCTCCATCTAGACTGCTATAAGTCCATGGGACTAAATGGGCTCCATTCTGGGGTACTGAGGGTGCTGGAAGGGGTGATTGCTGACCCACTCTTGCCCATCTACCAGCACGCCTGGTTAACTGGAGAGGTCCCGAAGGATTGAAGGCTTGCCAATGTGACTCCCATCTACAAGAACGGTCGTAAGGAGAATCCAGGGAACTATAGGCTTGTCAGCCTGACCTCAATACTAGGGAAAGTTATGGAGCAAATCATCTTGGGTGAGATCACATGGCACATGTGTGCCATTTGGGGGATCAGGCCCAGCCAGCATGGGTTCATGAAAGGCAGGTTGTGCTTGACAAACCTGATCTCCTATGATTGAGTGACCAGTCTGGTAGACAAGGGAAAGGCTGTTTCCTGAGCCACAGTGAGTGAAGAGGAATTGCCTAAGGTCCAATATACAAAAGTTACTCTTGAAAGAAACATGAAGCATTACTTAAATGAAAACTACAACATACAGCAAAGAACACTATTTGATAGAGCAAATTCTCAGTGACAAATCACTATTTTTCTATATAGCCACCACCATTAGCAATGCATTTTTGCCAGCAATGTACAAGAGTCAGCATACTGCGCTCATAAAAATCTGCTCCAACAGAGGTGACCCACTCTGGCCACTGCTGAAACACTCTGTGCTCACAGCCGCTGCTTGTCTTCCATAAGCATTCAGCAAGAATTGAATAACGTCAATGGGTGCCATTTTTTATCCCACATGGAGAAATTTAATAGCATCATATTCACTTTCTGTCAGACATCGTATTGTTAGACTGCCCTTCTGCTGCCATCTGTCACACAGCAACAGAATGTAATGGAAAATTGGTGGGAAGGTTCAGCCTCTGCTACCATACCACCAACATCTGCTTCTGACATTGTGAGCCAACATAAAAAAAAAATAGGAGGTATTACTTTCAGAGCAGCCCCTGTACAACATGTATTGTAGTTTACGTATACAAGTAACAAACCTTATCTTTCATACTATTTATTAAAAAAAGAGGAACAGAAGTATAAAACTAGTGGGATATTTGATCTTGTATCAGTCTAGGTTGATGACAGTAGTTGCAATTTTTAATGAGTTCTTGAGTTTATCAGAAATTTTTGTGGAAATTTTACTCATTCTGCACTTCATCTGACAATTATTCACAAATGTGCACTTTACTGAGGTCATCAGTTCCTGGCAGCATGCAATTGTGAAACGAGGGATATTTCTGATAAGGAGTGGATTATGAAAGTCTAGTAAAAAGACAATCAGATCTTTGAGTTAAATGTCTGACTGCAGCTCTATGCATTCCTTTTGAAAATTTGCAGATAACGTATTTATATCAACTAAAAATAGCGTTATATAAAAAAAATCATCAATTTATTTTTGCAATCTTGAAACCTTTTCTCAAATTCCCCTATCAAAACAGAAAGCATGGCTGAGTATCCTTTGCTGTTCAGAGCCCTTTGTTTAGCCACTGTTGCTAAATGCATAGTTATGCACCACCAATTGACTCAGCACTTTACAGCATTGCCCTCCCTGTGCTCTGCTTTCAGTCAACACAGCATTAATAGAGGGCTGATGGTTTGGCTGTTCCTGAGCAATGGAAGTGTGTCTGGGGCTACTCTGCAGTGAAGAGACACCGCCTTCATAGCATGGGGCAGGAGGTGGCTGCATTCTGAGTTGCACGTGGCCCGTGGGCTGTAGGTTGAACATGCCTGTGCTAGGCTCAACTTGATGGCATTCCTCTTTCTGCAGTAGGTTGACAGCATATACAGTCAAAGCATTTTAAACAATTGTAATGATTTTGGGGAAACAAGGAACCAGAAGTGGGAGATTAGCCTCACTCTTACTTCCTGGATTCTCTGTCCAATCCAGCCTTTGAAGAACCAGCTGATCACGACCATTAGCAGTTTTCTGCCTACTCATCCTTCCCTGTCTGGGAAGGGCTCTGTCTGCCCTTTCAGTGGAAGCATTTTTAATGGTTTCTGTAAAAAGGTTATAAATGAGAAAAGGAGGAATAGAAACAGGCATGCATCCACTTGCTTCAGAAGAATGAGTTGCACCAATGAGAGACTCCAGAAATTGCTCAACAGAGGAATTGGGAGGAAAATGGTGCCACAACATGAGAGAGCAGGTAGAAGAGCACTTTCAAGGCAACTTTCTTGAACCAGCTGCTCATATGAACCCTCAAAAGAAATGCAAGTATGAGAAGACTCTTCTGCACAGTACAGGCTCAACCTATGGGAGCTAGTGAGCACGAGTCCATTAGTAAGAATTGCATTATATAGATCACTATGGTAACCATTTTATTTACCGTACAGAACTTTTACAATTAAGAATGAGGCTACAGCACATTAATCAATATCTGGTTAAGAAAAACTACTTGTGGGTTAATGCATCAGGGGTCCTTTAGATGCAGCAATACATACCTGCAACTGCAGCCCTTCAAATATATGCCAGTGCACTTTCACAGTACTGACAATGGTGTTCTCATCTCTTCAATACCTGCCATTCCTTATTTCACACATTCTCTAGAATAATGAGGCCCCATCCTCTTTTGATGAGGCCGTGGGAGTTGATATTCCCAAAATAAAGCATTACACTATCAGATAATCACCACTACTTAATACTGTTACAGGAAGACTATTTCTAGTGAAAGCTACTGGGAATACAATAGCAACATGGGAAGTCAATACAAGAAAGTATCTCTCTGTTACTACAGGGAATAGAAAATGTAATTAGGGGCAAACTCAGATAGGCAGAAACATTGAATACTTTTAAGTCTGCTTTTATAAGACTGTAAGTCTATTGAGCTGAACTGGGGACAGAGGCCAAGACAAAGAAAAGCTTACCTTATTACATATGCAACAAAACCACTTACTAAGAAAGGCCCAGGCCATCTTGGCAAGTATTGTATCTCTGGATGAACTGAACATTCTAGAAGTACTGGAAAATGTACTTGAATATCTTATAGCAGCACAGAAGTGGGGCAATACTGTTTCCAACAAAGCTCTGTGAAAGGATACAGCTAGCATTTACAGAGAAAGTAAAAAGAATCAAGGAATATTCTTCCTTCTTTGAATTATAATAGGCATTTTTACAACAACAAAATGTAATTGATAAGCAACTTCTTTATTTTTACTTGCAGTAATCTCAAAGTGGCTAAAATCTTCATGGTAAGATTTTATTATTTTTTATTCAGCCCATCACATTTTGCTAAATATCCAGGCTAGTATGCAGGCAAGCAGTGATGTAAAAAGGTGCAAATCTACAAGCCTCAAAGCATTCACTAGGAAGAAAAGGATTCAGAGTTCCCTGTGCTAATGTGGAAGACAAGCATTCTTGTTTAAATCTTTATGAACTTCCAAGACTTTATGCTTCAGCTCAGTCTTCCGGTAGGAAATTTGGGGTTTCTTTATTCTTACTGATTTTATTTAGAGAGCAGTTCAAAAGCCAGAACAGATCCTGCTGTTTATGCAGTTTATTAATGCACATGTCACCTTGTTAAAAAGTCAGTACAGGGTTGGTAGGTTCTGTAGCTTTGCTGAAGCCTAAAATGACAATACATCTGGATAGATAAGATGGTGGTGGAAATTATTGCATGTAAATGAGTAGAAATACTCATTCTAAGCTGGGTAACCCTAAAGAAGGAACCCACTAAGCAAAGAGGGGAAGAGAATAAATTCTGGGGCTGATTTTTCTCTCATACTTTTTCTTGAGCACTACAGTTGAGCTCAATCAAATTAGCCTTTCACTAAGCATATAGGTTGCACTTATAGTAGAAAATCACTTTCTCATCCCCATTGTCAGAACCATAAAGCTGTTCCCTAGCTCACAGTGAAGCAGTAGAAGAAAGACTAGAGAAAGCAATGTTGGTAGGCCTTGGAAAGTAACAAAAACATTACTAGGCCATGCTGCAGCTTCTAAAATTGCAGTCAGCACTTGTCTCAGCTAAAGACATAGCAAAGGGCTGCGTATTTCTACTACAGATGCTTTACAGCCTTGTTAGCAGTCACAGAAATGATTGGTGGTTATCACCAAATCTGGTCTCTCCAAAAATAGAACATCTAGGCCATTCTAACTTTTCCAGGACCTTATTTAGTTAGCTTAAGAAAGGAATTTCAGACCTTTTTCAATGGGCTAATTAGTGGGCTGCTTACCTTCTTGGTGTAGATGATCAAGTCATCCTTCTCAATTGCTTGAGACACTCATCTGGAGTGAAAGTAATATGCTGAGTGGTCCATCTGTCCCATAACTGCTTAATACTGTGTACCATTGCCCAACAACTGCTTGATTAGGTCACCTGATAGCCCAGTTAGTCAGGAGCTGCAGCAAAATCTGCTCTCGACTCTGAAGATATGGCTGGAAGTGCTTTCACTGGAGAAATTTCCACCTGATGGACATGTTTGCAGGGCAAAGTGGCATCTGGTATCTGACTCCTTCTGTAAGCCATTAACAACTAGGGTTTCTATTATTGTAACCAGATGAAGCCCTGAAAATGGAAGCCACAATATCTCACTGGAGGATGGGACTACTCTTATGCCACGTATTGACATTTAGGAGCTTCAGCATGCACAATACCATCATCATTACTCCAAATAGTTCCTGCAGTCCTTAATAGTCCTTAATTATACCTTCTCAGCATCAAAGGACAGAGTAACACAAGTTTGTCAAGATCTGTGGCCTAGCTTCAGGAAGCTACGTGGGAAAGTTCAAAAACCAAGGAGCCTTCCATCTCATTTACCCAATTCAGTCTGCCTTTAGCTATGAAATATGCAAATCTAGAAGAAAGGGATGTTGCTCCAGGTCTCACATTTGTGAAGACAAGCAGCTTCCTCTGATCTGAGACAAATTGTTAGTCAGCTTTGAGTCTATCAGCATTACAGCAGCAAGACTACTGACTATCAACAGTATTGGATGAGGAATGGAATACGCATGCATTCTCTCAAGCACATGGGTAAGATGAAATCCACTAATTTGTTTAGAACCTGGAGAACTTCATTTTAAGAGTAACAAGCTGGGATGTTTCCTTTCTGCAGTGTAATAAGAAAACATGATGTAGTCTGAGTTTCACATACTTCAGAAACCTGTTGAATATTGTGTGTCATAAAACACCAAACAAAGTCTAATATGAGAATCAAACCACACAAACACAGACAGACTCTCCCAGAATTGAAGATCTGCCTTGATAATCTTAGGTGCATCTACTTACAAATACAAAAAGTATCTGTCAACATTTCTAAGGCATTAATAAAACTATAAGTTTCTTGATTGTTTTTAAGTACAGGAAATGCTTTAAATTCTTCTAATATCTACATATGTAAAATGCATAAGTATAAAACTCTAAAATCTTGCATTTTTTAAAGTCTATCAAATGTACCTGACAAATCACCTTATTCTCTCAGTAAAACCCTGGATTACTTTAAGTAAGTCTCAAGTTCCTTAATAGGTCATACAGTTTGAGAATTTTAAGCTTATTGTCACAAATCCCTACAACAATTTAATATTTGATATTTTGTTTGACATTTGTTCATTCATAAAGAAAGATATCTACCATCTACTCTCAAACTTAAAACTCAAAATATAATACCCTTTACTCAAAGTCTTTAGCTTTCTCTGTCCTTCCTCAGCATAGTTGTAATGATTAATTGTTCATATTTATGAATAAACTCAACATTTTACTAAGAGCATTAGACAAACTTGAAAAAAAAACCCAAAAAACACTGTATTTTTAGACTTCAGCTAACTAATGGCTACCTACAACCCGCCCCCTCCTTCCTCCCCCCCAAACTTGAAAAGGTAATTTAGCTTTTTAAGATATATTTATGCTTCACTGCATAGCCCAAACCCTGGGTCCCCTCTGAAACACAGGATATTGCTTTCTAGGTAATTTAATTTAATTTCAACTATAAAAAGAACACAGCAAAAGCTGGAAAAAAATATGTTCTGTTAAAAGCCAAAGTTGTGTACAAGAGATTAAGTGCTGCAGGTGAAAAGTAAAGAAAATGGAAATTCTTTAAAGATACAGGCTAGCTTAAATAGAGCCTTATTAAAAAATAATCTACATAGTAACTGTTTTGAAATGGGGATCGAAAGGCTGCAGAAATCAAAGACTTAATCTTGATGAACTACTTAGATGACTGTCCTAACCACAGTTTACACATTAGTAGCTTAATTCCGTGTTTTTCCCTAAGGAAAGATTAGTAAGACCACATCTCAGTTACAGGATCCTTCATTTGCTGGGAAGAAAGGAATAGGTTCTAGCTGGAGCTAGGTGATCTATAAGGTCCCTTCCAACCCATGACACCCTATGACTGTGATTTCCAAGGAACTGGGGTGCAGGGAATTCTCCAAACCCATCAGTATGGTAGGAGTTGGCGATCAAACTCATCTGTCAAGTGTTGGTGGTGATGTACTTACTGACCCTAGTATGTAACTCTTCCTTGTCATTAGATAAGCTGTACTATCTTAGGTAAGCAGTGACTGAAGCCTGAGGATCCTGATATCTCACAGTGACTACTGGAAAAAGCATAGGGATGGTGTGGGAGGAGAGTTCAGCTCTCCTTGGGAAAAAAAAATCCTCTTAGCCATGTCTCTGAGTATTTGCCTGTTCTGCTGAAACTCCTACTTAGCCAGTGCTATTGGTGTGCAATTTGATTAGGCTTCCACTAAGAAACAGACTGAATGAATTGTTGTATCATTTGTTTTGTAGGCAGCAGGAGGAAGATAGTGACTTACAGTTATCACTTTAAATAAAAAGACCATGAACTGTGAACCAGATGGAAGAGGAAATACAAGAGGGAGGAACTACTCTTTCCAAATAATTAATTGCTATAATTGCTGTCTCCCCACACAAATTCCCCTCAGATCAATTTTAATAAAAGCCAAGAGCAATTTTAGGCCTACAGAACAAACCAAACCAAACCAAACTAAAGAAAGACAGAATTCTCTAGTGCGAGCTTACAGGTGAAGAAAGATTAACCAATTATAAATCATTTTAACCAATATTTGTCAGGGCACTTAGGAGCACTAACAACAGTTCAGAATTTAGGACAGTGGATGTACTCACTTAAGCACTGCAGCTGTTTTGCCTTTCTCTGGCAATACTCAGAGGCCATAAAACTGACTTTGTTTGGCTGGTGTAAGTTTACAGCTCTCCTGCATCACCAAGGCTGCAAAATACAACCAGACCACACTGGTGAATCCAGCCCAGTATCTTAGCTTAAAGGTTTAATAAATGGATAGAGGAAGGAACAACAGTCATGCCTTGTTTCAAGGTCAACTTGCTAAGCAATAGAACTATCAGAGAGAGTTTTATACACCCCATTATAAGAATGGTCAATAGCACTTGGAAAGTACAGGAGCCTCACGCATGGCTGTAGGTGAAGAAAGGTACAGTAGACTCTTTTTTACTCCTTCTTCTGTCCAATTGTGTGAGAATATGCCATCTAAGGATCAGTTTAGCTTGTGCCTTATTGAAACTTATTGAGTCTACAGACTTCAGAAATGAAATAACTTCACAGGTCTGTTTCCATCTTTCAAAATCCTTTTACAAGTGTATCTAATGCCCCTGTAACAGATTACTGCTAAAGATGTGCAGTCTCTAAGACCACTCAGAGTCAGAACTCCTTAAAGCTTCAGTTTCTAAATCCTGTGCTCTATGCTGTGCATAGCTCACCAAAGTCAACAGAAATTACCTTCCCCTCCTGTTCATTTCTTTAGTTTGCTAATGCATTTCAAGAGCAAAAGAACAGATGTTTTACAATTTTCACATTAAAAAGAAACATATAACACTCAAAATGGCACCTGTAGCTATCAGAAAACATCAGTATATTACTCATACGTAATTCTTGAGGAAAACTCATTTCTGTGACATATTTCAGAAAAAAGGAGAATTTAGAGTGACTTATGCTGCTTAGAGAAAAGGCAAGGGAGATATGTTGGCTAGTATCCAGTATCAGATTAGCAGAGGCCCAGGCTCTACCTGCTCCTGGAGCAGGAGAAAGAAGAGGTGTGTTGTTGCCTTTGAATCTGCAGAAGAAAAACAGTTTTTATTTAATTCTGCACAGCAAAAACAACACAAGATTATTTTTTGTGCCCTTTAACGTGAGAACATCTGCTACTACTGATGAAGTCAAACTGTATTTACACAGTAGTGAGCCTCCAAGGTAATAAGGCTTTAGGCAATGCCAGCGTATATCAGTAAATCAAATGGAAGCTATGCTAAAACCCATGGAAAAGAGGGAGGTAACATGAGAAAATCATCATGGCAAGGAAGTTCTAGCTGACCAATCTAGCTGCCTTCTATGACTGCATAACTACAGTGAACAAGGGAAGAGCCACTGCTATCATCTGTCTGGACTTCAATATGGCCTTCAACATAACACAACATCCTTCTCTCTACATTGGAAAGATGTGGATTTAATTGGATGGGATGTTTGATGGAAGAGGAACTCTTTGTAAGTTTGTACCCAGAGAGTGGTGGTCAATAGCTCAACGCCCAGATGGAGATCACTGATGCGTGGTTTTTGTCAGGAGTCAGTACTGGTACTGATGTTCTTTAATAACTTCATAAATTACATCGAGGTTGCATTTATTTTCACTGTCAGAAAGTTTGCAGATGACACCAAAGTGCATGGTAGGTTCAGTATGCTTAAGGGACAGGATGCCACCCAGGGAGACGTAAATAGGCTTGAGCAGTGGGCCCAGGAGACCTCATGAGATTCAACAAAATCAAGTGCAAGGTCTTGCACCTGGGTTGAGGCAACATCCACTGGGGAACATAAGGATTGAGCACTGTGCTGCTTAAAAAAGACTTTGGGGGTACTATTGGATGGCAAGCTGGACACAGGCCAGCAACGTGCCCTTGCAGCCTAGGGAGCCAACCATATCCTGGGCTGCACCTAAAGAAGGGTGGTCAGCTAGTCAAAGGAGGTGATCCTGTCCCTCTGCTCTGCACTGATGAGACCTCACCTGGAATACTGTGTCCAGATGTGGAATCCTCAGTACAGAAGAGGCATAAACCTGTTGGAGTGCATCCAGAGAAGGGCCACAAAAATGATTCAAGGGATGAAACACTTTCCCTACAAGGACAAGATGAGAGAGCTGAGGCTCTTCAGCCTGGGGAAGAGAAGGCTCCAGGGAGACACAAGAGTAACCATTCAGTATCTAAAAAAGGTCTGTAAGAAAGAAGGGGACAGACTCTTTGAGGGTCTGTGACAATAAGACAAGGGAAAATGGTTACAATCTAAAAGAGGGGAGATTTAGATTGGATAGAAAAGTTCTTCTACTGTAATAGTGAAGCACTGCAACAGTTTGTCCAGAGAGGTAGTGGATGCCCCATCCTTGGGGACATTCAAGGTCAGGCTGGACAGGGCTCTGAACAACCTGATCTAGCTGTGGACATTCCTGTTTATTGCAGGCCAGTTGGCCTTTAAAGGATCTTTCCAACTCAAACAATTATATGATTCTATAGTACTATATTCAATTTTGCTTTAGCATGGAAGCCAGGATCTTCAAGGACAGGAGGGAGATATTTAATAAAGTATCCTTTATTCTTCTCTTCCCCTGAAAGAGATCAACTCTTTTCTGTCATTTCTGACAAATTTATTCATCTGCTTTTAAGGACAGTAATAATGGAGACCTAACAACCTCCATAGCTCATCTATTTCAGTATATCACTCTCTTCATTATAAATGAGTCTTTCTTGCTGTATCATATGCCTGTTAATTTGCAGTTGCTCAACATAGGTGATGTGTTTCATTTACATAGTTTGACATTTACTTGTCAGTAGGAAAGAATCACAATGACCAGATTGTCTTGAACTATCAAGTGCCCCATTGGCAATAACATTTCCGACAAAGCTGATGAGATGAGAATGGATGTTGTACAAAAGCCTCTGACAGGCAAACATCAACTTTTCACTTTTTTCAAAGCTACCAATGCTAATTTGATCGGGCTTAAACTGTAAAATTGTATTAACCACTAATAAGTATTGATGAGTCATGTCTCTTCAGTCCTCTCTATGATTCAAAACTTGTAAATAAGGGAAATAAACCAGCCCTGATTGCTTAATACAAATTTCAATATTAAATGAAAGCAGGAATGAAAGCACAGTCAGCAGTTGCTAGAGGGGTCTCATCTTGAGATTTCATGCTAAAAGATTGTTAGTTGCCACCTGTGTCTCAGTGAAGAATTAATACAGAGCCCTTGCTGATTTCACTGCTTAGCTTAAAATACCTTTGCTTCCCTTGGATTTGGAAAGAGTGGGTTATGTTACAAACATGAACTTAGCTCAGATGATATTTGATCTAGCCCAGGTTTGCAGGACTAACCAGATGGAAAAAGTACACCTTTGAGGATGACAAGGAGCATAACTTGTTCCTTCTAATTGGCGGAGTATGCAATAAATAGCAACATGGATTTGTAAGCAGTAAATCTTCTGACAACATTGCATTTATACGGAAAAGGCCTGAAGATGTGTTTTAATACTCAACTTTAAATGTCAGCCTTCTGTTTTCTATCCAGTTCTTCCTTATCCATGTCAATAACCTACTACCTCTTTTAATAGTGTGAAGATAGCCACAAGGAAAGAAGAGTTTTTGAGAACCACTAATTCAAGTCTAAAGTTCAAAAACCTCTCAAAAGTTGAATCTTTGCTGAAACCAAGTATAGGAAAAGGTTGTGCCCCCAACTCAAGAATATACTATCTGAAAACAGTTATGTTTCCACTTGGATTCAGAACATACAATTATTTTATTTTTAATAAATGAATAATTAGTTGTATCTTCAAGGAGATGCATGCTTTCACATCCTGGAAAAGAAACTAAAAGATTGTTAGCATTATCCAACTGAAGTTTTGGTATCACCCACCTATATGTGATCAATGTGGGAGACCTTTGCAGCTTGAGACTTCTATTGCAACACACTTACTGAACTGGAAATGGCAAAGACATCTTACATTCTCCATTGAGACTGGAAGTCCAGTCTTAGGAAGGTCAGCAGTCTTGGTCTCCAGTGTGGATTTTAACCCTTAATGTAATTCATGACCGAGTCCAGTTCTGGCAGCTGGGATATTGCTCTGTGGATAGCGCATTCAGTTAAGACATTTTTCCTGTGAACGAATAGTTTACTCATGATTCTGCTAATTGTTTCAGGACTTGATTTCAAATTTTTCAAGACTTTTCTGATTATGTCTTGTCATATGTTAATCTGGTTAGACTTGGTAGACTATGCTTCATTCATGCCCTTCCAGTCCCTGTTATCGCCATGTAGCTTAGCATTTCTCTCAAGATCTCAAAAAAATTACTATCAGATTCCTAACCCAGATACCAGTAATGCTGAATATTTTATCCAAAAAACACTGAAACAAACCAGTCATATTTTTTTTTTACATACCTCTATGAGCAGCCACTTATGCATATAACATACATAGTAGCTTGATTACATGTTCTTTTCTTGTAATGTTTTAATATCAGTGAAAAGTGACAGCTATTTGATTATTTAGTTCCTAATCTTAGGTTTTACTCACATAAATAATACATGAACACTACTAATTAATCTGCAAATAGTCTTTTGCTTGTTTAGTTGGGTCAGTATTTCTAAGATCTTAAACCTGGAACCAATCTCCTACATACTCACATCTGCATTCAGGCCAAACCTCACTGATTTTGAATTTTATCTCCTTGAAGGAAGTTTCAACATTGCATTTCTTCAGCATTAATACTTGTGCTTTAAATAAACCACTAGCCCCTTATTTCTGTATCTAACCTGGTTATGTGAAAATGAAGCAGTGCTATCTTTGGTATTTGTTCATTTTGTCCATATAGGAGTCAATTTTAAATTACGGCCCAAGATAAAATGCAAAGAGATCCTTGCTTACTCTCCCCAGCTCTATTAATGCTGCTTTATTAACAGTAACACAATGATTATTTCTTTTGAGAAATGAAAAGCTTAAATAAATCTTGGAGCCAGCACAGGAAAGAACTTTGTTTTAGATCTAATATCCTGAGCTCTGAGGAGTACAGATTCAGACTGATTCACCAGAACACTCAGTGTCTTTGAAACTGTGCACAGTCACTGATCAAGCAGATTTTTGTTTCAAACAGCTTGGTTTCCAGCCAGTTTACATAACTGGCCTGGTGAAATATCATCAGCATGTTGCAGTGGGTCTGGCCCTAAGTTTCAGTTATTCATTAAGTCAAAGGTTTTATTTTTTTATTTTTATTTTTTATTTATTTATTACAAACTATGGATTTGCCTACTATGGAAAGCAAAATATGCCAAAATTCAACTGTGGGTGACTAAGATTCATAAAAAACCTATTCAAGATACAATAATTAGAGCAATCAATGCATTTTGATTAACCGATTATCACCTTTCAACTGCCAGTAGCAGAAATAACCTCCTATAAAATCACAAACTCATTCGGATTAAATTGGGAACAGATGGAAAGTTGTTTGTGTTGTTGACATTTCAATTCCTGAATACCCTTCAAAAGAATGTAGTACTGTTATATTATAGTGTAATTAAAATAAAGCAACAAAATCAATCTTTTTTCACTCCACATATACGAAGATTACCATTCAAAGGGTCAGCCTGGCATATGGCAGAAATATTGACAGCTAGAAATACATAGCTTTACAAATGCCCTTCTGCAGTGTTCTTGTGTGTACAAACGGGACTAGATACAAATTCATTCAGAAAATTCATAGTATGAAGAGATTTATGAGGATTTCCATACAAATACATAAAAATGGACTGATGGTATAAACCTCATATCTCAAACAAGTTTCAGCTGACTTCCAACTGTCTTTCACAGTATAAGAAAATGCGGACAACAGGCATTTTGAAAGATGGCAAGGAGGTTATCAAGCAGTTAGGCTTGTGTAAGCTGTTTTAAATAGACCCTCAGCTGCTAACCTAAATTTTGCATTATTTTTCATATAATCATTAAGGTTGGAAAAGCCCTCTGAGATCAACTAAACCAACTGTACACCTACCACCAGTTTTGTCTACTAAACCACATTCCTTAGTATCTCACTGTACCTACCCTTCTTTTAAATGAAATGGCAATAAACATTCTTTTTCTTTTGTGAAATGTTAAGGTGGACATGGTATCTGTTTTTTGTGTTTTTGGTTTTTTTTAAGCATAGATTTTTTTCTTCCCTTACAAAAAGAGAATTACCCTTTGAATATTATTTGCTGTTTTGAAGGCATTTGCCTACACATACATCCAGGGTCCACAAGCTCAAGTGCTCTCAGTTTTCAACAGAACAGTCTTCCCAAGAGGATCACAATATTTCCAACTAAGTCATGGTGAGTTTCAAGTGCCATTAAGCATATACATGGAGAGAGTTCTAACTGGATCCCATTTCAAGCTTCTTTGTATCTAGATAACCACAGGTTATATAGAATATATAAATTCAGACATAATTGCATTCTCGATAGTTCTGCTACAGAACTAACACAAAGGAGGACTGTGTCATTGTTCTCATTCAACCACGTATAACAGCACTACTGAAGTAGTTATGTGCATGACTTTTGCATTACAATAGATGTGAGTAAGCACTCCATAAAAATGGACAGTTTGTATACAAAGGCATAGGTTATCAAGGTTTTAAAAATCACAGCTTTAGTTGATTGTTACAGAGCGATGCTGTGTGAAAATTCCATTCATCATCAGTATGATTTCACTCGAGTCCATGCAATATCCTCTGTACTTGAAATGACTAGTGCTTCTAAGTGTGAAACAAAACCAGTGCTAATACTTGGAAAAATGCACTGAAGTACTGAGATAAGTTGTCATCTTAATCACTGCCATTAAAAACAGCTCTTTAAGTAATATATTTAAAAAACACATCCACTTCCAAAATATACTTTCAGTTCATCCCACTTCTTAGAACAATGGCATTTTTAAGATAAACAAAAAAATTACAATTTCAGCTTAATTCAAAATTCAAAACAATTGTTTCTGAGTTTTAAGAATGCTTTCTGAGCACTTTCATCGTATGTAGCTTTAAGGATGCTTTCTAAAATATTGATAACACTCTTGCTCAAATAGTTAATATTTAATCACAGGATTGCTCCTTTTAACTCTGATAATGCAGATTAACTAACCTTAGTTTTAGCAGCAGTATAAAATCTTCAATTTTCTTGCATCTACAATCTTTAAAGGTATTACAAAATCCTGTGGAAT
Source organism: Cyrtonyx montezumae (assembly GCF_038088225.1). NCBI lineage: Eukaryota > Metazoa > Chordata > Aves > Galliformes > Odontophoridae > Cyrtonyx > Cyrtonyx montezumae. The sequence goes on along the minus strand of NW_027072034.1, from coordinate 93,415,274 downwards.
TTACTTATAAAAACCAGATACATTAACCAAAATAGAACAAACTATAAACCACTTTGAGCATTACTATTCGGTGCCATACAAGACCAGATCAACAGGAAAGGTTTCTGTTTATTTGGCTGTAGTTTCTTGATAAACAGTAAAGGACTGAAATATGAGTATTTATACCCCAGTACCACCTTAATTATTATTATTTTACAGGTTTTGCTGTCTGAAGCAGAAAATCCTGACTTCTGGTCATTTTAATCTTGTTACAAAGTGAGCACATTCCTGCACACTAATCTTGTTCTTGTACTATCTTGATCTCAAAGATCCATTAAGTGTTTATGAGTAGAACAAAACACATTTCCCTCTGAACAGAGGAAAACCTTTTTAGAGTTACCAGCAAGAGAATCAGGACAGGCCACAAAAACAGAACCCCTCAATGGCACAGCTTTCACCATGTTCTCCAGTATTTTTAGGAAAGTCTGCAGAATTAAAGCTTACGTTGGCTACGTGTCAGGAGATGCTGTTCCACTGATCTAATCAATTAAGAACAGTACAGAAACCAAGCGGATATTTTGTACACCTTGTACCTTGTGAAGACCTTAGTAGGCTTGAAAGAGATATTAAGGTGATCTAATGGATCACAACACGAGTGCTATGCTTTCTCTGTTCATCCACATGGATGGCATCCTCATTGTAACCCCCTGCACAGGGCACCTGCGCATAAGGGAGTCTGGAAAAGTTTCACTGAGTTTCAACATGACACACCAATTTCAGCTCAAGTACATCTCTGCTCTTCAAAGTGAAATGCAGCCTGATTGTGCATCAAGTCACAGGTGCTTTCACAATGTGGGCAAGCAAGGTTGCAGAAAGCTCAGTCATAACTTCCAGGTAAAACTGGGCCTAGTCCTACAGCTCTTTTGGGGCCACCAGAAATACATGCTACTGGGCCTCTTCTGTGCATCAGAGCCTGGAGGTGCCACCACACTTCAAGAAAGCTGAAACTCCACTTGAAGCTTATTTTTCTCAGGTGCTCAGGGAATCAATACAGTCATTATCAACACTGATCATTAGTAAATAGGTATCATCCCTTAGCTGTAACATCAGCTTCCAGGAAAAAAAAAAATCAGATATTTTGAAATGGGCTGTCATATCGGATCATGATCATTTCTGAAAGGATTGCACTAGAGTTACTGAAGAGCATCTTGCCAGCACTAACAAGAAGCATTTTAGATTTATATGCAAGTCTTTTATGTTGAAGTGCTTCAAGCATTACAAATTAGGAGTGAAGGAATCACACGTTATTTAACTTTCTGTATACAATACATACTGCAAGCATTCTGTTTCACCGAGTTTTCCATTATTTGGTGGTTTTCAAATATTTATGTTACCTATAGCTGATAGTGATGAGGCAGAAGAAGCCTACAAAAGTGCTGAAACAGGCCACAGTAGCCAAATTCTTTTCTGAACCTTACTACAGTTTATCTTCTAAGCACACAGATGATCACTTAGCTCTTCCTAGAAAGTCTAAACAGCAAACAGCAAGGAACATGGGGCTGCCCACCAAGCTGCCCACCAAGCCCAAGAGCCCCTCCCTCCTCTGAGGGATCTTCTCGTGGAAAAGGTTCCCTGAACAAAGATAGAAGCACTTAAATGTAAAACAAAGGCCCTCAAGTAAAGGGATGAACTTCAGTGTGCTGAACACCTTCACTGGGCCAAGACTTACATTGCATTCTGTAGAAAGAACATGATTTATTACTTACCATTTATTATTTACTACTTACAAAGATGAGTAGAGGTATATAGCTTCATCCAACACTGAATGAAGCCAGTATTTTTTTCCAGTAGTTTGCAGATCAACTAGTATTGTTATGTTGCATCCTAACTTACTAAATAGATTCAGTATTACATTAAAGCAAAAATCTTCAGTTATTCTACTAAAGCTCTCTAACAAGCACTACTGAAATATTAACAAATGCCATGGAATAATCTCTCACATTGTTAAGCGTTAATAACTCACTAATCTCTGTAACTTATTTGAGACCAAAAGTTATGATCCTAGTTGTAGATTGAGTAATTTGAAATTTTCTTCACTAAGCATACATTTGTTTTATATTTAGGAGCTTGAACAGTAGGAAAGGAGATGAACTTTCTTACCATCTATACACCGCTTCTGATTTTTAACTTCTAAACCAATTTTTCTGCAAAGCCAAAACTATTTACAGTTGTCCATCAATTTGCACACTTGAAGTTACCAGTGTAAACAATTTAGTGGCTTCTTCAGGGCCCTGAGTGCCTAATTTACTCTTTTGAGTAAATCAGACACTGGGGTAACTTATGAGTACAGAGAATGCATTTCCCTGTTTTATTCAATTATACTGAATTCTCAATTTTTAAATTAAAGTGACAACATTTAAATTTTATGTACAAATAACTGCATAGAATCAAACGAATATTGCATTTCATGTGCTGTGTTAGTACTAAAGTGACTGTGAACAGAGATAAGTAGTGAACACAGTATTTCTTTATGCTGACTGGCCATGTTTATGAATTCAAATCATTTTATAGAAAATTAATCAACAGTGAAATGACCTTAGCACATACTAAGGTTTCTTCATTCAGTTACAAGACCTCAGAGATATTTCATGAATAATTTTACAATTAAAAAGCAACTTCTTTCCCCTATTTCCTTAAATAATACACTAGTTTCAACATGTAGCATTAGGTAGAAGGAAAAAGTACCATAGAAATATATCCAATATTAATGAGAGTTCTGTCTAAGGAAAATCGACTTTTCTATAATTGCCAGCATGATGGAACAGAGAGAGTTAGAATCCAAGGTTCACACTAACGTGTAGGGAATCAAACTTAATTACTAGCATTTGACTTACACCAGCGTTACAGACCACAATCTCAGTCTCACTTTGAAATCATAGAGCAAAGGCTGATTTCTTACTTTTGCAAACACTACTGAGGTCTTGATACAGGAAAAAGGAGTACTTTAAGGAAAGCTGGACAGTTGGTTATTCATTATTGAATAAGATAGAACCATTTTGCTGTGAATTTTGGTGGGGAAAGGAAGAATTTCTGATACTATTAGATACAGAGGCAGTTCCAGCTAGGATTTGAAGGAGTAAGATATGCATGCAGATGCTCAAATCCTGTTCAACTATATCTTTTGAATTCCTCCTAGGAAAGATATGGGTACATTTACACTTTTTTTTCCTCCAAAAGAAAGAGGCAAAAAAAAAATTCTGACAAATGCTAGCAAGTTAGGATGCCAAGATGTCTGTAGATTGCTATCTTCCCTATGTTTTCCTCTTGCACCATTTTAAAAGAGCTACAGACAAAAAGACCAGGTAAAGTTTTGGATTGTGTATTCTGACATGGATGCCTATATTTGATTTTATGTGGGAAAAAAAGGTGAATCCACAGAACTCCCCAACTTACTTCTAACCAGTAAATATCTATAAAATAAGCCAAATCCAGATAAATAATAAGTTTAAAGCTGAAATACTTGTCATTCACTGCATCTTAGAACAATGAATGTTTATTTCTGTCAGTTTTGACAGTTTTATCTGCTACAGCTCATAGATGAATAAGAAATTCACACTCCCTGGGAGATGTTGTCTAAGAAGCCTCAAGTAGCAATCTGAATTAGTTACATTCAATTCACATTTTCCAGCCTCTCTAGAAAACGGTATCAGGCAGACTTGCATAAACCAAAAACATAAGGACAAAAATACTGGGGAAACAAGGTAACTTCAATGTGGTATATGAGCACATGGCATCTGTTTCAGAGTCTTGCTGATAAACGGAGGCTACTATAGTGACTTGGCACAAAAACTGTTAGTTCTCTTCAAAGTTACAAGGTTTTCTTAAAACTAGGACATCTTTGTCATTTGTACAGCACTTCACAAAACACTGTACAAAAATAGTGCTGCTTTAAACCTACCAAGTGAAATGCAGACAGTTCTTCCAAACAAACACCAAAATGAGTGTAACACAGTACAGAAGCAGCTCCCATATGTTTGAGATGAACATTGGTATAGAAATGCATAGACCACCTGGAGAACAAGCCATGTGCTACTTTTTCCATTCAGGTTTGACTGAAATAATTCAGTTTTCTCCATGTCCAAGTAAAGGCATTTCAATCGATTAGTATACTATTTTCCAGAAAATATTACAAAAAAAAAACCTGTATTATTTCACTTCTCTGACGGTAGTAAAGCATCCAGCTCAGAAACTGAAAACTAGACAAGAATTGCTCCAGCTTATCTGTCCAAGATGTGTTTCTTCCAAACCCCTCTCCACAGAGGGGCATCAAGAGAAGATGGTATGCCAGGAAGATACAAAGAGCAGGCTTCAAAAAAATGCAAGTGATACTGGGTCCTCCTTCTCCCTCCAGTAACTATGGCACAGATGGATTGATGGACAGTGGAAAAGTGCTTCACATTTTGCAGTTTCTAAAATAATAACACTATATACACTGGCCTCAACAGTGGAGAAAAGGTCTCTGCAGGATAACACCCTCATGCCAAAATGCATTTAAAAGCCTATAAACCAACATGTTCTGTTCGTTGCTCAACCCATAAATTGCATTGCCTGAAGCCTCACACCAGTTTAGAGTCTATCTTTCACTGTTTTTTAGTGCTGTCTTTCAGGGGTCACTTGCCTTATGAATAATCAAACCATTCATTGTGCTTCGTCTGCCATCTGCCACCATCTATGTTATTTTATTGCAAGCTCCAGCTAAACTTATTTTCTGGGAGATGAATATAAATTGTCTTGTGATGACTCGTAGCACCTATCACACAAGGGTAAAACAGAGAAAAAGACAACATTTTAAGTCACCTGTAATACACTGATCACACCATCAGAGTATTCAGTAAGTCAGTCAGTCCAATAGAGCTTAGCCAATACCATTAAAACTTCAGTCTCCTCTGCCCCTATTTTCTACTGTGTAGATAGAATCATGTCTGTCCACTGACAGATGATACATAGCCTTGAGAAGGGAACATACACTTTGCAAAACAGAGCTGAGCCCCCTGTTCCCTCATTGCTGAAGAACCAGAGAAGCAAGATGCCCTAGGACTTCCCTATATAGAGATCCCTTCCAACCCCTACAATTCAGAGACCCTGTGACAAAGCAGGGCATCTGCTGGAGGACACTTGCCAGAGCCAAGCACAGTGTTTTCTGCCAGAAGTACCTCCAGCTCAGTGCAGAGCATTACTGGAGGGATGATTCAGAGCAATTACATGGGCATCAACAGGCTGAGATTTTACATGTACAGTTACCATGGCTCTCAGTTTTGCTACAGAACCCACTAGACACAGATTCAAGGGCTGTGGAACAGTACAGATATCCCCACCCAGCTCAGCTTCATGCTCAAAGACAGTACTGGTCATAGAAATGTTCCAAAATATCACCAGCATCTATACTTGCAGGAAGAAAGTGTTTTCTGCTTTGTCTAGGCTCTAGAATAAGAAAAGCCTGTATAATGAACCTTGCATCAAGAGCAAAAGAAATAATCAATTTTAGGCTTTAAACTCCTTATCTTTGGTGACTAACCTACTTCATGATCTATGTATTAGACCAGTAAGCCTTTATGAGCAAGTAGGATACAGTCCATCCTCATGTGACTTCCAAAAGCAGACAGAGGAAAATTAACTGGAGGCAGTTCATCCAATTGAGTGGCCAGTCACAGTGACTGTCAGTTGTGACCAGTGAACAAAGATATATCACAAAAGTGTTTTTTTATTTTTATTTTTTAAGGTTTAATTATGTCACTGGCTAGTAAATTCAAACAGTAATGCCAATGTTAGGGAGATATCTCTGGCTTTTAAAATGTCACAGGGGGAGCAGCAAGAAATGAAATATAGCTCTGCAGGAGGTGAAGCAGTTCTGGAATAAGTGTCCACTTGTCACAGAAACACACTTGAAAACAATAAAAGCAGAAATCACATCAAGTGGTCCATTTCTGATAACTCAGCTGAACAATTAACTGTGTAACAGTGCTCACATGAAACATCCTTCTCCCTCTTCCTTAGTGAGCTTGCTGCATTTCTACTTTAGACCTTCACTTATTTGATCAGTACAGAACATTTCAAAGCACCAGAGCAACATCCTCTGCAAGATGTGACAGCTCTGAGAGCACAGGCATTTGAACAGTAGGAAGGTGACAACAGCAAATCAAGATCTGCTTAGGTGAATGGGACATAAGCACGAGGCAGCCATACAGGCCTCACCTCAAAGTTACAGCACAAAGCCAGTGAGCCTGTCTGCTGCTCAGGTGCATGCCACCAGCACCATTGTACTTCTCTCTGCCCTCAGTAGTCAGATCTGGAGGCAACCTGCTTTGAAAAAACACCTTACACCACTTCTCCTGCTGACTATTGTTTACTTGCAATTTCCTACCTGCCAGACACAATTCACATTTCTGAGATTCATTTTACAGCAGCATAGAAATCTATATATCAGGGCAGCAGTGGAAGTGTTTTCATGCAGCATAGTGTCACATTTAGACTGACACCTGCAAGCACTTTCAAGAGCTGAGGAAGTGGTAGCAGTTGCTTAAACAATGGAAAAGCTGTAGGAAGCACCTTTCTGCTACTCCTATTTACTCTTACTCATTTAGGACTAGGATGCAAGCATACATCTATCTTAAGTCTTCTTGCTAGAGCTCTTTTGCTTTCTATGGTGAATGCCTGTATCATCCATCATTAGAACAAATTAGAGTCACTCAGCATTCAGTCTCTGCCCCAGTAAATATTATTCATGCAGAATGTAGATTGTGTAGTCTTCTTACAGGCTTTTAGGATCTGACTGGATAAAACCCCAAATAATTCTCATCTCCGAGCTGATCTTGTTTTGAGCAGGAATTTGGACTGAAGATCTCTTGAGGTCTCTTCACCCTGAATTGTTCTGTGGCGTAACAAGATCAGTACTCTGCCCTGAGAAATCAATACTAAAAGCTCTTTAAGCAGATGGACTCTAATAGCTTAGCAAAATGCATAAGCTAAGAGGCAGAAATACTAATGAACACTTCCCTTTTTCCTTCTAGAAGCACTTCTTTCTTTATTGTCCTGAACATTTCTCCCTAAGTTTCTGGAAGATACAGCTTAAAGTTTGTTTCTGGATAAATAAAATCATGTTATTTGCTAAGACTCCCCACCCAATGCCATCCCACCAAAGCTTAATCTGCTCCACTGGGGATACTGTAGAACTACCATTCTTCTGTCTGGAAGTCCTGGGATATCCAAGAATCATTTTTGTTTTATTCCCTACATAGAGCTGGAAGCAGTATCCAAAAAGGAGAGACAACTGATCTTCTTGAACCTGCCTGAGTTCTCCATACCCAAAAGACATATTGCACTCATACATTTAGTAGAGATAACCCATAGCTTAAAAAGAATTTTACTAAAGGATCATAGTGGTTCTTACTTCTACTCCCTGAGAAATAAAAATGGTGTTTGACAGAATGTGATATTTATTCTCATACTATTTTAAAACAGCTTATTTAAAGAGCATTACTTAAATCAAGAGTACAGAAGAAACATTAATATGCTACTTCTTTTTCCAATAAAATTTTGTGAATATCCTCAAGTTAAAACTTTTTCAGCTACGCAGCCACTTAGAATGACAGAAGCAGAAACAATTCCAAGAGAGTATTAAGAGTATAGGAAGTTTAAGAAAATAAAATCATTTTGCAATAGGTAACAGTTCACAGTGTCAACATAATTCCTTACTGATATTTTTTACTTGTACTTTCTATATTGGATATAAGTAGTATTGGTCTTGGTTATGAACTATTCATTATTAATAAGCCTTTTAAAAGCCTAAATTATCTACAATAAATTATTCAGTACCTCAATGAAATTAACTACTTTATTTTTTTCTCCTTTGAGTACAACACTATTCCATATTGGACCTCTCAGAAAAATAAAACAAGTTAAATTGGAAAAATTCAGATATCATGGCAAAAATCTTCTGATGAGAATGAGAAAAGCTAACTATCTGAAAGTTCAGTGTTAAACCAAATTAGAAAATTAGGGATGGAGCATCAAAACTTAATGAATGAAGTGTCATGAATGATATTATTCTGTACACATGCACTGAAGCAGTGGAGGAAAATGAGTGCTGCAGCAGAAGTGAGAGAAAGATCTTAAATGCAATGTGCAGAGAAGCTTCTTCCCAGCTAAACAAATCCTGCATCTTGCTATCATCAGCTTGCCTGCCACAGTATCAGCCACTCAAACTAGAGTAAAGTTTTAGTTTTGTTCAGGAAAAAGTAAGACTAAAGATTCAGAGGCACCAGAATACTTCATCAATCTCAATGAGTCATACAAAATTGAAATTCAGCAACAATCCTTTTTACTGAGGGCAACATTATAATTGGATATTCATTACCGCCTTCCAACCTACTACTTCCATGAAAGTTCATTACTCCACAAATGAGATAGATAACAGCTACTACAATTTTTTTTACAAGCTGCATTCCACTTGGGGATAGATACTTCCAACACTGCCAGCTGGAGAGCACAGATGTTTAAAGATGCCTGCATTGCCTTGCCAGTAAGAGATTTCCCTACATAATCTTGATTTGATGCTCTTCCTGCCCACCATCTCTAGGAAAAGGAAGCATTTTTCAGTCTCCCTGGCCCATTCAGCAGTTTCTCTGAAGTTAAATAATATTTTTTTCCATGAACAAATTTTTACCTTCAGGAAAAATGTAAAGAGATTGTTCCTTGATCTACTGGGTGCCACTGTCCTGGTTTACAATAAGGACTTTGTGCAAGTTTAGATTGAAAACCCAGGTCCAAGTGGAAAGTATTTACGATGCTCTCCCATGAGGTACACTCCTTACGCACAGTACTATTTTGCTGCTTATATATTCAAGGATATACCACAAGGTAATAAAAGAGCAAAAATAAAATCAAAGAAACTCCACCTCCTCTACCTACACTGTAGCTTCACATCTCTGCTACTGACAAACCAACAATCATTCAAATACTTCAATTCCTTTAAATAGTTTCCTAAGTTAGTAGATAAAGGACTTCAAATACTTTCACATAGCAATTACACAGAAGCAATGATCTGAGCAGGAAATCTCTTTCTACTAAGGAAAGCAAACAACTTGCAAGCATATAGGTTACGAATCTATTAAGTCACTTTTTAAGCAATATATGGATGATACAAAGTGAATATGGACTCAAATATGGTTGTTCACAATGCATACTGCTTTTAAAATACAACTCTAAACAAATCATGTAAAATACGTTACTTTCAGTATTACTCCTGTTTACTGTCGAAGCATTTTATGAGCTATGATTTACAACTTGAACTCTTCCTGTCCTTAAATGCATTATACTCCATTCCTTAAGCCTCAGTTAGAGGTGAGGAAAGCAATACAGCCATCATGATCAAGAGATCACAAGACATAGGAAATAAAGGAGAAATGCTCCAAGTCACAACAAAAACAAGCTAAGCATCATAGTCAAAGGTGTTCACAACCTGATATATCAAAACTATAAGAAGTAATTCTGGAGTGTCCAGCTTATTCAGGAAATAAGTTTGCTCCTGTAAAAGATAAAGTGCAAGACAAATTCTGTTCTAGGTATTAACAAATTAATCCTTGTTACCTACGCATGTCCAGCATTATATTAAGGAAAAGAACAACTTCTTGAGGGTGAGTACTGTGCTGCCTACTGCAATACAGGTTCTATACTATATTTCAAGAGTTTTTCCTGCTTATGGTTTTACTTTAGAAATGTAAAAACTTTTAAGCTTGCCAAATTTCTGTCAAGCTACGCATACAAAGCCTGTAAGAATTTCTTGGGGGATGCTACACAGTATTAAATAAATTGGTAGCAAAATTTGAACTAGACTAGTGAGCAAGGCACGGAGGCTTCTTAAGATCATGCTGATTCACTCCCATAAACAATGGAATTAAATAGCTTTAAAGTGAAATAGAAAAACTACTTTGATTCTCTACTTATGGACCAAAATGGGGGTGATTGCTGTACAATAGTCACGGAGTAATAGAAAATAAAGATGCTTCAATTAAACAAAATGAGAGTGAGAGTGATATCTTCTAGCAAATTAATACAATCATTCTCCAAACTGTATCAGTATTTGAACAGCTTTGACCTGTGTACCGAAATCTGAAAAAAATTCACTTACAGAAACACTCAGCATCACTGTACCTAACAACTACTGCAGTTCTGTAAAATAGATAAGCAACTACAACAGGACTACCTATACTCTTGAAGTTAGATTGCACCTAGTACCAAGACCGAGTGATCTCTTATAGTATACTACTGTATACGTACATAAGGGAAACACTGTCTGTCTAAACAATAAAGTTGTATACTTTATTCAACACACAAATCAAGCAACTGTATGCATCTTACAAAATACGCATTTCTGTTAGTATGAGGAAAGTCTCATTTTTCCTTGAGGAAACATTAATCCCAAGAGAAAATTAAGTGACAATTAAGTAAAGTTCAGTCTATCCTTCCTTTACTTGTATAATGCAATGGAAAGCACACCAACAATAGCAGGGTAGCGAAGTCCTAAGCTAAAACAAGTGAGGATATACTCAAACAAAACAGTCCCAGACAAAGAAACAAAGAAAAGAAAAGAATCTGCTTACCCTTAAAAGGCCTCAAGCACCCAGAAATTCCCAGCAAGGTATTCTCACCTCTACTGCCAACCCTTAAAGGAGGCCTGGGAAGAGGCGGATCCTGGCTTCACCCTTTCTGATCACTCAGGTATCTTGCATGCACCTGAGCTCCCCTGGGTTGGCCCTGCCTTCCCACCAGGTGCTCCATCACTGGTTCAGGCCCTGGCTTAGCATTTCCGCTACAGTCAGATACTTTGAGATGCAGTCTGACTACAACAATTGGTATCAGGTATGTAACAATGTAGAAAAACTTCTGTAGCCTAGTAATCACTAACATTTTTTTTTTTATAAACAAAGATTAACAAGATAGCATGAGATCCCATAAGCACACAGACAGAAGGCACAAGGACAAAAAAGTGATTGTATGAAAGTGATCGCAGATAACTGAAACATACACTAAAGACCACATCAGAGTTCTTACAATTTTTCTTCAGTCAGATTTTAGGATAAATAGATTAAATTAAATTAATTAATTAAACAAAGAAAAAATAATCTGGCACAAAGATAGTTTTAGAGTTAAGTGTGGTGATCCAGAGTTTATATTTTACAGAAGACGGAGAGATTTTGGTAGATAGAAAGCATATCTGTAGAAGACAAGACAGAAGGGATACGCAATCTTCAGAAAGGTTTCATTACGGAAGTTAATGCTACTTTGCTTTTGTAGTGATTTTGTTCTCCGTGCTGGAGTAGGGAGTCTGTCCAAGTAGGAAAACATCAAAAAGAATTAGAAAAGAATTGTTTTCCATGGCACAGCCAGCTTTAAATGTTGGGAGAAAAGAAATAAAGGATTCTTCATACTTCTGCAGGCCAGGTCTGAACTACTGTCATGTGAAATCTACTGTGACATGAAATCTGTGGAAGAAACTTTATTTGCTTCACAGAGCCTGAGCACTCAGTAGACTTGTACTTCTGCTTCAAGAGGAATTTACATGCTGGAATTAAGGGGGTTATGATTTAATCTAATTACAAGAACTTTAAAGAAAAACAATATGAGAAAGGCTCTGAACTAATGCTACTAAATGGAGAGGAACCCATCTAAAATGAAAATCTGTTTGGTATTTAGAATTAATGCTCAGAATACCTTTTAAAAATCATCTGGAAACTGAAAAGTTAGGTAGTAGGATTTCTGAATCAGCTTAGAAGATTTAGCATTAGAACAGTTCTTTCAACAAGGCGTTAGCACCATTCATGAGATTTTAAGCAGCATCTGTCTAATAATCCACCTCAGTTCCTGGATATCTGGACTTAAAGTGTTTTATAAGTATCCTGTGCTAATAGCTAAGTTTTTTGTTGTTATTGTTTTGGATTCCTTATTCCTCTCTTACTTAAGAAAGAGGCAGTAAAATTAAATGTATTTATCATAGTTTTCTCTAACAAGTGGGGTGATTTGAAGGGTATTTGAGATTTATTTTTTTGACCCCTGTAGCTGAACAAAAACACAGAAGAGATCACAGAGAAGTTGAAAGTCAAATCTTCTTTGAGGTTCTTGAGGGATTTGTGTAGCTGAGGTTGCAATTTCTGTTTTAGGCCATTCCTCAGTGAAGACAAAAGAAAAAGGAGTTAGACTCATTAAATCTCCCCATTCTCTACCTCATTTTTAGCTAACAATTTTAAGAGTTCTGGGTTTGGTGCAGAGACACCAGACACACCTGAGAGCATGTGGAGCCTGCGCAGGCCAGTCACCCCATCATATTCCTTCGCCTCTGAGAAGAAGAAACAAATAGGATTAGAAAATCAGTGCTGGCACCCTAGAAAATTCCTCATGTGAACAACAGCAGACAATGCTGCAAAGTAATTTGCACTTAAAATCTGACTTTTTTATTACTGTTACTTGGAATCTAACAGAAGGCAGCAATATTAGAATAACTGAATCACAGAAACAAAAGGACCATCATCAGAATGGAAGGGACCTCTGGAGATCATTGAATCCAACCCCTGCCAAAGCAGGTTCCCTATAGCAGGTTACACAGAAAAGTGTCCAGGCAGGTTCTGAATATCTCCAGGGAAGACTCTACAACCTCTCTGGGCAGCCTATTCCAGTGTTCTGTAACCCTCACAGTAAATAATTTTTTCCTCATATTCATGTGGAACTTCCTATACTTCAATCTGTGTCTATTGCCCCTTTTCTGTTGCTGGGCACCACTGTAAAGAGCTTAGCCAATCCATTTGACTCCCATTCATTAGATATTTAGTCAAGGAACTAGAGCCCTTCTTCCATGAAGAAAGACTGAGGGAGTTGGTCTTGTTTAGCTTGGAAAAGAAGGCTCCTGGGAGAACTCAATGCGGCCTTCCACTGTTTGTAGAAAGCTTATAAACAGGAAGAGGGGTGAAAAATATTAGATGTTAGAAAGAAATTATTTACTCAGAGGGTAGTGAAGCACAGGAACAGATTACCCAGAGAAGCTGTGGATGCCTCATCTCCAGAGGCATTCAAAGCCAGATGGGGCCCTGGACTGACTTATCTAGTGGGTGGCATTCCTACTCATGGCAGAAAGTAGGAGCTCATTCATCTTTAAGGTCCCCTTCCAAGCCAAGCCATGAATTCCACACACAAGTTCTATGAATCTATGATTCTATGAATCTATAATTCTATGATACTTATAAGCATTGATAAGATCCCCCTCAGTCTCCTCCAGGCTGAGCAGTACCAGAGCTCTCTACCATTTCTTGTAAGACAAATGCTCCAAGACCCTAACCATCCTTTTGGCCCTCCACTGTACTCTCTCCAAGTTTCTTGTCTTTATTGAACTGGGAAGCCCACAGCTGGACAGAGTACTCCAGATGTGGCCTCATCAGGGCAGAGTAGAGGAGGAGAAAAACCTCCCATGACCTGTTGGTAATGCTTTTTCTAACACACTCCAGGATACCATGGGCCTTCTTGGACCCAAGGGCACATTACTAGTTCATGGTCAACCTGCTGTCCACCAGGACACCTAGGTCCTTATCTACAGAGCTCCTTTGCAACAAGTCAGCCCCTAATCTGTGCTGATGGATGTGGTTATTGCTCCTCAGGACTCTATACTTGCCCTTCTTGAACCTCATCAGGCTCCACTCTACTCAACTTTCCAGCCTGATCAGGTCTTGCTGAATGGCAGCACATCCTTCTGGTGTGTCAGCCATCCCTTCCAGCTTCATATCATCATCACTTGCTGAGAGTGCATTCTATACACTCATCTAGGTCACTGATGAAGATGTTTCTGATGATTCTGAGACAGAAATAAAAGTGAGAATAGGAAGAATGTTTTTCTTTTACAACAGCCATGGACTCTAGACATCCTCATCTGTAGTCATTGTGCTTCCAGACTCTAAAAGAGAGACAGAGTGCAAAAGCTTTCTTAAATTAAAGGGGGAGAGTGTTTTCCCATGAAGTGCCATTCAGTTCCTTTGATGTTGTGTGTGTTTTGAATGTAAACTACATACAAAGCCAGATATAGAACTCCCTTAAAGATTGTTTAAAAAGTTATTGTGATTCACTTTTTTAACCTTGTCTCCAGCCTTGTAACAAAAAAATCTTGTTGTTTTTTTGTTTGTTTGTTTGCTTTTGTGTGTTGGTTGTTTTTTGTTTTTTTTTTTTTAATATCAGAATAAGTTCATAGTATCATATTCGACTTACATAAGTTAAAAACAAGAGCAGGTAAAGCTGACAAAAACAGCAGTTATTGGAATTGTTCTGGATTTAATGGATATACTACCGACACACTCTGTCTTCCATCCCAATGAGTTCATCAAAATGCCAGTAGAATATTTTTGTTGTTGTTGTTCATTTTTTGTTTGTTTATTTTGTTTTGTTTTTTATTACCATCAGATCTGATTATACTCTCAGCCAAATTCTTCAGAGAAGTCTAACAAAAACCACAACATTGACTTTGCTTCCAGTAAGAGATGACCATTTGGGCTTCTGAAATATTACTTGCTTGGACTGTTTTATGAAGGCCCATTTATGATGGTATGACACAATGGAAGTGACTTAAAACATGACATAAAACATTTCACTTTAAGTAATTCTTTAGTGCTCTGATTTAGTGTAAATCAAGTCTGAATGTAGGAATGAGGTCCAGTAAATGTCAAGTACAGCAAGGACTACATATCTCCTTTTCAGTGGTAGTACCATTACTATATACACGTATACTATATTTAATAGTGCTAATTAACACCAAAGTTAAAAGCTTCACTGATTATTATAACCTTAAACAGATACAACTTGTTTACAAGTAATTTTAAATAAGCTTTTTTAAAAATAATTCTATTTTACGCAGAATGGCTACCTTTACAGATAAATAATACCAACTATGTTTTCTAGGTGTGTTGAGCAAAAAAAGGAAACATGTAGGTGTAAATAATTATTTTTGTGTAATGTGAGTTCATGTAATTTCCGAATTTGATATTACAAATTTTGTTATAACGTTGAGGGATTATTAAGAGAATAGTTGCTCAAACAGTTGCTGTTTAGCCTACAGAGTTAAAACAGAGCTTAAAACAATGATGTAGGATTTGTAGACTAGGAAGAAAAATATATTATTAGTCAGAGTCAATATGGTTCCTCAAGGGAAAGTCCTGCCTAAGTAACTTGACTATTTATGATAAGGTCACTCTCTTGGTAGACAAAGGGAAGATGGTAGATATACTCTTTCTGGATTATAGTATTGCCTTTGATGCTGACCTTCCCAGCATCCTTCAGGACAAATGTTCCAGCTCTGAGATGAACAAATCCATACTACATTATGTGTTAAATGCAAAGCTCAAAGGTTCATTGTAGTGAGAGGGCTACATCTGTCTGGCAGCTGGTAGCTACTGGTCACTATCAGTGCTCCTCAGAGTTCAGTTCTAGGGCCAGTTCTGTTCAACATTTTTACCAGTGATCTGGAGGAAGGAGTGGAGCACATTCACAGCACGTTTGCTGATGATGCTGAACTAGGAGGTGCTCCTGACTCTCTGGTGAGATAAGAAGCCCTGCAGAAGAGTCTGGATACAGTGGAGCACTGAGTAATAATCAGTGGTACAAAGATCAACAAGAATAAATGCCGGATGCTGCATCTGGGATATAGCAATGCCAGACAAGTACAGAGACAAGAGGCTGGAAAACAGCTTAGCAGGAAGTGACCTGAGAGTGCTGGTGACAACAGGCTTAGCACGAGTCAGTAGTGTGACAGTAGCAAACAACCAGAAGGACAAAGTGCATTTTGGAGTGGATTAAACACAGCTCAACCAGCCAAAGGAGATTCTCCCCCTATATTTAGCATTGGTGCATACTCACCTTGAATACCATGTGCAGTTCTGAACTCCACAACGTGAAAAGGACATTTTTAAAAACATCCAGAGGAGGGCACCAAATCTAGTAACAAGGCTAGAAGGCATTGTGCTGTGAAAAGAGTCTGAAGACATTTGAGATATACAGTCTGGAGGAGACCAGTGTGACCTCATTGTTCTCTGTAGCTCACTGAGGACAGGAAGCAAAGGAAGGTAAAAGGCTCTGCTCCTGGGAACCAATGGTGAAGTATGAGGGAATGGCACAAAGCTGCACCAGAAGAGGTTCAGACTGGACACTTGGAAAATTGCATTTACTGTGAGGGTGGTGACAAAAATTGTAACAGGCTTCCAAGTGAGGTGGCTGATGCCCCACGCCTGTCAGCATTCAAGGTGCATATAGCAAATGCCCTCAATAACACACTTGAACTTTTGGTTAGCCCTGAAGAGGTCAGGCAGTTGGACTTAATCTTTGAAGGTCTCATCCAGCTGAACTGTTCTGAGTAAGGTAGTTGGAGAAGCTATATCATGATTGCTCACCAGTCTCACAGCAAAGTTTTTAAGGTTGAAGTGTATAATCAACTAAAGAAACAGATTAGCCTTGAAGCAGAGCTAGCCTGAAAACAAAGTAATTTTTATTCTCAGCCAATTATTTTCTTGAGACTCACTTTGGAAGAGGTGCAAATATATTGTGATGTTATGCTATTCCAAAAAATTAATTAGTCTTTTCATCATCAGGAATGTAAACAAACAAACAAACAAACACCACTGACAACAAAGAAACAAGAGTTACTGCAGTAAAATATATATTAATGGCAACTAAAACACCTAACTGTAAGCTCCACAATTAATACCTAGGCTTTAGAAGTCCTATGAATGCTAGTATACCTTCAAAGCATTTAACAGATCAGTCCTTTTCAGCACCACTCCAAGAGTAGAAAGAATACCTTTATTTAATGGAGAAACAAGCTGCAGCACAAAGACACGGTGACTCATCTGCCATTTAAGTGCCTAGATACCATGGGGATGATACAAGAGCAGAGAACAGAGTGTCCAGAGCAGATCACATCCTCTGCAGCTAGTTTCCAGTACATTAATCACATTTCCTTTCTATATTTGTTCTTTCATTTATTTGTTCTGTTGAACATTTTCTATGCCTGTGCTACATGGCTATTCATTCATTTCTCGTACATGTGCATCTTTCAACCAGTTCCATCACTTAGGATGCTCAGTTTCTCTGCCAAACAGTTATTTGTTTCATACTGGTGGTTCCTGGAAACTGATTATTTTCAGTTCCTTATATCCTCTGAGATTCCTTTCTCAGTTTATCCAGGCAGCTTGGCTCCTCTGAATTTCCAGTGGCTCTTTGAAAATATCACAGTGGAAGAGGGCTTCATACTGGAAATCAGTTCTGCTGTTTTTTGTCCTGAAGGATGACCATTTTCCAGTAAGCTTCTAAGGGTGCAAGCCTGAAGCAGAGCTCTCTGTTCATCAGCTTGTGCTGAATTTTCCAAGATTTTGTATATAGAAACAACCTTAAAAATACTCCTATGTAGTCAATAATTCAATGTTTTCTAAGTATTCCTACTGATCTCATTGTTTATTTCATATATTGGTTATATACAACATTTTTCTTTAGCCATTAAAAAAAAATTGACAAAACAAATTGAGAATTTGAGCTATACATGGAGACCTTTCTTTCAGTTATTTAATGGTACAGTGACAATCTAAACCAATGATACTTTCATATAAAAATAATGTAAAAAGCCCACAACTGTTAATATCTATTTCTGCTTCCGAGTATGTATTTCAGAGTCCAAATTTAGGCAGTTGGGGAGATGGGATGAAGGCAGATGTAAGCTCAGAGAATTAATGCCAAATTCTCTGAGCTTCATAACACTTTACCAAGACCAATCTTATTTAGCAACCTCTAGCTGCCACCTGTTTCACTTAATTTAGGCCTTGCAATCTCACCTTGTTTTATGAACAGCTTGGAAGAAACTTAGATTACACTGTCTTCTCGCATTCATGAGATTAAAGCTCTTTTGTTCTTATAGATAATCATATCTGAAGTTATGCTAACATATAATTATATGAATTATGGACTTAAGGACTTGAACTGCCTTCTGCTACCCAGATCCATATCTGTGCTTAACTTCTATAAAAGCATTTGACACTCAGATAAATATGTGAGGTAAATATATGCTCAAAATATGTTAGTTCCTCCTCTTCAGATGTTCTTAGTTCTTCATCTGAGAAGTACTTCGATATCACTAAAACTGCAACAAAGCTGTTTAGATTTACTGGCTCCTTTTTTTATTTTTATTTTTTCTTTAAAGGATTTCTTTCTGATAAACGCTCTTTTAAAATCTGTAAGACACCTTTACCACTGGGGACAGAGTGACCCTAACATTTAAGTAATTGGGAAATTACTGTAACATGATTTTATCTAACAAGCATTGTCAAGATCAGCATGTCCTCCTTTATGGAGGAAATCTTTCTACCAAAAGACTTATTTCAATGTATACTTTCAGACCTGTTTGACTTCAGGAAACAAGTTCATTATCATTCTATAGGTGCCACTTTACTTTTCCTAAGCATCTGATACTGTTTGGACAAATGTAAGTGGATTTTTGGCTTTAGGACACTACCTAGACTCATAATCATATTGTAATCCAGGCAAACAGATCAGATGCTGAAAAGACTGGTCCTGGATTGGATGGATGCCTCAATAAAATTTAGCGAAGCCAAAATACAGGAAATACCTGATCTAGATAACCACTGGGGCAGAATCATGCACCCAGAAATATATTATGGCAGGAGGATTATTAACTTAGTCTTCAACTTTTATTTAAATTCAAAATGGTAGCAACAATTAGTACCACAGTATTAAAAAAAATAAAAAAAAATAAAAAATCAGTGTGGAACAATTACACATTAATTCCAAAAAAGCATCTATTGTATCACTATGAAGATGGCACACCTTCTTATTTTATACTTTATTGCAGCTTTACATTTCATTACATTTTAGTGTTGAAATCCTCTTCTGTAACAACTGATGGTTATTAGTATGCTATTTGGGCAGCTTTTAGTATAATGGTTCTTAAATCAGGCTTCTGGAATTATACATAATGCATAGCAATAATCCCTATATTCTTTCAGTACTGTAACAGGTAATTATAGAAAAATGTATGCAGTTGAGTGGTAATGAATTTGTACAGTGTACATTATCATTGCACCTAGGGAGGAATAACCACATGCACAGGTACAGGCTGGGGGGTGACCTGCTGGAGAGGAGCTCTGAGGAGAGGGGCCTGGGGGTCCTGGTGGATGACAGGTTGACCATGAGCCAGCAGTGTGCCCTGCTGGACATGAAGGCCAATGGCATTCTGGGATGCATTAAAAAGAGCGAGGCCAGCAGGCCAAGGGAGGAGATCCTCCCCTTCTACTTTATTTGCCCTGGTGAGGCCTCATCTGAAGTATTTATCCAGTTCTGGGCTCCCCAGTATAAAAAAGACAGGGATCTCCTCGACAGAGTCCAGCAGAGGGCTACAGAGATGATAAGGGGCCTGTAACACCTCTCCTACGAGGAAAGGCTTAGAGACCTGGGTGTGTTCAGCCTGAAGAAGATTCAGAGTGGGTCTGATCCATGTCTATAAATATCTAAGGTGCAGGAGGCAAAGGGATGAAGTCAGACTCTTCTCAGCAATGTGTGGTGACAGGATGAGGGGAAATGGCCACAAACTGAAGCATAGAAAGTTCCACACAAATGTGTGTGGGAACTTATTCACAGTAAGGGTGATGGAGAATTGGAACAGGCTGCTTAGAGATGTGGAGATGTTCAATACCCACCTGGACGCCTACCTGTGCAACCTGCTCCAGAGGGCCTGCTTTGGCAAGGGCGTTGGACTCAGTGATCTCTAGAGGTAACTTCCAATACCTACAATACTGTGATTATACAGTCACATACAACTGAGATTTAAGGAAAGAAGTCTGTAGCCAGGACCATTAATGATGTGGCCAAAATGTTTGCTTGAGAAAAAGCCTTAAAAGCAGCAAACGTCGAACAGAATTCACAAGACACTGGAAAGTCCTCCAGTTGGGTGTTTTTGTCTATTTTTCCCCCCCTATACTTAAGGTTTGCCTTCTCACCCAAAAGCATCTTACCCTGTTCAGACCCCTGGTTATGGAGAAAAAGTCTTAACTCAGTCAGCTTGCTCATTTACAAGACATGAAGTACCAGCTTTTCAGTCCTACATCTAAATAGAAAACAATTTGGTTTTCATAAATTCCCCACTTCCATTTTGGATGTGCGCTCTCTGATCTCTATTTTTTAGCACCATTGCCTCCACTCTGAACTATTTTTGGTCAGTAATGGTTTCAGTTTTAAAATATTTTGTTGCATTTTCCACATAAGAGGAGTATGGCATTCTTACCCACTGAAAAGAAAAGTCACCAATAACATTCAAACCCACTATTTCTTACATGGCTACAACTATGCAGGACTGTTACTTCTGAAAGATAACTTCATCTACATGCAGAAAGGATGGGCTAGCATCTACACAGAAAGGGAAAATCTACTCTAAAGCTTCAAATGGAAATTCTCTTTTTCCCAATATGGTGTTTACATACACTTTTATTTATCGCTGCATTAAATGGATGACTCCTACTGAACTTTGAGTTCCTCCCATAGGACTTGAGTTAGTATTGCAGGGGCTCCCTCTCCACTACAGCTGCACATCTTGGTGTCAGCTAGTCCAATCTGATGCTGGCTCAAAGGATGAACAGGACGAAAAATACCCTCAAAACTGACACAGTTCAGTTTACTTGGCTGATAGGCCTGAAAGCCACGAAGAAGAGAACTTGGATTTGCTAGTGTTACTTTGATATTTCACCATGCTTATTTGAATTGTTTTAACATGGGGGCCTAGCACTAGATACATAGGCTAAGACAAATCTTTCAAAGAGGAGGGACAGTTCCACTGTTGAGATGTTGAACTGTAACTGACCCAGAAGCTGTGGTTGAATTTTACTTTACTGCTTGGTTCAACATCATTCTTGGAGACCTCAGACATCTAGAACAAGCAAAAGTTTCAGTTCTTCAGCTTTGCCAGTAGATCCACTTTTTTTCCTATTCTCTGCTTTTTGAGTGAGAGATCTACCTGTAACCTACTTCACCCTTGGTACATGCTTTACAATAAAACACCTCCTAATTGAGGAAACTATGGCTTTGCAGGAGGAAATATTGGATGTAGGTTTCATATTTAGGTGTTCTTTACAGCTCATGGGGGCCATATGGTTAATGCACCTCATATTTTGAACTGGCAGGAGTCCATAGTCTAAAGATACTTTCACAGTCATGCCTTAATTTTATACACTAAAGTAGAGAAATCATAACAAATCCATGCTGTGAGCTGGTTTGCTAAAATACTTATCAAAATTATTTTTTTGTTTATTCATCTTAAGAGTCAGATAGTTCAAACATCAGCTGGAAGAATCTGCTTGCAATTGGTTTTGGCCATCATCAGTTTAGGAAGAAGTTCAGCAAAGAAAAGGATATCACATTTACATCCGAGGGACAAAAACAATCCTGGATGCCTCAGTACTTGAACAATCTATCTTTTCACAAGGGAATTTGGATCAAACCTAATCCTTTTGCCTTAAATGTCCCTCATACAGATCAGGCAATGAATCCATTTAGGTAGAAATTTGTATTCAGTTACATTCAAATATAATAGGATAAAGCAAGCTCCCAAAGCATCAAAGCAAACCTTTTCAGTCAAACAAGAAAAAAAAGGTAGTTTATTAGAATTGTTTGCACACTTTGCACAGTTCATCCATAATATATTTTTATCATCTGCAAAAGTAATTGCTTTCAGAAACTAACTAACCTGCAGTTAGATCTGATTTCAATGAAACACTGACATGGCTATTTCTCATTGCTAACAACTTGCCCATTCCCTTCTCACTATGCTGAGATAGGACAAGAAGTCACCTTTTCCTGTCTGATACAATATCTTAGGACTCTAGAGACTGGAAGCAAAGATTACACTTTTCTAGGCATTCATTTTGAACAAGAATGCTGTTTTTTCAGGAATTAAAAAGCTTTAGGAGCTCATATTTGATATACTGAAAACCCTTTTGTAAACTATTCCAGGCAAATTCTTTAGCTTGCAGATTTCACAATTCCCATAGAATAATTTCATATTTTTTTTTCCTAAAAAGCATTTTAAAAGCAAGATAAGAGCAATTTCTTAAACACATGTAGTATCATTATAGATTAGAAAAACATTACAGCATAAATCCTAGGGAAATGGCATTTGCTATCCTCGGAAAAAAATATTTATCATTTTGGACCATGCAGATGGTCTCTTGACAGAGAAATCTAGATTAATTTGCTGGTCTGATTAAAAAAAATGAAATCTAACTTAACATCAGAAACTTCTCTGCACATATCTCACAAGTTTGATTTTTTTTTTTTTTTTGGCATGAACTAAAGCTTTCAAGAAAAGCTACTAGATTTCAAAATCTATTTTGTTTTAATGCAAGTTCCAGAAATCTGTCAAAAAGCTTGATTTTGGCAATGAGCATTAACTCGATCATTACACTTCAAAGAACTGCTGACAAACTGAAAAGGAAAAAGTGCTGCCAAGTATTTAAGAATGAGAATTATTAATACCCTGAGAGCAATATAAATGATAGTCATTTTTTTAATAGCTACAGGAAGGATTATAAATAACATTACCTGTTAGCAAGTCAGTTGTCACCACTGATGCGTCTGAGAAACAAATAATGGGTTTCAAAGTGGTTGCCTACTGATGAACATATTCCAAGCTTCATGTACGTTCAGATAAACTGCAGGTCTGAATGAAAATCACTTCAGAGACCAGATTCCCTCGGATGCCAGCTTTGTAACATTCCAAAATAAAGAAAACTCTCCATCCTCACCTGGCCAAAAGGGCAATGTCAGTTGTCCTCTCAAGCCACCTGTCTTCACATTGTCTGAAGCACCACTCCAACTCAAAAAAAAAAAAAAAAGAAAAAGAAAAAGAAAAAGAAAAAAAAAACAGATGAAGTCTTAATTGCAGGTTAAACTGATACATAGCATTTTGTAATCTGCCATCAGAATATCAGTTCGGAGACTCTTTTTCTAACTGCAAGCTCCCTGACTGTTTCTCTTCTTACGTTGTCTGAAAAGGTTTATATTTAGCACACAACCCCTTTCAACACAAGAATTACAGGAGTGATTTATGAAGATTTTAAAATTGAGAATTGCAGCCTGTCAGTTTTTCTATGTACAGCTCTGAGCCCAGTTGTGAATTTGTGGAGGTGGAGGTGGATGTGTGGGGGAGTTGCAGGCTTTCTTTTCCTTCTTGCTGATGGGGAAAAAATAGGCAAGAAAAAAAAGAATACGAGGATCATTACACCAGGACCCTAACACTCATATTGGTGCAGAGCACAGCAAGCAGAGGGTGGTTTCTAAGGGAGAGCCAGATAACAGTGCAACCACTCAACAACCCAAGGGTTGCCTAAAACTACATGCAATTTTGAACACTAGAGTTGATGACAAAAACAAAACAACACATCAAATGGGTCAAGAAAAACTTCACATAATATAAACATGTCAGGCTGTAAAGAGAAAAAATATGCCTATTTTTAAAAGCGTAAACAGGTTCTTCTGGTGTATGATATCCTACCTTCACATTTTAACTCCTTGTCCATCCTGGCATTTTCAAGAGGACTAAATCACTGGGTAAGAAGCACTGCATTTGAGTCTTCAGTAGAGAACCTCTCCTATACTTTAGCAGACAAAACTTTCCTAAGATCCAGTGGAAGAACATGAAGCTAGATATTTTCAGAACATGGTGTAGTTTGGCTACAGTTAGGAAAATTAACCACTGAGCTACCTTACCAAGGAACACCACATTCCTCATTGCCATATTGAAGGCCAGAATGTCTTTCTACAGCACACTTTACGGATTTAAGTGCAAGAGGAAAAGGGGTCAGATGCTGCTCTCCTTGAACACCAGAAAGATTTGGGCTTCTAAGATTAAGTGATGCACTTTAGGGAGCATCTGGGGAGAAATGAAATCTCCCTGATAAAATAGTTCTGTACTATCTTCAATAGATTTTCTAGGCTATCAGGAAGTCTTGAAACTGGACTTCAGCAGTGAATCTGAAGTCCAAAAAAGGAAGAAGTGAGAAATGGAGGAAGTGTGGGTGTACCCACCATATATCTATCAAACCAGTGGAGGCTTTCACATTCTCCTTGTGAAACAGATGCAATCAGGGACCCATCCAAGGTGTTTGTACAAGAAAAAAGGATAATCAGATCTGCATGAACGTGAGGAGCTATGACCTAACAGAAATTAAATGAAACATGCTGGGATAGCTCAAAGAGCCATGTAATGTGTGGATGCATGATTTTTAGGAAGAAAAGACTGAGATGGCAAGAAGGAGCTATGCACAACATATCTCACAATACTGAGAACTTTGCTAGAGGACTGCCAGTAGGGGGTTTCGGAGCTAATAGACCAGAATCAGAAGGATGACAAAGCAGGGGTAACTATAATGGATACCTCCTACATACCCCCCAAATCAAAACCTCATCTGATCAACAGGAAGAAGCCTCATGAACAAAGGCCTTTGTTTCAACTACCTTAATGCATAACTGAAGACAATATAGTGAGATTCAAGCAATTCAGGTGATTTATGTAGCTTAACTGGGAGAATTTTGGTACAAATGCTAGGCAGATGGCTCAAAGTACTTATGACTATGGAAGAAGTTGCAGGGAGTGCATTTGGTTTGGTCTTTACCACAGCGATCATGACTTAACAATTTCAGATCGTAAGGGAGTGAGAAAGACAAGTTGCAGAGCAAGATCCTGGGCTTCCAGGCTTGCTTGTATAGGTACACAGTCCTGTGAACTACTGCCTTGACAGGCAAAAAAGCTTGAAATAACAAACTGATCTTTAAGATTAACTTTCAAAGAAGCAATAAATTCTGGTGAGCCAAAAACTGAACAATCACCCCAGGAGTCCAGCTTGCCTTAATATAGAACTCCCAAATAATCAAAACAAAAAGGGGAGCATATGGAAGTTGGAAATTGAGACAGACTACCTGGGGTTCATACAGAAGCATTGCCTGTGCAAGATGGAGCTAGGAGAGACAAAGTTGAACTGACGCTGAAATGCAATAAGAGCTGTGAAGTAATAAAGCTAGTAGCTGGAGCTGGCTAGGTGTTGGTAGCAAATGCTACCCCACAGTAATTAAGGACGATTTAATCACCATTTAATTACCCAGATCAATGAGATCAGAAGAAATTCATCCCAAGCTGGTTAACATCCTTGTGATTCAAATCTCAATTTCACCTTGTAGCCCTTTTCTGTATATGTCTGTTCTTTTAACAATGTTACCAATATCCATGATTTTTTTTTATTTGTTTCTGGTTTTGTTTTTTCCCCTCCTTCTGTTGGAAAGGTTTTTCTTTGTGAGAGTCATCTGGCTTCCTGAAGAGCAGGATGCACATGCAAGGAATATCTGAGAATTATTTCCTTCACATGGAGGGATTTTTTTTGTCACTATCTGCCAGATGTAAATATTGTTTACAAATTGCATTTCCAAGAATGAGGTTACATGACTGTAGATCACTTCCATTTAAGGCTACTACCCTACCTATGCCTGCATCCCATTCTCCCATTTTAATCTTTTTAGCTAATGGTGGTAACTATGTTGAAAAATAATGTTTTATAGCTGATAATTTGCTCTATCAGACAGCGTAAGTGGAAATAAATAGGAGATGTTACTTTTGGAGTGACTTATAAAATATGTAAATCGATTTCCTATTAGAAGTGAGTGTGCATGCAGTGGCTAATTGTCAAACACAGCTCATTTTCTAACACCTTCTTCACCTAATTATACTCTTCAGCAATAACAAGTGACTTTTGATACTTCCAGCAAAAATAAACTGATTAATTGCAACAGTTTTTACTAAAATTCTAAAGTTGAATACTCAAAGTTCATCCTTCTCATCTCAGACCAGAAATCTCAAGATGGTCAGAAGAAATAGAGGAAGAACAAGTTAGGTCTTTTTTAACAGAGAATGCCTGCAGAGAACCATCTTGTTTAAAAACTTTTTTTTTTTTTCATTAGAAACAATATCAGAACAAGGCAGCTTCATGTCCTTCAGTAGAGAAGAAATTAGAGTAGATTCAGAAGGCACAACTCTTACTTGAAGTGCAATTTGCTTTCTACAGTAAAGTAAAACCTAATACTTTAGCGTTCTGCTTTTATTTGGTCTTCCAAGGAAGAATTTGCACTCTTATCCAGGACTGTGATATAGAATATGTGAACCAGGCATGGAATCACCTCCTTTCCTACTCAAAACAAGCTTTAAAACCATATTCAGTCTGAAACCTTGAGGACAGACTGTTAAAACCACCTTGCCACATCTGAAGAGTCTAGCAATTTCATACTATTTTGAGAATATCTGTCAAGAAAAATGTAGGGCTCTATCACCCCCTTGTAAAACATGTATATATTTGGAGGAAATACGCGTTAAGTGGTAGCTGCCAATGGTCTGATAAAATTAGTGCATACTGAGACTGGTCAAGTACGGTTTCTTTAAACTTCAATATGATTCCTGCTAGACTTAAAAAAAAAACCAAAACAAAAAACCTGTCTGTCACAGATCTCCTTTCAGACTAGGACATATAAAATCCACCCTACCCTGACCTCTTTTTGTTCATTACACCTTCTAGGGCTCTGTTAAGTATTCTCTGTTGTATCATAACACAAGCATACAGCAAAACATTAGATAACTGGCCTTTCTGGGCTAAAGTATTAGAGGCAATAAGAGAAAAAGCTTCAGTTCATTTAAAGGTGATACTTCCCAGTTTGTTATCTGGCTTTGTATGCTCAGAGGGATGACAAGGTTTTCATGCAGATTTAAGGTCAGTACTAAGAAACATTTCTGCATGGAATAGAATCATGAACAAAGTAAAAATTCAGACCAAAATCAGTCTTCTGAATATAACTTCAGAGTTTGGGTATTTGATAGCATACAACAATAAGGGAAAAAAAGCCTCTGGTTTGTCCCTATGCAGTATCATGTTGAAGAATTCCTGCAACAGCAAGGTGGACATGAGCTGCTTCAGCTGAACAATCCAAGCTGCCACAACGTCTATGGAAAACTTATGTGATTATGTTGTTCAGCCTGCCTTCAGCGAAGAAGGCCTCACAGACTGCTGATAATTGTCACTTTAGCTATTTTTAGAATAAGCTTTCCTTGGTAGTCTAGTCTATTCTGTTTAGCTAGCAGGTGTTCTTCCCTCTGGGCTCTATGTTATGTGCTGGCCACACTGATACAATGCTCAGGGGAAAAGTACACTGTGTGAACCTTGAGAAAAGTAAAAGCAGGAGATGGTCTGTGGCGAGTGGGAGAGGTAAAGTGCACTTTGAACAGGGGACGCCCTGCCAGCACTGCCTTTCACATCTGCTGCCAACACATTCCTGCTTGGGTTTTTAGAATTAGGATGATATCAAGAGTTACCTCCCTCAGGATGGTTTCTCACTGCTGCTAATTGTTGGGAACTGCTTAAAGTTGTCTTTCTCTCTGAGGCTCTCAGCCAATGATTGTGTGCTATTCTCTGTATGCCCCTGTCTTGAACACTATAAGAATAAGGCTGTCCAGGTAATAAAGGGGGAGCATGATTTAACCATATTGGTGTATGTCATGCCTCTGGCTGTTTTCTCTGATGACAGTATCACTTGTGATTTTTTCCATTAGAAGTTAAAGCTGAAAGTCTCTTTCTTTATGTAAACAACCAGCATTCCTTTTAAGATCCACTTTTTTTTCATTAGATACTCTATCCCAGCTATAATTTCTAGCTATTTTATCAGTAACAGGTTTCCTAAAAACATAAAGCAGGAGGTGATTGATATAAAGTAGAACCTGTTTTTATAAGCACTCCCTTCAGCAAAGACTTTCTGTAGCTATAAGCTACAGAATATATTTGTAAAATAGAATAGATTTAGAATATATTTGATTTAGATGTAGAATATATTTGTAAAAGTTATTTAGTCTTGGTATTGAAATAATCAAGACTGATAAATGATGAAATGCACATGAATAATCCCAGTTGCAGATACCTTTCTACCTCTTCATAAAACATGTGCTACAGGTTGATCATCAGTATAATAAAAATTCCCAGGGGCAGCTGAGCTAGTGCTTTCCAATTCCATTCCTCTTATCCCTTTCCATCCAGTTCTAGCTACAAAAACATTTCAGAAAACAGCCGAAAGCACCCAAAGTGGCTGCTCCCTCCTGTCTCTATCGACTTGTCAGGACACCCCATCCCAGACTGCTTCAGTGCCTCCTCACAGGAAAGAAATCAACATGAAGCTTCTATGAGAAGGAAGGGCTCTTCCCTCCAAGGATCCAATTTTAACACAAACTGCAAGAGGATTAACAGGAGCAATTGCCTAAAGCTCCATAATAGATATGTTGAGACAGAAAGCAGATTAAAAACATACTTGCTTTCTACACTTTCCATTGTCCACATATGGCACTGAAAAGTCTTTGTTTAAAAAATTTGAAAACCCTCTAAAGAAAATGTTTGCAAAAGAAAAATCTTCAAGGTAAGTTAGATGCTCAAATTAGATACTCCATGTTTCTTATAAATCTTGTCAAAAAGGAGAAAAAAATTCCAACCCTTCTTCACTTCAATCATCCTTACAAGAGTATCTTTAGATTGGATGAAACATCTAAAGATCATAGAATCATTAAGGTTGAATAAGACCTCTATAATCTTCTAGTCCAAATATCAGTCTATCACTACCATACCAAGTAAACCATGTCCCAGAGTGACACATCTGCTTGTTTCTTGAACACCTCCAGGGACAGTGACTCCACCACTTCCCTGGGCAGACTGCTCTCTGCCTCACCACTGTTTCTGAGAAGAAATTTTTCCTAATATCCACCCCGAATCTCCCTTGGTGCTACTTAAGGCCATTTCCTCTAGTCCTATCATTGTTACCTGGGAGGGGAGGCCAACCTCCACCTTGCTACAGCCTCCTTTCAGGCAGCTGTAGAGAGCTATAAGGTTTCCCAAGTCTCTTCCTATTGGAGGGAACAATCCCAGTTCCCTCAGCTGCTCCTCATAAGATGCGCATTTCAGACTCTTCATCAGCTCTGTTGCCCTTCTTTGGACACACTCCAGGGCCTCAGTTTCCTTCTTGTAGTGAGGAGTACAAACCTGAACACAGCACCCAAGTACTGCCTCACCAGAGATGAATACAGAGGGATGATCTCTAGTCCTTCTGACTACAGTAGTTCTGACACAAGCCAGAATGTTGTTGGTCTTCTTCACTACCTCGGCACATTCCTAGCTCATGTTCAGCCAACTGTCAGAAAGCACCCCTGGCCCCTTTCCTCTGCACAACTTCCTGGCTACTCTGCCCCAGTGCTTTTAGCATTGCATGGGATTGTTGCAACAGAAGTGCAGAACTTGGCATTGGAATTAGTTGAACTTCAGACATTTGGCCTCAGCCCATGGATCCAGCCTGTCCAGGTTCTGCTGTAGAGCCTTCCTACCCCAAGGCAGATTGAAACTTCCCCCTGATTTGGTGTTTTGTTTAAAACCATATACTTGCAGTATGTTGTTTTTCAGATTCTGTTTTCATCTACATATATTACTGAAAGAATAAGAAAACACCAGATCAAAATTCTCCTTAATAAAAGAACTCTTTTCATTAAATACAGACAGCCAACCTGACCAGTTGGATATTATGAAATCCTTAACTCACACGCAGGTGAGAGAATAACACTGTTGTTGATCTGCACAATAAGGTTGACCATCTACATCTCATCACCTGAGACAGTGAAGGAAGAAGTAAAGCAGGAAGAGTCTAGGCACAGATCTAGTTCCATCTTAACAGTAAAACAGTGAATGCAACACTACCTTATGATAATGAAGTACATACCACATTGTCTACACTTGGTAAACTAATACAGATGGGGGTGCCGAGATGCCTTCCTTGTCAAGCCACTCCTTTTCCTCCCAGAAATGTGCCAACCAAGTTCATGCCAAATATTTTTATTTCAGTGGGCTCAGAGGCTTCTTTTCATTGCTTTAGGGCTTACACATTCATTTTCACGACAACATTAAATTGACATGTGGCACCAGATCACATGAGAATGAGACAGAGAATTTCCAGGGGAGAAGGACTACTGTCAAGTTAGCAAGCAAATATTTAATTTCCAGAGATCAGAGACTGTTATTCAATACATATTATCAATATAGTACACAGCCTAGGAATGATTTCAGAGTCTGAATCCTCAATTTGCTTGTTGTTTCTGGTAGCTGGAGGACATACAAGGGAAGGTGTCTGATTAACAATGTAGCCTAACACCACTGAGATTCCTCAACAATATGGAACTGCACAGCACTGCAGGTAAGATCTGAGCTTGCAGCACAGTGGCATGAAGATGTCAGTTCTCAAGAGGGTGCTAACCTGTGGCTAAGACCTCAAACACCAAACCATGCTTTATTGAACCAAAGCTACTGTTTGTAGAAAATAAATTACAGGTTCAACAGTTTCAGTGTTAGAATCACAGAATCAGAGTTGGAACAGACCTCTGAGGGCCATCTAATCCAAATCCCCTGCAATGAACAGGGACATTCACAGCTAGCTCTGATTGTCCTGGGCCTTATCCAGCCCCACCTTGAGTGTCTCGGGTCAGGGCACCAACCACAACACAGGGCAGTCTGTTCCAGTGCCTCACCACCCTCACTGTAGAAGATATTTTCCTTATATCTAACCTAAATCTACCCTCTTTGAGTTTGAAACCATCCCCCCTTGTTCTATCAGCACAAACACTGCTAAAGAGTCTGCCCACTTCTTTCTTGTACTCCCCTTCAGATACTGAAAGGCTGCTATCACATCAGCTGACAGCCTTCTCTTCTCCAGGCTGGAGAGTTCCAGCTTCCAGTGTTCCCAGAATGGGAAACCTTTAGTATGACCTTTGTTTACTTTCACCCCCTGTTAACACCCCCATTAAGCTATAGATTCAAAATACAAGCCACAGCCCTATCTAATAGATAATGCCTAAGAGCTTGTGTGCTTCTATAATACAATAGTTGTTGTTTCTCATACCATTTAATCATTCAGGAAAATCGAGGACACTCATTAACTCCACATTCTCTCAAGATAAGACCTGCAGTGTACCCTCTGCCATGCTGACTATGGGATTTGGCACTGAAAAAAAATGTATTTTCAACATTCAATACTGGGACACAGCATCACCTAGGGATAGAACTACACTGGGACAAGAGGGACTTAAGGGAAGCCTCTAATTTTAGTGGTTTTCAGGCTGTCCACTGCAGTTTTTGAGAAACATCTTTCTCTTTCCCTCTGCAAAACTGGTAAGAAGAGTTACCTGACATTTCTCTGTGCTATCACCCCCTTCCTCTTAATAATCAAAAGTTTAGATATTGCCTGAGGAATGCAGACATATGACTACAGATTTTGCTCTGAATTGGTGTACATCCTATGTTGGGCTTATATAGCAAGATTTTGATAGCAGGGACTGCAGCTGTGTGAACAAAGCTGAGCAGCCACCCTATGTCAGATCACAGCCGATCGTAACCAGCTCCAAAATGAACCTGCTGCTGCCAGAGCTGAGCCATGAGCAACACTAGGTCTGCATGCCTCTGGGAAAGCAGATAAAAGAAAGAAAAAACTGCTGCACAACAGCAGCTGAGAAAGAAGAGTGAAAAATGTGAGTTAAACAGCACTGCAACCCTAAGGTGAGTGCAGACTGTGGGCATGAGGTGCTCCTGGCATGGAGCAGAAGCTTCCTGCAGCCCAGGAGAGGCCCATGGAAGAGCAGGCTGTCCCCCTGCAGCCCACAGGCACCATGTGGAGCAGATCTCAATGTGCAGCCCATGAAGGAGCCCGTGGAGATTCAGTGGATATGGCCCAAAGGAGTCACAGTCCATGGAGATTCTGGGCTGGAGCTGCAGACTGAGGAGAGCAGCCTGTGGTGGAGCAGGCGGATGTGACCTTGAAGACAGAAGGAAGCCTTCATGGGCAAATGTTAATTTGCCCATGAAGGCCACACAGTACATTATTTCTTTGTTTCAAGAAATATTCAGAGTATTTATAAGCCAAGAATATTCCAGTTCTGGAGACCTCAGCACAAGAAGAACATGGAGTTGTTGGAGCAGGTCCAAAGGAGGGCCGCAGAGTAGCCGAGCTGCAGTATTTTAATTCCATTCGTCAAAGACTCAAAAGAGAAATAAAACACTTTCCTTATACCCAAGCATTAAGAGAAAAAACAAGTTCAGGCCCAAAGCTTTTTTTCACAGCTTTACACTTTCGTAAGAAAGCAAGTATACTTGACAACAATTACAAGTCAATTACAATAAAAACACTTGTGAAACACAATGTTCTAGAACTACCTCACCCAAACCCACCCATATCAAATATCCTTACTTATACATGAGGACAAGGTGTTGGCATGGGTGATTTAGTCCTCAAAAGCAGAAGAGAACACTTCAGTTCTTCAGAATTTAATTCCTCTGAGTATTATATCTTTGATTGGCATTTGTACATTTTATGCACAGATACACAGGGAGAAAATATTAACCTCAGCATAGGAGAAAGACATAAAACTTACGGTAACCATTTCCAGTATATTCCTAAAAAATCCTAATATGGACATTATTGCTTTTCCCCATTAACATCAAGGTTTTCTTGACAACTTTAACATATACACAGAAGCAGTGAAACTCCTGGAGTTCCTTCTCTCTAGGCTATCCTAGGTACTTTTACCCACTGGAGAAGAGCTTTGCTTATCTATATGCTGCCTTTAGATTTGACTAGGACCAATCTACTCATGGCTGTATTTTATTCATGCTTATATCAAGACTAATGACAGCCTCAGTAATCAAACTACAGAATTTTAGAAAAAGAAGGACTATATATGCATCACAGTTGTTGCTGTCCCTTCTTAGATGCTCAAAGCTAGTAGAGAGATACTCTTCCTATTCCCATGTTCACACATGACAGTGTAAAATCTACATCAACTATATTTGCTACTAACGGTATCTATCAAAAATACACTATTTCATTTTGAAAAACTGCTTCACAAGTTTGTAGTAGAAGTAAGGTACATTTAACTGGCCAGCACATTGTATCTGTTAAGATAGTCTGGAAAGGAAGGTTTTAACATGCCTGCTTCAGGGTTCTGCTTCTGCTTTCTGGTTTACAGAGGGAGCTGAGATTAACCAGAGAGGTGTGATGACACTTACAGCATTTAGGATGTTGGAAGAATGAGCCAACTGAAATGAAAATTTAATCTGTGGTTTGAAGCAAGTCATGGAACAACCAAAACTTGTTGGGCAATCCATATTTCCAATAGAAAGGAGAAAACATGGATACTACTTTCAGTAGCTCAGAACACAAAAAGCTCAGAGACGTTTCCTGCAGAACACAGCTGGCAAAGATCTTATGAAACTTTTCCCAAAGCGAAGAGTCTTGCTATCCAGTGTAGTTTAAAAAAATAGAAATGACAAAGGAACATAACTTGGCCAACATTGAGGACTAAGCGGCTGTTCCTTAAATCACAGATTCATAAAGATTGGAAAATACCTCTATAATCATCTAGTCCAAACATCAGCTCATCACCACCATATCAAGTAAACCATGTCCCAGAGTGACACAACTACTTGTTTCTCAAACACCTCCAGAGATGGTGACTCCACTGTTTCCCAGGGAAGACTGTTCCTCTGCCTCACCACTCCTCCTGAGAAAAAATTTTTCATCATTCCAACCCTTCTTGTAAGTGAGTACTTCAGCAAGCCTCCAGAAGCCTGAGACACTTGACTGACCAGAATTGCTGATAAATGATGGAAAGTAGCTTAGTGAGTACTCCCACCAGCTCCCTCAGTACCCTGGGGTGGATCCCATCTGATCCTATAGACTTGCAATTGTCTCTGTGAAGTAGCAGGTCACTAACTGTTTCCTCCTGAATCATGAAGAGTTCTCCATTCCTGTTTTCTGTTCTCCATTCCTGGTTTCCACCTCAAGGTCCTGACTACTCCGAGGATAACTGTTCTGACTCTTAAAGACAGAAGCAAAGAAGGCACTGAATACCTTAGCCTTTTCCTTATCCTTGGTGGTAATGCTTCCTGCTGAATCCAATAAAGAACAGAGATTCTCCTTGGCCCTCTTTTTGTTGTTAATGTATTTGTTGAACAGGCTTTTCCATGAGTAGTTACACCTACATTGGATGCTGTATAATACACTGATGATTGTTAACTATCAAAACTGAAATCAGAGAACAGAGCAACTTAGAAGTGATCTCCCTCTAAAAGCAAATAAAGTGAAGTACTTTTTAAAAACAAAATAGTTTAGGAAGTTTCTATTGTTTTGAAGCCAGAGTGTAGCAGCAATTCTTACACAGAACTGGGCATTTTCTAAAGAAGTTCTGTAAGTTACTGGAAGACTTACATCACACTTCCCTTTACATCAAAGAATTCACATTGTTTCTCCTAATCTAAACACAGAAGAAACCCTGAAAAAGTTGACTATCCTGGTCTAAAAGTCTGAATCATTCTAGATAAAGTCCTATATTTTCCTTTGTAATGAAAATTCTTAGGCTCACTGAACTTTCACCTATTGTACAGTAAATGGCATGTATAGCTTAGACCATCATTACTTAGTCACCATAAAAATAGCTCCTCACAACTTAGATTTAGGCTTTTTCTGACTTGAGGAATATGTAAGGTAAATGCCAATTAAGCTTGCAAAATGATGAAATACAAAAGCTATAGTTACATAACCAGCCAAAGGATATAACTATGTGTTTTAATTAATACAATCTCTTAAAAATATTACACTTTCCCATTGGGTGTAAGAGAGCTGTATTAATTCCTTCTGTTAAAGATCTGTTAGGATAGCAGCATCTATGATGGACCATGTAGCTGGCTTCAAAGCTCTTGAAAAGTTTCTTACCCCAAACACAAGAACATTAAATATTTGTCTCAGGAGATGGTTATTTCAATATCTGAGGGAGATGAAATCTCTCTCAGGCACACTTCTGTTAGCAATGTAGGTTATTAACTTAGGCCAGTCATGCCCTATCCTATATACAAAAATGTCAGTGTGAAATCCCCTGCGACTTTCAGCCCTTAAACAGGGTCTAGGAGAGGTGGATTCAGACTCTTGACCCTTCTGGTCACACAGTGCATTGCCTTCACCTGTGCTCCTGCAGCTGACTCAGTGCTCACCTCAGGTGATCAATCAGTGGTTCAGGCTGTGATTCAACAGTTCCCATACAACAGGGTAAAGCAGAATAGAAAGTCTGCTTTCCACTGCTGACAAAAATTACACTTAGATGGTCTTACTTTCCCTTAGAGTTCAGAACTTCTCCCCCTGTACTCAGCTCTGGTGCGGCCGCACCTCGAGTACTGTGTTCAGTTTTGGGCCCCTCTCTACAAGAAGGACATTGAGGCCCTGGAGCATGTTCAGAGAAGGGCAACAAAACTGGTGAGGGGTCTGGAGCACAAGTCTTATGAGGAGCGGCTGAGGGAGCTGGGATTGTTTAGTCTGGAGAAGAGGAGGCTCAGAGGAGACCTTATTGCACTCTACCACTTCCTGAAGGGGGGTTGTGGTGAGGAGGGGGTGGGCCTCTTCTCCCTGATAACTAATGACAGGACGAGAGGGAATGGCCAGAAGTTGCACCGGGGAAGATTTAGATTAGACCTGAGGAAGCATTTTTTCTCTGAAAGAGTGGTCAGGCACTGGAATGGCCTGCCTAGGGAGGTGGTTGAGGCACCGTCCCTAGCGCTGTTCAAGAAGCGTTTAGATGAGGTGCTAAGGGATTTGATTTAGTAGTTGGATAGGGATAGTGACAGGAGGATGGTTGGACTAGATGATCTTGTAGGTCCTTTCCAACCTTATGAAACTATGAACCTATGAACTTGAACGATCATTTGGAGATGACTCTGAATTGTAAAAATTCAAGGGATTCTTCCCCTGCAGAACAGCCAAGTGGCTAGGTCTTGCCATCTTTTAAACATCTTTACTTGCTCAGGGAATTAACTGTTAGTAATTAAGTACAAAGCAGGCTATTACATAGCACTGGATCATTCAGTGCTATAGTAGGGTAGGCATTCTTTGTTCTCATAGGGTTTCCTGTGGGGAGAAAGGTGGCCATCAGGAGTTAATTGCAGTGTGATAGCATATTATCCATATTTAGCTGTGAAACTTCGGACTAGGGTTGCCAAAAAGCATGTCATGAGATTTCTAGCTCCCAGCCTGCCCCCCTCACAAGATCATTTATACTGTTCTTTGAGCTTTTCCTTGGACAATGGGAGGGCAAGCAGATGCATACAAGACAAAAAAAATTACACCTTTCCTTTCTCCTATAATTGTTGAGCATTGAAGCTTTTAGCTGTAGCATGGAGAAATGAATTATAGAATCTCAGCTTATTTCTACCTTTTTTTTTTTTTTACCTTGATAGATAAGCTGCAAAAAAGTTTGAATTGTGCATGTTCCTTTTGTCTGAAGTAGGGACTGAATTCCTTGAAGGATAATTCAAAGCCTGAAACTGCAACTAGTGGTCCTTCAGTATGGATAGAGGTAAAAGCAAATACATGCCAATGAAATATAATCTGTCTTCTTAACCTTTAGTAGTACAATGTTTCTGTAGAAATGCCCTTTCTGAA
Source organism: Cyrtonyx montezumae (assembly GCF_038088225.1). Taxonomy (NCBI): domain Eukaryota; kingdom Metazoa; phylum Chordata; class Aves; order Galliformes; family Odontophoridae; genus Cyrtonyx; species Cyrtonyx montezumae. The sequence goes on along the minus strand of NW_027072034.1, from coordinate 93,378,626 downwards.
ACCCTAAATACTGAAATGAAATATGCTAGTCTGAAGCACAGCACTGATGATAGGAAACAAAACACAAAACATCTTGTTAAGAGTGCAAAGTGCTTCAGTTCTTTATTTTTATTAACAGAGGCCATGCATGCAGAGGAATTTCCCCCAGACAATCCATCCTAGACAGCATGAGCTGCTAGATACAGCTGCAGATCCCGTGGAAAAGGAAAGACCAACTATCTACAGGGTTTTGTGTTTGTTTTACCTTCTGACCTAAAGGGCAAATGCTTCTTAATAAGCTTCTAACAGTACAACAGGATAACAAGTGTTAAGGGACCAAGTAACTTGTTGATGTTGATGAAGTGTGAGACAAAAATAGTCAGTTTGTACAAAGACTATTCACCAAAGGCAGATGTCAGAGGTAATGCATATATAAGTGATGTCCACCTCCGGTGATCTTGCCGTAACATGTATGCAAAGCTGTAAGAACTGTCTATGACATTAGCCTATATTAGACAGTAGAGTACGCCCAGAAATACACAACAGAGCAGGCAGTGTCTTGCCTATATTTCCAAGCATATCCATCTGCAAGAAAGTAGTCTTCCTTTCACGTGCTTCTCTGAATGCAGGACAAACATGCCTAAATTATTAAGAGTGAGTATGCAAGTATGCGTATTCTGTATTAACAGAATAAGCACAGCTGAGGACATTATTTCTTCAAGAGGTTGTTTCCATTTTTTGCTGTAGAGGATTCCCAGGAAATATATGAAAACTGAGCACAATATTCAGGCATCATAGCAAAGAGACATACGGAGAGAAGGAGTGCTACTTTTCAAGCAGCTTAACTAGACAAATGTGGCAGCTGCTTTAAAATAGTTCACAGGTTTTAAAATGCTGCAAACAGTCTTGAGATATACTCTTACACGGGGTGTGAATAGGCAGTGGAGATTCAGGAAAAACTGCATTTGATTCTTCAGCATGCGTCACCTGCTTCTTACCATAAATATGAATACTAAAACATGCATAGTATTACAACTGGGAGGGCAGCACATTTACTGTTCTTTTGTATCTGGGTTCAGAGTTAGTTCCTAGGAATGAACATGAAGTAGTCAAAACAAAAGAATTTAACCATTTACATATTTTAAGATACTTATTATTTTGACAATTTTTAGAAATAGCAGAGTCTGCAGAAAGACAAAGCTCTGTGACAGATGGCAACCATTATCACCTAATGTGGTTCTGCAAGGCATTTCACTGAGTGTGAAACACAAATACAAACAGAATGGGGACTAAATGTAAGTAGATACAAAAACTACCAGTACAAGCAAATTAAGACCACGTGTACTACTTTTGTCCACTGGGATTTTGCAGCAGTAGATATAGCAAGCAGTCTACATATAGCAGAGAGTAGGCTAAGAGAGCTTGGTATCACTGCAGTAAGCTTATTTGGATTTAAGCCAAAAGACACTCGATACATGCTACTGTAAAAAATACAAAAACATCAGAAGCAGCAGGAAGCTAAACAGCTTAGCAGGACATGTAAGGAACAGTAGATAAGTAGGATGAATGTGAAAGTGTGCTACTGTGAGAATAGTCCAAAATGATTAGTGATCAATAGTAAGATATTCTGCTTAGAAAAGGAATCCAGAGAATAACAAGTTACTTATTTCTTTGCTTCAGTGAAGATGACCGCCTCCAAACTGAACTTAACTTGAAACAAACAATATATTATTGCATATTGAACTGGGCAGAGTGTGACCTCCTGCTGGCCTGGTAAATATAAGTGAAAAAATTCACTAAGAATTAAATGCCAAAGTGAAGGCAACCCTGTTATCTGCACCATGGCCTTCCTAGAGACTCCTGTACTAGGTTGATGCTTACAGGAACACTGCAACATACAGTGGCCATCAGACAGAATTTTCATATCAACACAACAGACAGGAAAACATGCGTATGCCCCAGTTTTGGTCTGGGCATAGCTGAAGTATTTAGACAGAAGCTGAGAAATCCAACAACTTTACATGCCAGTGAGTTATGTCAAGCAGGTATTCCCATTATTTATAGCACTGGGTGCATGTGGATTGCTCACCAAATGTGCACACTGAAGAGAGAAACGACTACATATTTAAAGGCATAGTACATGCATTCATTACTTTCCAAGGACATGGACAGAAATTCCAAGAAATTACTGACATCTCTGGTGGTCATGGGACTGAAGCAGATAGTCATTTTTTGCTGTAAATTTCCAACCTTTAAGGGGGGGAGAGTGTTGCCCGAACTAATTCCCACTGATGTTACATTGAGCTGAGGCAACTATTTTGCCATTTTATCTCCAAAAACAGGACATCTATTCTACTTTCTTATCTTCACTTGACAACAAGTTTTGTGGCCTCCACATTTTGTTCTTGAGCTTACATTTACACAAGCCTCCTGTCCTTCAGTTTATATCTGCTCAAGTTGTTCTCACAATATTCTCATGATTAAAAATGTACCTCACTGGGATACAAGCGAGATCAATGAATCATGGTGCTATCTTGTAATCCTGCTTTGAGGCTCTTATTTTTGGAAGACTGACAATTGCCAGTAATAAAATCTCCAGCCACTGCTCCTTGCATTGTTTGAGCCCACCTGTCATGTTCTTTCTGTTACCATTGTGGCTGAGCTGGATACAAACAACTCCCTGTGAAGCTTCCCTTCGCAGATCATGAACATCCACCCCTGTTCCCCTCAGAACACACTGCCCTGATTGCAGCTGCACACACAAATTCAGACATCACATTACAATCCATCAATGAACACAAAAATGATAACCTAAATCTTTCAAATACACAGTATTCAGCTTATGAAAAATTGAAGCGGCTATGATCTTTGCCCCAGAGAACTCTGATTCTTAGATGGTGATTACTTTACTACTGTCCTTCCTGTTTGACTCAGAAGTTATCACTGCTTCAGAGGGGCCTCATCTTCTCATGAAACAGCTACCAAACTGTCAGAAGTTACTGTGCTACAAGAAAATGAAATCATTGCCAATTTACCTGAGTACCAGCTGTACTATGGCAGTTCAGCAGCTGTGTCTCCAGAAGGGACAGAAATGTTTTTGAAAGGATGAGGGAGCAGCTGGGGACAAGAACTGCAAGAGACAGCCCGCAGTAAGCCACCCCTAATTGTTAACTGAAGCCTTGAAAAGGTAAAACTGCCATAATTAATATACCAAGAATCAGGAAAAACAAGATTAGGCAGCAATTCCCCTCAGCTTTGAAATATAAAGAAATTCAAAGAAATGAGCTCAAGGTCTGCACACCAGGAGACACGCAAGCATGTTGTGGGTACACCCATATTTTCCTCTGCAAGCAGTTCTCACCAAAGATCATCTTTGCCTGAGCCCCTACTGGGCTTTCCAGACACCCATATCTCAGAGGCAAGTTAAAGTAGATGGGATAAGTGCTTGACATGCTCAGTTTTCTGATACAGATTTGGAAGCTCCAAACATATCTTGGGGGCAGCAACATCCAGCTGCAAACCCGCTGGCAGAAACTACTTGAGTCAGCAGAGCTACTGGTTTGGGGAGAGCATTTTTATTCACAGCCTCAATGCATACCACTCTCCCTCTTCATTGCTGGAAATGCACCTATGCACTGACCAGTCTAGGAAGTGCAAAAAACACATCCCACCCAGGCAGAGGAAAACTAACTTGAGGAGGAAATACTTTTGCAGTGTGATGCAAAGAAAAGACTGCCCTTAGCCTTCCCTTGGAGAAGAGATGGGGGCAGGAGATGAGGTGTCAGATGGGTTTGTATGATTCTTCAGAAAGGCAGTTTCTTCATCCTCCTTAAAGCAAGTGGGAGAAATGGGACAGCATAGAAGTAACTTTCTCAGGATTCATGGATATTAAGGGGAGACCAGAGAAGACTCCCCACTTCCTTCCCCCCAACATATGTCCTCAGCACTTGCTGGTTCTCTGAAGCTTTTGTTTCACTAGGCTAAATAAGCCTAGTTCCTTCAGCCTGTCTTCACAGAAGAGGTGCTCCAGCCTTTGGATTGTCTGTACAGCACTCCTGTGAACCCTCATCATTTTCACATCTTTTCTGTGCTGGAGGTCTCAGGCTTGGATGCAGTATGCCAGCTAGGGCCTCACAAGGGCAGAGTAGAGGAGACAATCAACTCATTCACTCTGCTGCCCACCCCTCTTCTGATGAAACCCATAGGCCTTCTATGCTGCAAGCACACACTGCTGGCTCATGGTAAGTTTTTCATCAACCAGGACACCTTAGCCATTCCCAGCACAGCTACTCTCAAGGAATTCTTCTCCCAGTTTGTTTATATAACTGAGATTAATGCAACCCAAGTGCAAAACCTTGCACTTTGCTTTGTTGAACCTCATCAGATTCACACCGGCCCACCTTTGGAGTTCATCAAGGGCCCTCTGGATGACATCTCATCCTTCTGCTGTATCAACTGCACCACTCAGGTTGGTGTCATCAACAAACTTACTGAGGGTGTAATCAGTTACATCATCTGCATTGTTGATAAAGATCTGTTGTTGATAAAGATGTTGATAAAGATAAAAACAGTCAAGAAAAAATGCAAGAGAAACTTGCTGATACTTTCAGAAAGCAACTGATTTCAGAAACATCTCTGAAGTATTCTGAAGATTACTGCCGCTACCTGGATGTTGCAAGAAAGCTTGGACAAGGCTAATGCCAAAGTATGCAATGCCTGTGAGTATGTTGGCATAGGTTAAGCTGTTCTTTTCCCCTAAATAGTGCAAAAGAAGAAATATTCTGAAAACAAGAGCAGGACAGATTGGCTTGAAATATAGTAAAAGTTACATCATAATTGAATGATGGTTTTCCATACTAGAGCATGATCTGATCTGAGACATCAACAAAGCCAGCTGCTTTCAGTCACAAGAGGCAATCTGTGCTGCAAAGCGGCAGCGGAAGCTCTTGCTTGGGTGCTACAGTTCTTTACTCACCCCGCCTCCTCCCCTTTCACCTCACAGAACACATGCAGCCTTTTAGGGAGCTCATTTTCAAGCTGAGAGGCAAAGCAGTAGGTTGGAAACAGCATCCAGGGAAGTAAGAATGCAGCACCTTGTCCTCCTTCGAGACTCAGTGCTGCTCTGATGCCCTTCCCATGTCATGGCCGTTCTGTGACATCGCAAAGCATGCCCCCACAAAGCACCTCATAGCTGCTCTATTTGCAAGGTCTTGCAATCTCAGCACAAAAATGAGATATTTGTTCCCTGTTAGTGGCGTTCTTGGCAAACAGAAGTACCCTCTTGCATCTTTCCTGATGCTGGGAGGAAAGTAGCAGAGGTGTGTGCAGATAAGAAGGAAAAGGGTCAGTCAGGTTTGTGATGAAAGTGCTGGCAGAGAACAGGACTGCTCTTCTTGTCCATTGCACGCTGGTGCCACCATAATTCAGGATGAAAATATCAGCACCTGCTCTCTTCCTCCCCTAGAAACAATCTCAGCTCAGGAGGTGGGTAACATGGAAACCATCTGCACTGAGTGCTGGCTGGGATGCAACCTGTTATCTTCCTTTCCTACCAGCTGTCTCCATGGAGGTCTGTGGAGAGAGCATTATTTCACAGGCATGGCAGAACCTGTATAATGCTGGTGAAGGAGTCAAGTGTCTTTGCCATGGAGCCGTTCTGGAAAGAAGGGAAGGCTGGAGACTGCAGCAGTCTTCTCAGCAAAGATAAGAAAGTCATGCTTACTTTAGAAAAACCACGTGCCTTTTTCTTGGCAAAAATATAGCCTCTGTGGATTACAGTTAGGACCTCCATCAACACGTCAGAATGCATTCCCCAGAACCTGGACATCTTAGAGCACTCTGAGTTTTTTCTGCTGCATACAGGTGCTTGAACTTTCCTCAAAGCCAGAGGTGGAACACCAACAGTCACTGTGACTGGGAGATACACAGGTGCTTTAAATTTAAGGTGACTGGGAGCTGCGAGAGCCAATTCTCCAGTACTGCCCACAGACCACTGCAGCAGGTTACAGCCCATTCTCACAGAATTGAAGATGGCACTGAGAAACAGCTCAAAAATAAATGAAACAGATGTGAGAGCCCAAACTCTTTTATGCCAATAAACTGGTGTGATATTTCTATGCGTATCCACACCACGTTCATTTGTTGCTGTAGTCACTGCTTATATTGGATTTTCTGTTAGACATTTAGTTCTCATTGTTAGTGCAATGCCTCTGGCTTCTTTGTAGGGAAGCTGGAGAGCTGAAGAGAGCTGTGTGAGGTGCAAGCAGGTGGACAATGGGCTCAGCCTGCTTGAGAGATTACATGAAGAAACAAACTGGTTTGAAAGTGTCGAGAAGGGTAAAAGAGAGAAGAGCAGAGCAAACACATTCTGCTCGTACAAACAGGTTTTACCAAAAGAGAACTCAAAAGAAAGGAGTGAAAGGAGACATGTCCACACTAAGATCTGCATGCACTCTAGTGAACATTCAGTGGTGTAGTTTTAATCCTGGGGGATATGGGTAAAACAAAGAGCAAAATCAGGGTGCTACATTTTAAGAAAGCCAGCTTCCAGCTCCTCAGGGAGTTAATCATCAAAACCCCGTGAGAATCTGTCCTCAAGGACAAGGGAACGCAGCAGAGCTGGCAGATCACTGCCCTTATGGCACAAGAGCCAACCACGCTGGAGGAAGTCAGGAAAGGAAGGCAAGAGACCAACATGGCTGAACTGGTACTTGATGGTCAAATTGAAGAGCAAGAAGAAAATTCACAGGCAGTGGAAGTGGGGACAGGTAACCTGGGAGAATGTAGGGATGATGCTAGGCTGTGTAGGTTCAGAAATGCCAAAGCCTAAATGGGACTGAACCTGGCAAGGGGTGCAAAGAAGAACAAGGCTTCTGTGGGTACGCCAACAAGAAGAGCTAAGTCCAAGAGGGCATAATCCCCCTAGAAAGCAGTACAGGTACCAACACTGGCAGGCTGGTACCAATGGACAAGGAGGAGGCTGAAGTACTCAACTTGGTTTGCCTCAGACTCCACAAACAACTGCTCTTCACACACCTGAGTAGATGGGTTGGAAGGAAGAGCCTGGGAAACAATGTCCCACCCACTGCAAGCAGAGACCAGGTACATGACCACCTCAGGAACCTGAATATTCATTAGTCTGTGGATCCTAATTAGATGAATCCCAGAGTCCTTAGAGAATCGGTTGGAGTAGTCACCAAGCCACTCTCAAACATGTTTGAGAAGTTGTGGCTGAGAGATGAAGTCTCTGGTGACCTGAAAATAGGCAACATTGCACCCATTTTTAAGGAATGTAGAAAGAACAACCCAAGGAGCCATCAACCTGCCAGCCTCACCTCTTTCCCAGTGAAGATCATGGAACAGATCCTCCTGGAAGCTGTGCTAAAGTTCCTGGGAGACAGAGCAGTGAAGGGAGACATACAGAGTGGCTTCACCAAGGGCGAGTTCTGCCCAACCAATCTAGCAGCCTTCTGTGATAGAATATCTGCCTCAATGAACAAGAGAAGAACCACTGATGTCATCTGTCAGGACTTCAGTAAGGCCTTTGACATATTCCCCTGCAACATCCTTCTCTCCAAATTGGAAAGGTATGGATTTGATGAGTCTGATGGATGAGAAACTGGTTGCAAGACGATACCCAGAGTGGTGGTCAATAGCTCAATGTCCAGATGGAGATCAGTAGTGTCCCTCAAAGTCTGTTCTGGGACTGATGCTCTTTAATATCTTCATTAATGACATTGACAATGGGATTGAATTCACCTTCAGCAAGTTTGCAGATGACACCAAGCTGTGTGGTGCTGTTGACTCATCTCAGGGATGGGATGCCATCTAGAGAGACCTAGACAGACTTGAGCAGTGGGCTCAGGAGAACCTCATGAGGTTCAACAAAGCCAAGTGCAAGGTCTGAAGAATCCAAACATTTTATTTAAATACATCAAGCAAGGCCTCAGGCCCAGCACAAGTGTAAGAATCACAGGCCGAACACTTAGAGGTACATGACCAATATCTGAAGAGTTTCTCTCTTTTCTCATGGGGTCTGGCCAACCTTGGTGAACCACCTCTGGGGAACAACTTGCTGCAGTACTGATCCTCTGCTCATTTTCAGGTCTTGCAGTGTATACTGTATTTAATCTTTGCTGTCAAAATTGTTCCTCCTGTGCATTCTTCAAATTTTTGGACCATCGCTTCATTCTGAACTTCAGAGGTCTCTCCAGCTCCCAGCAACCCCTGTGTGCAACAAGAAGCAACAAGGACTGAAGGTGGCTGCTACTGAGAGGACAGTATATAGGTAGCAGTGGGGCAGACTCACAGTGCACGTGAAGCTGGATGAGTCTGGTGTATGTCCCTGAGAGTCTTGATTGCCAAGGAGAGGCAAAGTAGCGAAGAAAAGAAATAAAGGATGCAACTGGGCCACGGAGAGCATTGGTGCTAGACTGACAGAGGGGTTTTCCAAGGTGTGTTTACATACCATAGTAGATAGCTTACAAAAAATTGTGACTTCCTATAAAGCTTTATTGGACAACCTCTTAAGGGACTTCAACTAGCCTTCAACTGCAGTAGTTTGGATGAACAGTTTCCAAATTACAGATTTCATGAAAAAAATTACATTCATTTTCAGGAGTTTGTTTAGTTGAATGCATATTATAAAGCTGTTGGTTGAAGAGTATTTTGAAAGTTTATGCCATGTAGTGTACTACCAGCTGGAACAAATGGACCTAGACATTGTTTTCCATCTAGCTATGAGTCAAATTACATTTCTGTTTTTAATATTCTAGTTTACTTCATGCTCCCTGGTAACATGTGATTTAATAAAATGAAGCCAAATGTTTTCTGCTGAAATATATGTTTAGTTAAGTAGCAAATAGTCTGACCAACAAAGCAAAATAAACAGAAGGAGCTAATTTCTTGGGATTAAGCTGGTTATCCCAAATGTCACAGCTTCCAGCTAAGCCACCACTGTTCTGCCTCTGGCTATGGAGAGGTGCCTCAGAACACCCAGATTAGACTCAAGAGAGCTCTTGTGCACCCTGAGTTATTCAGTAGATTTCATGTCAATAGGAGACAACAGGCCCCTCTACTGACCCACCATTTAGAGCACATACTTCTTCCTAGGTAAAATTCAGTGTTGAAAAGTATCCCTGCATTTCCCTAAAGCAACCAAGTGTTCGTCCTCAGAGGATAAAAGGACCATGTTGGGTTTCTTTTGTTTGCTTGTTTTAACTACTTTAGTTAAATACTCAAGGTGCTTTTTACTTAACTTTGGAAGACTTTGGTGCCACAGGTCTCTATTCACTATGACCAGTCCTGTTGTAGGAACTTCCATTTCTAGAACTCCAAAGCCATGTAACAGGTACTGCTGAAAAGATACTCTATAGGCAGTTAGCAGTTCAACACTTAGAGAAAGTACTCTTGAACACCACACATAAGCATGGTAAAACTGAAGCTAATTTGCATACCACAACAATAAATTATTATGTGGAGGATAAAGAACTGAAATTTAAAGTCAGCAGATTCAAATAACAGTTGGCCAGTCATTCCCACTATGCTTGTTTTTATGGAAGCTGAACTGTATGCTGTTGAAAATAACATTAAGATGCTCCATCCACCATTCACACGTACACCACTGCTGCAAATAAGGGACACTGAATATTATGTGGAGGGGAAGAAATGAGTAGGAGTCAGAGAAGCCAACACTGTTCTTAAGATTTTCAACCAAATGTTTGTTTACACTATGTTAGACAGTGACCAGGCTTCTGCTACTGACATTTTGACAATAAATGCACTGCTTGTGTAAGTGCAATATGGATTGTTTCAGCTGTGAATTCTACTCTAAAAATTCAGTATTTCCCAAATGGAAAACATCTCACTAGGCTGCTTACATCATATAATAGTATAGTAGGTTTATAAACTGTATAGCTGAAGATGTTAACAAGAAGCCACATGTCCTTCTGGCTTGCCTGGCAGGCTAAACAACTAATTTCCCTGTTGTTCTTTGTAGTTTAAACAGGAAATATTAGAGGATAAATTTTGATGCTCCGCCCTAACTACTTTCTGTGACACTGAGGAAGAAAAAAAGTCAGACATGTCCTAATAGTTTACAACCTGAAGATTGATGGCCCAACCAGAGAGACAGTTCTGGATACCTCCCAGAAGAAGACCCCAGCCATAACTGCTCTATGCCATCAGTCTCCATACATCCATGTAGCTGGCATGGCTGAAACAAGTTGGTAACGCACAGCCAGTCTTCAGCCAAGAAAACCCTCCAGAAAATAATTACATGAATAAAAGATGAAAAGACCGACTGCACATCACCGAAGAAATACTCATCTCCATTAGCATTTATTTCATCAGGTTAAACAACTTCCCCGTTTGTGTGTTCAAGACTTGGAACTGCAGCAGATCCAGTGTACTAGAAAATTCAGCCAGATATTGAAAGGAATTAGTACATCACATCAGTATGTTAGGCTTAGACAGGGGGTAATACACAAAAGCAGTGGCTGAAATGACACTCTAAGAAATACAGAATTTAGTAGCTTCATTCAGTCATTTTGAACTAGGTATTTTGAAGAAATACTCAAGGAAAGCTGCAGAACAAGAACCACATATACAAGTTTAAGTTGTTTCCTCTGTGTCCCGTTATATTTGTGACATAGCTGCTATTGTTTCTTCCATGGTATGCCCAAAACTCTCATAGTAGTGGATGGATGGTGCTCAACAGGTAAACAGCCATCAGGAATTTCTTCCTCTGCTCTCTGAATTAATGGGTTAGGATATATTTATCAAACAGAATTTGGAGAACTGAATTAATTGCTTGCTATGGCTCTTCCCATAGAGAGTATTCAGTTCTTTCTTGTTCTCCAGTGCATTCACTGGCACAACTCAAAGCTTTCACCCTCAGAAGTCAGCTCATAGCTTTCTCCCCTGTGCTGACAATCAGGAATGAAAATTGGACCGGTGCACTAAACATGCCAAGCAGTAGTCCAGCTATGAGTCCTCACTCAGATTTGCAGCCTGCACAGCTTCATAGAGCCAACATAATGAGAATACAGCACAAGTTTTCAGCTCCCATTTTAAAGCAACTTGTCTAATCCAATCTACCACACTCATTTTCACATGACAGAAGCAGAGATGTTACAATTTTACAAACTCCTCCACATACATTTGCCATTGCGCTGTGTGAAGTCTCACCAATACTCATCAGTTCCTCCAAGTCAAACAGCTCCTGAAGGACTAAAACCACAAAGCATTTGTAGGGCTTTGCATGGCTAACACAAGGCTCAAGATTAGCAGTCATCTGTTCAGACACACCTTTGCAGAAAGCCAAACTGGTGAGCTGCTCCCAAGGAAAGAGGAGCCAGGAATCAAGGGCAACTACAGCATGAGCTGGGCCTTCATCAATAGGCATGGTCCCATAGGGATTAAACACAGCAGGAAGAGCTGGGTGCTGGTAAACAACATCCACAGGCAGTTCCAAGCACCACAATGGGATGTAACATCCCAGATGTCCAGAGTTCAGCCGGGAACAAAGGAGACTGCTTCAGAAGGAAGGACAGAGACAAGGCCATAGGGTGCATCTGAGGGGCCTGGGTCAGTTCAGGAAAAAAGCTGCTCCCAGCATAGGTTCTTTTAGGAAGACAAGCCTGGAGTTATCAAAATCAGCACAGATCCCACAGCAGAGCTCAGGCAGAGAGCAGAGGCTCAGGGCTGAAATTAAATAGAGCTTCCTGGGCCCATGGGCATGGGTGAAGCAACTAAATCCTTTAAAGCTTCTGAATGACTTTAAAGGCTGTTATAGCCCTCAGCCCTCTGACAGCAAAATATACTGAGAATAATCACTCTAGCTTCCCAGATGAGAATTTGTGGACAGTTCTGGTGAGTCTTGCACATAGACACTGCTGCATTCAGGGCACTGCCCTGCATGTCTCAAACTGTTGTCTGCTGTGCTGGGTCCCAGTCACTGCCCTAGCAGCTTCCTGCTGCAGATTTCACCACAATGGACACAGACAAAGTCCTTACACACAACAAGTAGAAAATAATAATAATAATAATGGCTGCCATTTGTGTAACTTCCACATATCTGCTTTTGTGTTTGGATTCTCCATGGTTTGGAACCACGTTCCCGGATACCCACCACCCATTCTGTGCAGTCAATGAGGATGGGGTACATGGAGCAGAAGCCCTCTAAGTCTTGATGATCCTTGCAAGGGGACAGAACCTTCAGAGTTTTCGAAGCAGAGTTTCTAAGACAGTGCTTGCACAGTGAAAGAAGCCACATCTAATGGGAATGTCACCTACATAGTAGGCCACTGGACCCACTAATATTAAAACATCACTTGTGTGTTCTACGATTAGAATGAACTCTCACACATAACAGTTTATCATAGGTCTTGGAGTTTTCTTCAGTTTTATTTTATTCTTAAAAATATCACAAAATGTATTTTCTCCTTAAGCACATCAAGGATAACCAATTTCAGAATTTAAAGGAGAAGAAAAACTGTGCTGCTACACTATTTTCTTCTTGACTTCTCATTGTGTACCCTTCTGGTAACACAGACAGCTTCATTCTCTCCGAAATTAGATGTGCACTAGGCTAATGAAAAGAGTGCTCTCTGGGTCTACTGCAACCAATTTCATTCACACACTCATATATGGAAGAGTGAAATACGGCTGGACTCTGAGATTCTTATGCCACTAATAAACAGCAATACAGTCATCCCTTTCCCTAGAATCCTGTGGCTTTGTGTATACAGTCTGGCTACTATCTATTGATCACTGCATAATTGTCTCTCTTAATCCTAACAGCACACATAGGACCACAATCTGTAAACCTTAGGCTTTTTAAATGTGAACATAACTGTTTATCTTCCTTGATCTATATCTAATGTTGGCATATAGTTGGAAGTAGCTATTCTTTTTCCATTGCCTGTTGTTGTATGAACAGCTAAATTCTTCTTAACTGATCTGATATGATTATTTTACTCAACATCTGGCAGTGAGGCTATTCTTTATGAAGTTTAAAATCCCAGAAAATAATACTGCTGTCTGGTAGAAATATTGGCAGATATTTTCTCTCTTTGATTTTAAAGGCTGAATGGAAGCATTCAGCCAAGAGATTAAAAACCTGTGTTTGTTTTCCTGAAGAGGGAAACACACTGAAAGAGAAACCTATAGAGGATAGTGTTTCCATGGACCATGAAACCTGACTTTTTTTAAGATGCGAACATCAGAATTCAGAGATGGAGCCCTAATCCTTCAAGTTTTCATAGAAGTTGACAAATAAAATGAAAGGAAACACTTTCACTGCTGAAATCTAACAGGAGACACTACGTCTACCCTGGATTGTTTCTTGCCTACTAATGAAGTATTGAACAGTATTTGTGATACCTCATCACTTAAGACGTAACTGTGAGCAAAGCTTCTGCTTTAAATTGATTCTGTTATGACTTTTGTAGCTTGGAAAGCAGTTCAACCAAAAATATATTTCAGCTGACCCAGATAATTTTCCAATGATAAGCACCCTTATAAATAATATTAACATCAATAAAAGAAATTAAGCTGGAAAGACAACATGACTCAAGGATAGACCTGAATGGCTGATAAACTATAAGTTATGAAAAAAAAGAAGGAAGGCATCAACGCTCCAGATTACATCTACACTGACTTGGTTTTCTCTTAAGAGTAATTAAAAATAATCAGGAAATTGATACTTCATGTCTGTCATTCTACTCATCACTTAATTCCCTCAGTATGCAGTGTATCATCATAATTACTTAGTATATGGCATTTATTTTTAACATACTGTGGCAGTTTCTGCCACAAATTAATGACTTCATGGTAGCTTTTGAGCTAGTGACTGCTTCAGTGTTTGAGAGGAATTTCTCCTGCATTAGGAAATGTTAAGGTTTGAGCAGAAAGACCTGCTGTGTGGTTTTTTTTCCATTCATTCTGTTTTCACTCTATTTACGTAGAGAAGCTTATAAACAGGAAAAAAAAAAGGCTATTATATTCTCTAACCTACACAGCAGTAGCACATCACCTGCACCAAGCTTTACAAGGGAAAGGATGAAGCACTGACAAGTGCGTACACCAGGAATGAAGCTAGTGGCGTAGGAGTCTCTGACCCACACTGCACTTGCAGGTATCTCACTGCCTGCCTCCTGCATACTACCATAAAAAACCCCATTGCCTCAAAACAGATACCATGCAAAACCATTCCATGCATTAGCAAAGTACCTCAAGGTTCTCTGTCTGTATGGACATTGTGGTAGCCCTAAATACTGGTGACAGCTTTCTTCCCAGGGGCAGGGGAAAGATATTTTCAGCATGTGAGACAGTTTTATTATGCTATTCTCTTAAATAATTTTGAAGCACGTTTGTCATTTTTGTAAGTTATGCATGCCTTAGGAGCATAATCCCATTAAAAAACAGAAGGGTGGCTCTGACACATAAGCTGAAGATATTTTAAAAGGTAGCTGAATAAGTGAGATTGCTCAGGAAATAAAAATGATAGAACATCCTGAGCTACAGGACAGCACTTATTTGCTAACACTTAATGAAAAAAAACCATAACATTGTAAAATACGCAGCCATTCCTCCTTAGAAGCCATACCTCTGTCCATTTATCACCAGGGGAGAACTTAGAGACACCTACCAAATTTCCCAGAGTCCTGAGAAACCCGACTAACAGTCTTAGGAAAATCAGATGGAAAAAAGCCAAGCAAGCACACATTTTTCCATGCAGGACCAGGGGGTGCAGGATAGATAGTGTGTACTTGTGACTCAGACTTCTAAGACTGACTGCAAAACCAGTAATAAATAACTACGCATTGTTTCCAATCTCTGTTGCCAGCTACTCTTTTCTGAAAAGTGTATTAAGAAAGGACAAATCTCTATGGTTTGACATCTTTGATTTCTGTCTCCTGCATAAATATTAAGATTAAAAAAAAAAAAAAAGACTGCCTGTCCCCCCCTACTCTCCAAACCTACAAAACAAAGTAAAGAAGTTTTTTGAGGAAGGGAGAAACAGTTTTGGTTTTGTTTGGAGAAGCCGTCGAATAGCCTACAAGGCCTAAATTATAGTTAATGACCCATATACTTTTCTAACACGAGGATAAAAATCCTCATGTTTATTTTTAAAAAATATTTGCATATGTTAATGAGCTTACAGAATCGATCTAGGTGGAATCAGAGTAGCTGGAAATGATCTGGAACACAAATTGCTTGTATTCCCAGGAATATAAATGTCTATGGCTATTTTTCGAGAAAGACTAATTAAATTGCTATACTTCTTGCTGGGAAGGGAATATCATTTGAGTTTTGTCCTACAATGCTTTGAAGTTTACAATGACCATTTTTCTCCTTTGTTAGGAAATTTGTTTCCACACAACAAACAATGGTGAATTCATTGTTTGGTCACTACTTAAGTATAAGTGCATCTGGAATTTGTTACTGAGTATATTGGACAGTACAGAAGAAATTTTGATTTATTATTCTTAGCAGATGCACAGAAAGAGAAACATACTGAATTTATTCCTAACTTTCCTCTTAATCTGATTTACTGAAGAAGAACTAGCTAGCATAGTAATATCTAGATTTTGTACAATACTTCCATCCTTCAAACACAAAAGTTTAATATATACATTCATAAAATGAGTCAAAACTATTTGACCAGGGTCAGAGATCATATCACTGACAGAGGAAAATGATTTCTAAGTCCCAGAGGATCATTCACTTTTGAAGAGAGAAGGAAAACATAACTTCAAAAGGAAATATTAACCCGTCAGCACTGAATTTAGTTAAGGAAGAACTCCTACTTCCTTCTCATGTCATTTTTATTTACTTTGAACTTCATTCATCCTACTAATATCTGTGCAGTCTCAAAGACAGGAGCAATGGAGAAAAGCATATGGCTGGGAAGCTCGTAGAAGATCACCATGCCCTCGAGTTTCTAGGCATAAGTACAATGCTGAAATAAAATTTTGCAAACAAAGCACAGAAAGTAGAATTCCTTTTAGATTTGCTTTTAAAGGTTAACTGGACTAACACCTTAACCTCACTGCCACTCAGGAAGTTTTCTCAAACTTAATTGAAAGCCTTCATTTGGAACATTTCAGGGCATCATCAAGTTAAAGAAAAATCTAGCATTAAAAAAGTGTCCAAAATGGTTTAAGAACTCCTACAAGTAACACAATAAAAGTAAGCTTTTCAGTAGTCTGCAAGCCTGGTCTGTGAATTAGGACTGAAATATTAAAGCTCTGTTATTGACTTCCTTGTAGTACTCTGGATTAGTCACTTCATCTTATTTCTTTCTCCCTTTCCTCTGTTTCATTCTTTAGCTTGTTTCTTTAGCTTGAATGCAACTCATGGCAGAGATGATCTCACTTCTTCTGCACAACACCGTACCCAACAAGACTTTGGATTATGTTTGGGATACTTGCCTCCCCAAAAGGCAATATTAGTTGTATCGTGTTTTTTGATATCGTGGCCTTCGTTTCTTGTGCAAACACTCTTCCTGCACCTAGCTTTAAAAATGCATCTGAAAGAGCTACCCAAGTCAACCTTGCATGTTTTGACTGTTGATTCAAACCATGGTCATTTTCATTCAGCTAAGAGCTTTTACATATGATGCTGGGCAAAGTATTGCAGCCGACAGGCAGGGGCTAGCCATACAGTTGGAAACTACAATTAACCAGTGTTAATTCACAACAGAATGACTTTCATGTTTCATTTTCATCATCCAAAGAACTTGAATGATTTGTTATATCAGAGTTCTGCAGTGCTATTCACAACATCAATTCTATTGCAATTTTGTCTTACAAAGGGCGGCTTTTTCTCAAGCTTGCTTAATCTCTCAAAAGTGTTGCTAGTGCCAATAAATGACAGGTTGCTGTAAGAAGACACAACTGTTTTTGTGGGGGCATTCTGCAAGTGTACCAAGGACTATTGAATTTCACACCTCTGACACAAATAATTATTGAGAGTACTTTGAGATGCCTGACACCTATTTACAGTAGAGGCCCTTGTAGAAAATTAACTCAGACTGTGCAGTATTTCTAGATAATCAACTGCTTTAAAGGGCTCTGAATTAATGCTGTGTATTTAAAACAGGAACAGGCAGTACTTGCAGTTTTTCATTCTGATAGCAAATACTTTTTCTATTAGGTTTGCACATCAATGACAGTATTCAAGGACAAACAAATATACTAAGGTCACACACTGAAAGTCATGATTACACCTCAACCCTTGTGCATACTTCATTGACATACCCACATTAGTAAAATTTAATTTTTCTCTGGTGCTATCTTGGAAGAAGTTGAAAGACCTAATTCAGCAGAATCAGTGCTTTGCCTTTATTTCAGTGGTGCTTCATATCAGACTCAACAAATATTTTAGCAAAATGAGGTTGCTTAATAGGAGAAGAACCAGAGCTCATTCTTCTGTAGTATCAGTTCATACAGTAGCATAAACTGGCAAAATATGATTCCTATCAGGGTACGTAATTCCATATGCAGAAATCAAGTTCCCTGCATAGAAACATGAAGTTAGGATCACAGTCCACGGCTGATGCAGGAGGCAACATAGCCAGGGTGCTGGTTTTTATGGCAAGATCACCTTAGACTGTGAGAACAAGCTTTGTGCATGGAACATCTGGCTCTGAGTTACTCTATGATCATTTTTATTTACTTTTAAAATCAGCACCAGCACAAAAGTGGTTTAAGCCCAAATTTTTGCACCACCTACCTGCCTAGTCCTACTCTCAATGCTCCTATTCACCTCTTAAAAATTACAATGGTGGTGACTGAAAAAAATAGATGTGTAAGAAGGGGACTGCCCAGGAGGTATTCAAGTAATATTTAGATGTGGTATTAAAGGACTTGGTTGAATGGGGAAATACTGGAGGTAAGTGGTGATTGGACTAGATGATCTTGGAGGTCTTTTCTAACCTTGGTGACTCTTTGATCCTAGGAGAAAAAAAAAACTTGAAATGAAAAATGAATGATGATAATAATAAGAAGTGATCACAGTTTTAAAGATAGCTGCATGTCATCAGTGTGAAGAATTCCTAAATACAATAGGAATAAGAGATTCTCGGTAGAGGAGGATGCAGATGTGAAGGAATAACAAAATAGTTATTTTTAGTCACATCTGATAGTTCCTTATATAAATGATCTCATAACAAACAAGAAAGATGCTTTGAAGTAGAATTCTACATAAAAGAGACTGTTAAGATTGACAGAATAATGTCATACCTAGTTAATGCTCTCCTTTTTGTATTTGCTAATTGGGGTGCTGTAGAGTGACAAAGTTAATTTGGGTTACAGGAGTACTAGATTGATCTAATAGCATTAGATATCTACTTATTGACAAGAGGAATCAAAACTCTGCCAGACTTTTGTGCTCCTTTTCTGTAATTATGGAAAATACTAGAAAAGCTATATTGAAACCAAACGGCATCCTGGACCAAGTTGAAGATTCAAGACAATCAGAATAATGAAACACTCTAGAAATGGATGATAATGGGACATTCCTAAAGATAGACAATAATGGGGAACCAATGATTTAAATGTATTCCAAATATTTCTCAGTATAGTCAAGAATTTTCTTATTCTATAAATCTGAAGACCAGCAGTCAAAAATATGTAAATGTCATGAAAAGAATTTTCATTCTTGACTGAAACTTCCTTGCATTTATTTCACTTTTACCTAGCTGAAGCAGTCTCAGCTTTCTATGTCGATAAGCTATTGAAATAAGCAAGTGACAATTGGTGGTCCAATTGACATCAAAATGCCTGGAATTATCCCCTTTGCACAAGCATCCCACATCCATTCTGAGATGAACTACTGGCAAAAGTGTACTAGGGCACTACAGAGAGCAGCACTACCTGATCATGGCCACTAATTATAGCTTCAATTCCAGCTACTTTCTTTGACTTGGGTAAATCCTGCTGCGGACCAGTCTTCTAACATGGGTTAAACTCTTCTGTGATGGAAGTTGTGAGGATTAGTTTGCAGAATACTTTTCACATTACATAGTAACGATAATTTAACAAGCTCCCACTCTAAGAATCAGTGTGGCCTGGGTAATTTAAAAAAAAAAATTAAATATCCACCCATTCCGAAGCAAAATTAATAAAAATTTATCAGTTTCACAGTCTCTGCTTTTGTAATGCTAAAGCTCCCTAAATAGGGAAGGTTACTAGCAATAGAAAACCTAAAATAAAATACAGAGAGAGGAAATCGGATGTAGGGGGAAAGAATGCTGAAATAGTCTATATGGAAATCACACAATTACCCACTTCATGATTTTCTTACTTTTTATGGATCTTCCTGGGCAAGGAAGCAGCTTCATGTTTATTTCAGAGATAAGATTTTTCTGATTATTAAGTCTCTTACCTTGCTCATATGGCTTTTTTTCCTCCTCAAGGTAGAATTGTTATTATTGTTCATTAAGTACTAAAAAATATACATGACATCAGATGAGACATGCTGTACTATGCAGCTAGAAATTTGGATAGGTAGACTACATAAATCATGTACATATGAAATACTTGTCCGGGGGGATGCCAGAATAAAGAAGTCGAGTGACCTTAGTCAGAATCAACACCAAAATTAAATTTAGAGCACTGCAAGAATTATATGTCAAATAGTATTTAAATACCTTTTCTTTTTCCTTGACACCAGTAATTCTGTATAAAAATGCAAGATTTCAATTGGGTAATCATTTTTTAAGGAAGCAATGAAGTATACGGTATCAGCTAGTATTATCTTCCACACAATAAATTATCACTGTCTTCCATAAAACAATTATAAAACTTACAGAGCCACATCATGGTTTGGGTTGGAAGAGACCTTTAAGATCATCTAGTTCCAACCCCCTGCTATAGACAGGGACATTGTCCTCCAGAGCAGGTTGCACGAAACCCGATCCAGTCTGGCTTTCAGTGCTTCCAGTGAAGGGGCATTCACAACCTCAACTGGGCCACATAGCTCCCTCACAGTAAAGAATTTCTTCTTAATATCTAGTCTGAATCTACTGTCCTCCAGTTTAAAACCACTTCCCCTCATCCTGTCACTACCTGCCCTTATAAAATTCCCTCCCTAGCTTTCCTGTAGGCACTCTTCATGTACTGGAAGGCTGTAATAAGATCTTTTTAGAGCCTTCTCCATGCTGATGAGCCCCAGCTCCCTCAGTCTGTCCTTGTAGGGGAGCTGCTCCAACCCTTTGATCATCTTTGTGTCCCTTCTCCAGATCTACTCCAGCAGCTCTATACCCTTCTTGTGTTCGGTTCTCCAGAACTGGACACAATACTCCAAATGCAGTCTCACAAGAGCAGAGTAGAGGGGACAAATCGCTTATCTCGACCTGGTGGTCATACTCCTCTTGCAGAACAGGATACAATTGGCCTTCTGGGCTGCAAGCTCACATTACTGGCTCCTGTTTAGTCTTTCATCAATAGACACTCCCAAATCCATCTCAGGGCTGCTTATAAATCAAGCCTATAATTTCTGAAAGAAGCTTAGTTCATCATAACAATTTGTGAAGACAGAAAGAAGCAGAGACATAAGCAGCAAATGCAGGTTTCTGTCTCAAGGATACGCCTACATACTATCCCAGCAAAATAACAGTTTGTTTAGCAAATAGTCACATAGGTAGGCTAAGAAACATGCAATCCCTACCAGAAAGTGCATAATGCTTTTCTGTGAGAATAGTTTGTAGCAACTTTAAAGTTCCTTCCCCATCAGTTTTGCTCAAAAAAAAAAAAAAAAAAAGTAGGATCTATTTTTGTGCAGAGTTTCTTTATACAAGTGAAAGTGAAGCACTGCATTACTAATATCCATGGGAAAGGAGGAAAGAAAAATCACCAACATTTCCATTGGAAACAGACACTAATCCAAACTGAAAACAACCAGCCTAAATTCAGAAATCAATCTGTTAAACTTACTGGACTAACTGACGCAGACTTGCAGTGGCAGGCAGACAGACACATTTGTACACACAGATACAAATCTCTGTCAGTCGCACTTCAACCATGCGTACTACAGAACTATGGGGATTTCACTATGAAACAGGCCTGACCGCAGTCCTGGGAGTTTCCATCCCTGGGCCTGATCTGTTCTTTCCTCTGCCTTTGCCTTATGTAAACCTCTCTGTTAGGTCCTTTGTTTTCATTTCATTTTGAGTGTTGTTCATAGGTTTTAAGGAATGTACAAAGTCTTATCACATGCCCTATCTCAAAGCAAGCACATTCATTTTGCATTAGACAATTTATATAAAAACCGCTCCACCAGCTTTGCTCCAAAGTAATCAGAAGAAGGAAAACCAGCTGACAAAATGGAAACCACACTATGTTCCATGAAATGAGTAGATGAGGAACAGATGCCATTGCTGAAAGTGAGAGGTTAACCTGACATAAATACAGAAAGTACATTGGTAGGGTGTCCAATCAAGGCTGAATCAATGCTCTGATCTATCTCCTCCACTTTCTGGGATTGCAGGTGGCAATTATGGAAAATGCTTTTCAAACATTTTCTCATTTATTGTCACTGCCCAGCTTGTGAAACCTGATTGCCACTAACTGAAGAAATGGAGTTTGTCAGCATCATGCCCACAGCTGCACAACCTGTGTTTCACACTGTCTGTGGCACGTCTATTCTTTGTTAGCTATTATAAAGGATAAAAGACGTTTATACACTCTCATACAAAAGATCAGTATCAGCCAGGAATTGTTACTTAATAAATCACCTTCTGTGACCCAAGAACACTACTATATAACATAAGAAAACTAAACACAGACAATGTTTCCATCCATCTGTAGTTAAGTACTTGTGCTGTAAATTCTTAAATACAGTATTAACAATAGAAACTGAGCAGAGATTAGAATGTGTCTTAAAGGGATCTACTTCATCTCCCCACTAGTGGAGCTTGGTTTTTTTGTTTTTTTTTTTTGTTTTTGCTGTATCTTGTCAGAGAACAATCTCCTAGGCCTAGATCTTGTTTGAAGACACTGGATTCAAACTTTACCCTTGAGGCAATCTTTTCTTCTTCTCCTGGAAGACATCTGCATATCGTTTCCCAGTTCAGCCTCACTGTCCCACAGGGAAAATTGCTCTGACCTTATTTGTGGTTTTGAAGCCTGCCAACATTTTTCCCAAACACAAAGCCATAGACTCCACTTTGAGTCTGCAGGCAGGAGCAGGCAGGCAGTGGCATCACAGCATCATCTCCTGCTGGAAAAATACCTTTGCAGGGGATGAAACTGATAACAAATTACTAACAACTCAATATCTCCCCCTGAGTATGTCTGAACCCTTACCACAAATAACATCTTTTAACTCATGAGCATTTGTTCACACTTCAGTGAACAGAACTGAAAGGCATAAAGGTAAAACTGTTAGGCAGTTTACTGAACATTTTTGCAGGCTGCCAAATTGTTTCACTTCTGGCCGATATAAATAAGAGAGTGCCTGGAAGAGGGAGACAAAGGGAATATATGTATGTGTGCGTTCATGCAAGTGTGGTGGCGGGGAAAAGGAGGGACGTGAAGCCACTGAGATGTCTTTGGCAGAGACAGAAGGTGAATTCGTTATGCAGGGTCTGATTAAGTCTCAGCATTATCTAAATCCTCTTATCAATTGCTATACCATAGCATCCCCCAAAATGCACACACCCTTCTTCACTATATATTTTTGTCTAAAAATACAATTATGGTCTTGTTGGATGTAGCTGCAATAGATAAATTAATGTATTTCCATAGTATAAGAGGAGACACACCACAGAAGGTGGAGGTGTGTGCACCCACTAGAGTCAGCTGCCCATGTGTTCTGATGAGCTGGCACAAGGACCACTACAGACACATCTGTAAGAGCGTGTCTTAAAAGGTAGGTCAGAGCAACACAGAGAAAGAGAGAAAACTTTCTTCTCAGAGCCTGAGGCCAAAGAAAGACTCATCTTTGAACTCCCTTCCTTTAAAAAGTGTCATTTCCTCTGGTTACAGATCTTTAGTCTGCAGTATTGCTTTTCACAGTGGTGCAATCATATTTCCTATTACGGATGCTATTACAGATTCACTATAGATCTTTTGTATTGATTACACATTATTTCTCATTATTTTTCCCTCATGCTTAGAGAATGTGATTACAAGGCTGCCACATAGTGAATGACAAGGCTCTTTATGCAATCCCATCTCCATAGAATTTAAATTTATGATCTGGATTTATGACCACATTTATTGTTAAGTGAAGCTTGTAGCTTTACTTCCATAGTTCATTTCAGTTTTACTCATGCTGTCTGCCTTTCTGAGCCCTTCTTCCTGACCCCAGTGCAACAGATACTCTCCAATATATATTTATTTATAATAGATATTTCTTCACTATCCACAAATAGTGCCTTGCTTCAGTAAAATGCTCTTTCCTCTTCCCTTCAGGGATCTTTGAAATGCCACCAGCTTGTGGATTTCCCAGGGTGCAGCAGTAAAATCCTTTCTGAGCAGAAATGCAAGAATGTAAGAATAAAAGGTACAATGTATGCCTCCTCAGCTGCAGAGATCCCCGTGGATTCTCCTTTTCCCCAGATTTCCTTTGAAATAACCTCCCATTAAATACCTTTGTTCTATTGTTTTCAGGAATTCCCCATCCACTTGCTTTCTGATTTTCCGTATGCTTATGCAACACTCTCTTTTTTCAGACAGAAAAAAATCCACAACACAGCACTAAAACCCTTGGAACTAGCTTCTTAATATTATTTATACCTCTTCTACAAACTCTCTTTTAAAAACAAGACTAAACAATATTACACTGAGAGAAAAAATAAAAAAAGAACCATCTTTAAACTCCTCTGATTGTAATGACCAGACTAAATTTGGGTTGTTGCTGAAATGCAAAAAAAAAAAAAAAAAAAAGATTAAACTGCAGTATGAGGTGGGTGAGGACAAAAGGCAAACCAGAGGAAATTGAGCGGAAGGAATAATGACAAAACCAAAGAAAATAAAAATGAATGAATAAGACTGAAAAGGAAGTGGGGATGGACAGAAACCTAAGAAGACTGGCATGGTCTCAGGGAGAAAACCTCAAAGCTCAGAAATGTGTTTAAAAATGTTGGGCTTACTGAAACTGAACCTAACCTTCAAACCCACTGACTTAAGTATTCTAATAGAAGACATATTCCTGCCTAATTACAAGTGACACATGGAGAAAATGTGATTTTCAAAGTAATAGTTCTTGTAAACTATTTAATCTCTGCTTTATTATGGGTGAAAGAGGGAAAAACTAAAATGAGTGTTAAAGAAGGAGCACTGTTGTAAGTGGCATTTAAACATCATGAGCCCTGTGGATGAGTAATGCTTATATTCAAGAACTGCTGCTGAATACAGTACAAAGGCTATTTCACACTTCCATGACCTTTTTGCAGAGGGAGCTGCTATTTCACTTTCAATAATGAGATTTCTTTAGTGCTTAGAAAGTCAGGTTGAATTGGGAAAGCCACAGGAGCCCTGATGCAAGGTGTTTTTACTGAAAGAATTATCCTTGCATTTTATGAGTGAAAGATCAATATTAAATTATCCTTCTCACTGAAAGAATGGCGCTGTTTCCTTGCAGCAGGCTATCACTTCACGTCACACAAATCAATACCTAACCATCAAGAAAGCCCCTGATAGCTGTAAAAGCAGCTTGAATAGAAGTCCCAAATGACACTTGGTTGTTTTATCTTTCTAAAAAAACAAGTGAAAGAAACATGCCTTGTCCAAGAAATATACTACAGTCAGATAGGAATTCCAACTTCATTTCTGGCTCTGAAACTTCAACCTAAACACAAACCAATAAAAATGCCTGGAACTGTGAAATTATGTTAGTGGATCCCATTGAACATGCACTAATATCAGAAAATGCCAACACATACTTAGCACCAACACCTCTCCAAGAGGAACAATCTATTCTGGCTCTCTACTATGCATTGAGGCTCACAAAGTTAAATGCAGAAACCTGTTTGGTGCCTGTACATTAACTATTTTCTGTTCCTGATACCTCTGCTAAATACTGGGCTTGATAATAAGTTGTAGCTAAAGGTATTAGTGGAAATAACAGCTATTACTGCAAGATTTTTTGAGCCAATTGCTATAGGGAACTTAAATTTAATCTACCATGTTTCCCACCTGTAGAATAGGAATTATAGAATCACAGTCATAGAATCACCAAGGTTGTATGAGACCTCCAAGATCATCCAGTTCAATTATCCACCTACCACCAATATTCCCCGTTATGTTTAAATTCCTGTAAGCTTTGTTAGGCTTTTTTTGTTTGTTTGGTTGGTTGGTTTGGTTTAGGAGAGGGTGAGAAGCACTTGGCTATTTCCATGGTGAGAATCATCTGAGTTCCAAAGCTGGCATTTGACTCATTTCTGATTCTTGCTGTTCAGGAAAAGTATGTTTGTTCTGCGTAATTCTCTACAGAAGTTGCTGCTTAAAGATATTGTTAAGCATTAATTTTCTTAAAACAACCTTCTGTGAGTTTGCACTGTAGGTATCAAGAGCTAATGCAGCTGCCAGATGTTGCATTGCCCCAGGAGCCACTTGCCCACCTGTGCTCACCACTCAGCAGGAGAATACTGCACTCATTTGGAGGGATGAGATCACACAGTGTGGAGATGTCACGTGGTTTCAGGAAACTGGGCAGATCTTTCTGCTAGTGTAGTTGCTAGATTGGCATTAATGCAAAAGTGCAGTTTCCAGCATTCCAAAGAAGGGAGCCTGAGCCTAACTGAGTCGGACAGAAAGAACAATGAGAATGAGGTGCAGCACCCATCAGCAGAGCAGCCCAAAGGGTGAGGCTTCCTGCCTCGGTATCACAGTTGGCCAGGATGCAGTGGTCACTGCTAAAGTGTTGACAAGCATGTGTTAATTTAAGCCTCCATTAGGCTCTCCTGAATATTTTATGAAAGGAGCTGAAAGGTTTTTATTCTCTCTCAAGGAAATGTTCACTTTCTGATTTTCTCTCTAGCAGCTCCTTAGGGGGATTCCTAAAACTCATGTAAGCTCTTGATGACTTCAGTTTCCTACCAAGTTTGTGAAATCTTAAACCTGAGCATTTATGAAGTGATATAAAAGGAAAAGAGTTATATATCTAAAGGTTATGCTTAATATACCTGAGGCCCCCAACACAAGAAGGACGTGAAGTTGTCAGAGCATGGCCATAAAGATGATCAGAGGACTGGAGCACTTCCCCTACAAGGATAGACTCGAACTCTTCAGTGTGGGGAAGAGGCAGCTCCAATGAGATCTGATATCAGCCTTCCAGTACCTGAATGGTACTGGAAGAGGCAAGAAAGCTGTAGAGGGAATTTTTATAAGGGTAGGTAGCAACAGAACAAGGGAAATGGTTTTAATCTGGAAAAGGGTAGGTTTAGAGTAGATATTAGGAAGAAATTCTTTATTGCAAGGGTGGTGTGACACTGGAACAGGTTGCCCAGAAAGGTTTTGGATGCTCCCCTTCCTGGAAGGGCTGAAAGCCAGGCTGGATGGGGCTTTGAGCAACTTGGTCTAGAGTGAGATGTCCCTGTCTATAGTAGGGGAGTTGGAACTAGATGATCTTAAAGGTCTCTTCCAAGCCTAACCATTCTATGATTCTATAGTATAGGATTTAGCTTGGTAGTCTCAGTCAGGAGTACAAATGAACTAGAGTTTAGTTATTCTAAATTATTAGTACTAATTATTAGCATACTAAAAATTAGTATAATAATTATTATACTAAATTCAACCTCTTTTGCATTATGAGATTGGACCATGTGCAGGACCGGAGTCTAATCTCACAGCTAGCATGCAGGGCTAACTCAGAGCTAGAAATCAATGCTCTAAGACAGAACATGAGACTTGATAGTTAGGGCCAAGAGCCATGTGAACAAACGGGTTAATTTCACTGATGTAATGACCTGGTTTCTGCTAGAACAGAGATGATTTTCTTCATAGTGTACATTATGATGCATTTTCAGCTTTAGGAGAAAAACAATGTTGATAACACACCTATTTTTAAGTTGTGCTGAGCAGTGCTGCACACAGCCAGGGATGTTTCTGATTTTCAGCTTCTAGTATTATCCCACCAGAAAAAAACTAATGAGGCAAAAGGATCTGGGAAGAAACAGAACCAGGACAGCTGACCTGAACTGGCCAAAGGTATCTTCCTTTCATGCAAGACATACTGTGAAAAACTATAACAGCGAGGAGAGTTTGTTAGGGGGGCAGCTTTTTCTCAGGAACTATCTGGGCATCAGTCAGTGGATGGAGAGCAATTACATTGTGCATCACTCATTTTATATATACCTCCAGCCACCAGTAGATGAAGGCAAGATCCTAATTTGGGGCAAGGTGAATAAGGCGAGTTCATTTAAAACCATTTCATATCTATGCATTCAGCAGAGGTAGATATATCTAAATGAACAGAGGAAAAATGAACTCAAAATGAAGCATATGGCAATTACCCTAAACTACAAATCATGTTCTTGTCTGCTTGGTTTCCTGTTATATGATTCTTATTGAGTTCAAAATGTCTTTGTCAGCAAAAGCCTTCAAGTATGACACCTTAATGAGTCCTAAACGAAAAGATTTGAAAACACAGGCAGCCCTGTGCACCTCTCCAGTCCACTTTTGAATAATCTCACATGTCTTCTTTCATGTCAACCTTACATTGATGTAAACCCTTGGCTTTACAGGACAACTGATCAAAACAATATAAATGAGCATTCAGCAGGACCCTCCAGACTTTTCACAGATGACACACTACTAAAACATTCTTTCCAAGAAGGGCTTAGTAGGAAGAAGACAAGAAAAGGAGGCTCCTTGATGATTCCTTACATTGCCTCTTCATTAACCCTGGCATACATGAACAAACCCCCACTCACATTCTGCAACACATAGTGAAGTGCCACAACAAATCATATTCATAAGCAGAACACTTAAAAATCATCTGTTCCTGTGAAGGAGAATCAGGGACAGAGCCATGTGCGGAGATCAGACAGATCAGTGCAATGAAATCCAGCTTTCCAACTGAAATGATGTTTCTAAGACAAACTAACATAAACATACTCCTCAAGGATTCATTCAGAAGCCAGCTATACCCAGCTCCTGCTTGGGAGAACGCAGCATTGCTGTCTCTGCACCTCGTCTAAACTTTGAAGCCTGTTACGTGTATCAAGGAGAAACAGCACCAGCAACAAAAGATTAACCAAATGAACCTTAATGCAATTTGGATTAGCAAGAAAACATCACCTGTCAACTTGAATAATTGAAATAATTATTTTCCACTTACAAGCATTGTGAAAGATAGAGGGAGACAAGCCATTGACAGTAGCCACTGAGCACCAGCCTCAGCCTGGCTTACACACTAGAATGACAAAGAAGTACCAAAAGTAAGCACAAAACATGATAGAAAGGGAAGTTTAATGATGCTGTGAATGCCCCAGATTCAGCTATTCTGGTGACAAATGCTCCAGCTTTAGTGACTGGACTGAGATATGCCATTTCATAACCAGATAAGATTTGCTCCAAGTTTATGATTGTCCTTTTCCAGCTTTTCATGTCAGAAGAGAAAAGCTTGCAAACAAAATACACAGTTTTCCAATGTAACGATCAACATTCTAGTTGTGTACAAGTATTCAGTCTAGTAAATGTATTTTTTTGCCTATTCTGCAATATGATGGCAGAAGTTTGCTGCATAAAATGTCAAAATATTGTGGTTTGATGGTTTGTTCATATGTAGGAAGGGAAATTGTTCATGAACACAAGTATGACAGTAAAGTTCACTGATCTCCTTTCTTAGCACATTCAAGTATCAAGGGAAGACTCACTTCATAGACATGAGTCATTTAACTGAGATGTCTAGGGGAAATGTGAAAGTGCATGATGGTTGTCCTCTGATTAATGCATCTGTTGAGGCAGAGAATCACCTGTCTTTCTGGGTATGGATCCACCAACTTTAGAGAAAGTTCAAGTCAACTAAACTGAGGTGAAGAATCTCAGACCTATTCCCAGCCTCAGGTGAATCACAGAACCACAGAGCCACGGAATATCCCAATCAATGAATTCAAATTCTGGCTGTCTACAGGAACACTCAAAACCAAACTGTATATCTGAGAGCATTGTCCAAATGTTTCTTAGTAGAGTGGAAAGGTCACTTTCCTCTGTAAGGTGGATAATAATATCACAAATAGAAATGTAGCATACTTCTACCTCAAGTACATTATTATTCCAGTTGAGATAAATTCCAATAGTAAGATGGTACATTGATTTAGAGCATGATCTATTATCCCATACTCCTGTAGATCTTGCAGAAACACCCAGGTACTCCTGATTTGCAAATCTGTTTTACCACAGTTCCTCTGGATGCCTTTATGACTGATGATTATCAGCCCACAATTGGTTTTATTACTTCTAATATATAGAAAACATTAGAAAAAAGCAATATTTGTACACCTTAAGCACAAACTACATATAAACTCCCTCCATTTCAAATGTTTAGTGAACTTGAAATGCAGCAACTTTAGGAAAGCAAAGGCAAGTTAATGACCTCACAGCAATGACAGGTTTGGAAACTCTGCACAAAAAGCAAAGCAACTAAAATATAGAATATTAATCACATAACATGACTCATTTCAGAGACTTTCTGGATACCATATGGAGAGTCACTGATTTGTTGTAAAGTCTAGTACAGCATTTCTGTTAAATTTGTGCATAAAAATCTAAAAAGCATCTGGAAAGATTGATGTGATTAAGAACAGTGATCTAGAGGAAAAATATGTAACTTTTTATAAAATAAAATCCAAATAACTGTTTCAGAAAAGAATCAAAAAGGCAATGATAAAGCGAGGAAGGAAATCTATGTGATATCAATCAGGTATAGGCTAGATAGAACAGCTGACGCCATGAAATTTTATGTTTATTTCAAAAATCCTTATATGTGAGGAGCTGTGAATTATCATTCTATTCCACCTTGGTATTTTACAGCTTTTTAGAAATATTGCTCTGTGACCAAAGCAAAGAAGGGCATGTTTTAAAGTGCTAAATTAATTCCCAAAGTGAAATATAGATTCTCAGCGTTCCTCGCTCACATGATTCTTAAGTTCCAATAAATGTTTACCAGTCAACACATATTTTGCTTTTGTTTGACCAATACATCTTCCTTCTTCACTTCTTTTTACTAAAGAATCCTTTTGAGAAAAAAAAAATCCTTTTGAGAAATATGGACAACATCCTTTAAACAAAGTGTGGATAAGCTAAAGGAATGTGATTCCAGTTGTAAAACAATTTATTTATTTGGTGTTCGTGTGCTACAATCCTGCTTTTAATTTCATTATCAGGTAGCATACTTTAAATGACATGTAGCACTCAATAAGCAACAGTTAAATTTTTAATTTTATTCTCATGATGCAATGTTTGGTGCATGTCTCTTTAACTGATAAAAATTTAGACTTGCTTTTTGTTTTGTCATGCTTTTTGTTTTTCCCAGAAGTATTACTATTTTGCAGCATTTTCAGGTGAAATCCCCAGTGACTAGAAAAAGGGAAACATTACTCCCATTTTTAAGAAAGGGAGAAAGGATGACCTGGGGAACTACAGGCTGGTGAGCTTCACCTCTGTATCTGGGAATATAATGGAGCAGATCCTCCTGGTTACTATGTTAACCATGTTAAGGCACACACAAGAAAACAAGTTGATCCAATACAGCCAGCATGGCCTCACCAAGGGCAGATCTTGGCTGAGCAATCCAGTGGCGTTCTATGATGGAGTGACAGCATCAGTAGGCCAATGGATGTCATCTACCTGGACATCTGCAAAGCCTTTGACATGGTCCCTCACTACATCCTTCTCAATAAATTGGAGAGGAATAGATTTGAAAGACATACTGTTTGATGGATTAAGAACTGGTTGGCTGGTTGCAGCCAAAGTGCTGTGATCAGTGGTTCTATCTCTAGGTGGAGGCCAGTCACAAGTGATGCCCCCCAAGGGTCGGTTGTGGGACCAGAGCTCTTCAACATCATCAGTGACACAGATGATGGAATCGAGTGCGCCCTTAGTAAGTTTGCAGGCAACACCAAGCTGAACAGTGTAGTTGATACACTGGAAGGAATGGAAACCATCAAAATGGACCTGGACACATTGGAGAAATGGGCCCATGTGAATCTAATGAGGTTCAACAAGGCCAAGTGCAAGGTGATGCAATTGTGCTGGGGCAATCCCAGGTAATTATACAGACTGGGGGAAGAACTCCTGGGGAGAAGCCCTGCAGAAAAAGACTTGCAGGTCCTGGTGGACAAGAGGCTGGACATGAGCCAGCAGCCCAGAGGGTCAACTAAATCCTGGGCTGCAATAACAAAGGGGTGGCCAGCAGGGAGAAGGAGGTGATTGTCCCCCTCTACTTAGCGCTTGTAAGGTCACACCTGGAGTACTGCATTCAGGCCTGGGGCTCCCAGCACAAAAAAGATGCAGTGCTCTTGGAGTGGGTCCAGAGGAGGGCCACTAAAATAACCAGAAGGCTGGAGCATCTCTCCCATGAAGAAAGGTTGAGGAAACTGGGCTTGTTTAGCATGGAGAAGAGAAGGTACCAGGGAGACCTCATTGTGGCCTTCCAATACTTGAAGGGAGCATATAAACAGGAGGGGAAATTACTGTTTACATGGGTTGATAGTGATAGGACAAGGGGGGAATGGTTTTAAACTAAGACAGGAGATTCAGGTTATATATTAGGAGGAAGTTCCTCACTCAGGGGGTGGTGACACACTGGAACAGGTTGCCCAGAGGGTTTGTGGATGCCCCATCCCTGGAGGCATTCAAGGCAAGGCTGGATGTGGCTCCGGGCAGCCTTGTCTAGGGGTTGGTGACCATGCCCACAGAAGGGGGGGGGGGCAGTGAAACTAAATGATCTTTGACATCCTTTTCAACCCAGGCCATTCTATGATTCCATGATACCACTGTAATTTCAAACCTAGATCCAGATAAGATTCTCCTGTAATGCAAAGGTATCCAGAACAGAGTGAAATCATGGTGCTGGTGAAGTCTGGGAAAATACTTAAATTTCATTTCAGCCAGGATTTAATATCACTGTCTGAAGTTGACCTTGGCAAACTCTACATGTGAATTGCTAATCAATGGAAAAATCTTCCTCAAATGAGACAAATGGAATACAGATTGTAAAAGGAAGTTCTGCTAGACCTTGGAGAATAAGATTTTCATTACATAACCTCATCTGAAAACTAACGTAAATATTATTATGTCTATGGCCCCTTTGTATTAATTTTCCAATTACTTTAATGTTTTCTCTTTAACTCAAAATATATCAAGTTCCAGTGTTCAAATATTTGCCAGCTTTTATTCCATTGCTATGATATTTTCAGTCCTAACGATTCAGATCTACAGTGTTTTGTCTGGACTTGCAAATAATCTAATTAATAAGGCACAAACAATCCCAGTGACTTATAAAACTTAGCAACCATCATCAGGGCTGAAGTTCAGCTATTCACAATGAATTACTCACAAGATATTCACATGGAAAACTTCTTTTGAAGAAATACACAAATCATTTTAGACATCCAATCTCAGACCTTCATAATGAGCTCATAATGGAAGCAGACAAAGTTAGACTAATTGTTCATTAGAAATTATTCACTCAGCTCTACACTAGCTAATCTAATGTCAATTGATATTTGCATGGGAAAGGAGGAAGAAATTGCACTTTCTTTGTAGACTGGCTGGCTTCAGACATCATATATGGTTTGTTGTGATTTATGGTGGCTTCACCTCCACAGCTGCCTGAACTACAAATTGAGCCAAATCCCTACTCACAGTCCCTGATGCCTGAAGGTGACATAGCTATGACATGCTCATAGAAACTCCAGTACATTATAGCTATTATGTGTTCGGGAATTCTAAATAAAACATGCATTACTCCATAACTTAAAGGATTAGGTGTCCTTAAAAGATATTTTCTTCCTGACAATGATAAATAGCTACTTTTTTTTTTTTTTTTAAGCAAGTCACCACTATTTTTTGAAGTCTAACTTGAATTAAGAATAACTCCTTCCCAGAGGGAAGAAATAGCAAAGCTATCTTCTCCAGGAAGACTGTTGTCAGAGTTCAAGCAACAAGACATGCAGGCATTCAAAGCAGTAAAGAAAACAACAGATGAAATGGAAAGTGCTGTGCATAAACTGACTGGATAGGATATTTATTTTATTTATGCATATAAATAAGTGCGTATGCAAATAAAAGCATTTGCAGTAGTTGGATCCCTTTGTGACATGGTATTTAAATTATCTTTCATAGAACCTTTATTCAAAGAAACTTGAGAGAAGAGGTTCTGTGACTTCAGTTTCCAGTCACAGGATTTCCTCACTTATGTTGGACTGGATGATCTTTTAGGTCTTTTCCAATCTTGTTTATTCTATGATTCTATGTTCAAGATCATTATAGATTGGCATACGTAACTCCAAAGTTTGTTTCAAATGCACAAAAATACACTAGAAAAGAACAGCTTTATGAATGGACTTCAAGAAACACCCAAGCCCACCTCATACTTCCCATATTCCCTACATCTAGAGCACAGAGTGGTGGGGAACAGATAAGAGAATTCACCTTCAAGGTAAAAATAACCTCCCTCCCCGCTAACCTGGACAGCCAACAGCAGAAAACATGAAACATCCTACTAAAGTTTAGTTGTCAACAGTTTACCAGGCTGGTTTGGCCCAGTTCCGTGATGATTGATACAGGGGACCCACGCCCCAGGAAAGGGGAAGGGGAAAAGGGAAAAAGGAGATGGGCCTAGAAACAAAACAGTGGCAATGATCTGAGGAGGAAAGCTAATTTACTAAATAAGATATCGGAAAGCAAAATAACACAATATAATACAATATAATAGGAATTAAAGCTAATAAATCAAATAAAATGAGTAAGAGAGAGTGTCCGACAAACCGAAGGCCTTACGCTAATGCTGAAGGTGGACGGCAGCGAGCACCCACTGCTGAGTCGATCCTAAAGGAAAGAGAGTGTCCCGTGACCACAGACAGTTTTTATCTTTCCCTCTGAGTGTAAATATGTAAAAACGCAAAGCATCACAAAGTCCTCTGGGGAATATAGTTCTTCTCTTCTGAGACAGGTACACCTGGAACTATCGATGATCCATGGAGCTGGAGTATTAACTCTTTAACTCCAAATGCACTACATGATGTTATGATGTGGAATACCAATACCAAAAATCATAAAACCATGACATTATTGTTATCAGCTTAATGGCTATTTCATCACCTACACAGTAATCCCGTCTCACCCATCGCTAAGAAGGTTAACAACAAAGAGGTCTGTTAAATAGAAAATATTCCTTATAGAAATTACTTTATTTGTTATCACCCCCTCACAGGGAGGGAAGGGAGCCTAGAGAGTTCTGATAAAAAGGATTGTGTTAGACAAATGATTGGAAAGGTGCTGTGCTCAGCCTTTAAAACTTGTCACTCAGTCTAAGCAAACCATAATGCAGATAAGCATTTTCTGTGGAGGACGTTTAAAGGGAGAACACTTGAACAGTCCTTCTTTCTCAGAAGAATTGAGGCACATTTGATGTAGACTGAATACAAAAATTGTGGCCAAAAATAAAGGTACTTGGATCATCACTAATCACCTTTTTAGCATAGGCCTCACACCAAATAAATGAATTACTCTTTTTTGTAGTCAATTCATATCAAACCAAAATCATAGAATCACAGAACCATAATTGTAATGTAATGGAAAGCGCAGCAATGACAGCAGAGCAGTAACGCCCTCGGCTTCAGAAAATGAGGATTCACTTAAATGCAACTGCCATAGACACAGAAATAAAGGAAAGAAACTGATTACCTTTGGAAGACCCTAGGTATATGGGGATCTCCAGCAAGAAGTGCATATCCCCTACTTCCAACCCTTAAATGAAGTCTGAGAAGGAGTGGATCCTGGCCCCACCTCTTCCAGTCGCTCAGATACCTTGCATGTATCTGAGCTCCCTTGGGTTGGCCCTGCCTTCCCACCAGGTGCTCCATCACTGGTTCAGGCCCTGGCTTAGAATTTTCGCTACACACAGCATATCCTGAGTTGGAAGGGAACCACATATTTCATCGAGTCCTGGTTTATTTCCTGAAAGTACTATAAATTTTTTAGTGGCATGGGAATATTTTTTATATAGTCATACTGTACCTTTCAAAAATAATATACATCATATATTCCAAAGAACTTATAAGAGCTTCATAAATTTACTTTGAACCTAGTACATAATTTTCTTCATGTAAATCTATCTATAAGATCTCTTTTAAATGCAGCCTTACACCAAATTTTTACATAAATTTGCATTGTTCCTCTGAAGGTATTTCAGGTCCCTTACAACATAAGTAATTGTGCACATTTGATTTTTTTAATGTCTACTTGCTATATACTATCAAATATATTCTCTTTTCATATTCTCTGTCCTGAATCTGTGAAAACCGTGAACCGCTTCATGCATTCTGCGCTATTTATGAATATCCAAACTGCTATTTATGAATATCCAAACTTGCTCTATCTACTTGAAGTCGATGTCAAAACACTAAATTCAAAGAATGGATTTCACCACCCTTGTATTATTGTGTTAAAACCCGCAGGAAAAGAATATTCCTAAAGCAAAGAAGGCCTTCATCTAGTGATATCTCTGTGTCAGGAGACAGTCCACTTGCTATAAATAATGAGGCTATTCACAAGTATATGAATGTACAGGGATAAAGCAGGTTTCAGGACTAGAAGAGAAGTAATAAGATGTATGCTCTTTACTAGTAAAATATTTTGAGAAGAGAAATCAGACTAGTACTAGTACATCATTAACCTCTGAAGAGACAGTCTGCCTGAATTTCTAGTAAAAACTACTTACTTACTGAACTTAGCATGTACTCGTTCAATCATACCCATGTCTGCACTTTCTTGTCTTCAACAGCTTGGTGAGCATAACCTTCTTCTTTCACATTTACTGTCAATTTCACTTTCTGGCTTATATGGATCAACTCCTTTATCTATTCTTGTAGTTCTTGTCTGCTTTGCTCAAAGAAAAATATGATCCAGGGACCTGAAATGATTCAGTAATGTTTTTTCTTCTTCCTGCTTCTAAAACCTTCAATTCTTTTCAAGAAAAAAACAATTCCTCCTTCAATTTTTTTTTTTTCAGAAGAAAACAAATAGTCTGAATTCAGCAGAACAGTTCCTAAAATCATAACACAATTAATGTCCAATAATTAAGGACTTATTTGAGATGCTTAAGAGCAAATACACTGAGTGAGAGAGAGGGAGTCCATGAGGTATATTTCAGTGTTCCTACCAAGATTGTTCATGGGCAACTCCCAGTCTATTTTGCACAATACCATTGTGAGGAAAGGGAATATTATTACTATTCTACTGTCAGGGATTTGAGATAGAAGAGTATTTGTATGACACAGTGAGCCTTTCTTCCACACAGCAAGGAAACACTGGAGTTTGGATCTTGCCTTGCACTGTTGCTGGAGAAACTTCAGACTGTCCTCAATAAGATTATATAAGAAAATCTAAATCTTCTGGAGTTAGCAGTTAAGCCATGTGCCTAGAAGTAGATGTTGAGAATATACTAAAAGTCAAATATCACCACTCCAAAAGAGAGAAGAAACAGAGTTTCCTTTGCATGTCTTCTGTACAACTGACTTAGTTTACTAGCTTTTATGCTAGGGAGCCTATAATAACACAGCTGGGAGACAGTGAGTGTGCCAATGCAGAAAATTGTAATTTCTAGAATGAAAGACAGATGGATGTGCCCAGTGGTCCTAGATGGGTTAGCCTGAAGTGCACAACATTTTCAAATGGAGAGGTTCCTAAAAAGTCCCCAAATGTCTCTTCTAACATTTTATAACTTATTTCTTGTTGTACTTGTGTTCCTGTTCCTGAAGAATGATGCAAAAGCACAGCATGTTTCTCTTATATAATAATGCCTTCTGGTCTACCAGGAATGCTCTAGATACTACCTTACAGAAGGTGTACTATGACCCTGGAGGTCTTACAATAAATATTTTGAAAGCCCTGCACAAAGATATGAACATAAAAATAGTGTACCTCTGAAGTCTCTAACACTGTGATCATTTAAGAATAGCCAACCACTTTCAGCTGATTATATCAACCATTCTGTTATTTATTGATGTATTTTCCAGTGACTAATTCACATTTCTGTTGTTTGGTAAGCCTGTCCATGCCTATGCAGCAAAATACTTATCTCTGCAAGGAATTTTGCATGAAAGTCTGTTTACAGTCAAAGAACCTGCAGACAATCTTCTCAGAAGCTTCAGTCTTCCAATTATTTCACTGCTTTTCATGAAATGAATTTTCGGAGCTTCAGTAATTTCACCTGTCTCCTGTAAGAATTATTTATTCACCTGAATTTTTGTTTTTATTTTTTACAGAAACTAACAAATTTCAAATTGAAACTAGAAATTTTTTTTCGCTAGGATGAATCTATTATGAATTTTCATTTGAATATGTAATGATTACCTTACAATGGCTCAATTAGAATTTACTGCAGCGTCTAGATGAGACTGCTAAATGATTGTTGGGGTGAGAAACAAGAAACACTGAGACCTGGTCTCATAGGCTATGCTGAATAATTCATTTGGAACTTAATGAAGATATTCAATGTAAAAAGTAAATAAATAAATAAATAAAAATTAAAAAGGAAAGCACAGCACAATGAGTTTATATTTCAA
This sequence comes from Cyrtonyx montezumae, assembly GCF_038088225.1. NCBI lineage: Eukaryota > Metazoa > Chordata > Aves > Galliformes > Odontophoridae > Cyrtonyx > Cyrtonyx montezumae. Next base: position 93,340,900 of record NW_027072034.1, on the reverse strand, counting down.
GTGCTGTACAAGAAGAATCTCAATGACAGTTTTCCACGAGGTGACCCACAGGAAGATACAACAGACTTACCTGGCCTTGTGACACCTATTATAACAATCAGTGTTTTAAAGCAGAAAACAGTTTCCTCATAAGCATATAGTCAATCCACTCAAGATTATTCCAGAATTCTCTTCTGCAGGCTCAACACACTGATTCCAATCTCCATTACCACACAGAGTAATGCTACGTTTCTCAAAGAAATCATCCAAGCCACAGTCTCTTCAAATCGGTGGGAAGAAAACACTAAAGCCATCAGGCATGCTGATGAGGCACAGTGTCACCTCATGTTGTTATACATGTGAGTGACAATTCTGAAATATTGATTGCTTGAATGTCAAAAAGCAACGCAGAGCCATCCAAATAAAGATTTTTTGCATGTTTTCCAAGAAATCTTGAAGTGAGCTGAATCAACTCTAAGCTCAGTTTCTGTGAGCAACCCAAGGGAGTTAAATTGAGTAGAATTCCTAGAATCTGGCTGAATGCAAAGCACTTCACAGAAACACAGAATCATAGAATGGCTTGGGTGTATTTCTTCGCATATATTTCCATATGTACGTAGGTTACTCTGAAACTAAAATGTCCTATTCCCACAGATATTACAACAGATACAATGAGCACAATCACACTGTTTGATAGAGCAAATTCTCAGCTATGAAACAGTACTTTTCATCATAGTCACCACCATTAGCTATGTATTTTTGCCATGATTAGAAGTCTGCATGCTGTGCTTGTAAAAATCTGCACCAGTGGAGGTATTGCTGTTGCTGTTGCCACTGCTGAAATGCACCAGCCGCTTCCTCACTGTGCTCACATCCACTCTGTGGTCTCCATAAATGTTCAGTGAGTGTCAATGAATGTGAGTGGCTGCCATTTTTTTCTGCATGGAAGAGTTCAGTCACACACCTTATTTTTATATGCTCTCCCATGTCAGACATCATTTTGTCAGACTGCCTCTCTCTGCCACCATGTGTCACACAGCAGTGAAGTGTAATGGAACACTGGTGGAAAGGTTCAACCTCTACTGCCATCTCACCAACATCCACCTCTGCCATAGTGGGCCAACATAATAAAATAGGAAGCATCACTTTTGGAGCATCCCATTTTTGCTGCAGTTCTTGAGTTTTACTTGCTAGAAGATGGAAATTAAGCCTGACAGGAAATGTTTTTCTGAGTAAACCAAACCTGATCTGAAATGACCCATGCTCTGTCCTTTTTGTCTGAATGCAGAACAGAAGACTGACAGAAAACACTCAAACTGAGTCTTCTTTGTGTTTGGTGCCAATTAAATTACATGAAATGTACAGTTCTGATAGTTGGTCAGGGAGTATATTAATGAATTTTGAAAAATAAAGTACCTTGCGGGAAGTCCTTGAGCTTTTAGTTTCCGGCTGTGCTTAAAATGGACACTTAATTATGTGAACACTGGACATACGTGCAACACAGTTGACTTTCAGATGAAAGTCAGTCAGGAGGCATGGAGGTTCAAACTTCTCCATTATCTATCCAGTACTCTCTGCTACTGCTTAATTTTTTATTTTATTTTATTTTTTTTACATTCATAGCAGTATGTGGAATGGAAAGGGCATGCTTCATAACAATCTTCAGTAGTTAATGAATAGAACCGAGAGAAATTTCTTCATTGGGTCTTTCTGCCTTATCATACTAGCTCTCCTTCTTCAGTGTGTTCCAGAAGAATGTTTATTGGCATTTATAACAATAATTTCAAAAATACCTTTCCTATGATTTCATATCAAGCTCTATTTTTTCATTGTAATAAATCACCATCTAACTGAATTACTTGTCAGGATTATCTGGTACTCCTCTGCTCTAAACAAAGTGGGAGGTTTTGAGCTTACCTGTCCTTGCGATTGTCTTATTGCTATTCATCTACATTATCCAGAGGAGAAAGCACTCAGTAAAGCAATTTTAAGATCATAGGATGTCTCACATATAAAATGTTAGATGGATCTAATTCCATCTGCAGAATCATTCAGGATTCCTGGTACTTCAGGCTCATGACTGACTGAATTTGAAAGTCAGCCGCTTGATATTTTTAGCTCATTGTGCCCTCTTTGTGTATCAGTACAGAATGTACACCTGAGTTAAACAATGCTTTCATTTAAAATTGACATATCTGTTCCTTCTTCCTCCTCACTGACTCAGCTGATATTTTACAACCAGATACAGTGAGTGGTAAGTAAAACCCATCAGCTACAGAATTTATCCCAGAAATTTAGTAATTTTCCATCTCCTATAATCATCATATTCTTTATAGTGCTACATTACACAGAATGGTTCCTTTCTACTAAATAGTGCTACATTAGACAGAATGGTTCCTTTCTACTAAACTACAGCATCATACAGTAAAAGAAAAAAATGGAAGGATTCAACAGAGTTTGATTCTGACTCACTGTAAAATGAAATAGTGACCCTCAGTAAAAAAATCAATAAGATGGTACAAAATTTATCAGTGATTGTGGGGTGGTTTATTGTTGACTAATCTGTCTTTGTTGTATGTCTGTCTTAGGTACTTCCATGGCTCCTACCCCTCTCTAGAGCCTTAAAGTCTGTAATATTTTAAAATCTATAGGAGGCAGAGAATAACAGAGTCCTAGTATAGCCTGAGTTGGAAGGGATCCACAGAGGACCATCAAGTCCAACTCCTGGCCCCACACAGGGCCACCAAAAACGTACCACAAGGAGGGGATAGAGTCCATCCAAAGCAAGTTTGCTGATGATACGGAACTGGGAAGAATGGCTAACACCAAAAGGCTGCGCTGCCATTCAGCGAGACCTGGACAGGCTGGAGAGCTGGGCAGAGTGAAACCAGATGAGGTTTAACGGAAGGAATTGTGGAGTCTTGCATCTAGACAGGAATAACTGCATGCACCATTACAGGTTAGGGGATGACCTGATGGAAAGAAGCTCTGAGGAGAGAGACCTGGATGTCCTGGTGGACGACAGGTTGGCTATGAGCCAGCAGTGTGCCCTGGTGGCCAAGAATGCCAATGGGACCCTGGGGTGCATTGAAAGCCAGCACGTCAAGGGAGGTCATCTTTTCCCTCTACTCCCCCCCTGGTGAGGCCTCACCTGGAGTATTGTGTTCAATTCTGGGCTTCCTGATACAAAAAGACAGGGATCTCATGGAAAGAGTCCAGCAGAGGGCCACAAAAATGATAAAGGGCTTATCTCCCTTATGAGGAAAGGCTTAGAGACCTGGAGCTGTTCAGACTGGAGAGAAGACTCAGAGGGGATCTGATCCATGTCTATATAAGGTGTGGAAGGCAAAAGGACATGGCCAGAATCTTCTCAGCGGTGCACGGTGATAGGTTGAGGGGAAATGGCCACAAACTGAAGCATAGGAAGTTCTGCACAAATGTGTGTAAGAACTTCTTCACAGTGCAGTGACGGAGTACTGGCACAGCTGCACAGAGAGGTGGTGGAGTCTCCTTCTCTGGAGATGTTCACGAACTAGCTAGATGCCTACCTGTGCAACCTGGGCTAGGGAGCTGCTTTGGCAGGGGGTGGACTAGATGATCTCTAGGGGTCCCTTCTAACCCCTACAATTCTGTGATTCTGTGTGATCACTGGAAGCTGTTTACCATGGAGGCTGCACCACCTAATAATCATGCAGGTGAACACCCAGATATTTAAGTTGGCTATAATGTAATAATGTGTTAGAGGAATACTCCCTGCATTTATGCATGACCTGTAAAAAAGCTGAGTGATGTGTCTACGAAAGCAAACCCATAAGACACCAAGCTCTGTTCCAGCTTTTCAAAGTCCCCAGGTCCTTTACATTTTGTGGTTTGTTTCAATTCTGATTTTAGTTCCTAGGGCAACAGATATCTGTATGTGCATTGTCACTCTGAGATCCAAAAGAGAGAGCAATCTAATACTGATTCAAAACTAAGGCATTCTGTTTGCAAGAATTAAGGCTTTATCACAGGTTAGGAAACAATGCTGGATTTTGGTGGGAGTTTTAAACAGCTTATCGTTAATGTATTAAGTTTATTAAAGTCTATTATGTCTGCTGTGGACTTGCTAAGGCAACCTGTTATTCATACCTTGCAAGTTACAGAAAGAATGTTCATTATCCCAAGGTAGAGATAAAATAATTCAGGAAAAGAGTAATGGACATTATTTCACTTCTTAGTTATAGGTGGCTGAACAATGAATTTATTATGAATCCTTTTTTTTCCTGTGTTTGCCACTTGGCCATAGGAATCGTTCAATTTAATTTCTACAAAATATTCTGCCTAAATTTTTTTAAAGGATTTTTATTTTATCATATTCTTGCCCACAGCTTGCTCATTAACTCTCTCAGGCCAGCTTTGATTTCAGCATTCTTTAATTTTAATGTGCTGTTCATGCAGTGCTGCTACCTTCTTAAATCCCAGGCTGTTCATTTGGATGGCTCCGTCAACCAATCACATTTCTAAGAAAATGGAAAACTTCAGTAAGTTTTGTCACGTGAAAATTTGTGCAAACACAGCCATATGAGAATTCACATCAGTTTCAGGGCAAATGCATATTGGCTTCATTAATTTTAGGTTGGCTTTTCTTTTTTAAGGCATGTTATTGCTAAGAAAAATGCAGCTTGAATGAATATTCATGGCAGCAAATAAACTTTCAAATACCAGACTGAACTAATTTCATTAGAATGCATTTTCATAATGGCATTTTGAAGAAGTCTCACAGCTCTTGTTTTAATTATTTAATTTTTTAAAAGCATTATTATTTCAATTTCCATCTGCTAGCGCACTGACATATTGGTGGTAATCTGAATAATATGGAATAAAGTACCCTAGCAACTCTTAAAAGTCATACAAATAGAATAACTGCATATATTCTCCTAGGCTAGGTATGTATTTGCATGATATTTTGGAAAATGTAATTGTAAAAAGTAATTTCTGCATGTTAATAGCAAGAAATGCTGGATATCTGAAAAGATGAGAACATGGATCTTCAAACCCTTGAGATAAAACTTGAGTTATTGAAGAACTTTTCAGAGAACGTCTTCCTTCATCTTGAGTTTTTATTTATGTGATACAAACTTGGGGTGTGAGGCAAGCCAGCTGACTCTGCCTTAAGAAGTTTAGTGTTCACAGTCTGCTTTACCAGCAAATTTATGGGACAGCAATCTCAATGAGCTTGAAGAAAAGCATCAACAGGGAGCCCCCACATCCATCAGCATCTCTGAACCCATAGGAAGGTATTTGTTAAGAGATCAAGATGCTGAGAGGTGTCTCCTTATACATTCATATAAGGGATTAAGATGGCAGAACAGCTCTACATTGAGTGAAATGAACATTTCTTTTGGAGGTTTGTTGTTACCACGTTAGAAGCTACTGAAAGAAGGCACACAGTTCTGCGTTTTGTGGCAACCCCTGTTGTTCACAAGAGTACTAATGTTTACACCAACTCCTGTTTTCTAAAAAAATAAAGACTGGGTAGTGGAACTCCTCTGATATGAACACAATGATTCCTATGTGATTTCAAAAGACTGTAGTCTCATATGCACGGCCCAACGCTATTGCTAGAGCCATTAGAACAGCAGCTGTCAAGTGCAACTAGGATGCCTGGGGCTGATGGCTCCAACACTTCCCATTGCCTTCACACCACAAGGCAGTAGTTGGCAGGAGGGCTGGGTGCCCCTCCAGCTGTGGGAGGAAGGCTTTTACATTCTCACAGCACATGGCTGTGCCCTGCAAACACTATATGGTCTGTCTCTTTGTAGATTCGTCCTCTAGTCCTTCTCCTTCACTTTTTTTTTTTTTTTTCCCAAATAAAATAACTTGTTCTTACCTTTAGCTTTCTCTCCACCTTCAACCACTTGTGGTTTCACCTGTCCTCACTCACCACCCACCTGGCCTTTATTCTCTTTGTTTTTGTAGAATCACGGAATGGCTTGGATGTGAAAGGATCTTAAAGACCGCACAGTTCCAACTCCCTATCATGGTCAGGGCTGCCACTCATCAGCTCAGGCTGCCCAGGGCCCCATCCAACCCAGACTTTCACACCTCCAGGGATGGAGCATCCACAGCTTCTTTGAGCAGCCTGTGTCAGTGCCTTCACTGCCCTCTAAGTAAAGTTATATCACATCTCATCACCACATCCAATCCTGCTCCTTAGTTTCTGCCTCTGCATTTTTTCTTCATGATAGGAGTGACACAAAGAAGCTGAGGGGAGACAAAGCTGGATATCAAATGAAATCTATCTTCTGGATGTGAGATTCCTCACCAGCCCAGGTCTGTTTGTCACAAATAAGGAATGCTTCCAAAAACAGTTGTAGTATGAAACAACAAGTCAGAATCTTCTCTGAGCAGTAACTAACAATCCAGTACATAAAACTACATAACTTAGCAGACAACACCTTGTTATTCTGAGTAAAACTGCATAGAATGTGATTTGTAAATATCATCTGCTTTGCTTCAACAAGCTACTCACATCATTCCTGTTTCACTTTTCCTTGTTACTGTGTAGTCCAAAACATATCAACTGCATCAAGCTCTCTGTTGAGTACATCCTGGTTGCAGACAGCAACAAAAAGTCAATAACATTTCAGATATGACTTGTAAGGTTTTAGGGAAGGGCTGCTAGAAATGTGCTTGTTAACAGCTTTGTGGTGAAGTATCTGCTGACAAAGGGAAGGTCAAGACAGTCTACTCATAGATACTGGCTGCTGCTGTAAGATTTTAGAAGATTTAGACCACAGAATAGGACAACAAGGTGTGCATTTGCTTGCCTGCTGCCTAACTCTTCATCCTCTGCAGTTCCTCACTCCCAGTCCTATGGTTATTTACATCTGGGCATTTGTTTGTAGCCTGTAAACAATGGACTCTCCAGACTGCTCAGTTCTTCTTGTGAGTATGAGTGATAAACTTCAAGCATGGTGACCTCCTCAGAAAGACTCAAAATGAGACAATGAAAAACAGAAAGATATTCTTTTTAGTTCTTTTTGATGAAATTGCATTGAGTGACCAAATGATGTCAAATGATGTTTTCTGATAATTGACCAGATTTATGAAGATACCTGTTATCTATTTATGAAGGTATCTTCATAAATCTGGTCAATTATCAGAAAGGTAAAGCAGCAGTAATGAAATTAGAGAACAGGATCAAAATGCCAATGGGAAAAATTAAATAAATAAATAACTGCCACAGAAAGAATGCCAGTAGCAAAAGTAAATACATACAGAAATTGGAGATGAGAGCTGAGGACTTCAGAAAGATGATGCATATAAATATAGCATAAATTAGAGCATTTTGGTATTTAATAATTTGCTGGCTTTGATATGCTAAAAATAATTGACTGCTCCTCTAACAGGACTTACAGAACTTTATTATTGCCAGATTGCATAATTACTAAGATGATGTTGGATTCTCAGCACACAGAATCTGGCAAATTAGTTTGCCAGATGTTTTTGATGTTTTTTGGTTTTCATTTTGGTAATAGCAATGAAGCTAATTTCTGAACAAAAATTCAGAGCAGAAATATACCATATTTACATAGAAATCTATAGATGAGAAAACTGAGAGGACTGACAGATCTGGATCTGCTGTTAGCACCTATGAATGAATATCTGTTATTACTGTTTTAATGTTTTTTCAGGTTTGGGTTTTTTATTTTTTGTTTGTTTGGGTTTTTTTTACTATACGTTATATTATGTTCAAAGTAATTGAGCATATGTTGGGAAAAAAAAAGTCAACAAAAAGCAAATAGGATAACTCACAATAACTATTCTACCATTCTTCTTTATTCAGGATGATATGAAGGATTTTCCGACAGGAAAAGGTTAAAGGCAACAAGAAAATGAAAGGAGTCTAACTTGTCTAAAATGTCACACTCTGTCAGTGGGGAAGTGCACTTGGTTAGGCCTGAAACTATGACACATGCACACAGAGGTTCTTCTGAAGAAATTCCATACATCTTTGGGGCAATAACTCAGCAGGAATGACAAAAATATAATGTAGGAATTGTTACAGGGAAATCAGCATTTCTAACATTATTGTTTCTACCTTGCTTTAGACAGTACTTTGATTTAAAAAGGACCTTTAGCCACCATACAGCTCACCAGCCACAAGTTCCAAAAACAACTACAAGGACCAGAACTCAATCCAAAGTACGCCGAGTGGAGATCTGGGGCTCTGACTCAGATGGCAGCTAGGACAACTGTTACATACCATATTGGAAAAGCATCTGGCATTAAAGAGAGGAACTCAGATTGCTCAGAATAAGAGGTATGGCATGACTTTCACTTGTAAATATATATCATAGAATGGCTTAGGATGGCGGGGATATTAAAGATCATCTTGTTTGAACTCCCTGCCACGGGAAGTTTGCCAAATGTCTGGAAATGTAACACACCAGCCCATGTTTTCTCTGGTAGTAAATGTTACATTTTTCAGAAATGACTTATGGTTTGAGGGGTTTCTGATATCAGATACCAAGATGCAATTAACTGAAAGTCTGTGACGTTTAGGAAGAGCTCAGAACCTATCAGTTGAGGAGAAAGACTCATGTACTGTCTTAGCACTGGACACAGAAATTTGACTGTATCAACCACGTCTGAAAAACTTGGCTAGTGTGACTGAGTGGTTACAATAGAGCAAAGCTTTATTAGGAATTCCTACGAATCTTCCCAGAAAGCCCTGCCAGGGAAAAAGCTTTCCAAACCAGAGAAGCAGACTTCTCTATCAAGTCCTGATCAAGCGTAAAAAAGAAAAAACAAGATTGACATAAAAAAGTTTATTTTACTTAATTTCAAAGATTTTTTGAACTACTGTATTTCTGTAGCCATCTGTATGAGACAGTAAGTATCAGACTTGCACACTTTTTCTACTTATCTGTAACTAATACCCTCTTTATTACTCCCTTTAAATCCTCCCTGATGCTCTTGACTATTCTCTTCAGCAGTACCTATGTTGTTCTCTGCTATACTGACTCCACACAAGCACTGTCTGAAATTTTGTTACTCTTTCACATTTCTTTATTACCTACTCTCTGAAAAATACATCTGACTCTATTGAGTCCTGTTTTCACTAAACCCTTACTGAATAGAGTCAAAGTAGAATAATAGAAATATTTTTGAAAAATACTACAGAAAGTAAGATGAAATGGTTTCCCTCTTCAGCAGTCCATTCAACACTCTCACAGTGACTAAGAAAAAGCATCTGACTGAAATTTATCTTTGATGTCAGTTCAGTGTGAAAAGTCCTATTATTTCATCAGGTACAAATGCAGCCCTATTCTGACAGTGGACTTGATAAAAATGGAAACCCAGGTTTCCATTGTTATGGTAATAGGACATCCAGCTTGTGTGTGCTATTTAGAAGAGAAATATCATTTTTCTGCCACCTTCATTGCAAAGTTCAGCTCAAATCTTCAAGTCAAGCTGTCCTCTTTCATCACTAGTCTTAATCAGCAAACTGTTTAAAGATCTGCAAGCCACCTTTGCAATCTCTTCATGTCATCTCCTGGATGCTATCTCTATTATATCAAATATATATTCAGCCCCTACACATTCACCAGGTTTGGTTCCCACTTGTATTCATGACTGATTTGCTTTGTCTGTTTACCCACCAACAGCAATCTAGCCTTATTCTTCACACATCCTCATGGATCAGAGAGATTCACAACTGTACCTTGGTGATTAATGAGAGATGGCAAACAACGGGTCTGTCACTCAGTGCTCACAGCCCCTTCTACTCTGAAGCATGAAAAACATGGGTTATGTGGGATGGCAGTCTGAACTCTGAGTTAGCACAGGGAACATCATTGGGTAGTGAACAGCTCTGTACGATGACTTAGCAGAGTGCTGCCCTTCTTAGTTCAACAGAAATGAAGTTGTATATCAACATGTGAGTCAAATGTACCAGCAGATATCAGGAGGAAGTTATTCTAGAGATGGAAATAAAAATACTACAACTCTGAAAAAGTTGTCTTGACACTCTTTATGTTATGAAAAAAAACCTTTACAGCAGACTCCTCCCTGCAGTCACACAGATCCTAGCAACAAGTTGAATGTCTGCTTATTCAAATGCCAGGTTAAATATTTATGATGTAACAGTGACATTTCCACTCACATCATTTGGACAGTTTCATTCCAGTTTCTGCATAGATTAGATTAACATAAATCACATTCATTCCACACTTTTTCTTCTCTTCCGTAAGTCTAGTGTATTTTTGTTTCTCTAAAAATGATACTCCAGTTAGCAGAAGGAGGCATCCCCTCAAATTGCTCATCACTCCTTGACATAGTTTAGACAAAATTGACATACGCTTTGAGGACTAACATTAATTGTAAAACAAGCACAGAAAACACTACTGTTTAGGAAACAAGCCTAAGAAAACATATCAAAGGAGGTGAAAATAACCTTTTTGTGAAATCTAGCACATTAATAAAACCAAAACTTTGTTTTTTTTCAAATTTCAGTATTGTTAGCTATATGAAATTTTTGAAATGTTCACATGTATCTTATACTGGTTGCTCTGGGGACATATGAATAACACTGAAGAAAATCCTCTACCCAGTATGTTCAATTGAAAACACACTCATGCAAAATAACGTACTAAATCATACAAACCCCTCTTGACAAGGAGTCTCATCCTAAATATGGCAAGCATCCTTTACTTCCTGTGACTACAGTGAAAACTGAGAATGAGAGTGCTGTGTTCTCTGTTAGCTACCTGGTGGTCTTGAGTTTTAGGAAATGCAAACTCTGAAATGCACATATTTAGAGAAAATGCCACATTTAACACTTTCCTTAGCAAATTAATCTAGCAGATCCTGCCTGAATTGGGCAAGTGGACAAGGCATCTCAGAGATCTCCACTCAGCCAAGGTGTCACTGTGGGACACAACTCACTGATCGTTGTTGGAAATGGTCAAAGAGCATCTGATGTTCTCTTGATGAAGGCTCTCATACTTGTGATTCAGATTGTGCACAGAAAGCTCAGTGGTGTGGATTTCCCTGATGATCTTGTGTTATGTTGATCTTGAATTATGTTGTTAATTGTTTTCCTGAGAGCTCTAAAGCCCAACATGCTGTTTACTTCATAGCTGCCCTATAGTATGTGCCCATGCAATGACCTGAGTGTGATTATAACCTCAGGGCTCCACTTCCCTTGGGCTGATGCAGACTGGAGTAAGTGCTGTGGGGAAGTCACTGTGAGTTCTGACTGGATGAGAAAATCCAGTTTTCTCTTTATTCTAAAGTACTGGTGTCAAAATACAGTGCTAGAGTTTGGAAGTTTTTACTGACATTGGAAGAAAAAGAAATCAATGAGATATTTCAAGTTGTCCCATGTGTTCAGATATTATATCTATGCCTGGTGTGTGACCAACGAGCCTGTGGGCTGCATTCAACCTGGTCAATCCTATCCTGTGGCCACCTCCCACCCCACACCATCGTGGCAGTGCCTCAGCCCCACCGAGGGGCCCAGCCTGGCCCTGGGCATGCACCCATTGCCCAGCAACAGGCAAACAATAGTGTGTTATTGGCACTGTCTAGGCTCCCCAGACATTGAGCTCATAGAGGTGGACCCTTCGGAGAGCCCTGAGTCGCCCATGAATGTGGACATATCTAATGGTGGTGACTATGATGACAAAAAGCCTGGCATTTGCTCAATCAAATATTGTTATTTTTTTCTTTGTATCTGTAGTTGTTTCCATGGAAATAAATGGTAGCCATTACTTTCAGAGTAACCTATATATATGTAGATCAAGACAATAACTTCTTGCTTAATGAGGTCTGGGCAAACCAAAAATTTGAATATCCATGATTTATACAGAAACGGAGAACACTTAATCTTCTTCCAATACTAATATGCTCGAATATCAAGTCAAATCACCCCTTCTGCATACGTCATCTACTTTCTGCCTACTCCAGTGCGAACACTGAAAACATTCTCTTTCCTTTTGAACAGCCTCTTACATATCTTAGCCATCTCCTTCTTCAGTCTTTTTTCTCAGATAAACTGATTCCCATTGCCTCATATTTTCTCTGTAAGTTGTCTTTTCCAGAACTCTAACTGACCACATCACTCTGTGCTAGTGTCCCCAGTAAAACTACATTTTTTGTGAAGTATCATGTACCAAGCTGGTCACTGCTCCATGTGAAACTTCCCTAGTATCAAGCAGAAGTAAATAATTCACCCACTTTGCAAGCCAAATTTCTCTTTCTACAAAATTACATCAACTTTGCCCTTTTCTGAATACCCCAGTAATGTTCTGATGTTCTAATCTTCTGTTTGTGAGCTACTTTAAACCATAATTCCTCATTTCTGCTTAAATATGGAACTTGGTGTTTGTCCCTACTAAATAGCATGTTCTATTTTTGTGATCACATTTGATCAAGTCCTGGTCCTGCCACTGGCTGGTACACAGTCCCATAAGCAAGAATTCCACTAGAAATGTGTGATGATGTAAGTTGTTGCACTATTATGTAAGGAATAAATATTTAAACTGAACTGGGCTGTTTAATTCAAGATGGAATAGCATTGAAAGCTTTAAAACCATATATTCCTTGTAAAAATAAAATCTTCCAACTATGGCTTTGCAGTGACCGTGTTATCCTGGAGGCTACTGATAACATAAATAGCTGTGAACTGTAGCCAAGCCACTGTGGATGTGAAAGTTTCAGGGTAGGGAGAAGCAAAGCAAAATCATTTTATGTGCAGTTCTCTTTGAATCTTCTATTTTGTGGAAGATTTCCTACTTTATTGGCAATTTGCCATGTGAGAATTACGGGCATGTATATCTGCTATTTTGTCTTCAGTACTATTTCCTTTATCAAAACCTCCTCACTGGCTTGCCTCCCTTTCTTTTTGTATTTTGCCTTATGGATGGATTAAGGTACTAAAATTATTTTTTCCTCTTATTAGAAACTAATATAATAGGGCTCACCTGCTTGATATTTAGGCACTACAGGGAAAATATGTCGCATGAAGCAAAAGGGCTGTGACCTTCCTCAGACCCATAAACACAACGAATGCCTACTTGAAAATGCAACTGCTGTAAATGTCTTTGCATCTCCGATTCAAGCAAAATGAACAGACTTACCAATGGAAGCACTCCAAAGTAGCAAAGGAAATCAAAGAGTGATGAACAAGGTATTTTTAAAAGGAAAATAAATTCTGCTTCACAAAAAAATGCCAGGTGATACAAACATTCCAAAAACAAGGAGGAATCTGGTGAAATACATTCAGAGTGCAGTAGAAGGTTATAAACAAGGAAGGAAGCCTGAATCTGAATTATTGTTCAGCTTCATCTCAGCATTTATTTGACACAACAATTAAAAATTATCATTTCAAAGTAAAATAATTCATTTCAAAGTGTGCCTATAAATCATCACACAACCTGGTGCTTTTTTTTCAGATGTGTGAGAAATCAAGATGAACTCTACTGTTTCTTAAACAGATTGTCTCCTTTGATGTTATTCTGTATTTTTCATCTCAGGGCTCTAAGATGTGACTGATATTGCAGGCTTGTCTAGCAGTTACTATTGAAGATCGGCAAAGACATCTCTAGGGAACTTTAAACTTCCTCAAAAATATTTGGTGCTCTTATAAAAGCAGAGTTTCTGATTTTGAGAACATTATCCTATTGGTGCCTGTCAAATCAAAGGACAGACATTCAAGAATAACAATACATTAAATCAGTGGAAACTGAAAGAAAAAAAAGGAAAAAAAAAAAGTAAAAAACATGAAGTTCAGGTAGGGATGAGATCATAACATATGCTTGCCTAGACTTGACGGAATGAGAGGACTTCCAGCCTTTTGTTTCCATTATATTATCCGTCCTTGAGCAGACCAAAGGAGTTTTGGTATTTATTAGCTAGCAGCTACGTATAAATAGCTGCATAGGATCAGCTCTTAATTTTCTTGGTGCCTTGAACAATCAAGGGAGAAATACTGACCCTAGAGCCAACGGAACATTTATCCAGGCATTTCAAACACGCAGCTCTGCCATCTGTTGGGGGGACTCCCTAGCCACATTTCCTGTATACTCTCCCTGTCCCCATGCCCATTTGTGCCTGCTTCAGCATTCAGAAGGAGTTGTTTAAAATTAAAAACTAGGATGCAAGCACAAATTCTTCTATCAACAATAAATTAAAATTGGAAGCAATGCTAATGATCCAATGTATTCTAATAAGGATTAGCTTAATTTATCGGGTGTGGCGGAACAAAACAGTTCACAATGTACTTTGAGTTTACTCCTTATTGGCCATTAGATCCCAGGAACAGTAATTCTATATAAAAGATAAAATACATTTAAACTAATTTACATATAAACAAGGTCATCTGTCAAGCTTATCCTTGTGCACTACAGGGAAGCAGCAGACCTCATGCCACAAGAGAAATTGTAACTTGGTTAGCTTAATTGCGAAAGTATTTCCAGTGAGACAAATGAACTGTATATTTCAGAGAAGCGCATGCATACGTTTTATAGTCAGTGCCTTGTATTAACATATCTGCACCACTGCATTTAAATGGAAAGGAAAGAAAACTTCTGGGATACCCCTTCTGAAATCCTGCTGCTCCATTTTTGAAGCAGGTACTTCCTTCTGATGGTTATTTATTGCTGTAAAGAAGCAACCATGAAAGAAGGAGCATTAATTGCGCTGCTAGTTCACAACAGTCATATTTGTCATGAAGTAATATCTGAAGAATAAATATAGTGATAGAGTAGTATTTATTGTACAGCATGCAGATAAACTCTTCTAACTGTGACAACCTGGAAGAAGAGGATAGAATAGCCTCTTCTAAGTCAATGCATTCAACTGTGTCAAAATAAAGTTCAATTACTCACTGATCCTGAAGGAAAAAGTAACTGTTATTTAGGTTCAGAGTGTGAGTGGAAATCAATTATTTATAAAGAGATCAAAGGAGCCTGTTCTTTGTAGGAAAGAAATAGGTAAATACTTGATGATAACATTAAAAAAGATTTGAATATTTGCAGAAAACTGAACAAAAATACACTCTTGTCACCACAAGCCCACCAGACAGAGTCATCTGTCACCCAGGGTCTTCTGTTGGGCACTGCTGTACTCCCACTGATCTGTTCCCTCGGATTCCTGACAATCTCAGTGAAACATGCACAGGATTTATCGCAAAGAACTGTAATAAGTATGATTTGTAGCAGCTCCCATTGTATAATAACATAATTCTGTAAGAGTTTGATTTATGGCAGTACAAGTCTCATATAGGAGAGAATGGAGTCAAGTTCTGTGGCACTGTGTTGTACAAAGGCTTAGCCCTTTTGGTATATGAAAAGAGCATCAACTGTGATACTGCCAAGCAAATGATAATTGTGTGCATATGAATGGGTGTGGGTGAATGTACAAAACTGAACTTTTGGGCTCTCAGGAGCAACCCAATCTACTTGCTAACTACAAACTTTAAAGGCTGAATGTAGATTTTGATAATACCTGGACAAAAGCAAAGGTGATATTCCAAATCCTTCCATTATTATAAACCAGTTAAAGCAGTGGGTACAAGCAGGTCTAGACTCAATCTGGAGACTCAAGGGAAACAACAAATAATCACAAATACCCTTTCCAAGCTGTAAAATCATGAAAATTACTCATAAACTTTCACATGCTTGCTGAGATCACAAAGTGGAAGAAAAGATGAAGAAATATCAGTTTAAATAATGCGGAAGGTCAGGCAAACACACTGACAAGCTGATCTCAACTAACAAGTCATCAAACAATTGTTTCTTAATATTGTCTCAGTACTCTTAAAAGAACTGACTCACTAGAAACAAACTTGTTGCTGGCTCAGAATTATTTTACTTTTTATTCTTTTTGAACAGTTTTTTAAGAACAGATCTGATCTGTTTTCCCAGATTAAACATTCCTTTGATAACTATGCTGCTTGTTTAGAAAGCAAGTGGATACTTCCACTGGGCTTTAGCCTACTGCTGTACCAAAACTAAGGGAACTGTATTACATGGGAGTGCATGCAGCCATTGCCACAGTGGTAGGTACTGGTGCCATTCACCTTTGTTTTCATCTTGCTCAGGTTTAGTATTTTACTGACAAAAGTTCAAGACTGAAGGTATTTTTGGCTAATTATTCATCTGTAGTGTTTTGCCAGTTGCAACATTAAATCCACTATGAGCCTCATGTTTACAAAGGTGCAAGAGCAAAAGGACAAACTGTCAGTTAGAAACAAGATGTCTAACTGATCTTACAATCTATATGGACAACATAGTCTTATTAGCAGTACAAAATTCCGGCACCCTGGAGGCCTGTGCCCTGCTCCAGCTATATTTCTATTTACTGTGTTGCATTACTTTGCTTTTCTACTTGTAAAATATGGCTAAATGCACTGATCTGATTTATAATCAGCTTACTGATCCAAGGCTGAAAAGTCTTAGATGATATCTATGAATTATTATTCACTTATGTTAGAAGGAAAATCTACTAAAAATAAGTGTAGATCTCTGACTCTCCTGGGATTTGGGCTTCGCTGCTTCAATTCTATTGAATCCTCTTTCCCCAAGTTTCATAGTTAACACACTAACAGTGTCACAGCATGGCCAATTACAGCTAGCTCATTGCATTAGAAACCCTCAAGAGGTAGAAAACTCTAAAAGAATATTCCAGTGACCTATCAGGAAGGGTCAAGGCTGCATCTCCTCCATTCAAATCACATTGAAGTAACTGTAGGGATATGGACATAGGCACAGGTATAATTAGGATAATTTAAATCAGATTCAAATCTCTATACAAATATCTTGTCTGCCAATAGGTTCAGTTAATTAAAATCATTGTGCAAATAAGGGATCACAACTTGGGTCATCTCACCATGGCAATGACTACTTTGGAAAGAACAAGTTTTACTGAAAATTTATTTTATACGTTTTTTAAGAATCCCTGACACTTGTGTAGGTTAACAGATATAATATGCAGAACAAGACTGTTTAAAAAGCCTGACCTGAGGATGATCTTGGGCAGGACAACGACAGCATAATATACTTTCTGTCACTGAAAACATCTGATTAGGATGTTAATTACTTGAAACAATGTGTACTTAATTAGTCCCCTGGGTCTTCAGGCACTGGCTTTTGTCCTTAAGTCTGAAAGCTAGTGCAGGAACAAAGGGAAATGAACAGTTCATTACAGCTCTAATTAACAGATTCTATACATAAACCAAGATTATGGCCCTGACAGATGACAAATATGCATAGAACCATCTTGTCATCTCCCAGACTGCTGTCTTTTCCTTGGAGTTTTCCAACTAGCAGATTCTCACTTCTGTGTACTTTCAGCCTCCACAACAGCTGTGCCAAATTTCCTTGACATCTCTGCAATGTCAGACTGAGTAACTTCCCAAAATATTTCTTCTGGCTATTCTTTAAGATATCCAATGTCAAGGCAGCTGTGGTCTGCCAGGTAAACAGGACAAATGAGCTGACAAGCAGGTAAGCAAACACTAGTCAAACTATCTTATTCATCTTGCTACAGACTTACTGCTCACTTTTGCATTTCACAGAGACCCATACATGCTGTATTCGTGAAAATGCTTTCACATAGAACACAATAATACAGTTTTCTACCCTTTCATAAAACCAAAAGGCTTGCAAAGCTCTCTGACTCTAGAGAGAGTCTAGAGAACACTGTCACTGTCTGGCAAATTTCCCACAAATGTGATAGAAGGTATAACATTTGTGAAAGTATAACAACTGTGAAAATGGCATCAAAGTATTGACTTCATAGGGCTTCTGTGACTTCTGTTAAAATCACATAGTGTTTAGCAGCAAAGAATCATAGACCATCGCAAGCAACTACTTGTTAGGCACATATTCCACCTGCTCTGCAGAAAGACTTCTGTACCTCACATACACCACACAGAAGAACAACAAAAGTCCTGTGGAGTTGTGCAAGGCTTTAGCTGGCCTGTTTGAGCTCAAAGAGCAATACAGGTGTAAAAAAAAAATACCTACACTATTTTTAGGATGTATAATCCAAGTTTGTATGCATAAATTAGGCCTTGTAAGTTAGGAACTGCACTCAGTATTAGCTGTATTAGCTCTGAAAAGCCAACAGGACTAACCATAGACAATGCAAAAGTCAAATGAAAAATCTGATGAATAAATGAGAATTACTATATGGAAGTAGAATATACAAGTTTCATAATCCCTCATCAGAACAAGCCCCACATTTCCAGGCTAAAAAGTTTATTATTTCTTAATTAGTAAGATCTTGACTTTGAATTCTTGGAAGGAGAAAGTACTATTCAGACACTGCCTGTTATGAAAAGCAATGGGATAAGTCATATCATAAAGGAGAGTATTTCAAAATGTATTTCAGAGAAGAAAAATCAATTAAGCCAGTGTTCTTTCAAAACATTTGTCTAGACTTCTACAAGATTAAATCTTTCTGTGTTTTTAAATCCTTGTTTTGAATTCATACTTCTGTCTGCATGAGATTAATAGAGTTGAAGAAAAGGGAAGAAGACCACAAAGTCTTGTAATTTTACATCGTATGCAAAAAACTATTGTTTTAAGGCAGAATGCCAACTCTGATAGTTTTTAGAGTCTGACAGAATTCTTGAAACTGTTTGCTTTTGGTGTGTTAGTAGATGGTAGCTATGCCCCACATCCTTTTCTCAAGCAGTTATTTACAAAGTTTTTTTTGAACAGGAAACAAGTCCTTCTCTATGATGGGGGCAAAATATAACTACTTCTATGTCTTCTTGTCTGGAAATCCATTCAAACAGCATTTCATTTTTGGTTGGGGTTAGGTATGAACATACCTCAGATCCTAAAAAGGCAGATTACAAATTGTTTATGACCAGCCTCCCTGTGATCATAGAATCATTAAAGTCAGAAAAGACCACTAAGGTAATCTAGTCCAACCACTGATTCATGAACACTATGCCCACAAAATTATGTCCCTAAGTCCACAGCCCAAATCTACACGTTTCTTGAACACCTTCAAGGATGGTGACTCCAACACTTCCCTGGGTAGACTGTTCCAATGCATCACTACTCTTTCTGAGAAGAAATTTTTCCTAATATCTAGCCTGAACATTCCCTGATGCAACTTAAAGCCATTTCCTCTTGTCCTATAGCTGTTACCTAGGGGAATAGATCAATCTCTGTCTCCCTGCAACCTCCTTTCAGGTATTTGTAGGGAACAATAATGTCTCCTACCAGCCTCCTCTTCTGACTACACAATCCCAGTTCCCACACCACATAAGACGTGATTTTCAGTTCCTTCACCAGCCTCACTGCCCTTCTCTGGACATGCTTCAGGTGTGTTTCACTGCATCCAGTGTGTTTCCTGTAGTAAGGGGCCCAAAACATTGCATATTACTCAAGGTGTGGCTTCATCAGTGCAGAGTACAGATCACTTCCCTCATCCTGCTGACTACACTAGTTCTGATACAAGCCAGCATGCCACTGACTTTCTTGGCTACCCAGTCATGCTACTGGCTCATGTTCAGACAGTTCATGTTCAACTCCCAGATCATTTTTGTCTATGTAGCTTTCTACACACTCTGTCCCAAGCCTGTAGCAATGCATGATTTTGTTGAAGCTCATACAATTTTACTTATCAATCCAGCCTATCTAGATTCCTCTGCAGGGTCTTCCTACCCTCAGGCAGATTAACACTTCCACCTAACTTGGTGCCATTTGTAAGCTTACTGAGTGTGCACTCCATCCCCTTGTTCAGATGCTTGCTCTTTGGTGTGTTGTCACAAAACAACAGAGCTGTACCTGATTGGCTCATTTATCTTATTTTTTGAGGGCCCCCATGCCCACTTGTTTTTGAGAGTGGCACAGCTCCTAAAGGCTTGCAGCCAGGTCAGCCTGTGGCACTGTTCCCCTGAGACACTGGCACAGTTGCAGCTGGCTGGTGGGTTCCCCCAAGCCTCCTGGTGCTTAAGGCCCCTGCAGGTTGCTCAGCAGTGAGGTAGAAGGAGACATACTGCTGGGAGGCAGGCCTGTGCAGGGGGAATGCTTAACCTCCTGTCTGGTAAATATTTTTCAATATTTGGCTGCTTTCAGTAGAGTTTAATTTGGGGCTAAGGGGTTAGAGAGAAGAAAGAATGTTACCACCACCACTAAAGAGTACTTAATCTTTTCTAAGCTTAAAAAAGGGTCAGAAACTGTTTATCCTTTGTTCCTTTTTTGAGGGGAAGGATGGCTGCAGGATTATTGTTGCTGCTATCCTCATGCTACACCATCCACCCCAGAGCAGAACAAAGGCAATTTTTTCCATTTTTTTCCTTCTTAATTTTGCCTTTTCCCTTACAGCAAAGTGCAAATTAAAGTACTCAGAGGTTGAATATAATGAGGCCCTGCTCTCTGCTACCTGAAAGACATAATCACCACTTCTTGGAAACAGCCTTTCACTGACCAAGGTTTTTGTTGCTATGGTGACTTCGGTTACCATTTGCTTTGGTGTTTACAGTCTGATGTGTCAAAATGTTTAAAAAAATAATAATCCTTTCTCTCACCTTCCTAACATGTGGCAGCTTCTGCACTCCTTCCTCCTGCCTCTGATTTAAGTATGCCCTTAGCATTCTGTATTCCATCCTTTTAGAGTAGAAAAAGCTGCTTCAAGTTGGCAAAACCTGAGTATCTTCAGCCCCTCTGCACCCATTTAGCTCAGGTACTTGCTGCCAGACACCCAACCTGCTCCAGGATGTGGGAGCATGCTGCATGCCACAACAGACAGTTACAGATGAGGCGGTGTTCTAATGTCTCACATTAAAGGGTGAAGAATGAAATGATAAGATCTTCAACAGAGAGAGAAGATTTGAATAATCCAGATGTAGACCCTTTGAATCTAGCTGCATTCTGAATATAGCTGTATATCCATGCTGAGACTTGGGGTATGTTTCTGCAGATTGGCTGATGCCAGTTTTGGCAGAACTGCTGTGACAGGTCAGGACCACCCTTCAGCTTTGCTTGGCTAATTAATCTAAAAGCAGGGTTTTTTTCCTTTTTTTTCTTCTTTTTCTCTTTATCCTTTCCCTCTTCCTTCTTTTTCTCCTCTTCCTTCTTATTCTCCTTTTCCTCCTTCTCCTTCTCTTCCTTTTTCTTTCTCTTTCATTTTCCTTTCTTTTTCTCTCTTTTCCTTTTTCTTTTTCTTTCTTTTCCTTTTTCTTTTTCTCTCTTTTTCCTTTCCTTTTATTTTTTTTTCCTCTGGTGACTTCTCAAAACTTAGTAACAACTTTGGAGACAGTGTAAGAAAAAGATATAGCAGAAAAATCCAAACCATCATGAGCAATATTCAGCCTGCCTCTCAACATTTTGCTAGATTTGTGACAATTGCTGCTAGGTTGGCTCCAGCTTCTGGACTTCTTATGGATGGTGCTTGTGGGCTGGCTATACAGAGAGGTGACAGTTTCATCTCACAAAACTGGCTCTCACAAGCCTACCTCAGCTCTTGTACATAAAACTGAGCACACTCTCTAGATGTGGTTGATTTTTCTGCCTCATTGAAGATACTTATTACGATACTGGGAAGTTATTTCTGTTCTGAAGAGAAGTTTCAGGATGATCTTGTTTCAAATCAGTTGTGTACATCTAAGAAGAGAGGATCACCTATGCTGTTCTTGTTGAAGACAGGAAAATCACTCATGCAGTGCTTGTTCTTAGGGATTTTACTAGAGAAGGTCCAACTTGACACTTCTATTGTTTACAAGGAACATTTCCAACCTAGAAAATCCAATGGAAATTTAGCAGACATTTTCATTGATTTAAAAACAATTGATGGAGTAATAGGAAGCAAAGGGATGGAGAACAGACTATTCACTGTGGGGAGAGGGGTTAATGGAGAGTTCAGACACCAAGACACCTTGTATGAGAATACATATCAGTGATTTGATGGAGAAAGTGGGAAACAAGCTATCAAACTGCACAGAAAAGTAAGACTGTTTCATTTGATGGGCCATAGAGGCAAATAAAAAAATTCTGCAGGAACACGATGGCAAATGATGAATACTATCCTTTGAATTACCAAATCTTATTGAGTTTTGAAGTTTTGCTCCTCTGAAATTCCTGCTGTTTTGTTACAGTATCAAAGTATAGACATGGCCAAAAGACATCTACACTTAATTATGTTATGTATTACTATGTCCTGCTGTTCCCCTTAGCTCACTGACCCAGCTGCCAAATTTGCCTTGATCGTCTTCACGGACTACCTCGGCTCCCATCATCAGAAATCAATGTCTGAACACTTTTGGCAGCCATCCTGCCCATGCAGAGGCAATGATTTCCACTGAGCAGGTAGTGACAAACAGCTGATGAGAAATATTTTTTTTTAATATGAAGATGGACATTTGATCATAGATTAACTATCAAACTCTAACAGCCTGTGGCTGGAAGGAGACAGTGCATTGTTCTCTGTTTAGGATCCCCAGATACTGCTAGGATGGCAAAAATAGGATCCCTCTTCTTTGTTCATACACCTGATGCTCCCCCACACTACAACACTGAGTCAGTGCAGTTGTTCCCAGCTGGTAGAAACTTTTTATATTTTATGTTGGGTGAAACAAATACTTCATGCAAGACAGCCTAGCTGTGGTCCAATATAAGTATACTAATCTAGATCTTACTATATGCTGAAGAGCTTTACACTGATATTATGAATAGTACATTAGTCCAGATACTATTACATGCTAAAGATCTATAAGATAAAATGGGTCTCAAAAAGTCATTTGAAGGTCTGGAGGCATAAGTGGGGTATTGAGTGTTGGTTACAACTCCTAATTGACATATTAGATGAAGCAGATCTATTTGAGAACAAAAGCAAATTAAAAGCAAAGGATCACAAACCAACATCTTCCAGATAGTCTTATCAAGAAAATACAGAACTGAGTTTGTATTCTAAGACATTTAAATGTTTTTTCCAGAAATACTGACTTTAGATCATGCCAAAACAATTTGATATTTCAGTGGTAGCAGTGAAATGGAGTTTGGACTATTGTTTATTTTCTTTTTATGATCAGTTTCCATGAAAATCTTTGAGAAAATCTGTATTTATTTAAGATACGGCAGGGGAATATTCCTGAAAGTTGAAATTTATGAGTTTTGGGGTTGAATACTAGAGCTCTAGAGAGTAATCCAAGGTATTTTGTGGGTGATTTGTTATAAGTGATTATGCAGCTGAACTCAGTTGTTGAAACGAAGATTAAATGCTTATAGGATTTCAACAAAGTTCCTGTCTTCTGAAGTTAATTTTCTACAGACTGTGCAGATACTAAGAAGGACAAGATGTGCCTTCTGATGAAAGCACTTTCTTTAAACTGTTTACTTCCAAAAGAGGCTCTAATCTCTTTGCCATTGAGACTTTCAAATTGTTATCCGCAGATCAATCTGAGAATCCACAGAGATGTTTTAGGGAGCTGCAAAGCATAGCTATAGCAGTGTTTTACTCTTATCAGTGAATCTGCCTTACTGAGCCTTCCTGTTGCATAGTTTAGGATTTGATCAAGAAAGATTGAAAATGCCTGGTTTAGTAAAATTAAACAAAAAGAAAAGAAAGAAAAACATAAAAAATTTCAAAAACAAGTATTCACATGAGGCTTTCAATTAGCCCTGAATTCTATGAAAAATATTTCTTAGAACAGGTTTAGTAAATAAAATAGCTACTAAAGTAATTAGTTACCCTTCATTTCTCTTATAGCAATTGCCAATGGAGAAGTGTGATTAATGTTGAAGTATAAAACCCTCCTCCCAAGTTAGGAGAGAGTTTTCAGAGAAGTTTATTCTACACATCCACATTTAAAACCGTTTCAGCTCTGTTCTTTCCTCCTGGTCTACTCTTAGATTTTAGTGACAGACAAAAAAGCAGAAACATGGAGGACATGATTGAGGAAAGACAGTACCTCCAAACTCCAAGTGAAAATCATGAAACTTAACACTATGGCAACATTTTAAAATTGGTTAAAACATGGCAGTAATAACATAATTTCTATTATTTATATTAACTAATCCCTTCTAAATTTTCAAATCAAAGTCTGCTTACCTTCAGCCCATGGTAAAGAAATTATTAGGACAAAACTATGCATGCTTTTAGAGAAATGAGCTTGCTCACTAGAAAATGACCAAAAAGGCTCTGGACAGTCAGAAAGTTGGAAGAGGCAGTGCCACAATCTCTCTGTCTTACTTCCTCCTGATCTCCCTTAATAATGCCAATAAAACAGCAGTTTTAAAATTAGTTATGCTTTCAGAAGCACATAGTGCTTTTTGACAAGCCTCTTTTTTCCAGATCCCATTCCAGATCCCTCCAGCACTTCCTTACTGGTTCCTTCTTTCCCTTTCTTTACTCCTTCCCTTGCTTTCCAGCATATTCCTAACCAAGCTCTCTGCCTGTGGTTGCATGATAATGTTTGGCAACATCAGACCCCCTGAGGAAGTAACCACCTATTAAGTGTCCCCTACTGCCTTGCAGAGATTGTTCCATCCAGTTCCTCTTCAGTGTTTCATGCAGCTGTGCTCTTAGCAGGATTTATGAAATGATCCAGCTTAAAAAGCTCTTTCTTCTCTCTCCTTTTTTTTTTTTTTTTTCTGTTGTTGTTATTTGTCTGTTTTCTTAAAGGAGGCATTTGGATATCTCTTGCCTCATCAAAATCTTTATGTCTGTTTTTCACCTGGCTTCCGATCATGCCATTTCAAGCCTTTAAGTATGCCTTTCTCACAGTATGGTAAATTAACACCCTCTGAGTCTCCTCATCTGTTGGCTGTCCGCACAATCCTGACCATCAATCTCTTTGGTATTCCTCGTCTCATAACTGGTTGAACTCACCCATTTGGCAGATAAATATTTTAAGCAGTTACAGCAAATGACAAGGAAGTTGTGATTGGAAATGTTTCATAAAGTAACTAATTAAAAGAAGAAATGCAAAGCAACAGCTGCCTTTTCACTCAACTACATTAAATGATGGAGAGAAATGGAGAAACAGAAAACAAACAAACAAAACAACATTCAAAATCTTAAAGTTTTAAGTTTTCAGAACTGAAAACAGAACATCGCTTCAGTCAAACAAAGATACCTCCTCTGCTCTGAGATCTTCTTTATAAGAACGAAAGTATTTCAAACAACCACTTCTGTTCCAGGTAAAACAGTGTTTACAAGTACTTTTATTGTAACAGTTGTCATGTTCACCTCAATGCTGGAATCAGAATTTTAGAAGTGTAACAAGTGACAGTGAATTGAAATTGGTAACATCAGAACCATACAGCTGCTAACTGACCAAGGCAAGAATAAGACCAATGTCATACTAACAGATTAAATGTTCCTGTCTGACAGAGAAATTTTCATCTAGTTACACTGTCCTTCACTATATTTCTGATACAAAAAAAAAAAAAAAGGTAGAAAAAGGCACCAACTTCAACACTGCCTAGTGATTTCATCTTGGCATGTGCTTGTGCTTTGCTTAGCATATGGGCTGGAGGGGTTTTTGTCTTCAGAACCAAGGGAGAGCTGTGGAAGTTAATTAGCGTAGTCCTCCTCCTGGAAATGCTGAAAAGCACTAGGGACACACTAAGAACAGTAATGCAATAGATGGTTAGTACAAGCTGCATTACTAACTAAACATCCAGAAGCAAACCTATTTGGTGTACATCAAATGCAACTACATACACAGTATAATAATCTATACAAGTAGAATGAGGACATACTATTCCACAATAAGGGCATGTTACGTTTTGGAATTAAGTAAAAAGGATTTGACAATTACATGTCATCAGGAACATTAAGATCTTGCCATGAAGTTTAAAATTATATGTTTCAGTGCCAGCCAAAGACATTCAAAATATATAAATGGGATCTGAGAACTTAGAAATGAAAACTGTAATAAAGACTTGTCACTGGCAGACAGAGTATTTCCCAGTTCCACTAACGTGATCAGGATCACAGAATCACAAAAGAGCTGTGATTAGAGGCATTTCTGGAGGTGTCTATCTAATAAACACTGAAGCAGAGTCAACTAAGAGTCAACTAAAGCAGTTTTCTAAGGATCATGTACAGTTGAATTTTGAGACCTCACAATCCCTGTGGTCAGCCCATGCTAGGGTTTCTTCATCTTCAGAGTATCAGGGTTTGTTCTTATGTTTGGATGGACATTCTGGTATTTCAGTTTGTGTCCACTGCCTCTTGTCCTGACACTGGGCACCACACAGAAGAGTCTGGCTCTGTCTTCACTGCTCAATCCCATCAGATACTTGTACACACTATAAGATTTCCTCTGATCCTTCTCTACTGTAGGCCAAATAGTCCCAGCTCTATTGGCCTCTCCTTGTATGACAGTGGCTTTGATCCTTCAATCGCCTTTGTGACCCTGTGGTGAACTTGATCCAGGGGTTTATGTTTCCCTTGTACTGTGGAGCCCAGAACTGAATACATAACTTCCTAAGACATCTCAAGCCAGGACTAAGTAGAGGGGAAAGATCACACTCCTCAACCTGCTGACAATGATCTTTTCAAAGCAGTTCAGGAAGAGGTTGACTTTCTTTTCCATGAGGACAGATTTCTGCTTTTGTTGTGTTTGTTTGTTGTTGTTGTTGTTGCTTTTTTCAAGTTGAAGTCTTGTGTTTTCTGGCCTTAATATATGTAAGAAAGAGTAAAGGTCTTTTCCATAGATCCCTTTGCCATATTTACTAACCTTTATCCACTACTTAGATTTTTCTATTTTCAAATATCTTCTGGGCCTCTGGAAAAGACTACCTGTTCCTCAGCAACAGCATACACCAGGAATTTGAGGGTTCCTTTCACCCTCTCTCTTAATTCTTCTAAAATGCATCTCTGTTTCATTTCATCCCATCTTCTACTGTCAAACTCCTCTATTCCATTCTTCCCTTATTCCTCCCCAGTCCAAGACTGTCCAAAAGGTTCTCATCATCCTTTTTGTTCCAGCAATTAATCTATTTACATTAAGTGATGGGTCTGTTACAGAACAGAGTAGTCTGACATATTTAGGAGTAATCCTATAACACCAGGATGTGATTCATTCCCAAATATAGCCGTAGGAATTTATTCCTGTTGAGGATGGATAGTCACATATCCTGCATATCCTCAGAAGGCCTTCTGGTGGATGCTGATCTTCCCTATAACCCAACAGGACATCTCCATTACCTGAAAGTAGGACACTACTGCAGAACACGTTGCAAACAGTCTTGAAACATGTGGATAAAATCATAATAAAACATTCTGGAATTTGCTCTCCATAATCCTAGCAATCACAGTGTATTTCTCTACTGCTACTGCCAAATCACATACAGCTCAGTATCAGACCTCTGGTAGACTGTTCAAATTGACCACCTGATTTTTGACTAATCTGTTTGCTATGTGCTGCTACTGCCCTAGAAGCATTTTGTTGTCTTAGTCCTGTGAAAATAGGCCCTCAGGTTTGATTTCACTAATTATGAGTATATTTATGAGAGTACTGAACTGAGGAACATAATTGAAGACACTTTGTTAGTAAGCAGAACAAATAGCATATCATTTAACTAATGAATACCTTTAATATCTTCCAAGGACAGAGTATCACGTTTCCTCTACTCTAGCATTTACAATTTTCAAAGAATTCATGTTACTCTTTCAGCCTAACTGTACCTGAGCTTACAAAGTAATATCACCAAGCAGATGGCATGAAAACCTTATGATGAATCAATGCTGTTAACTCATTCACACATCACTATAATTTTTTCCATATAACATCATATAACTTTTTCCTACAATCATAGGCCAAACATACACATTTAATCAAGAGAATGCTACTTCTTAAAGTACTACTGGAGAAAAAGTTTCAGATGTCTGTCAAATGTGTTCACACTGTTCTAGGTTTTTATTTAGTTCTGTATATATGAGAACTTGGTTTTCCAGCATTTTAATTTCTTAATTTTCTTGGAGGGGGTGTTGCTTTTTTGAAGAAGTTAAGCTAAAATCTGACTGATATAAAAGTCATTTGCTTTCTTAGTATATTCATATATTCTGTATTATATACTGAATATACTATTACTTTTGTCTAATTATATATGAAATAGAGTAGAATTTTATATACATGGGTGAAGAGTGATGTAATAATCGTATACTAAATTAAGAAGTAAAAGTACTACAAAAGGAATAGTTAAAGTAATCTTGGTAATACCTCATGATCAAGTGATCAGTTTCAGAGATTCTATTAATCAGTTCAGAATTCAGTAAAACACCTCAGCCTCCATCAAGTCATGGTATAAGAAGGTATAAGGTATAAGGCTTGGCATATTTTTTGTAACAGATATTAATCAGATTTCTTTACACTTTCTATAGATTTCTATAATAATAACTTCTGAGGTAGTACTTTGATAGAGTTATATAAATAAATGTTAAATACTCCTATTAATTATCAACAAAGAGATGGTAATAGAAGTCCACAGTCGATGAGCTCTCGCATTAATTTTGGTTTCACACCACAGCTCCAGCCTTCCTTTCCTTCTTGCTGCTTCCCTGCCTAGGATGGTGTTATTCAAACACCATTAGTAACATAGGAAACAGCTTATATCAAACCTCTTTCATCCTGCTGGTGTCAGAATACAACAGGTTTCCTTTGTTCTTTTCAAAAATCATCTTGAATATATATGTATATATACATAATACATAGTATACTAATTTTCCCCCAAACAGCTTCATTGTACCTGTACTGCCTTCTATTGGTGTCAAAGAACTCTGGAGTGTCTCTGAAGACTCTGAATCTTACAGGTAATAGCTCCTAATAATTCCAGTAAATTCTCTTTTTCCTTATTTTGTATTCAAATGCACAAAAGAATAGTAGTTAAAAAAAAAAAGACAATTTAATTAGCTCCAAGTTAGGTTTATGAAAATTAAAGAGCAGTTGTACAAAGTTTATCTCTTTGAAAATGCTACTTCGTAGTACCTCATTGTGGTGCCTCGGTGATTTCAATCCTGAGATCAGATCACAAGTCCTGCTTCATATTGCTTTCATCTCACTACTGGACTACTGGTAATGACCAGTAACAAAGAATATTTACAACAGTGGAAAAAAAGAAGCAATAGTCAAATGTATAAGCTTGTCTGATGTTCATTAAAGACCCTGTGAGAATCCACTCTGTCATGCTATCACTTCATCTCCAACTCTGCTAAAAGTTTTTCACAACTATGCTTCTCTCCAAAACAGGGTGAAAATCATTGCTCACATTCAAGACTGAAACCTTTAGTGATAAAAAAAAATCTTTAAAGTTAACCTAGATGCTACTATCAATAAGAGATGTAGTTATGTAGAAATCCTCATCTGCCAGTTTGCCTCTATAGTTCATTGTGACATGAGTAACTCTCTTTTGCAAGAGAGGTTGACTCAGTACATAATGGAACTCTCTCACCATAGTATCATCTGTGGTCTGCTCTGGAGACAGCTTGTAAGTTGTCAAATTGAATCAGAAAAATATTTTTTTTCCTGTAAAATATTGATGATAAAATAATAAAAATACTTTTTAAAAGTCCCTGGTGCTGGAAATCCCGAGACTGTTGGCTGTTTCCCCAGAAAAATTCCTTCTCTCTGCAGAATCCTCTTTACAATCTTCCCTTTAAACACTTTTGCAGGAAGAGAGGAAATCTGAGCTAGACTTTTTCTGCCATGCCCCAGAAACTCCTGGCTCATCACAGACATGTTGAAGTCAGAAAGCTGTGTGTGTCCCTGCAGTATGTATATTAAAAGTAGTGCTTCCTACTTTATTATGTTGATCCACAATACCAGAGGTAGACATCGGTGGTATGGCAGCAGAGACTGAATCTTCCCAATAGTATTCCATTACATTTTGTTGCTATGTGAAAATGGCATCAGTGGGGCAGCCTGACAAAATGGTGTCTGTCAGGAACTGTATGTGAAGCAAAGGTTTGTCACTGAATGTCACCATGCAGTAAAACAGCACATGTTGACACTCCCTGATGCTTTCTGAAGGCTAATGGAGACCAAACAGTGAGTGTGAACACAGTGAGGTGGTGAGTGGTGTGTTTCAGCTGTGATAAAAGCGACATGAAAGACAAGCCACATTCCAGATGGCCATGCACAGCTGTTATAACCTGTGAACTGTGTATGTATTTGAATACCAACTTCACTGAATTGGAAATGATGGTGGCAATGTTAGAATATCACATAGTTTTTGCCAGGCGGGTCCCATAACTGCTCACACAAGCACAGAAGAAACATTTTGTTTGTCAAGACCTATAGAATCAACACAAGGCTGAAGGTGATAGCTTTCTGGATTGCATAATTGCTAGTGTTGAGTTGTGGTGTCACCACTATGATCCAGAAACAAGACAGCAGTTCTTGGAGTGGTGACACATAAACTCTCCACTGAAGAAAAGTTCAAGATGCACCCTCAGCAGTTAAAGAGATATACACTGTCTTTTTGGGATAGGAAAGGGATGATCCTTCTGGATTTCATGGAACCAAAACATACCATCAACTCTGACCACTGCATCATGACTCTGACTAAGCTAAAGGTTCAAAATTTCAATGTCAGGCTCCAGAAATACATTCTGGTTTTTTTCTTTCTAATGCAATAATGTCATGACCCATATCTGTTTGAAGCACATTGCCAGTCGTGGCTGGACTTTCCTACCAAATCCTATCACACCTACCATATAGTCCTGATTTAGTGCTTTCTGACTTCCATCTGTTTAGGCCAATAAAAAATGGACTATGTTGGCAATGTTTTCCTAGCTGTGAAACAGGGGCTCACCTCCTCTGATGCAGATTTTGACAAGCACAAAACGGAGGCTTTTGTTCACTACTTGTGAAAATGTATAGCTAATGGCTGTGACTGTTTTGAAAAAGAGTGTTTTGTTTTTTTGTTTTTTTGTTTTTTTTAGCTGAGAGCTTACTCTATTAGACAACGTTATTGTAACTGTTTTAGTTTCTGTGGAAAAGAAATAGGAGGCATAACTTTTGGAGCAATCTATGTAGAAACAATCCCAAAAGGACAAAAATCAAGAATCTGTAACATTTATGGAATAGCTGCTGTCTGAGTTGCTCAGTATAAATGTTAAAGACAATTCATTGTGTATGCTGAAAACTAGGTCCTCTTATGAAAGCAAGTGGTAAGAAATGATTCAGGAGGAACCATCCTATGCATCATATACTGAGCAGGCAGCATGAAAGAAGCAAAAGGACATAAAATGAAATATCCTTTAAAGAGAAAAGAATCGTAGATTTTTACTCTGTCACTCAGGCAAAAATAAGACAGAAAACATTTCTTCCTAGGTTTTTTTACACACATCCTGGGAAATAAAGTATCTTCTAAAGACCAGAGGATTACACAAAGATTCCTACCAAAAATCTGAGTATACAGGAAAATGTGAGAACCTGCTCTCTGCAATTTAGGAGCCCTCTTTAATCACTTTTTTTTTTCATTTTCAGAACTGAAAATATTAGCAATAAAACATTGAGCTTGCTATCTCTTTTCTTACATTGTTTTAAAGATGCATTTTCTCACATCCCTTGAGAGTTGTTAGCCTAGTGTGTAAATGCAGTGCACAATGTACACTCAATTATCAAGTAACTTAATTGTTTCCTTCCCTCTTCTCTGTGACAGAAAGATAAATACTGTGACAGAAGGTGAGTATTTAGAAAAAGGGGACTGAATGTTCCCAAAATGACACTTAACATTCAGTCTTTTTCATACTCTAGGTAGTAAGGCAGACATTTTTGTAACTTACTGATATTTTTGGTAGGTCTTCAGCCTTTTTAATCCAATCTTTTCATGGATAGTACTGTCTTCCCCATTCCTTCCTGTTTTTTGTTCCTTGTGGCTCCAACAGTCTACTGTATATGGATATGTTCACAAAGAACTCACTGCAAATGAGGTCAGAGAAAACAGCAGAACACTGCTATTGTGAATGCTGTCAAAAACACTGAGCAAAGCCTAGAACATTTATTTAAAATATTCCATCTTAAGTTATTAACATAAGCCATATTAAATAGCTAAGACATTCATGCACTAGATTAGCTGCATGGTGTTTGGTGGAACTATCAATGCATGTACATGTTATTAAGATAATAGCCTTAATTGCTTTTTATCATTTATACAATCTCACTATTTGCACCAAATTCAGATACAAAAATGAAAGGTCATTTATGTTCAAGTTCTGGCTAGCATAGATTAGTAGGATGTTGAAATACTTACATTTCGTAGTAAACTTTCTTCACATCAGAAACATCATTGCAATGCTACTTTTGGTGTATCTTTTGATGAAACTCACAGTATCTTGGCAAACTTAACTACAGATCCAAAACAGGAGGTGATAGCAAACATCAGAGCCTTACTAGTTGCTTTGCACTACCTATGTGGCATGCAGTTTTCATCTATCACATTCATATTTTCTCAGGTCACCAAAAAAAAAATTAGTTCCCTCTTTAATCATCATGAATAGAACTCAAGTATCTAAAAGCATTTTATTCTGCTTAGTGATGGATACTCATATGACAGGATTTTTCCACTGACATGCTTTGGAGTTGCTAACTCAGTCTTGAAGGCCCATCATAAAACTTGTTCTTACATAATGCCTATTAGAAGTAAAAAGGGCTCTTTGACAATGAGATTTTTATCTGGATTTCCCAAGAGAAACAGTGTCCAAGGAGAAAATTTGGGCTTCTGGAAGGAATCGCAGATGGCACTACCCATCCCACATGTCAAATTCAATGACAGGGAGTTAGATGGCATTTGAATCTCAGTTTTTTATCTTTACAAGAAACTTTTCTATGTTGAAAGTCTTTATTACAAGACTGTATTGAAGATGGTAGTTGATATACACCACCCCAATACAATTTCATTATAGTTCACTTATTCATGAGTTCCAGATTTGATTTCATCACTTCTCATATAATCATAGTTGATTAGAATTTCAGTACTGCTGAGAGTTGTTATGATTGAAAGGTCATATTTATATTACAAATTCTGCACGGAGTGTTGCTATTTCCAAAAAAACCTCACAAGAACTTATGATGAATGAAGCTATGTGGCATCTTTTTAAACATATTATTTGAATTCTTTCATTAAAGAAATCATATGATGAGGAATTGAATGCAAATTGGATCAACAAAGAGATGCATACATCTTTCTTTATCCTGTTATGAAGATGAGACCAGACCCAGTACTTCATATTACAACTCATTTTGTGGAATCATAGAATGGTTTGGGCTGGAAGAGACCTTTAGGATCACCTAGTTCCAACCCCCTGCTATGGGCAGGGACACCTCCCACTAGACTGTGTTGCTCAGACTCCCATCCAGCCTGGCTTCCAGTGAGGGGGCATCCACAACCCCTCTGGGAAAGCAGTTCCAGTGTCTCACCACCCACAGAGTAAAGAATTTCTCCCTAATATCTAATCTAAATCTTCCCTCTTCCAGTTTAAAGCCATTTCCCTTTGTTCTGTCACTACACACCCTTATAAAAATTCTCTCCCTCATTTATGCCTTTCAGTTTTTAACTACCAATACAATGGCAAAAATGAGATCTACGATTTTCATTTGAAAAACAGTGAATATAAAATATCGCTAAAGAAGTAAGAATACATTTTTTCCTTTTGTTTTCCCCCTTCCTCCAACATTCAATAGTATTTTGATGAAAACTTGTTAGTTCTCGCAGATTGGAGTACCACTTTTCTGATTCTGCCTGCTTTGTGTTTGCCTATACGTTTGTCTCACGTACTGGCAATAGTGCCATCACCCTTGTGCATGGAATATGCACTCACCCTTTCCTAGAGCACAGCATGATGATGTCTACAGGAACATATGTGGCAACAATAACAGTTCTTGGTAGTTGCATATGATAGTCATCAGCTTTCACTTAGGCAGATAACAAGTAAGGTAACTCAAAGCAGCCACTGAAGCTTCCTTGCACCAGTGTGAAATCTGTTCCCAGACAACTCTCTGCAATGCAAAAATCCCTTCACATAGTTGGCTACTGCAGCATTTGTCATACAGATCATATCACAAGCTGTGCTCTTTCTCCCATCTCCTTTTCACTTTCAGTGGCCATAAAAGCATTGAAACATATTCTTGAAATACAGCTGACTCTTATATTACAATTGAATTTTGTTGCATAATTCTTTTAGATTCTGTTCCATGGAAAATCTCGGGGAAAGTCCCTTAGAAAATATAATCCATTGTATTTGCATGACTGTCGGGACAGAAGTCACATTTTAGGTATCAAGTTCTTAGCCCACTTTTCAGAGATTTTAAAGAACAAGACATAGGCAAATACTACATCATTCTGCACTGGAGGAAGAAGTAATGTTTTAGCTGAAACATCTAAACAGATTTTGTGTTTCATTAGTTAAAAGAAATGATTATTTCCTTTTTTTCTTCAGTAAAGGTACTAATTTTTCTTTTCTGCACACAGAAATGCATTACTAAGCTAATTCATTTTCTCTGAAAAAATTTTATAATGAAAAAAGTTTTATAATAATTTCTTCTCATTGTAAGGCTCTTAGAGTCTTGCAGAAAATGCTGTCATTAGAGAACCTAAGTAAATATGAAATCTAGGTTTTCTAACTTCCTTCCCTCCCTTCCCACCTTTCTTCTACTGTATAAAATCTTTGGTAATGGTAACCTTGCCTTACTCTGCTTCTGTAAATGACCATCTCATTATAAAGGCTCTACACTTTGGAACTGAGGAAGATATAAAATGGCAAAATTCATGATTAACTATCTGTGATAGCACTGGTATTTCTACCCATTTAAATTAGTTTGGCAATTACTTTGGGAAAAGCTCAGCTAAGATAATTATCCAATGCATTTTAGTTGTGTGCCAATTATTTCACAGATTTCTGCCAGCTCTTCTTACCCTATATTGCAAATGAACAAATCATGCTTACTGGATGCAATTACTATAACTATCAACTTCAGCTGGACTCACCAGCAATACAAATAGGATTTGGCCTGAATCGCTGATAGCCAAAGTTGGCAAACAATTAGTTCTCACTTGTCTCTTTCTCAGTTTTGAAAGCTATGAGTAAGGTGACTGCAAAATCATCCTCCCTCCCCCTCCTTCACCCAGGATGTTTCAGTACTGTTGTTTACTATAAGGCATTCTCACAGCAGTGTAACTCAGTGAGAGATGCATGAATAGACTTTTGTCTGTTCAAAGGTTGCAGCTGTACCTTTGCCAAATGAATTCAATAATTTACCCTGGTGTTTAAATGGGAAGCTATATGCCATTCCCCACCCGCTGGAGTAAGCTGGCTGGAGACATTTACAGCGCAGATGACAAACAAACACCACAGGAGAGCAAAAAGTTTGACTTCCAGGTTTGCCCAGACGATAACAAGACCTGTCTGCTACTTGGAAACTGGGGACAAAGATCCACAGGCTGCAAAATAATTTGACAAGAGCAAAGGGACCATCTCAGTAATTGCTGCCGACACCAGTCCAAACTGCTGCTCAGGATGCTTGTGCTAAAAGGGTTGTCCTTTGTCTCACTGAGATTGATTTGAAGGCAGTTCTCCAAGAACCATGGCATGCTCTTTCATCAGCTAACTTGTCAACTAGGTGATGAGAAAGCTGTAATGCTGTTGCTGCTTATCTCAGTGAAAAACAGAGCTGAGCGCTCAGCATGCTGATGACACTGCAGCCTCATCACCCAGCCCTGGCTTCTTCTAATGACCTGCCCAGTGAGAAGAGTTGAGGCACAGCTGGGCTGCTGAAGGCTAGAGGGAGTCCTCATCGTAGGCTTTGTTATTCCACATAATAATGGCACTCTCCCCTCAGCCTGATTACTGACAGCAAGTAATTTCCCAAAATACATTCAAAAGAAGCAAGAGGGATGCTGTTGAAATGAAAAATGCCTAATACTGAGACCTGTCAGAGGAAAAGCCGAGAAATCTTTCCACCAATTATGCTGTTTGCATGAGAGAGTTACTTTTACTTCATCCTTCAGTAATCCAGGCGCAGCTAATAGCAGTTCAGAGTTCTTGTCTAGAAACAGTGTTTGGCTTGTTTCAAAGGGAATATGCAAATCAGTAATTTAGATTTAAAAAAAAAAAAAAGTGACTGGTGTTTCTTAAACTTTCACTTTTCTTTTGCAATGTTTTTTACATTTTAGTCTCACAATTTTAATGCAAAAACATCATTTCAAAATTAACATAAAAAAATAACCTGTTATAATAGTTATTGCCAATAAATACAAGAAAAAGCTTCTGAAATATGAACATAAGGTCAGTAATATATTTGGACAATGCTAGTATTAAGAATGGTATGATAGATCTGTTCAGAACCAAAAAGTTGACAAATGCAGAAAGCAACAGCTCAGATTATCTACAATACTCAGCAGTGCCTCTACTCAGACGGAATTCAGATGCCTCTAATGGACAATATTTTCCAATACACATTTGGCTTATTCACTCAGAGAGGAGGTTGAATTCTCCCTGCAGCAATCCTGGGCTGTTTCTGGCAGTCACAAATGCTCCTGCTAAACAATGGAGCAGTTGCCATGCAAGCACAAGGCCTACCTCCAGCACTGGCAATTCACTCCCAAGTGCATGTTCTGAGGGATGTCACACACTGTTCAGGAGAAATGTCTTGGGCCAGGTTCAGGTCACGTCCCACAATACCTCATTGCCTGCACTTGTGACATAATTGGGCCAGAGGCCATAACAGCATATAGAGGCTGGAAAACAGCCTACAGAATATGTATTTGAGTACATCTTCCTAACATTATGACTGTTGAACACAGGGAAAACAGGGTATGTACATTTTAGAATTCCTCATATTGCATGCAGCATCCCCATCCATGGAATGGGATGCAGCATTGTGGCATGGACTGCCAAAATCTGATAATAAAAGAACATCAGCTGCTCCACGTAAGTGACTGGCTTTGCTCTACAAGCTTCCCAACTTGCTTCCCGTTGCATTTTAATACTGCTGTGCTGAATAGATAGATACGAAGGGTTCTGTCATCCGACACAACAGCAGC